>NC_140581.1:448163065-448815565 GCF_964204655.1 Triturus cristatus
TTAATAGGCAGGTTGGACCTTTTCTAAATGTAATTGAGGCTTCTCCTCATCCATACTATATTCTGTTTGATGCACTTGCACTGCTCCCAGAAATCAGCCTGCGGATACAAAGTTACTTTCTAGCCTCCAATTTCCATTCCTTCACGTTTACAGAACGTTTCAAAAGCTGCGATTCTTTATTTATTTGCACTTTATTAGTGTGTTAATGTTATTTAATTTTATAAGCAGTCGCGGACCCCTAAGCAGGCTTTGTCGACCCCCAGGGCTCCAACAGGTTAAGAATCACTGCCCTGAAATATAAAGTGCACAAGAGATTGGTTTGGTAAAGTAGTCCCATCACCTGCATGTGTAAATGCTTGCTGACCAACTAAAAATTATTGGGAAATTGTTCTACTTTTCATGGTGATCGGTATCCAAGCAGAGTCAGGAACTCCCCTAATAAAGCCTTAAATAAGATTAGGAAATGCGACTCCAGCGAGTAGCGACCAGTCCAGAAAGGATCATGTGACCTTCCATATGTCTTTTTTTCTGAATGTTTTCCGTTAATGCTTTACAGCTACACACAGGCATTTATGCTTAACCCCATTAAAAATATAACTACTTATTTCACTTTCTCTGTTCTCAACTTTCCTGTAAACCTCAAAACTATTACAATTTCTAACTGAATCAGAATAAAAAGAAAATGACACGTTTCCAGGATAAACAAAGTAAATGCAACCGACCATTCGACAAAACATATTTAGAGTATACGTTGTTTTGAACTATTTGTTCAAAAAAAGTGATATTTTCGGTAAAAATAAATATTTAAAAGCATTTCTTTCAAAGCTATAGCTTTCGGTCCTAATGTTTTGGAAACATAAATTTCAATAGCTCTATTTTACTTTGGCTCCTTACGACTGCACTCTGTTTTCTCTGTAGCGGTAACTCTGCAGAGGTACAGGAAAGGCCAGGCTGTCTCTTCTGTACTAACATATACACAGTACGCAAAACCTGCCTAATGAGGTGACATTTGTGCTAGAAGTTGGTGTTTGAGTGTAACATGGTACGGGTGGGGGGTGCACTGTTTGTGACAGTTCGCTCTGGGCTTCTCAGTACAGCTTGATCAGTTCCTGGAGAGAGAGGATGAGGGACGTGGTTCTGCTTAAGTCCACCCCTGGGAGATCTACCCTGTTTTTTGTGGGGGCTGGGGCGTTATAGAAGATGAGGTCATTTGCAGACAGTATGGCCTCCCACCTCCTGTTTGGTACAGTCGGGTCCCACAGTGCCTCTGCATTTCTGGTGCTTTGCTGCAGTTTAAAAAATGTTCTTGGAGTTTCTCGTTGCTTAGATGGGTGTAATTTCTCACTCAAGGGCATCACACAGAAACTATGCATCTCGGTGCCCTGCAGCACGTGATTATCTACTGGCCCAGCCTCAGTCTTCCCTGTCAGTCATTTCTGGTTGGCACAGGTGAGCCAAGCAGCAATGAGGGCAGTGTTGGCGCGTGGGGCAAAGACGTGGGTAAAAAAGACATTATTCTGTATGTATGTTCATTGGTCTTTCACCTTTAAATCTAAAGCATGCTCCTTAAATGAAAGATGAATGCAAGTTCAAGTAATCAGTGAGAAATAACTTTTACATTGTGAAACCTCACTTGATTAGTCTTCCTGCAGATGTCTGTCTGTGTTTAAGGAGAGAGAAACAATTGAATCCTGGTTGGCGCAGCAGGGCATAGTGACTTGTGTATTTATAGTGCTATGACATCCCCTGCTTCTGCGACTCAGAAAGAACTTCAATTATGCAAGTCATTGATTGTAATGTGCACAGTAGTAGATAAGGGTCACTTAAAGTGTTAATGATTTGGCTGTAGAATGTAACTCCTAAGTATACTGAAATCATGAAAATGCCTCCCATAAGCAAACTAAAAACTTGGCAGCTATGGAGAGAGTCATTCTAGGGCAAACGGAGTGCCCAGAACCCATGGATGGCTGAAGGTCCTATGGGGCAGTGTGATCCGAGGCGTTTAGAAGCAGAGCACCTCGCACATTCACACTTAAGTGCCATTCCATTTATGGCACTTTGCACCAGTTTTAAGATCTTCTTCGAGTTTGTCGCTCATAGGGGTGTAATTTGTGATATTGATGAGTTTCCCTAGTAGTCATTGCTTGATTTTGATTACAAGAAAGTGTCACTCATGGTCATTGAAATGTCACTCATAATTGCACTGATATTATGAAAATATCACACATAGCAATCTGAAACCTTGGCAGCGATGGAGACGGCGAGTGAGGCAATAATTAAATTTGCATTCCTAGTTACAAGACTCTTCCAGGCTATCTTCTGCATGGGGGGCATCGGGGTGGGGGGGCGGGAGTAGCTGCAGACACAAAGTTCAGAGGTCCCTTGGACTCTTTGGTGCGACAATGGGTGAATGCTCGTAACTGTCTGTCCTCGCTCCAGTACCTCTCTAGATAACATGGGAAATACTTGGCATGGCTTCACAAAGGGACAGACACCTCTTAGAAATATAATGTCATGACTGCCAAGCGTCAAGCAACAAGAAGGGAAGGGGGGGCCAAAGGGGCTTTTGGTGAGGTCCAGCTAAGTGTGCCCAACGTATGTAAACAACAAGTGACAAAGCTGTTCCTAAAGGGGTTGGGGGAGGAGGTACCATGTATGAAGATATCTGTTATGGATATTGGAGCCCTCACACAGCCATCGGGATATTGTGAATCACATACCCCTCAGGATGTAATGTAACATCATCGGGCTGCTCCTACGTCGAGTCGGCTGGTGCAATACCCGACGGGCTCTTGTTTAGAGAGCACTCTTATGGAGATCATCTATATCCACGATAGCCGGTTGTTCAACTGTAACGAGTGTGGGGCTTGGTGATAGTGTAGATGAATGTTAAAAAAGGGGAGGGAGTACTATCTGAACAATTTTATTACGATGTCTCCTCGCCTGATTAAAAAATATGAGGTAAAGTAATAGTAGCTCAGATCTATGTTCTGGGTTAACTATACTGCCTCGTCTTGGTCAACATGTTTCTCACTATTACTGAGCTGTACTCAAGTGATTCGTCAGGACCATGAAATTCTATCTACAAGTCTATCCAGGAGGATCAAGTGATAGACAACTGGCGTTAATATATAAAACTGGTATTGTTACCTGCTCCTCGGTCTACCTGTATGGAAAGTTGGAGACCAAAAAATGTTAAAAACGCTCATTCATAAGACAGTTATCATACATGGTGCTGGTGGAGCGTGCATTTGCATTCAAAGTGCACATTCTGTGTAGGGAGGGGGGGAAAAAGATTAAAAACACACACAAAACCACGTGAAGTGATCACTCTAGAGAGAGTTACATCAGTACTAGTTGGACTTACCCTATCTACTCCATAGGATAAACCACAGCAGTTCCTGGTAGGCTTGCGCAAGGAGTTCCTTGCGTTCTGTGATGGTGTATAGGGGCAGTATTAAAAAGATTAGGTAAATACAACACTCCAGGGTCATTAACACCCCTTCTCTTGAATGTCATGTGATTCATAACCAAATGGGAAACGGAAAAAAATTATATATATATATATATATATATATATATATATATATATATATATATATATATCAACCCAATTCGGCTCCGTTCGTAGGACCCCTGGCGCGTCTTGATCCGGTGCTGTGCTAAGGCAGAGCCATGCCGTTTAGTATTGTCCCCAGAGATTCACTTCGCAGTGAAACAAGTAGCACGCACTCAGTCAGTTGAGTTTCCCAATTACTTTATTTTCATTTTTAGTAGTTCTCCAGTCTCCAAATTAACCAACGCGTTTCGCCATCCACCGATGGCTTGGTCACGGTTAGCACAGTACATTACATTTGCCCAATAAAAACATTTGTTGTTAGTCATGTGGGTGTTGATGTCACACCTTCCTTGGAAGTATGGAATTCTGGTATATGCAGTTTTTAAGTTTTTTTGTTTTTTTGTTTTTTAACCAACCATCATTTACACAGTGTTGATAACTTCCACCAATTATCAATAATTGGCTCCCTTACCATTAATGAATTTGGTTTGTGACAGAGAACCGGTTCTCAATAGGGTTCACCAGGAACCCATTTTTTTGGGTGATTAGCATTTCACTAGTTTATGTAAACATTCACCATTTGATGTTGGTTGATTCTCCCATTGTCACTGTGAGGTATATTTGTTTCTCTCCCCTCTAGTGGGGATTGACTCTCATTGGTCTCATGTATGATCATTCTTACCAACTGTGAAAATGTGTCTGTATAGTTATGACGTTTCATTAGTTATGTGCATAGTCACCAGTTGAGTTAGTCTGATGTCTTTCAGTGGGTTTATTCTCCCGATGTCAAACTAAAGATACATTTATTTGTCTCCCCTCTAGTGGGGCACGACTCTCGTCGGTTTCATACATGGTGGTTCCTTACTCACTGGAATGATATCTATATCGTGTCGGACAAGGGTGATTCTAATGTGTCTTATTTACATATGTATTTTTTAGCTATCAGGTATGTGGGTTATGTGTGACTATATGAATGTGACTAACAAAAGATTTTTTTTTAAAAAACTTTACAGAAAATACATTTGTGCTTGAAAGCGGCTTTCTCTCCTGTTCACAGGTATCTCACTCATTGAGATGGCATAGTGAGTCAATGTTTCTACAAATGGACATACAGTTCCTCACTTTGATTGAGGCCCCATGGCGTAAAGGTCCTGAAATTGAGAATCTGGTATGATTCTCTCCGTCTTAGAGTCTTTTCCCGGTCACCCCCTCTTTCATGTAGGGGTATAGTCTCCAGGGCATAAAAACAAAGGGATTTCCAATCTCCTCCATGGTTGATCTCCATATGTTTCGCCACAGCATTGCTCCTGTCTTTATTGACTGTGGCTCTGACGTGTTCCAAGATTCTCTTTTTGAGTTCGCATTTCGTACTTCCTATATACTTCAGCGAGCATGGACACTCGATTACATATACAACAAACTGGCTTTTGCACGTGATTAATTCCTTTATCTGCCACAATTTTCCGTTTGATAGTTTTACTTCTGTTGTATTTTTAGCAATCTGACAAACTTTACACATGTGGCATTTCTTAAAGCCTTTTGTTGTTAACCATTGCGTGCCTTTCTTTTTAGTTTGATCTTGATGGTGACTATGTATCAGTTTGTCTCTCAGGTTTTTCGCTCTGCGATAGGTGATTTGGGCATGTTGGCCCACAATTTCTCCCACTGTCGAGTCCAGTTGTAGGATTTTCCAGTTTCTCCGAAGAATGTTTGATATTTCTTTTGATTCTTTGGAGTAGTCCAAAATTAATCGTATCGTTGTGTTTTCTGAGTGATTCACATTTCTGTTGGATGATTTCTTGATCTTTTGCTGGTTCTCATCAAGGATGTCCTCCCTTCTTTTTTCATAGGCTCGCTTCCAACATCTTTGGATGTTTCCTTTTTGATATCCTCGGTGCGTGAATCTGTTGGCTGTCTTGTTGCTGTGTTTTTCCCACTCTTTTTCTTCTGAGCAAATTCTCCGTAAACGTAAGAATTCCCCATATGGGATATTATTCTTGACCGAAGATTGGTGAAAGCTAGTTGCATGCAATGTTGCATTCGTTGAAGTTTCTTTCCTATGCAGCGTCGTCTCTAGTTTGTTATCTACGACGTAGATTTCCGTGTCTAGGAAGATCACTTTTTCCTTGCTGATGTTATATGTGAATCTTATGTTTGCTTCTGTGGAGTTAAGAATTTTGAAAAATTCCACAAATTCAGTCGTTGTTCCATCCCAAATAATTAAAAGGTCGTCAATATATCTCAACCATTTCATTACTTTGTTGACATATTTGTCATTTTGGGGGTGCCATGCTATTTCTTGTTCCCACCACCCCATGGTGAGGCAGGCATATCCGGGACTAAAAGAGAACCCCATAGCGGGGTATATATATAAATATATATATATAGAGAGCTCCAGGGTCACTGAAATTCCTTCACCTAGATCCCTATCAATCACATATTCTAGTCATAGTAGCAATCAGGGGCTATAATTGAAATCCGTTTCTAGTACAATCAGAACTGAACAAGCGCATTATACGAACATGACTTTTCTATACCACGGGACAGTGGGAGCTTATCTCTCATACGTGCCTAAAGTGTTGCTCTGTTAGTTCCCGTATGTGTGTGCCCGTCTCAAGCCACATGAGGTCGATGAACTGGTGCCTAAGCGTGAATTGGCCATGTAGTTTGTGGAGTTGACGGTGAATAATGAACCGGAAAAATACGAGGGTTTTCTCGCACACTGGAGGCGTGTCACTCGTAGGTCTACCCGGCGCTGTCAGGCACTTGGCGGAGGGAATTATGATCTCATGAGTGTTTTACGAGACTGAGCGTCTCGGTCCATGAAAGTCTAGGTGGTAATGTCCATTAGCGGACGTACTTAGGGTTGGCCATCAAAGGAGTGATTTATCAGGCGAGAAACCGAGTGTGCATTATCCAGGTGGGTGTAGGTATGCAGAGTGTATAGCATACGATATGTAAACAGTAAAAACAATAAAGGCAAAGGGTTTTTACTTACTGACACGCCGAGTCCGTGTCGCTCGTAGACCTACCCCGCACTACCAGGACTGGGGGGTGAGGAACTGCGATCTCGTGAGAGTTTAAGACCGACTCGGCATAACAGTCCAGGTGGATCTAGATCGTGAAATTCAATCATTGAAACGGCTAACTTTGGCCGCCATGTTGGGTGTACTACGAGGAAACAAGTTGTGTGTGTGGTTCCTGTTTAGAAAGTTGCGTCAATTCTGAGGTAACCAGAGTTGTACTAGAGATATTAGAAGGTATTAGGTTATCTGGAGGTTGCCTGATCTAGTCCGTGAAGTGGATTAACCTACTACATAAATACATTAAGCAAAATTAAAATTGAAATTAAACCAACCAGGGTGACTAGATCTAAAATTTATGTATACATCACGCGTACATCGAATCAGTAGGCTATTGTCTCTATATTCTGCCTGAATGTTAAGGCTTATTAGTATGAGTGTGCAAATCGCTATACAATTAAGCCTATCGGGAATCGTTTGAGAACATAGTCTAAGCCATGTTTTCACTATGTCTTTCCGTATTGCCAAGCGGCCCGCTCCATCTGAGACACCGTCAATCAGTGCAAGACAACACTTTGCATGTAGGGAGAGGAATGCCCAGGTGTGTGACAGGAAACACAAAACTACCCGCGCTGTTTGCTAATTGGATTGAACTACCTGCAGCGTCACACATCTTTTCAGAATACTCCTGTCGAAAATCAGGCAATAGTGAGAGAGGAGAGGGGACTTTGGATCCAAATACTCAAAAACATACCTTCCTGTAACAGTAACTATCAAGAGAAGTGCCAATATCACCTAGAGGTCATGACCTTCACCCTTCGTTGTAGACAATCCAGGCTCAGTGGGCCCTTCAGACCTTTGGGCCCCGGTGTCACTGCACCTGCTGTGCCCGATGAAAGCTATGCCCCTGCACTCCCAGCGAATATTTGTGAATTCTGTTTGGGGGAAGATACTGGGAGACACCTATACTAGAATTCATGGATAGACACTAACATGAGAAAACACTGGGAGAGACAAACACTGGGAGACAGACAAGGGATGACCCTGAGAGACACACACATTGAGAGACATGGATAAGGGAAGACTCTGGGAGACACAGACACTGGGAGACACAGAGAAGGGAAGACCCTGGAAGTCACAAACAGACACTGTGAAACACCTGCACTAGGATTCCTGGATAGACACAAACACAGGGAAATACTGGGAGACACACACAAGGGAAGACCTAGGGAGACACAACCACTGGAAGACAGAGGTAGACAGACACTGGAATACACAGCCACTGGGAGACACAAACAGACACTGGGAGCCACAGAGAAAGGAAGACCCTGGGAGACACAAACAGACACTGTGAGACACCTGCACTAGGATTCATGGATAGACACAAACATGGGAAAACACTGGAGACACAGACAGGGGAAGACCTAGGGCGACACAAACACTGAGAGACACCTGCACTAGGATTCATGGATAGACAAAAACATGAGAAAATACTGGGAGACACCTACCCTAGGATTCATGGATAGACACAAACATGGGAAAACACTGGGAGACACAGACAAGGGAAGACCCTGAGAGGACCGAACACTTAAAGACGCTGACAAGGGAAGACCCTGGTAGACATGAACACTGAGAGACACAGATAAGGGAAGACACTGGGGGACACAAACACTGGGAAACACAGAGAAGGGGAGACCCTGAGAGACACGAACACAGAGACACAGACACTGGTAAACACAAATACTAAAAGACACAAACACAGGAAAACACTGGGAGTCACGGACACTGAGAGACACAAACACTGGAAAACACAGACAATGGAAGACACTGGGATACACGAACACTGAGAGAAACAAACATGGGAAAACACTGGGAGATACAGACAAGGGAAGACCTTGGGCGACCCGCAAACTGAGAGACACAGACACTGGGAGACACGTAGAAAGGAAGACACTGGGAGAAAACACTGGAAGACATTGGGAGACACAAACACTGGAAGACATAGACACTGTGACACACAAACAGACACTGGAAGACACCTACATTAGGATTCATGGATTGACACAAACATGGGAAAACACTGGGCGACAGACATGTGACCCTGGGAGACAAGAACACTGAGCGACACAGAGACTGAGAGTCACAAACAGACACTGGGAGACATGAACACTGAGAGACACAGACAAAGGAAGACATTTGGAGACATGAACACTGAGGGACTGGGAGATACAGGCACTAGGAAACACAGACAAGGTAAGACACTAAGAGAAAGAGACATGAATACTGAGACACAGGGAGATACCTATACTAGGATTCATGGATAGATACAAACATGGGAAAACACTGGGAGACACAGAGAAGGGAAGACCCTGGGAGACACAAACACTGAAAGACACATCTACTGAGAGACACTGGGAGACACAAAGACTGGGATTTACAGAGAGAGGAAGACACTGGGACACACGAACACTGAGAGACACAGACAAAGGAAGACACTGAAAGACACACACTGGAAGACATAGAAAGAGGAAGACCCTTAGAGACCTGATTACTGCAATACACAGCCACTAGTCTGGGAGACACCTACACTGGGATTCCTGGATAGACACAAACCTGGGAAAACACTGAGAGACACAAGCACTAGAGTCTGGAAGACACAGACACTGGGAGGCTCGAAGAGACACTGGGAGACACGAAGACTAGGAGATGCAGACAAGGGAAGACACTGGAAGACATAAACAGACACTGGGAGACACCTGCACTAGGATTCATGGATTGACATAACATGGGAAAACGCTGGAGATACAGACAAGGGAAGACCCTGGGTCACCTTGATGCAAGAAGAAAGGGGGATTGTTTTACAAAACATGCTTGATTTTTTTTGTATATTGCTGGAATGTGATTGCTTTATTATGCACTTTGAAAGTAATTGCACTTTTTCCTTTGCTTTACCAACTACAGTTTGTATAGATTATGTAATTAGGTACTTGCTGATATGGTTTGTTTTTATTCTACATTCTGTGCTATTTATGGTGTTGATTGCACTTGCTTGTAATGCGTTGGCCTTAAATCTTGTAATTAGCATTGCTTACAATAGAAATGATAACTTCAAACTGAGAAACAATTACATCAATGTTCTGAAACATCCAAGCAGTTTTTATCTTCAGCCTCTTGCTTGCCTGTTTTTGTCCTACTTACTCATAAAGACATGATGGTAGAAATTGAAATTGTTTCCTTAGTTGACGTTATTATCATGCACAACGTTTGACAGTCACGTGTGTGGCATGCAGATAATTTGCATTTATTTCTCTTGGAGTTGGCAGGATAATGTTTTATAGCTTGTGTACTCATGTATATTGTCAGTTGAGTCTGAAAGTCTAACCTAAACCTGCAATTTCACAAAGTTTCAAGTTTTGTCCATCAATATAAATTCTAACTCAGACCCTTCATGGTTGTTCTTTGTTCTTTAGCAATAGGCAGTTCCTGAGATAATAGGATTGCTCCTCGGCACCCGTGAGGGTCTCAAGGCACTGGGCAGAGTGGCATGGGGACTGATGGGCAGAGAGATGTCCCACCTATAGGCATTGATGCACACACAGAGCAACACATCTACAGGAAGAAATACATGCATATCTTCATACAGGCACCCTTTCACATAAACAAACAGACATGCAGCTGTCATTTACACAGACTAAAACACATATGGCCAGCCATGCACACTGGTTGACATACCAATCAACATAGAGGCCCCAATGCACACATACGTAAAGGCAAACAGCTTCCAATGCAAATAGACTAAGAGACACAAATGCCCTCATGCACAGAACCCAATATACATACAAATGCCAATGAATACAAGCCGTCTTACATTTAGGCACACAATTCCATGGATTCATCGCATACAGCCACCCATGCACACAAACTGGTTGCCCATGCACACAACGCAAAATACACAGTCACACATACACACAGACTTACAATTACTCATAAATAAAGACCATCACACGTACTGGCACCCATGCACACAGGTGAAAAAGGACAGAGACTCCAAGCACATAGAAAGAATAGGTCTGCAGGAAACTCCCCGCACACAGACACCCATGAACAGTCGACAACACAGATACAGGCATCTGAACACACAGAAGCATATATGTAACTCGCAGAAAATACACATAAAGGTACATCTGGACAGTACTATGAGCATAACGACAGATCAGGAGATGTGACTTGGATTGTTGTAGGTATAACTAGAGTGATGCAGGTGTCAAGTCCACTTGAAATGTAGCTCCTTGGTCCCCTGGTGACTCCTAAATGATGCCCCTGGTGTACTAATCATATTATTGATCCCAAATAATGTACTCATTTATTCCTCTTAAGCACATAATTGAAATATTGATAGACACTATTTACCATTAAATTAGAAATCCAAAGGACATACTTTGCGTAATTTATTAGCTAGTTGAGTTGCCTGTATTTAAGTTTTCTTTTCTTTTATGTTTCAATACATAGCTAATTTGGAAATTCCACTCCTATTAGAAATTGACTCATTGTGAATATTTGGATGATGTGTCCAAAATAAATGTATCCATACTAATATGTATGCAAATATAATTTTAAATGAATCATAAACCTGCCCTGTCTTCATGTGAAAAATTAAAGTTGCCCAAAAACAAATTAAGTCCCACAAAGGAAAGTGATACCTTTCAATTGCTCCCTAAGTAAAAGAAATGTGAGTATTGTTCATGCAATTACACGTGTAACTGAATGCTAGTTACTCTGTGCCCCAACCTCCCACCACCTTGCTGATAGGGATGGTAAATTTGAAATGTACATATTTTATACCTTGGCCTAGTAGGTCCAGAATGTTTGATCATGCTTCTGGATTTCCTGAACATCTTTGTATGCCCCACATCATAGTCTGCAATAGTGTGTTGAACAAATGGTTACCGATATAAATAAACAATAATGTACTGTTTTCTTACTTCCTCAGCTCGTGAGCACATACGTTATTGAATCTTTATATAATCTGATAAGTTGCTCACTGCACAAAATGAGGCGTTCATATGTGAGTGGAGCTGCGAAAAGGAAACAAAAATCTGAAGTAAAACAGAAGCTTGCAAAGCTTCAAAAGTAACTTCATTTTTTCCGGTACAATCAAAATGTTGTACTGATAATGCGGCGCAGTCACAGTATGAAGGAGATGATCTTGTTGCTAATGAGCCAGTAAGAGAATATACTGAGGATGTATCTGCTTCCACTTCCTCTAACATTATAGATTTACAAACTATTGCCGGAAATGCTTCTCAGAGTATAACAGATGACAGCCAATGTTCACAAATTCCACAACCAACAGCAGTGAGCTACGCAACAGATCCTGCCTTATGGAATCCTATCACAAACGAAACACGATCATATTGGGTTCAAAGAGGGCCTTCAACCTGTCAAAATCGAAATAGTGATTTTTCCAGTTCTGCTCGTGTTTATCAAATTGGAGAAAAGAAACACAAGCGGAGTTTATCCGATGCTGCTTTCAAGCAGCAACTGCAAAATGGGGAATTTGTAAGTCGTACATGGCTGTTATATTCTCCTTCACAAGGAACAGTGTACTGTTTTGCTTGTCGTTTGTTTTCTAGCACAGATTCTGCCTTCAGTAGATCTGGTTTTAATGACTGGAAGCATGCAGCCCGTTGTATTTCTCAACATGAAGCTTGCCCTGAGCATCAAAAATGCATGTTAATATACACCACCCGTCAAAAAGAAACTGGTAAAATTGATTCTGAATTAGAGGAACAGATAAAACATGAACAAATATACTGGCAGGGTGTGCTGAAAAGAATTGTAGCAGTTATTAAATTTTTAGCAGCAAGAGGTATGGCATTCAGAGAAGAAAACCAGATGATAGGATCACTGCATAATGGAAATTATTTGGGGATTTTAGAACTTCTAAGCCAATTTGACCCGTTTCTTGAAGAACACATCAGGAAATATGGAAATGCTGGAAAGGGCAATCCCTCATACCTATCAGCAACAATTTGTGAAGAATTTATCACATTAATGAGCAAGAAAGTTTTCTCTGCAATAATATCAGAAATAAAGGAAGCAAAATATTATTCTCTCAGTGTAGACTCCACTCCACATGTGTGTCACATCGATCAGTTGACATTCACAGTGAGGTATGTAAAGGGTCACGTACCAAAGGAGCGTTTTTTGGAATTTATCTCCATTCATGGTCATGGGGCAGAGTATCTTGCCGATGTTGTAGTGAAATTCCTAGAGCGGGCAGGTATTCCATTATCAGATTGCCGTGGTCAGTCATATGATAATGCATCCAATATGTCTGGTCAGTATTCGGGCTTACAGGCAAGATTGAAAGAGATCAACGAATTTGCTGTTTATGTTCCTTGTGCTGGCCATTCTTTGAACCTGGTGGGTATAAAAGCGGCTGAGTGCAGCATGCAGGTTGTTTCTTTTTTTGACTTTGTTCAAAATTTGTACACTTTTTTTGCTGCTTCTACTCATCGTTGGGATGTGCTACTTCATTCTGTAGGCCCAGATCACAAGGTTGTAAAACGCTTGTCTGATACTCGATGGTCAGCTCATGCAGATGCCCTCAATGCATTGTGTGGTGGCTATGAAAGAATTAAAGCTGCTCTTGATTCACTGACAAATGATCACATTCAGTCAAAAGATACAATGCATGATGCACTTAGTCTCCTTAAAAAAATGGACAAGCTGGAAACCATTTTCTTGACCATTCTCTGGAATGACATACTGATGCGTTTCAACGAAACAAGCAAGACTGTACAAAAAGAAGATGTTAACCTATCTGTTGCAGTCAACATTATCCAATCTTTGAAGTCTTATGTCCAAGAGTTGAGAGACCAATTTGATGACTATGAATGCAAGGCAAAGGCAAAAGCTCCAGATACTCATTACAGAGATTTTGGAAAGCGTACAAAACAACGAAGCAGTAGACAAACTCGGTTTGAAGGACCCTCTAGTGACACCGTACTTGAAGGGCGGGTACAAATTTAAAGTAGAAGCATACTTACTGATCATGGATGCTCTGATTGATGGTTTAACACGGCGAAGCGAAGCACAAAGAGACCTAAATAATCTGTTTGGCTTCTTTACAGAATTAAAAAACATGAACACCAAAGAAATCGAAGGGTGGTGTGAAAAACTTGCCTCTTTGTACTATAAAGACCTGAACAAATCTGATCTCATCAAGGAATGCCAGCAGTTCAAACATTATCCTGTACACAAAAATGAAACAATTTCAATGACTTGTCTTTACAGGAAAATAAAAACTGATAAACTAGAGAACACTTTCCCTAACATTGAAATTGCACTGCGAATATTCTTGTCGATGATGGTCACAAACTGTACTGGTGAAAGGTCCTTTTCAAAGTTGAAGCTCATAAAAAATGAGCTACGTAATCGAATGCTACAAGCCAGACTCAATTCTCTGGCTCTGCTGAGTATTGAGTCAGAAATGCTCCAAGAAATAGAATTTGCTGATCTGGTTAATGAGTTTGCTGCTAGCAAATCCAGAAAGAGATGCATACTTTAAGTAGTGTCTTACAGGTGCCTAATATTGTACAGAGATGCTCCAAGGTTTGACTTAGAAGCTTTATTTTGCAGAAACACATAATGACATTTTTGGTATTCATTGAATCTAAGTAAATATTCATAGAAACACATTTACTTTCCTTTTTCTAAAAATCATCTGCATTAAGATGTTTGACTTCTACAACCTAAACTGCACTTAAAATTCCCCTAGATGCTCTGGAATCACAGCACATTGAGCACTTATAGCATTTGACATTATAAGACAAGAAAAACTGACAAATGGGAAGAAGACCCAAGAACAAAATCACTTTGAATAATGTTCGCAAGAAAATGCCAAAACTGTATTCTATGTGACAAACAGCATTGTCAAAATTCAAGCCAACAGCATAGAGTTCTTGTACTCAATCTTGCCTATTTCGTCCTTCTCCAACTATGAAACAATCAAAGAGGGCCTGACCATTCAGGAAAACAGCATGGATGCCTTGCAGGCATCTCCAAGACTGAGTAGACCAGGAAAATGGTAAATCATAAATAGGGTCCATCTGAGCATCATAAAAGTATTGTCAGCAGTTCACAAAAGCCTATAACTTTCTATGGTCTATAACTTTCTACTTATCATTGAAACTTAATTCAAGCCTTTGATAGAGGCAGCAAACATTGCCTTCAACAAAACTTCCAAACCCAGCAGCATTTATGTTCAATTCCTCAAAATTAAAATAGAACTCCTTAACACAATTACTGCACAGGTCAGGTGTAGGTAACAAGATTTGCAGAGATACAAGATGAGGTCCAACAAGGATAATTGCTCAATCATGTTCTGTTTAACCTATGAACCATGATGTATATGATATCATCCAAACAAACACCTATTGCACAGAACACGTTGAAGAAGGTTGAACACCACTGCTTTTCTGTATTTATTACTGTTTGCTGTCAGCCCATGCAATAAAGTTTGTACCAGAATCAACATTGTTAAGGCCTTAAACAATTTGAATTTCACCAGTAAAATGTTAAAGGTGATGTTCTGAGCATGTCTGAGGAAAGAAAGAACCAATGTTAACAATAGAAAGAAGGTAAGAAGAACAGCACTGAAAATAGTAAATGCATAGAAAGTTATATACCTCAGGCTGAAATGAATGAAAAATAATATCATGGAACAAGACATTGATTGAATCTAGACAGGTGGATACAGAATTTTGCTAGAAAATGGGACAACATCACTCTGGCCTACTTCAATAATGTTATATGTGATACTTAGAGTGACTGAGAGAGTGGTCTAGCACAACCAGACGGCCCCACTGATCTTCATTTGTCTTCGGATGTGGATTCAAGTAACATAATCACTATAAATTGTACTGTAAGTAATTACAGCTCATTTTTCTCCTTTCTTTTACTGTTTCATACATTTTGAAAGTATCATTAAATATTGCGTGACATAGCAAGGGTGTGAATGAACGTAAAATGGACAGTGAATTCAAAGTTATTGTGAACAGGGGCCCCCAAAATATGTTTGGCCCAGGGCCCCCAAAATCCTTAAAATGTCCCTGCCGATGCTCCAGTTCTTGCAAGCGCTGCCAGTGTCACCGATCAGCAACATAAAAGGCATGGAGCCAACCGTTCACCCAGCTGTAGACCTCTGTAACTAAAGGTGTAAAATTAGATATTTTCTCAAAGCCTTTTGTTTTGCCGCGGCTGTAAGTGGAACTGCTCGTCAGTTGGTCAATATGTTCGTTTTAAGTACACAGGCGTAGAGCAAACGTGCATTAAAAACAAAACGTTTCTTTATTTTCTGATACAATACATCTTTATTTTGTTATCACTCAATAGTTTATTTATGAAACTGTGGTACTGGTATTTATTTGTTTTTTTATTTTATTTTACTAATATCTCCCAATGCATCCTTCACATTTTTTGTTTATATGAAGATATTTGAATGTTAATCATTGTTTATGGAATTTTTGTGGGAAAAAAAACTTTAATAAAGGATTGAGATACAAAAAATGCAAAAGGTTATTAGGAATAAAAACGAGCTAATTGAATTAACTGATTGCTAACGATGTATAGAGCAAGTCCAAGAGTAACACTAATATAACCAACCTATTATTACAAATGGAAAAATGAGTAATTTTACCATGCATAAATGATTAAAATCATTGCATGACATGGTTTAAGAAACCTCTCTACAAAGATACAATAGTGCGCGACTCTCAATTAATACAGCCTGTAAAGTGCATTGGAGATTTGTGTTTCAAGCCTCCGAAAGGCCATTTGTTTTTTATCAGACAAGTTATATTTAAATTAAAAAAAAAAAGTGTTTCAGTGGGTAGGAATATGCATAGATTGCATGAATGAATAGATCATGTGAGAGTCCTGAAAAGTTTGTCTGCACTAGGCACACATTTTGTAAATCAACTGTTGAGGGCAGTGCCCAGGGGACTGTAATACAAATATTTATCATTTTTTTTTTTTTGTATAGCACAAACCTCAAAGCAAAGCAATGGGACTATGTACAGTTAAGAAGACACAGCAGGAAGCAGTGAAGGGAGATGTGAACTGGAGGCGATGAAGATACAGGGGTGTAATGCAGCTGTTTCCAGGGAGATTACTGAGCGCCATTGGAAGGGCGGGTCCCCGGGAGGGTGCTCAGTGAAGAGTGTTAGATAAACAGAGGCTTGAGTTTAAAACAGAGGCTTGAATTTAGCCTCAGCTGGAGGAGAGATTGGTCCTGGTGGCAATGCCCGCTTCTTAAGACATATGTACAAAAGGTATTTCGTAAAAATAAAAGCTAAATAGGAGATAGTCATGCTCCCTAAAGTAGTGTTTTTTTTTACCATTTTGACTTCTGTGGAAACCCATATTATTACTAGAACTCAGACACCCCCACTAAAGTGTTGTTGTAAGCCAGGGACCCCCACTCAGTGAACAATGGAAGCCGGGGACCCCGGCCCAAACATTTTTGAAGATTTGAACCACAGAACAACACAGAACAAATACAGAAACAAGCTTTCATCAAACAAATACACAAATGATGAAACATTTTATTTAATTAGCAAGTAAATATAAATGAAAATCAACATTTTAATAGGCAGGTTGGACCTTTTCTAAATGTAATTGAGGCTTCTCCTCATCCATACTATATTCTGTTTGATGCACTTGCACTGCTCCCAGAAATCAGCCTGCGGATACAAAGTTACTTTCTAGCCTCCAATTTCCATTCCTTCACGTTTACAGAACGTTTCAAAAGCTGCGATTCTTTATTTATTTGCACTTTATTAGTGTGTTAATGTTATTTAATTTTATAAGCAGTCGCGGACCCCTAAGCAGGCTTTGTCGACCCCCAGGGCTCCAACAGGTTAAGAATCACTGCCCTGAAATATAAAGTGCACAAGAGATTGGTTTGGTAAAGTAGTCCCATCACCTGCATGTGTAAATGCTTGCTGACCAACTAAAAATTATTGGGAAATTGTTATACTTTTCATGGTGATCGGTATCCAAGCAGAGTCAGGAACTCCCCTAATAAAGCCTTAAATAAGATGTGTCCGTAACTGTTATTGACCTCTGCTGACGGAGTTACCAGCTGTTAATGCTCGATAGCATGTTGAAAGTCTTATGCTATTAGGCAGATTACTTGCTGTAAATTGGGTGCAGTTGGAGACTGTGAAACGCCATGAAGACCTGGTCAATTTGATGTCTCCTTAGGTTTATATTCATACAGTGCTGAAAATGAACAAGCCCTTTAACCATTCGCTGTATATTTAGGCCTACATTTTAAAATGTTACAAAAAATGTATATGTTCTTCTGTATGAAACTTTATACATACCAGACTATCTGAATTATGGAGTCTGATTTATATCGGGCTGTCTTTTAGGCTAGCACTGGCACCCGTTTTTAGGTCTCGCCTGACCCAGCGCATGCGCTGGTCTGGCGAGACTTTTAGTAAGGGCTTAAAAAAAATGCTGCCATGGCTGGCCTAGAGCTTGAGTGCATGTGCGCGGGCGCGCGCTTTGCGTGCCTCTCTCCATGCCTCAACTACATTAAAAGTAAAGCGCGGGTGCCGCGATTATAGGATAAGTTAAGAAATAGATGTTTTTTTCTATTTCTTTACTTTTACTATAATCGCGGCACCCGCGCTTTACTTTTAACGTTAAAAGTGAAGCGTGGGTGCCGCGAATTATAGGAAAAGTAAAGAAAAAGATGTTTTTTACTATTTCTTTACTTTTCCTATAATTCGCGGCACCCACGCTTCACTTTTAATGTTAAAAGTAAAGCGTGGGTGCCAAAAGCGAGACCTATTGGCTATGCTAATGCTTTTTGATCTCGTCACTAAGTCACAAAGGTGCCTTCCCTGCTTGCTTGCAGTTTATTTGTTAATAGGACATGCTGTGTGCCCACGTCCAAAGTATTTTTAATTAAGTTTTGCAAGTACATTTTTCGACCTTATCTAGTTTTATTGTTTTGTGCAGCACCTTTTACGCAAGGATGTTGTGCCATACCTTTCAGAATTTACTTTATTTGTGTTTTTCTTTAGCTTCTCACAACTGATTTTGAAATGACGTTTCCCTCATCTCCTCAGGGTGGAAGCAGTTGCTATGAAATGGCCTTTATTAATGGCTTTCCTCCCACATATTCCTTGAGTGAATCCTCGTCCCAGTATGAGGCGCAAATTATTACAGCAATAGCTAGTCACCGGCGTCCGGTTGGTACTGAATGATGATGTCTTTACAAGGAGAAGTTACATCAGTGATGCACATACGGGGCCACAGGAAAGAGTAATATCCGTTTCTTTTTCACTATGCCCCAGTATTGGTGTGATTCTTCGGAGCTGATATTTCTCAACTATTTTCCAACGTCTTTGTCGGGTTTTCTTGAGATTTTAGGAGCTGCTCTTTTCACACATCTTCCAGCTTCAGGCCCAGCAGCTCGGCCATTAGCACATGTTAGCGACAGGTGCTCACCTGGAGTCTTGAAAGATCACGATACCTCGTCATTTCATCTGTTTGCCGACATCCATCTCAAGATACTCTGTGGGAGAAAGGCTAAGCTGCCGATGGCCTTTCTCAGAGCGAAATCTCAATCTCTTTCCAGAACCAGACCCATTCATAAAGCCCTTCCACTCATTTGATGAATTAGCAGTAAGAACCCACGAAGCTAGGAGCAGACACAGGCTCTGGACCTTTTGTTTTAACTGCGCCGCTACTTTTTAAACGAGCATTGGCATAGCCAATAGGTCTCGCTTTTGGGACCTTTATAAGTGTTTATCCATGCAACAGTTGATGTTGTTGCACAAAGGATATTGTGCTGCATAACTGAATACTTATAAGGTCCCAAAAGCGAGACCTATTGGCTATGCCAATGCTTGTTTGGGGGTGGGTCTGGTTTGCATTACCTTGTGGGATTTAGTTTTAGTTGCATTGGGATGCTTTGCGTTTTATATATAATCTGTCCAAGAAAACAATTCCATCCGAGCAGAATACAGGTGGTGTAAATTAGTGTGTTTGGATAGGCATTTAAAAATTCATGTAAAATGTTCGTGTAGATTGTGGATTTTTGTTTATATAGTCCTTACTACCCCTGATGAATTGTTGAAGCACTTGTTTGAAGTGGTTTAGTAAAGGGAAGATATGAGATCTTATTAGGATTGGTGAACATGTGCACCTGTTAGTTGGATGACCAGATGGAAAGAGAATGGTTTCGAAAGCATTTTTAGGACTCCATTGTAGTCAAAAAAGTTTGAGATAAGTCTGAGAGTGGAGAGAAAGGCAGAGGTGGGAGGTATTATTTGATAATATTTTCTAATAAAAAATGTAAACATACATGTACACAGACATACATGCATGCTTACACACCTATATATTATACATCGGTATGTCTATATATTTGTACATAAATGTAATGTGTACGTGGCCAGTCAAATACATGTATGTTGTTCATAAACCTACATAGTCTGTTATTTTTTTTCTTAATCATATATCAGTATACACTGAAGCATAAACTCCTATACCTACACACATGTATATAGAGATCATCCACATACCCAGGCACACACATTCCTGTCATGTTTGAATGTATATTCAGTGTTTTTTGTTTACTATCTAAGCATATTTTTATACCCATATAGAAAGCATAAAAACAATATACATAGGTAGAGGTACCTAACCTATAATAATATTTATATACTCTGACATATATGTATTCTCTTGCAAATTTTATTTTAAAAGTATTTATTTAAAAAGTTTTATATAACACGAACAAGACCCATGAGGGTATCAGAGCGCTTTACATTTGAGCAATAGGAGACCTATAGATTAGATAACAGTGTAATTGAAAGTACAGGAGGAGAAAAACTTTTGGCCAGCAGAACAAGACATAGTCCTGAACAGTCTAAGAATGTAATAAGGGTGAGGGACGTGTCGGAGCAGGCCTGGAGAAAAGTGGATCAAGAATAAGCGAGGCAGATAACAAATGTCACAGAGGAGGAAGCTAAGGAATCTGATAACAAAGTAAATATAAAAAGTACAAAAATTGTGATACTATACAAGGGCGAGCCAGGCGCGTCTGAGTGCTTGTCGGGCGTGGGAGTTCTAGGGCAGGAATATGTTCATCAGTTTCTCTGGACCCCACTCATTTGGGAGTGAGCATTCCTTATTTTCCAACCGTTCCCCCTTGTCCCTCCCATATTTACTACTAAATTGTTGACCTACACGCGTAGCAAGATCTGCCTCCGAGGCTCAGACCTTCGTACAGAAAAGATGGGCGAGGCGGGCATCTCCGGCAGGAGTTTGTGAATTGTATTTTGGAGTACGCAAAGTAATGCTAATTCACATACTCCAAAACGGCTTTTGTGAATGCCCGCTGTTTCACAGTGCAACAGCGAATGGTTAGAATAGTGAGGATAATATGTGAATGAGACGGTTGCTGTTTTTTATTAGCTCGTGGTGACGTGTTCATCTTTGGGCTGCTCCTCATCGTGGACGCAAGTCCAAGATAGGGTTTGTTCAGGCTCTTTTGTTCAAAGCCTGCATGAGCTGTTCTATGAGCGGGTCTGCCATTTAAGGGGTGGTTGTAAAAGGCGGGGAATAATACAATTGTATAGTGGTGGCTGTGTAAATATGTACAAACTATATATTTGTATTAGGGAAAAATCGAAAAAAATATTTTTCTTATGCTTAATGTTTCAAGCGTGAAGTATAAGTTTGTGGAAAAATGTGTTGTAATTCTGATTACAAAAGCAAGCACAAATATTACAAATTAGATTGTTTTGCATTTTTTCTAAAAATTAAAGATGGTTTTACATTTGTAAAATACATTATTGCACATGTGAAAAGATTTATAGGCCGGGGGCGTTATATGTTGTGCACCGGTACAAGCATTCTGATTAAATATGGGATGGAGCAAGATTTTTATGCTACTCTGTTACACAAAAATGAGAGCAAAACGGATTTGTTTTGCTGCACTTTACTTTGTTTTGTAAATGTTATGAATCTTTTAAGTGAAGATTCCTATTACCTATTTTCAAAAGGCTGGGGTTCCTACAGTGCTAGGCAGCCTTTTAATTTATTTGCATGGCCGCAGATGTTACCGTTTGTCTTGTGGTGGGAGCTTTTCTCAAAAATGCAATATGCTGGCCTAACTCTGAATTTTTAATCTGTTACTTGCTTATGCCTCCCTTTTAACTTATTTATTGTAATTTGATTGCATATTTTATGTGATGCTAGTCTGTTCTTTTATGGTTATTTTTAATAATCCAATAAGGCGAATATTGATTGAATTCCATCTTTTTACAAGGTTGCATTGCTGCCACATTCTCCAGGCAGTTGGAGGCAGTTCTGACGTTGTTTGCAAGCTCTCACATGCTTGCTTGAGTTCTGTACAGAAGCTGTGTTTCCAGGATTCAGTTGTCAGTCTGCCATTTCAGGTTGACATTTCGAGAACAAACATGTGAAACTCTGAGGAGCTTGGTAACGCCCAAAGCCTCGCGGAAGAGGCGCAGCAGGAATATTGAGCGTGTCCATTCGAGAATTACTGAATGAACTTTTAGGCGCGTTTGAAGAGGCCGAGGCCCCGCCCCCGACGGAGCAGGACAAGCTATGAGTGACAGGGCTGTTAAATAAGGTCTCCCGGAAGTGCAGACCCTGCAGGAAGAACCTGTGAGTTCCCTTAAACTCCATGATTTATAGCAGAAAAGGGCCCAGATCATGGACCGATTTGTGGGGAAATGATGACACATTGAACAGTAATTGTACGCTGACCCAGGAGCAAATAGCTGTCTGAACCTATTGTAAATATTCCAAGTAACACGCGAGGATAATTTGAAGATGCTTGGCGTCCATGTTGTTTAAATTGAGGTAGATCAGGGGTGTCCAACATTGTTTCAGGAGGGCAGCATCCAAGACCCTTTTATGATACCCAAGTAAAATAAATAGAAATTCAGTAAATCTGAATGGACGTCATTTACATACTCGTGGTTCTCCTAGAAATCTGGCATTGAGCTAGCCCTGTTGGGTGTATGTTGGACTCCGCGGAGGCAATATAGAAATGATGGTATTCCTAGCCCACCTCTTCAGGTAATGGCGAGCAGCAGTGCGTTGCAATCACTAAAGCACTGTTTCTGTCCGTCTTCACCAGTCGGTCAAAATGTGGATTTTTTTTCAACACTGCATGTTTAAGCACAACTGCAACTTCTGACCTAGGTAAAAAGTAAGGATTATATTTGGTGAAGTGGCCAAAATGTTGCTCCCCACACACTTCTCTTAGCAAACACTTGGATTTGGTTTTGCTGTTGGTTCATTTGAAGGGATTCATGTGCACCCATAGCTCCTGTTTCTGTAGTTACTCATCATCAGACTTGTAAACCAAGGTGAGGCCTGGCGATCAGAAGAAGTTCTGCAGTGGCTAGCCCTGTGTACATCCGTGTTTACAAGCTGAAGGCCGCCTGTAAAGAACAGGTTTTAGAGTAGAGGCCCTAGGTGATTGCTACCCAGAGGTTACGTCGCAGAGTTGACACCACGCACATTCTACTCTTGAGGATACATTTGGGAGATCAAGTTGCAGACGATTCCCCCTCTGCCAGTCTTTTCACACCATGAGCAGAAGGCATCCTGAAGTCTGTACTGAGAGAAGAAGATGGGGCGTGAGGGTTAGCCAGGACTCCTAGAAGCTTGCTGGGAGATAAAATGGGCTGACCTCCATTGACTAAAGATGGGGGTCCCTTTGGAAACCTGCGCCTCTGGGCTTTTAGCAGATGCGCCTAAAGCTAGATCCAGAAGGACAGAGTGTTGGTGAAAACTAAATATGTAACCATACAGCACAAAGATAAGCATGTAGGTATAGAGAAACTATTGTAATACAAGGATGCCACGATCACCTTAGCACAATTTTGGATCATTCATTTTAGCTAAAACTCAGGAATTCTTAAAAAAAAAACCTACAGTATAATTTGGTAGTATGGATTCTGCAATGGCCAAATAAGCAAAGTGCCCTTTGACAACCTTTCACTGGTCAGAAAAGTGTATCCAAGTCCCAGCCCATAGGCTTGCCGTTTGTTCACTTCAACGTTGCTCTTATATCCTTCGTTCTGTTTGTCATGGCTTGCATGCTTCATGCCTCTTCTTGTGTTTGGCCCTCCCCCTGAGCATGAACCAAGTACTTGTGTCCATCCCCAGCGCCCGTTTTCGGAGCTACTTGTTTAATTGTGTTTAAGCACTCCATACAAATGCTTGTGTTCTCTCACTCCTTTCCCCTAATTGTAGTGCACATTTCCCCTCCCGCCCGCCCCATCCCTGTGGCTTCTTTTCCCCTCCCGCCCGCCCCATCCCTGTGACTTCTTTTCCCCTCCCGCCCGCCCCATCCCTGTGGCTTCTTTTCCCCTCCCGCCCGCCCCATCCCTGTGGCTTCTTTTCCCCTCCCGCCCGCCCCATCCCTGTGGCTTCTTTTCCCCTCCCGCCCGCCCCATCCCTGTGGCTTCTTTTCCCCTCCCGCCCGCCCCACCCCTGTGGCTTCTTTTCCCCTCCCGCCCGCCCCACCCCTGTGGCTTCTTTTCCCCTCCCGCCCGCCCCACCCCTGTGGCTTCTTTTCCCCTCCCGCCCGCCCCATCCCTGTGGCTTCTTTTCCCCTCCCGCCCGCCCCATCCCTGTGGCTTCTTTTCCCCTCCCGCCCGCCCCATCCCTGTGGCTTCTTTTCCCCTCCCGCCCGCCCCATCCCTGTGGCTTCTTTTCCCCTCCCGCCCGCCCCATCCCTGTGGCTTCTTTTCCCCTCCCGCCCGCCCCATCCCTGTGGCTTCTTTTCCCCTCCCGCCCGCCCCATCCCTGTGGCTTCTTTTCCCCTCCCGCCCACCCCATCCCTGTGGCTTCTTTTCCCCTCCCGCCCACCCCATCCCTGTGGCTTCTTTTCTCCTCGATCCCCGTCTGTTTCCTCTTTAAATCCTCAAAATTAAAGTAGCGCTGTTTTGACTGAAACAGTGTCCCCATAGAGCACTCCTTTGGGGTGAAACCCCCTCCTTTATTACATTGAAGGTACACAAGGTATTCAAAGATATTGTATTCACAATTTCATTTAATATATTTCAAAATTGTTTGAATGCATAAATGCCACTTACTTCAAATCCTGATATAGGATAAATGTTCCCAAGCCCTTCATTAGGGGAATGTTCTGTGAAATAAAACAATGTTTTAAGTTTCAAGACAAAATAAATGAAAAAATCCAATTCACAGCGTGTTGGTGAGTCTATTAGGATGAACAGAGCTGCATTGGCTGAACATAGCCACGTTATACGAAACTAGCGCGTAATACAAAGAAATCAGATAAAACAATTTAAGCGATGGAAAGATGCAACGTGAAAACGTGACGTGACCAGAGGAAGCCGGTGATTGGAACCACAAAATCAAAACTCAACTAACTGAACACAAAAGCACAATAAGAAATCGCGCAGAGAAAGCACCTGTTGCAGCTCATTTTACCATGCATAAACATAATGTGAGCCAATTAAGATTTCTGGTTTTGGAAGTTGTTTTACAGAACATTCCCCTGATGAAGGGCTTGGTCCCGAAATGCATTGGGAGCAGCATTTATCCTATATCAGGATTTGAAGCAAGTTGCATTTATGCATTCAAACGAAAATTTTGAAATATATTAGCAAATAAAATTGTGAATACGATATCTTTGAATACCTATGTGGCGCAACATGGTTTAAAATAAATGTGAAGAACACAAAGAATATGGTTTGAATCTTGTGTACCTTCAACGTAATAAAGGAGGGGGTTCCACTCCAAAGGAGTGCTCTATGGGGACACTGTTTCAGTCAAAACAGCGCCATTTTAATTTTGAGTAATATTTGACTCCTTTGGTCAGAGGGAGATACCCATCAGCACCCAACCGTGAACTACCAGTTTACCTATTAAGCATTTTTGGATCATCTAGAACAAAGCGTGTGCCGCACAGACCCAAGTGTCTTCTTTAAATCCCCCCACCCCCGTCCATGCTCTGTTAAGTTTTTTTTTTATGGACATGGGGAGATTACGTGATTCACCCAGAATCACTGGATGTTAAGCGTACGCCGAGATTGGAACTTAGTTTCCCAGTTCCAAAGTCGGCAGCTCTTGCCACCCTGTCCCCTTACTTATTACATGTAGTTTGAGAAAACCAGAAACGTAGGTGTTCGATATATTTTGTTAAGGATGAACAGATCTTCAAAACCCCCAAAACTATAGCTGCTCACGGACATAGAAGCAAGACTACAAGTTCATGTTTATTATAGTCCTGTTTTTTCATCATTAGGGTCGGTGCTTCTGTTGAACTTCTTATGGTAGGGCGTGGGCTGGTTTTGCCTTCTTTTTGACTTGATAATCTCGCACAGTTCTTTAAGGACAAAATTGAGACCATCATCCACAATCTTGCCATTCCCCCTTCGCAAGATAATCTCAACTCCCCCGGGGCAGCCACGACTTACCTCGATCCGTTGAGCCCAGGACTCCTACCCAGGGAATGTCTGCAGACTCTCCCCCCTATCTCGGAAGCAGACTTTGAGAGAATGGCACACGGAATCACCTCTGGGTCCCCCCTCGACCCGTTGCCACCAAAAACATGGAAAGCGTGTGGAACTGAACTCTTCCGCACCCTCCGTAGGATCTGCAACCAATCCCTGTGTTGTGGATTTGTCCCTACCCCCTGGAAGCAAGCACTCATCACCCCGCTGCTAAAGAAACCCTCATTGAACCCCGAGTGTCTATCTAACTTTCGGCCTATATCGCTCCTACCCTTTCCGGCGAAAGTTGTGGAACGCTGGGTTAGCTCCTGTCTATCGACACATCTAGAGCAGAATCACATTCTGGACGACTTCCAATTCGGATTTCGCCCAGCCCATGGTACCAAAACTGCTGTGCTTACAGCCATGGAAGAACTTCGTATGCGTGCAGACAGGGGCCACGCAGTGGCCTTGATCTTATTGGACCTGTCTGCCGCATTCGATACGGTCAACCATGTCATTCCGCTAAAGAGGCTCAGAGAGGCAGGGGTCGACGGCACCGCCTTGCTCTGGTTCCACTCATACCTGCGAGATAGGAAACAGGCGGTGTCCCTCCCCCCTTTTCAATCCGCCTTTTCCCCAGTACCTCACGGGGTGCCCCAGGGTTCGTCCATCAGCCCGATCCTTTTTAACGTTTATCTGAAACCACTAATCACCCCGATTAAATCCCACAGACTGAAAACTATAAACTACGCGGACGACACCCAGCTTATCCTCTCCTGGGAGGGGGAAGACTCCATTCCCATGGAATCGTTCCACGACTGCTTAAGAGACACAGCCGGCTGGCTGCACAATAATTCCCTGCAATTCAATTCCTCCAAGACCGAGGTACTGTTCTGCACTGGGAGCCGGATTCCTCGCCTATTCCCCACGGAATTCTGGCCCCCGGAAACCCCAGAAAAACCACAGCCGGTCACTAGTGTCCGCAATCTGGGTGTTATGCTAAACAACAAACTCAGCATGGAAACGCAGGTAACCAAAACAGTCTCCACCTGCTCGGCCCTACTGCGTTCTTTACGCAAAATCATGCCACTACTCCCCGCACAGGCTCGAGCACTAATAGTCAGGTGCATTATCCTTAGTCGCCTTGACTATTGCAATGCACTTCTGCTCGAGTCCCCAGCTGTGCTACTGGACAGACTCCAAAGAGTCCAGTCGGCCGCAGCCAAACTAGCCCTTGGATGGACCAGGAGATCCTCGGCCACAGCAGCCTTAGCCGAGCTACACTGGCTCCCTTTGAAGCAGCGAATAGCCTTTAAAGCACTCTGCCTTGTCTTCAAAGCACTACACGGAACTGGCCCCAGATCCCTACAAAAAATGTTTTCCTGGTACACCCCCACCAGAACTCTCCGATCCGCCTCAGCCTGCCTTGTGAGGGTACCCAGATTCAACAAGGTAAGGACTGGGGGAAGATCCTTCAGAGTGGCCGCCGCTAAACTCTGGAATAGTTTGCCGGTCGACATCCGCCAAATTTCACAACTCCTTCCATTCAGAAAGCGGATTAAAACTTGGCTCTTCCCCTAAATCCCTCACAACCCCTCCCCAGTCTCCCGTCTCTTTTCATCTTAGGAGTAATCTCTCAGCGCCAGGATACCTGCCAGGTGACAGTTGCGCTATAGAAATGTTTTAAATAAAATAAATAATAAAATTTTGCCTTCTTTTTCAGTGAAAGTGCGACGTTGGATTTCAGACATTATTGACTATGCTTACTTTTCTGTTTTAGCGAGTGGCCTTTTGCATAAAAGCAGCTGATTGGCTGCTTTCAGTCCAGGTTCAACATGGCTAAAAGACATTCACACTGTGATCAAGTATAGACAGTACAAGATATATAATGGGTTGGACCTTGTGTGGAAATCCTAGGTAGGTGAAGATGTGCTGCAGAGTTTTCATTGCAATGAAGCCTAATGTTGCTAACTTATCCAATTGGGCATTCATTGATAGCTTGGAGGTCATGGTCATTCCAAGGTTTCTTATTTCCTTGGATACTTTAGAAGGAGGTGGTCCCAGACCGTCAGGCCAGGCACAGAGCGGGTCATCATTTTTTCAATTGCGACATGTGAGTATTTCAGGTTTGGACGCATTATATTTTAAAGGGCTCCATTTCATCCACTGCTCAAAGGCTGGGAGGCAATGGAAGATTTTTCAGTTCCCAATGTCGTTGGGACTTTCCCGTTTAAGAAGTATTTGTGTGTCATCTGCGTTGTTATAACGTGTGCTGAAATTCATTGATCGTTGCCAGTAATGACTTTGTGTAGATGTTGAAAAGCATCGGGGAGATAATCTGCGTAGCCTACATGAGGGCGGAGGAGCATCGCCCCTCTGTTGCGAGTGCAAGAATCATGAAAAATAAAATGGTAATAATACAAATTTATTGCCCTTTTATTTTTCATACTGGCAGCAGCCAAGTTTGAGGGCGGGGTCCGCAGCAGGGAGGAACAGTGTGCACAGTTTTAAGTGTGCATGTCACTTTGGCTGACTGTCTAGCCACGACCAGTCTGACATGCGCACTTAACACTCCAACCCGAGCGGTCTTAGACAGCTGGGTGGAGAGCAAGCACAGGCCCACAGTGCTTGAAGGAGCATTGAACCAGCACGCTCCAACCAATCCTGTTGCTTCCCCCATTGCTCTATGAGCAGCGTGAGAGCAGTGCCTGGATTGCTAGAGGAGTTAGATGAGGCTCTGGGCGGTAGCCTGTGCTGGAGCCACCAACTGCGGAGACAAAGAGGAGCACCGAGCACAAGTCATTGGGTAAGTAAATCTTTTATTTTAAATTGAATCAACTCAATGACCGGCATTGTGAGAAACTCTCAGTGCTTGCAGCCTCCGCTCCAGAGCTCTCAACCGTGGCCCGTTATAAACACTGTTTAAAATGGACCACAATTGAGAGCTTTTCCATTGAACCTAAGGGTACTGCTGTTTTTTTGTTTTTTTTATGCGTGTCTGCCAGTGGGTTAAATATTCACCCCACCAAGTTCATTTGCCGCTGGCCACCACTGGAAATAACAGAGCCTTGAGGGACCCTTGCTTTTGTGAAGTACGTTTTGGTTGAGAAAGAGGTAGTATGGATGACCCTGCTTCGATTTTGGAGGTATGATGCAATCCAGTTGAGTAGGCCCCTCTATGCCTGTTTGTAGGGTCTGTAGATTAGAGTCATGATGAACTGTGTTGAAGGCAGCTAAAAGGTGAAAGAAGTAATGCAGCGACCCTGTTCTGTTCTACTGTGTTTTTAAGGTCATCCCAGATGGGGATGAGGGCAGATTCTGTGCCTCTTTCTGGACAGAATCCTGTTTGGAAGTCGGACAGTATGAAGTTTGTTTTTGTGTTTTTTTTTAATTTTATTTTTCGAAGACATCACAAAAAAATAACAAAAATAAAATGACAAAAATATTCATGTAGCATATCAGCAGTATGCGTGAATAATCCTAAACAAAAACTTTCCCACAAATCGAACAAAATACATAAAGACACCAAATTATAATACCAAGACAATTAAACCCCCACATCATTCCTGAGCAATAATCCCAGTCGTGTTGGAATAATAGAGCATCTCCCTTCCATTCACTCATACCACACATCTAGACCACACACTACTCCACGCTATAACCACTAGCCCTCGTCACTCTGCTCTAGCTGCCCTTTTCAGAAGAGTCTTAGGGGCTCCCAAATGTCCTTTGGTCTTGAGATCGTAGGTAATAAGGGTACCCGTTAATTCACATACATATTTCCAATCTTTCTCCGATATCGGAGCAAGTAAACAAGCTTTCCATCTCTCACAGCTTCTGGCCGGCTGACTCATTTATTCTTCCTTTATCAACCTATATAGCCTGGAGATCAGTTTTTTGTTAGTGGAAGTAGTAAGCACGAATTGTAAAGACATCAACGTAAGAGGTTCAAGAGGGTATGTGTCATAGTGAGCCCTGATCGCTTGTCTAAGTCTGTGCATCGCAAATCTAAACAACAATTTAGAATTACTGATATATTGCAGGGTGTCCAGTGTGAGAAACGACCCCTCTGGATAGATATCCTGCATCAGCTGAAAACCCACCTCGGACAGTATGAAGTTATCTTCAATGAATTGTGACATCTTGGTGAATGCAGTTCATTCTATCAGTTTGCCCAGGAACAGTCCATTTGTAATCGGTTCGATCTGTAGTTGTTTGGGAAATTCAAGTGAGAATTCTACGAAATTCTTTATTTGCACATTTAGCATTTTGAATTCTGTTTGATTGGTACATTTCTTTTAGCTTTTTTGATAGTTGGCTGGTATATTCTGTTAAGCCTGTGTATGTGAAGTTGGTCTTGAGTGGTTGTTTTGAGCCAGATGTGTATTAGCTTTGCAATTTGTTGCTTTATCTTTTTTAGTTCTGCATTCACCCAAGGTGCTGGTTTTCTTTTGCCTTGTTTTGTTGTTTTACTGGTATTAGGATATCAAAAGCTTCCTGAAGAAACCCAGAGCTTTTAAACTGAATTTGTCTAGATCTGTGTTGGATGTTAGATGTGTTTCTAAGTTCTCACTATTGAGTTTGAGTCCACAGTCAATATGTGGTTACATGTAAGGTGGCCTTAGATGTGGAGAGTTGTGGTGTTTATAGGGGTCTGACCATGTGACTGGAGTAATCCTTTGAAAGATAACTAGTTGTGTATTTGAAAAAATGACATCTAGGATGTGTCCGCGATATGTGAGGTTTGGGGATGATCTGATGTAGATTCAGTGAGTCTAGGCCATTGATGATAGTTTTTGGAGTGGGCATGTTAGGTTTGCCAACCATACTTTTAGGTCACAAATGATGCTTAGGTTGGAGTGTAGTGTCATAATGGTTGAAACTGTGCCTAGAAACGTATCTGGGAATGTTGCATTGCTAGGTGGTGGTGTAAAGGAGGAAGTTGGTGTAGGGTTGCATCTAGTGATGAGGGCCCATATATGGAAACGTCGTAAGCTTTGAGATTTATTGTTTCCTTGAATAGAACATCTAGTCTGCCTCCTCTTTTGCCTATGTGATTTTGCATGACAGTTTGATACCCAGGAGGAGTACAGGATGCCCATCCATGCCAGATTTTCAGACTATTTAATTAAGATAAATGTACATACAAAACATATAAATGGAAATCATTTACATTCTCAAGAGTTATCTTGCCTATAATGGACTTTTTAGCACTAAGTGATCATACTGGTCACAGTGTATAATATTATTTCTTTCTCTGTATTATGAATCAGTCACAGTGGTGTTCAAATGGGCCGGTCCACAAAGAACAGCAATTAAAACCCTGAAATGTACACATCATGGATGTCCTCCACAAAGATTTCTTTCTAGAATGTGCTCCAGTTTCTGACATTCTGTGGATTTCCCATATTCCGCAGGAATATGCATGGAAATAGTTGCAAACAGTTGTATTTGCTTGCTTCTCCCCTGTTTGCATTCTTCTGAGGATTGCTGACAGGCCAGATAATCTGTTGGCGTAAGTGGGGTGGAAATGTGCATAACCATGTGAAACCGTGTTTGAGGAGAAGTCTTACACTTTCTATTGCCACCTTGTTTTTTTCCGGCTGCAAATCCAACTTTTTACCTGCACAATAAAACTTCGATGTCTGAACGTTTTGTGGTTTAGCCCCAAAAATTACTCTTTTGTGACAAATATTCTTGCATCCCAGCTGTGAGGGAGAGTTCATGCCACTATTTCATGCAGGTCTAGATTTAAAGACTTGTTTTTGCGCTGTGAAGTTTTGAGTGTCCTCAAGCCCACATGTTTACCTACTATTATTTGTAGTGATTTCACTAACTGCCTGATTTGGATTGTGGATTTGAACAGTTTGGGCAGTGACTTGTTACTGACTGTCTTGTTTCCTTCCTCAGGCCTGTTCCTGATCCTAGGCTTGATTCTGTACCCTGCAGGCTGGGGTTGCCAGAAGGCTGTTGGATTTTGTGGACAGTATGCCTCGGCCTATAAGCTTGGAGAATGTTCTGTGGGCTGGGCCTTCTACACCGCCATTGGAGCCACTGTGCTGACGTTCATCTGCGCGGTCTTCTCGGCACAGGCCGAGATCGCCACCTCCAGCGACAAGGTGCAAGAGGAAATTGAAGAGGGGAAGAACCTAATCTGCCTGCTTTAACGGCAAAGGACCCTTGGTCAGCGGCTTGGAAGCTGGCTCTCATCTCCATTGACTTGATAAAGGGATCAATGCTGTTTACCTGCCACACACACCCTGTGGGAATAAGCTCATGTGTTGACCTTTGAACTCTCCAAGCAATATTTCATCACCGGTGGCACAGAGGCTCTCTGGGAAGCAGAGGAGGGAAGGTGCACTGTGCATGGGTGGAGTTTTGCCTGCGATATCAAACCTAAACGAAAGACAATGTAAATAGTTTACAGACTATGGGAAATCAATGTAGTGAATTGCAATTTTGTTGTACTTTCCCTCATTTTCTTTCCAGCCTTCCAAGTCACTTTAGAGGGCTTTTCATAGCCATAAGCAAGCCTTCGATTGCAGTCACAGAGAGAAAATTGATATTCTCATAAGTTTGTTTTTGGCTATTGCCATTGATCAGTGTGAAATGCCATGCGGTCACCACTGCTTTATCTGCTTTTTGTGTGCACTGCATAGTATGACTGGACATTGGTAAGTGCTGTATTAGTGAAGGAAATAGCACCACAGCTCCTGAATGCAAATGTTTGTAATCTGAAAGTTGAACATGGTGGTTGGTGGGGCAGCGGGTCGTGTACAACTTGCATAAACCACTTAGTTCTCATCGTCACAGCAGACCAAACCACTGTTTAATATATGAAATAAAGCTGCTGAGGGTTTGGGCCCCTCTACCGGTTTTTGTTAACTCAGTTGTAAGGGTGCAAGTAAATGGTACTTCTCTAGGTAGTGCCACAGCCCAACTAACCTAATAAAGTGTGACGCCCATCGCACACCCAGCCAAGTGAATAGGGAACCTCCATCAGTGTTGAGAAAAAGTCACATATTTTCCGCGTTGTGCCGACACCACCATACACTGACTGTCAACGCAAGTATAACCACAACTGCCGTTCTTGCCTTGGCCATGCATACGTTCAGCACCATCCAAGCTAATGTGTGTGCTGAAAGGACAATTGACCCACACAACTTTGTATTATGTAATGAATGTACAGAATGGAATGTGAAGTGTTTGTGGACTGACTCGGCCTAAACCCTCAGTTGCGAGGCATCGCCTTTCCTCCCAGAAAAAAGAGCCCATCTTTTCACAGAAGACATTGTGCGGCAACAAAGACATTCAAGTCATTGACTTTACTTCAACTCGGATTACCTCTGAGAGGTGTTTGGGATCGTATTAGTAGTCTTTCTTTAACACAGTGTGTATTGCAGCCTTTTAGGTATCAATTCAAACATCTATGTCTGCCATTTTCTTTATTAATCTTGCACTAAACCAGAAGTGAACGCTCGCTTTTCTCCACCTGGGATTTCCTCATTAGTTTGCTTCATTCACCCCTACCCCAAAAAAACACCAAAAAAGACTTCTTTTCAACCTAAAGTTGCATGCTTTATGCATTTCCTCTTCTTGAATTCTCCCTCCTAAAACACGTTATTTCACTTGAACGTCCTCACCAGTGTGAGATGCAGTGTGATGGCAGTCTGTGGTTTGGACTCATTACAAAACCCTCATCGCTGGGTGAAACTGCCCATTCCATGGGACACCGTGATCGAGCTAGAGTCGTTTGACCAACATGGACTTTAAAAGATGTCCATGTGCAACAGGGCACACACATAATGGTGACTCTTCCAGGGGCTGTTACAGTAACAGTCGCAGATTCCTTGTCACTATGTTGCACTACTTCCACGGCACGCAGCTCCCCAGCCCCCCCACGTCGATCATCACCTTGCAAACTATTGCCCTGTTTGCTCAAAAATGCGCAGTTGGTGCCATTATTGTGTTTCATGTAACCTTCCCCAGATGGGAGAAGTCATATGCCAGTAAGTCTCGTCAACAAATGTAAAATGGTGGAACTGCTTGGACCGGACCATGTGTAGGAGAAACTGGGAGGACCTTCTTGAAGACCACGTCCGCACACATGGCAAGGTCCTCTTGGAGAGCAAGAGTTGTACAATACTTAGTAATCTATCTGTTGGCCAAGAATCTTACATTAACAGCTATCCTGACAAGACTGATATAAAGTCAACCTAATCTGTTTCTGTAGGTGCTAGCGGTAAAGGAAGGTGCTGTCTTCAAATCCACTTACCTCCATGGCCATATTCTGTGTTTGAATCTTACGCTCCAAGCACATTATTCTCTTGGGACTCAAAGTATTAAGATGTACCAAATTCAGTACTGTGAATTGAGTGTTGTACTGTATCAAATATTAGGCAAAAGATGCTTTAGCTCTAGACGAAGAATGTAACCAGAGTTATATTGAAGAAAGTGAACAGAACATAAAATATTGCATATTTCTTCCAGTACCACTTGACTATGCTAGAAGCCATTTTGTGGAATTTGCTAAAACTTTATAAAAGCGCTTAAAAAGCCACAAATTAAGTATTAAAAAGGATTTCAATGCACACATTTGTGCAGAAAATTATGGTTTGAAGAATCCTTGAAAGTGACTAGGCAAAGAGGTGTCTGCTTACCAAATCATCGCACGCTGCCGGGTACAATTGAATGCCGCCACCTCTAACACCACTGCATTGACCTAAGGCTACAGAAAACCGCTGCATCAAACTACCACTAGGTTCACAGAGTGTTTACATAAGATAACTTGCCACTTCATCAACACTACTACATGTTTACACTAGCCCTTATAATACCACTAAACCACTCATAACCCTAAATTACCCATAATTCTATCTTTGCTCCTGCGTTTAACCAGGGTCTACACCTGCTGCTTCCCCTAACTCTTGCTGTAAACCAAATTCACACCATACTCTAACCCTAATTGCAACCCTAAGCGTAGTCATAAACTTTAACCTAACACTACCTGTTATTCTCACCCTGAAGCTAGCACATGCCCTAATTCTCGCAGTGTCAGTGTAGTGGTGTGTAGATGCAGCGGTGTCCTTGGCATGCTATGTTGATGTAGATGATTTAATGTACCACACAATGAATCAAATCTTTTCATTCCACTTGGCCTGCCGATTACTCTCAAATAGGTCCTCATTAAGACACCTGTTTAGTGTCATTGCGAAAGGTTGAAGTGCATTGAAGATGTCCCACACCAGAACATCTCCCATCAAATGGAACTGCTCCACGGGATATGTCAGGATTTGTTAGCAAGGTGCTTCCTCGTACAAGGAAGGCCATCCTCTGTTCGATGTTGGGACAGCAAAAGTTTTTTTTTTCCCACCCAGTTTACAAGGACTGAAATAAAAAATAAAAAAAATCACACAGTGAGCACCTGCTAACATGGAAAGTGTAGGGGATTTCTAGCGAGATGCTTGGCCCTGAAGGTGAGCGTGACTAATGCCACATATCTCAGCACATGTTTGGGCAAAGCCACCTACTCCGCCTTCAGCTTGCTCAGATCTGTCTGGTTGATATTGTCATACATGACAGCCTTAGGGCACACACTGACTTGTATTATTGCAAAAAAAAATGGGCCTGAGCGCGTATGAAATCGTACAAAAGAACATGTTTTCAGAGAAATGCATCTACAATTGCTATAAGGTATCAAACTACCCCAGGCAGGTACTCTCTGGGCCTTACAGAATTGTTGGAAGTGATATAGTGGCTGCCGCTGGTTCTTTTAAGGGCTTTTTCTTCATCATATACAAAGAATACACATTTTTTCACTGTGTGGTAATTAGTTCTTCCAGGCCACCCATCGCTGGGAACCTGCAGCCAGAGGGATGTTTATGTACAGCAGGCCCTGTTCAGCTACTGTGTTCCTCTGACTGCTGAAAATAGGGGTAGGCTTGTGAAGCGCCAAACCTACTAGTAATAGTGCAAAAGGGAAGTGTGCTTGTGCAGAGATAAGCGTGTAAGTACTGGTTCAGCTGGACTATACCCTAAGTGTCATTCTTATAAACATTATAATACACTCACTTTTTCTCTGCGTTTCACCCTCTATAAGCCATTCCTGCATTGAGGCCTTCAAAGAAATTCATTTTTTCTTGCCTTGCAGTTGTATTTTAATGGATAAACTGATGAGTTGTACTAATCGTATTTTGCTTTGTTGATTTACCAACCGTCTGAAATGTTTGCCGTGGATTCTGTGAAACCTGTGTGGGACGATGATTAGCTCAAAGTTTTAACCTATTGATATGTTCTTTGTACTGACATGTTCTCCTGTGGTTAGATAAACTTTTGTAAACTTGTATTATATAAAGTACATTTGTCTGTTTCTTTTTTAAAGGGTCTGTGTGCGTCTATATGTTTCACATGTGCTATCACACCAAGGTTTTGAAGTGTGTATGGAACATTGCAACTTAAATGTGCACCAGGTGACATTAGAAGGGAGACCAAAAGTGGTGGCTTTTCCTATGTGCAAGTCATGACTCTCTAAATGTTTGTGGTCTAACCATGTTAGGATATTGCCTCATGTCTGATACTGAATTACACAGTCATGGGGTCCTTCCATGTCACCTTGGGTTGGGGGTCTATTGTATGCTGATGCCCAGGGTCAAGTGGTTCAAAGGTTTATACAAAAGCTACAGTTCCATGTACAACAGAAACTCATGCTGTAGGGCAAACAAGACATGCGTGGAATCATACATAATGGTCCACCTTCCACGACACACAGACATTATGCCCGAGATGTTACTGTTCACATGCCTTTTAACACATGTAACTGTGTATGTATGTCCTGGGTATTTCTCGAAGCACATGCATACCACACAGTCTGCTATTAGTACGTCTGTGCGTTTTTTGGTAGTCGTAGGGAAGACTTTATGAATTTACATACAGCAAGTGCGTCTGTACTAGCAGGAAAGAAAAGGAACGACCTCAAACTTTGTCAACTACACCGCCCTCTCTGCACCGATCAAAAAGATGCAAACTTCCTTTGTGGGGTAAACAATGTCAGGATATAAGCAACTAAAAAAGCACTACTTCATTCAGCTCCACAAAACGACTCCTAAGTTAGTGGCAGGGGTTTCACGAGCAGCTGCTCTGGTGTCCTTCTTTTGCACCTAGTATGCTGGCCTTTAATACACTGTTTTCAGGACCACCAGCCATAGCGCTGATTATTGATCATGAGGATTGTGAGTTTAGCAGCTGAAATAAAAGAATATGGAAACTACATCGAACAAACGCATAGTTAAGGCCATCATTATGATACTGAAAGCACCCATCAAATTATTCTGATAGGTGGTAGACATTATAGTCTTTTACTAGTGTCTATATTGTTCCAGAGACCCAGTTGTGTGTGTTTATTCTCTGTTCTTCGATTTATGCTTCCCGACTCTGTTAGGGGAGACTCTTGATGGTTGGTTTTCCTTTGACCTAAAGGGAGGATCCGATGGGCAGACACACACATCTCTTGTCACAGTGGTGATAACAAGTTTGTTGATTCTAGATCTGCATTATCATTGATGGAGTCTGAATGGACAGTGTGACAATTCTCAGTGCACTGAAGCGGTTTCCTTGATATTTAATGAGCAAGACCTCTTTCCCCATTGGCCTCTTCCAACCTTCCAGGTTGATCGTGAAAGCAGAAAGAACTTGTGTGGGTACCAAGCCTCCCACTCCCCATTTGCTTGCTCAAAAGCTTCTCCGCCCCCCCAGACCTGCCTTGTCTCCCTGAAGATAACACATGCCAGATTGCACATACAACCCCCAGCAAACTGGACCAATTACCCCACCCAAATTTCATCTTTCTATAGCTACTACCAAATAAGTTATGACAGGCTCCACTACCCCTCCTTCGAGCAACATAGGAGGATACAGACTGGGCAAACTTCCATATTGAGGGACTGAAATCAGATTCACAAGGGAGAGGGCACAGGACTGTTGTGCAACAGAGCCTCTTCCATGGTCTGCTACCATCAGTGAAGGCAGTGAAGCAGTATAATCTCTGGGTCCCCCTACGGAAGCACAGCAACCAGTGGCGTCAGTCGATGGGGGTAAAGGGTTGATTTGCAAGTAGTACCCAGAATCAACAAAAAGGTCAGCTCCTCGTTAGCTTGGTAGTTATATGTCCCTCCATGTTGAAATGTTGACACAAGAGGTTCCCCCAGGCTTCCCAGGAAGAGACCAGCATTGTAAGTGCATAAAATAAGGAACTTTATCTGCCGTAAGCCCAGCTGAAATAACTTACTCTTCACTATAAATGCATAAGCTATCCCAGCCACACGTGTATACTTCAGAGATCCAAGAACTAAGAAGAAGCTGGATGAAGTCCTCTCTCTGCTGAAACAAAGTCATCTATCAAATTACGAGCCCATGGTGAGGACAGCTGCACCACAACCATTTACAAGGAAGCATTTGTGGTACTTCTGGGAGCTCAATGATGGCAAATGTGCCATCAGAAGATAAGAGAAAAGATTGAGGTACATACTGATGCACTCTGACTGGCTCACCCTAAAATAATTACATACCAAACTGACAGCTCATCACGGAAACCAAGGTCACTTACTTCAAGACCATCTGCAATTGACCATCTGCAATGCCGCCAACAAAAGCAACACTCCTATGAATACCAAGCAATCCCCACCTGTCATCCATTCTAAGTACGCTGCCATTGAGAGCTTCTTCACGGGCAAGATTGATAGGATGCATATACAAATGATTTCAACTGTGGTACCCAACATCCCCATGATGATTCCACCTTGAGTGCATTCAAACAGCCAACCTACAACACCCTATTCTTAAATGACCTAGTCAACTCCAATCCCTGAAGACCACTTCAAGTGAATATGATATAATCTTGTAGGCTAAAGATAAGTAAATGAAATACCCGGCAACGCTGTCATTCCATTTGTCGACATAATTGATCCATTACTCATGCAAGGCAGTTTTCCAAATGGTGTCAGAACTGGGCAAACAACCACTGCTGAACAAAACTAAATGTGGCAAACTACCAGCCTACCTTCCCTGGGAAAAAGCTTTGAAAAGGCTGTCACAGGTAGGCGTGGCGAGCCGCACACAATGACGGATAAGATTTAAAATTGCTCCTCCGAGCCCTGCAGAATCTGTTGAAGCACAGCCAACCTGGCACCACCTACACTGCAAAACCCACCCACGGAGGGGAAGGCACCTCAGGAGCACTGAGCTTGTATTTACTCCGAGCATTGAACCACAGTGGAAGCAGGTGACACAAGCTGCAGGAGACCAGGCCTATCTCCCAGGGCCCAGCTGTGCACACTGGGAGGTAGCAGAGAAGACATGGGGCCCTGGATCCTGATTTCTCAGCTCCGAGCAGGAGGGGAGGAAGAAAAAACCCCCACGGGGTGCCGGGCGCTGACCATCCGATGCTGCGGAAAGCCAAGAGGGCAAGTGTTCACACCACGCATGCCATCACCGTGATAAACTAGCGGACAAAGTGCTGTGGAGGGATTAACTTGGAGGCTTAGGCCCCTCCCTGCGTGAAGGAAGCTGCTCACCAAGGTTTGTGAGGCAGGGAAGTAAAAAGGTATGAGTTGTACAGGTGAGTAATGTAGATTTTCCTAATAAGTTATGACGGAAAGTCTTAATTTTATTAAAGACACGGAGGCGAGTATTATGCTTTTCAATCTTGCTTTATAGGTATAGCAGCCAAGATAAAAGGATACAAACTACAGTTCCCAACAAGCCAAGTGCGAGACTGGCCAACGGGGAAACTACAGAGTCAACCAATGAACGGGCAGCCTACGATATAATGAAGGGTCAGACTGTGAACAGCCCTCTTTTCTTCGGCGAGCAAGTTAAGAAGAGTTCATAAAGAGTGAAACAATAGAAAAAACAATGCATAAAGTCAAAGTCCAAGTAAACAAATCTTGACTAAGGTCCAACAACGAGGTCCTGGCGACGTCCGCACCAACAGGGACTATCGAACCAGATGGAACACCAAGTAGATGAGTATCATTCCGACTAGGACATTGAGGTAAATCATGAGGAAACCGGTGGCAAGGCTAGAGTCCCTAAAGGGAGGGAAACAAACACAAGTTAGAAGTGTTGCGGTGGGATTATACTCTCCTCCGTGTCTTTAATAAAATTAAGGCATTCCGTCATAACTTATTAGGAAAATCTACATTTTATGGCAAGACCAGAGGCTCATATTATGCTTGTTCAAAGCATATTAATATCAGAAGAAACAGCAGAAATGAAAGGCTTGCAACAAAAAATACAAAAAACTTTATCATTAGACCAATCTGCTGATCTCAGAATGTCCTGCAACCAGGAGCCGGCCCAAAAGGTTTGGAAGCCATGGCTCCCCTGGCAGAATGGGCCCCAAAGACAGAAACATCAATGCCTGCAAGTGACATGACCCAACGAACCCAGCGGGCAAGGGTAGCAGAGGAGACAGGATTGTGAGGTTTTTGAAAGGAAATGAGCTGAGAATGGGAGGACGTTCTGAGATCAAAGGTACGTTGTTCGTAAACCTTGAGGCATAATCCTACACACAGCTTAGGTTGGTCAGGAAAATAAGGGTAAAAAACAGAATTCAAATTAGTTTTTGTACGTTTATTAATATGAAACAATACACCAGAAGGAGTGAATTAACGAGAGGACACATCCATGGCTTTGACATCGAAAACACGTTTAATGGAAACCAGGCATAAGAGCATGGTGAGCTTAGCAGAAAGCATCTTCAAGGAAAGATTGGCATTGTCCGGCCAATCGATAGAGCTTAAGAACCAGGCTCACATCCCATATTCTAGAGTATTTAGATAAAGTAGGTTTGGAAAACTTACCCTTGAGGTCGACAAATAAGGGGGTGTTCACCAACTGGCTCACCATCAATAGGTGAATGATTGAGAGAAATTGCCGATCGGTAGAGGTTGACAGTCCTATAAGACTTACCTGAGCTGGCCTCAGAAGCTAAGAAGTTGACAATGTAAGTTAAAGACGCTGAAAAGGGATCGACACATTTTCCCAGACACCAGCTTGCCCATAAAGACCAAGCTGACTTGTAAGCTTTAGTCGTTCCTGGGGCACAGGCCCTGCTGATGGAGAGAAGCCTCTTGCGAAATGCCGTCGACAGATGGGATAGACCTGTGATCATCCAAGCGGACAGAGTCAGTGTGTTGTCTAGAATCAGAGGATGAGGAAGTCCCGAGGGGTTCAAGAGAAGGTTGTTGAAAGAGGGAAGGAGTATTGGGAAATCCATCGCCATTTCCAGAAGAGATGGGAACCAGACCTGGGATTGCCAGAAAGGGGCTACTAGAATCATGGACGCTCGTTGCCGAGCTGCTTGAGCTAGCACCCTGCTGATCATGAGAAAAGGAGGAAAGGCATAATGGAGGTGAGAAGACCAGTCCTGGAGAAAAGCGTCTGTCGCAAGGGCCGAAGGATCCGGCCGCCAACTGAAGAACTGTGGAAATTGAGAATTGAGACGAGAGGCGAAGAGGTCGATATGTAAAGGCCCCACTTTTGACAAAGAGAGTGAAAGACGGATGGAAGAAGCTTCCAATCGCTGGAATCGCGAAGGTAGCAAGAGTGCCAGTCTGCTATGGAATTGAGGTTGCCCGGAAGGTATTCTGCCTTGACAGAGATCTTGTTGAGGAGACAGAACTCCCAAAGACATTTTGCTAACTCTGCGAGGGGTTTTGACTTGGTGCCACCGAGATGGTTGATGTAGCGCCTCCGCAGAAACATTGTCCATGCAGAGAAGGCTAGAGCAACGCACCCTGTTTTTTGCAAGGCTCCTGATCGCAAAGGAGCAGGCAAGCATCTAAACAATTTATGTGCAATCTCGACTCATCGTGCCACACCGGGCGCCTCAACCTGTCAAGCTTGCATCGGACTCTAACACAAGATCTGGGACTGAGGAGAAATTGTTCTGCCGTTCCAGGTATCTAAATGGTCTATCCACCATTGTAGTTCTGAACGGGATTCTTGATCTAAAGAAATGAGGTCGGAGTAAGCCAGGCCTCGACGCAGATGTCGAATTTTTAAGCGCTGAAGAGCCCGATATGGGAGAGGGCCGGGAAAGATAGCCTGGATAGAGGCAGATAGCAGGTCTACGACCCTTGCAAGAGATCTGAGAGAAACTGAGTTGTGTCTGAGAACTTGGGAAACCTCCGACTTGATGGTGGCAACCTTTGTTTAGGGAAGATGAAGGGAAGTGGTGGAGGAATCCACCAGAATACCTAGGAAGTCGATTTTTTTGGGAAGGAACCAGCATAGACTTCTCGGGGCTTAGGAGAAAATCCAAGTCGGAAAAAAGAGACTGAGTAATCCTTAAGTGAGATAGTTATTTTGTCCAGATACATCAAGAGGATGTCGTCGAGATAAATGATCAAACGGAACCCTAGGGATCTCAAGTAAGTCACTACGGGTTTCATGATCTTGGTGAAACACCATGGGGCTGAAGACAGTCCGAAGGGGAGAGAGCAAAAATGGTAAGAGACTCCCAACCATTGAAATTAAAGACATTTTCTGTGAGAATGGTGGATAGGAGCCGTGAGATAGGCGTCCTGAAGATCTATTCTAACCATCCAGTCGTTCAATCGAAGAGATTCGTGGAGATGAATGATGGTCTCCAATTTGAAGGGGCGATAGACCACAAACTGATTGAACCATTAGAGATTTATGACCGGACGTATCTTTTTGTTTTTCTTTTGAACTAGAAAGATGGAGCTTGGGAAACCTGAAGCATCCAGAGGCGCCACCTGAATGGCGTGTTTTTGGAGCAAAGACTGAACCTCTGAAGATATGAGAGCGGTCATTTTGATTGAGAAGGCGAGAGTAGGGGGGAAAACCTGGAAAGGAGGAGCGTAGAACTCTATAAGATAGCCTTGGACGGAGTTGAGGACCCAAGGATCTGCAGTCAGAGACTGCCATTTTGCAAGAAAGAACTTTAGATGAACCCCCACAGGAGGAACTGAAAGGCTTGAAATAAACTAAAGAGGGCCCCTGAAAAACTAAATAATAGGGGAGGAAAGCAGGGGAAAAAATCAACAAAAAGAATCACAGAACCTCCCCCAAATATTTTTAGTCGGTAATAACTCCCACGAATAATTGGTTAGTGCCTCATTCAATCACAGGGACATAGAGAAATACATTTTTAAACAATTTTATTTTTATATAAGCAAAAATATAAAAATGGAGTCAGTGCAATAAACATGATTTCTAATTTTTGTTGCACTAACAAAAAGCCAAGTAATACCCACAAAGAACAATATTTTAACCAAAATGCATTTACAAGTACATACAGATAACACACAATAAATTCAATATATTACAATACTACACATGAGACCTATACAAAAAACAACATGAAGACAAGCCACCTAAAAAGAAAACAGAAACAAATCTCAATAGTAGTACAAATTGTTCATGTCAATAATTAGAACACCACAAGCGCCGACGCGCGTTTCGGAGTGGACCACAAAGTCCACAAATTCCTTCGTCAGGGCGCATAAATAGATAAATAGAACAGAGATCAATTTGCTCATCAATGGGGTCTTTTTAGTGCATTAAGACTCCGTGGAGAAAAGGGCTTAAAAACGGGGCTTCTTGGCAACCCAGAGCGTGCTCAAAACGAACTCTGTGAAAGAAATGAATGAGGCAAACAATAAGTCGATGTATAGCAATTAAAAACACAGTAATCTATTTCTATGGGAGCAAACCATCACCAAGTAGAGAGCCAGGGTTGACAAATAGAAAATACACACCGAAAAACTGTGAAGAAAAAGTATTTGCAACATGAGGATTACTGCCAGACCAAGAGATATACCCAAGTGTAGAAAAATAAAGACAAAATACAAAGGGTGTACAGTGACTTAAATAAAAACCCTGAAAATAAAAAAGTAGAATGATAACAGGATCAGCACATAATTACCTACTGAGTGAGGGAGTAGCTATCAGAATTCCAATGGACCAATAAGCAAAACCAAAAAGTAATGAAGCCAATACGAGCGATACTCCTGGGGGACAGCTTCGCTACAAGAATAGGTAAACCAATTAAAGTGAATTAGTTATAAGTAACTGGATAGCGTAGGTACTGAAAGAGAACCTACAATTTACACAGGTAGTGAAGTTTTAACAAGGTATGGTATAGGACAATGGCAGACCCTAGATAAGATAAAGGGAAGCCTATTCAAAGCGGAACAGGCGACGTAAATATTATCTAAACAAATAACTATGTGGGCAGATGTAGGAACCGGGCCATGCAAAGAATCAGAAAAATATGAATAGCTTACTCAAAGATAGTGTGGAATGAAGTGGAATATGCGCGAAGGTCGTCACTTGGGCAAGATTAGAAGAATCCAAAATTGAGCAGTTGCCCCCCAAACTGATAAGTTACGGGCATGAGACTCCTGCGGGAATAATTAGGAAACTGAATAGAGAACTTAAAATGTGTGAGAAAATGAAACAGATCCCGGATAAAAATAAAGCTTACTTGTAGTTGGATATAGAATAGGCTTAGTAGCAAGGTAAACGCTAAATCGTCATCGCCTCAGAAATGAGGTCAGTAGCGTACAGGTGCCCACCAATCTAAAGAAAAAATATAAAAAATAGATAAATGAAGTGAAACCTGAAACCCGGACTGCCCCAGATAAGGAAATCGCGCTCGTAAACTTACTGGTGGGTGGTACGCGGAGTGGAACCTGAACGGAATAACGGCCCGATCCTAGGGAGGTAAACGTTGTAGCAGGATTTAAATCCCTGATTCAATAGCCTACACCTGAAGACCCACGTGGGGGACATGAGCGATCCAACATCTAGAGAGTAGGAGATAGGCCGCCATCTTAGGAGTATGCGAGAACGGCGACCCGATCTATCGTATCTCCGAAGTGGGGACTAACGCATAAAGTAAAATATTGTGAAAGTAGCGATGGAGTAATAGAAATACCAAGGGGACCAAGAAAACTAAAACAAAGTGAAAAATAAATGAAAATAAAAAAATAAAAAAATAGAGATAAAAATAAAGAACAGACTATGGAAAAAGGGACGAATGATCCATGATACACAAGGGGCAGATGAAATCTACTATGACATGGGCTATGGGAATAGTAGAAAATATATGAATATGGAAAAAAGTATATATACAAATATAGAAAGACCAAGCACTGAAACCTGGAATGAGAGGGAGAAAACTTCTCTCATACTGTACAATAAAGGCCAAAGAGGTACATAAAAAATAAAAAATAATAAATAATAAAAAACTAAAAAACTAGGAAAGCTCACCTGCAGTAATAAGGAATGCACCCAGAGAGTTCATAGTAAAGCATTCTGCCAAGGACAGTATTCATTGAGTCCAATGATGGCAGTACGCAGAGTGAAAATCCAAAATACTTCTCTCTTACCTCTGAGTCCTATCTCCTACTCTCTAGATGTTGGATCGCTCATGTCCCCCACGTGGGTCTTCAGGTGTAGGCTATTGAATCAGGGATTTAAATCCTGCTACAACGTTTACCTCCCTAGGATCGGGCCGTTATTCCGTTCAGGTTCCACTCCGCGTACCACCCACCAGTAAGTTTACGAGCGCGATTTCCTTATCTGGGGCAGTCCGGGTTTCAGGTTTCACTTCATTTATCTATTTTTTATATTTTTTCTTTAGATTGGTGGGCACCTGTACGCTACTGACCTCATTTCTGAGGCGATGACGATTTAGCGTTTACCTTGCTACTAAGCCTATTCTATATCCAACTACAAGTAAGCTTTATTTTTATCCGGGATCTGTTTCATTTTCTCACACATTTTAAGTTCTCTATTCAGTTTCCTAATTATTCCCGCAGGAGTCTCATGCCCGTAACTTATCAGTTTGGGGGGCAACTGCTCAATTTTGGATTCTTCTAATCTTGCCCAAGTGACGACCTTCGCGCATATTCCACTTCATTCCACACTATCTTTGAGTAAGCTATTCATATTTTTCTGATTCTTTGCATGGCCCGGTTCCTACATCTGCCCACATAGTTATTTGTTTAGATAATATTTACGTCGCCTGTTCCGCTTTGAATAGGCTTCCCTTTATCTTATCTAGGGTCTGCCATTGTCCTATACCATACCTTGTTAAAACTTCACTACCTGTGTAAATTGTAGGTTCTCTTTCAGTACCTACGCTATCCAGTTACTTATAACTAATTCACTTTAATTGGTTTACCTATTCTTGTAGCGAAGCTGTCCCCCAGGAGTATCGCTCGTATTGGCTTCATTACTTTTTGGTTTTGCTTATTGGTCCATTGGAATTCTGATAGCTACTCCCTCACTCAGTAGGTAATTATGTGCTGATCCTGTTATCATTCTTTTTTATTTTCAGGGTTTTTATTTAAGTCACTGTACACCCTTTGTATTTTGTCTTTATTTTTCTACACTTGGGTATATCTCTTGGTCTGGCAGTAATCCTCATGTTGCAAATACTTTTTCTTCACAGTTTTTCGGTGTGTATTCTCTATTTGTCAACCCTGGCTCTCTACTTGGTGATGGTTTGCTCCCATAGAAATAGATTACTGTGTTTTTAATTGCTATACATCGACTTATTGTTTGCCTCATTCATTTCTTTCACAGAGTTCGTTTTGAGCACGCTCTGGGTTGCCAAGAAGCCCCGTTTTTAAGCCCTTTTCTCCACGGAGTCTTAATGCACTAAAAAGACCCCATTGATGAGCAAATTGATCTCTGTTCTATTTATCTATTTATGCGCCCTGACGAAGGAATTTGTGGACTTTGTGGTCCACTCCGAAACGCGCGTCGGCGCTTGTGGTGTTCTAATTATTGACATGAACAATTTGTACTACTATTGAGATTTGTTTCTGTTTTCTTTTTAGGTGGCTTGTCTTCATGTTGTTTTTTGTATAGGTCTCATGTGTAGTATTGTAATATATTGAATTTATTGTGTGTTATCTGTATGTACTTGTAAATGCATTTTGGTTAAAATATTGTTCTTTGTGGGTATTACTTGGCTTTTTGTTAGTGCAACAAAAATTAGAAATCATGTTTATTGCACTGACTCCATTTTTATATTTTTGCTTATATAAAAATAAAATTGTTTAAAAATGTATTTCTCTATGTCCCTGTGATTGATTGAGGCACTAACCAATTATTCGTGGGAACTGAAAGGCTTACCTTGTTGGAAGTTGTTTGTGAAGTTTTTCTGGCCACGGAAACCTCTGCCCCTCCTGGTAGGTGTTGTTGGAATTGAAGGAACCCCTGGAACCTTGATTGACGGAGGAACGGCCGGCAAAGTGACTCCTGCCTCTGCCGGCCCTTCCAAAAACACGTGGCGAGAACCTTTTTGATCGACTGCTGGGCCTTGTCAATGGATGCAAATGTCAAAACAAATTTACTTAGATCTTTTACAAGAGAATCTCCAAACAGGAGACCATCGGCTTTGACACCGGGATCCAAAGAGGCCAAATTAGCTAATTTTGGGGTCCAATTTGATCAAGAGTCCTTTATGACGTTCATGGGTGATGGCCGAATTGGCGTTGCCCAAAAAGACAAAAGGACTGCTGTACCTAAAGAGAAACTTCCTGCGGGTCAAGGTCCGTGCCGTCCAAACGGGTGGACTCAGATAGATCAAAAATATGGGCCAGAGAACCAATCGCATCCAACAGTTTGTCTTGGCAAGTAGACCAAGCCTTGTCCACACCCTTATGTGGATCTTTTCCAAACTTGGAAAAGCAGGTCAGTAGAGGCTGGTCAATGGTAGGAGTAGAGGAAACGTTAGAAGGGAGAGAAGATTTGGGGCACTCAGATTTTAATTTTGAACGAACAGATTTATCTAGAGGCAGACGCATCCTGGCAGAAATATATTTGCCAACATGGGAAAGAGGAAACCATTCGGTGGAATTCGGATGACGGATAGTAGCGGGGTCAAACATAGGGGTACCCTCTGCATCCAGAATAGGTTTAGAGGAAAAAGGATCAGACCTTGATTTTTTTAGGAGGACTAGGATCATTGGCATCCAAAACATCAAAAGCATCATCAACATTATCTTCAGCGTCACCCAAATCGTCGTCCGTGTCCAAAATTCTCAGGCATCTCAGCATGTTTAGATTTTTCTTTTTGTTTGGTAAAAGAGACAGATAACCCCTCCTTGACAGGAGGCCTGGGAGGCACCAAGTTCTCAACCTTGCGAGAGGAAACCTCTTCCAAAACCATGTGATACAGAAACATTTTAGAGCTGGAAGGTACCAGTTTTCTTTTTCTGGTATTCCCCGCAGACTGGGCCAAAGTTTTGGACATTAGTGACTGGAGAGAGTTCTCCATAGTTTTTGAAAAACGCTTCATGGAAGCCTCCACTGCATGCTCCACAGAATCATTTATGAAAGAATTCAAATCTTTTTTGAATTCCTCCCCTTCCTCGTTATTAAAATCTGAGTTTTGAGAGCTATTAAGCTCCATTGTTAAAGCGGTGACAAAACCAGACAACAAGGGGTTAAAAGAGGAGAAGCCCTGCCCTGTGGGCATATGAAAATAACAGGAGTAACCTGACCGGTAAAGCAAAACCCCTCCAAGGGGCGGGAACCAAAAAGCAGACATTGAGGAGAGGAGACCAGAAGCGGAAAGCGGGAACAACTCACCGCAATGAGCAGCAGCAATGGCCGCCGCGCATAGTGAGGCACAGCTGATGCGCGAGAAGGAAAACAGGAGCGTTGAGGGCAGGAGAGAGACGCTCGATAGAGCTATGCGGGTAGCAGAAGAAGCGCAGCGCGCAACATAAAACAGAACAAGACTATAATAGCACCTGAAATGTCAGCAATAGTAAATTAACAGTAATACGATATAATAAAGGGTACTTATCTTGACGGCAAGCAGCAAGAAAAGAGGGCTGTTCGCAGTCTGACCCTTCATTATATCGTAGACTGCCCGTTCATTGGTTGACTCTGTTGTTTTCCCGTTGGCCAGTCTCGCGCTTGGCCTGTTGGGAACTGTAGTTTGTTTCCTTTATCTAGGCTGCTATACCTATAAAGCAAGATTGAAAAGCATAATATGAGCCTCCGGTCTTGCCATGAAATTACAAACAAAACAGTAATTCATTGGAAAACCATCGACTGGCCAAGAGTTCTCTCTTTTTTTTTTTTTTTTTTTTTTTTTATCCATTTGACATGTAGGCAAAAAAAACAGCACGTGAAGTTTTGGGTTCTCAATTAGTTGGTAAGTGATTCACAGAGCTATCAGCAAATAATGGCCAGTTCTGGTAGCTGGGGTGGGAAGGGAGAGGACCAGTAAAATGGGTAAGGTGTGATAGAAAGTAGAGGTTGTGTATGTGTGTACAGAAGGTGGGAAAACCCTTGTGCTAAAGTGTGTAGATTACCAAATAGCTGTGTTGTCTATGTTCTTTCCATATTTCTTTTCAGGACTTGAAAATTGTCTTTCCCTGATTGCAGTTTCAAGAAGGTTTATAGAAGGTGGACTTGGTTTAACCTCTTTACTTGACCCAAGTGGTGATAAAATTAACAGGCACACGTGTAATTCATTTTTGGCCTCCTTAAAACACCAATCATCAAACTCCGTAAATAACCAGTGAGTTAACTTTCCAAAATAAACCCGCAAAACATTAGAAATAAACTGACCTTCAAAAGAAATCACAATATTTCTTAATGTGGAGGTAAAAAAAAATAAAAAACCACTAAAGTATGCTATTTCAATCACCCCTCTCCCCCCTCCCCCCCCCCACCTTCCGTCCTCTTTCCCCTGCTACAAGACGTGATGCAGTCCTAGGTCGTCATGTATATAAAGTCGAGGGGGTGAACCCGAGCCAGACTCCTCTATAGCTGCCTAAACAGCTCCACTGGGCATCGGCCATGTTGCTCGAGCTCTGCGGTAAGTACAACATTCAAGTTATCCGCCCTGGGGGCATCGTCATAGTTCCATCGGCAGCACCAGTCCCTGTGTTACTGGGAAGCGCCGCCCACCTCACCCTCCAGCTCGTCAGTAGATCTGTATAGGTGCTCCCAGCCTCTACACGCTCTGCAACAGCCATACGGGACACACTTTCAAACCCACCAAGGCACGCTGATTGCCCCTAAAAGAATGTTAGGGCTCGGTCAGATTTAGTCACTGGCTACAGTCCACGAAAGTGGTTACCACACAGTGTTGTATCATCAAACATTTGTTTATGGTCCTGAACAGGCGAGAGATGGTCAGGGGCTCTGCTGGAATGAATTATGTTACAATCATCCCCTATATGAATGTCATTGTAAGAAGTCAAGAAGCGGTCATGGTATGTAGTTTGAGACCTGCAGTGGTGGGCTTAATTAATCATCCGATGGCCAGTGGCATATCTCAGTTATTCAATATCTAGTCAAATGATGATAGGTAGGCTGTTGCTGTGGACTGATATGTTACTGGATGATAGACATGAGCTGTAGTGGTTCTGTCTTATGTGAGTGTAAGAGGGCCAAGCTGGATGAAGGAATTATTATGCAGCCTGTTTCAACTACAATCAGCTGCACAACGATGGAATGTTATATTGTATTCGTGAGGATTAGGGGGCTATGTATGAATTTTTCCTTACTGTTTAACATCCAGACTAGACATAATCAGCCCTTTGTAACTTACCTGGACAGAAAGTTGTTAGTGTTTACAAACAGGAGAGTGTGCGGAGTGGTTTATTGTGTATCTGTGGACTATGCTTAAAGGAGCACTTATTCACAGGCTTATGGGATGTTGTAGTTAACTCAAACTATCACATTAAACACCTCTCTTCTGAACTCTAAGTGGTCCTGGACACTTTAAATCTTGGCTAGCAGGGAGTTCTAGAGCTTGGCGGTTTCTACTGATAAGGTTGTGCCTCCAGTCGACGCCCAATACTAAAGGAGGCATGACGTAAATAGGCATGGTGTATGTCTGGAGCACGGTACCTTATTTTTAAAAATATTGTTAGATTTTAAATTGTACGTATAGTGGTCCTTTCCTTGGGAGCCTTTGTGGATGATGCAGAGTGCTTGAACATTGCTTCTCTAGCTTCAGGTCACAATGAAGTGTTACAGGACTGCTGCCGTGTTTTCTAGGGTAGAGGTGGAGTAGGAATCTTGAGACGGTGTTTTAGATTGGTTGTGTTTGGGTATGATGAAATTACATATGATCAAATTGAGGATGCTGAGGTATAGGTTGTTAGCATACTTGAATTTGGAGATTACAAATGTGAGTATAGATTGTAGCTTTTGTTGGTATCCAAGGTATGGGGTGATGTGTTGCAGCGTTTTCATTGTGTAGAGCAGGACCTCTGACCTCCTGCTCTGCTGACTGAGCCTCCCTGCTGCTGCACCTTCCACCTCTGCACCTGGCAGAGGTTCAAGTCTGCTGTATTGTGTCCCTGTGACTTGTAGTTCTTCGCTATATTTCCTTTTTCTTTTTCTTTGCCTTATATCTTTATTTCTTTATTTTACCTTATTTCTTATATGTGCTTTATTTCTTTTCTTATAGCCTATTTCTGTTGCCTTTATGCTTTTGGCCTCCTGATCTTCCCCGCCTCCATTCCTGTTTCCCACCTGTTCTTCACCACTGCACAGCACCCACTGCACCCACGCCGGACTCCCGCACCACCGAAGCCCTGAAGTGCATCCTCCTCAACGTGCGCTCCCTGCCCACACACGCCATAGAGATCTGGGACCCCCTCGACACCCTCTCGCCAGACTTCCCCTTCTTCACAGAAACCTGGACAAACGCCGCCTCTGCCCCGACATCGCCACCGCCATTTCCGACAGCTACAAGATCCAGAGGAAGGTCTGCCCCCACCGCCTGGGAGGAGGACTCTCCATCGCACACGAGCTCCCTCCGACTGTCCAGCACGAGCGACTCCCTCTCCAACACTGAACACCTCCACTTCCAGATTCCGACCAGCCCCAGAAACCCGCTTCACGGCACCCTTGCTTACAGACCTGGTCTCTCGCGCTCCTTTCACCACCTCCATTGCTGACCTCATCGCACCCCACGCCATCACCTCCATGGATAACATATTCATCAGTGACCTGAACTTCCACCTCAACAACCGCAGCAATCCCGACTCCACCGGCCTCCTGGACAACCTCGCCAACCTCTGTCTGAAGCGGCTCGTCACCACCCCCACCCACATGGCCGGACACATCCTCGATCCCATCTTTGAAGGAGGGACCAACATCTTTTTCAGCCTCCTCGCAGCCCCTCTGGACAGACCACCACTGCGTACACTTCTTTCAGCACCACCACCGTACACAAGCCCACCTCACGCCCGCCATGAAGGAACTGGAGCAAGGTCACAGAGGAGCACCTCACCTCCACCCTCATCTTCAACCCCCCATCCCCCTCCGTTACGATCGATGCCAACTCTGCAGCCACGGAACTACACCGCTGGATCACCAGCGCCGCATAAAACTCACACCCCTCTGCCACCCCGACAGTCAACGCCCCCTGAAGGTCACCTGGTTCACCACTGACCTCCAAGAAGCCAGACGCTCCTGCAGACGTCTCGAGAAACAGCAAAACAACCGAAGACAAGACTACCTACAAGCACACCCTGACAGAATACCACCAACTCATAAGAGCCAACAAGAGGACCTTCATCCAGAACAAAATTCTCACCAATGCCAGCAACTCAAAGAACTCTTCAACATCATCCAGCAGTTCACCAAACCCCTCAGCGAAGCCACGGACATCTCACCGTCCTGGGACCTCTGCAACAAGCTTGGCTCCTACTTCCATCTGAAAATCAAGGTTCTCTACGACAACTTCAGCGAACAGACTCCAGAAACCACCCTCCCCTCCAGCAACAACAGCCAGCCCACCATCACCACCTGGACACCGGTCACCACCGAAGACACCACCACAACCATGATGAGCACCCACTCAGGAGCCCTCGCGGACACCTGCCCACCTCACATCTTCCACAGAGCCTCCATTGAACCCGAACTACGCCGCACCATCAACGCCACCTTCGAATCCGGCATCTTCCCTGACGACTGGAAGCGGGCAGAGGTCATGCCACTCCTCAAGAAACCCTCAGCTGACCCGACGGACCTGAAAAACCACCGGCCCATCTCTCTCCTTCCCTTCGCAGCCAAAGTCGCCGAGAAATTTGTAAACGCCCAGCTGACCACCTTCATCGAAGAGAACACCATCTTCGACTTCTCCCAGTCCGGATTCAACAGCAACCACAGCACCGAGACCGCCCTCATAAGCACTACTGCCTGGACAGTCAGTTCTGTCAGGCTGGGCACTTTGCCCATTCCTTCCTGCAGGACATTCTATTCTAAATCAGGTTTGCAGACCCACCTCCAAGGAGGTATTGCTAGGGTATCTATTCTAAGGTGAGGAATTTGCGGCTAGAACAAGTTACTTACCTTTCTGGTAGAGATTCTATTTAGCTGCAGATTCCTTAACGACCCACCCATCCTCACCACTCTGTAAATTAATTTTTAGGTACAGGGACGTTTCCTTTTGAGGGCCCTAGATTCACACACCAGTGGTCTGTGTTCTTCGTGGCACTGCACTCCTGGCATGAATATCCACAATAAGAAACGGACGTTAGCATGCTGGGGTGGCGCCTCTATAGGTACTGCGCATGTGATTTCCTGTGCAGCCAGCGTGGCCGGTGCCATGCAGAGCCTAATGACGCCACCTACTGGCGTGCCAGGCTACTGCTCATAAAAAAAATCCAGATTCAGTCTGACGCCTGGAGATTATTCTAAGGTAAGGAATCTGCGGCTAGATAGAGTCTCTACCAGCTAAAGCATTACCGAAGGTAAGTAACTTGTTCTATTGTGTCAATATCCTTATAGCCGGACATCCCTGTGCCAGTGTCTCAGGATACCTCACTCATGTCAGTGTCTCAGTATTAATATTAATGCCCCATGTCACTATTGGTACTCCTGTGCCAGTGATCTATTGTCAGTTTTGATTTGCATCTGTCATCATCATAGTGACTAACATTGTAGTGTCCAAGAGTCAGTGTTTTTTTGCAGTGTACCCACCTCAATTTTGGTGCTTCTTTGCCAGTCAAACTCTGTTATTGGTGGTTCCCCTGTATCAGTTTCCTGGTATCAGAGTACTAGCGTTAGTGTCTCATTTAAAAAAAAAACACACATTTTATTGGGTTTTCCACTTTACAGAATCATTCTGCATCGTTATCACATTAGAAATTCATGTGTTGCGGTGAATCACATTCCAAGAGATTTTGGGTCATGGTTACAGGCGAGCAAGAATAGAGGTTGGTGATAAGAAGGGATCTGGAGCGTGTGAAAGTGGATCTTGCTTTTCCCCCGGGTAAGTAGACCTCCCTGTGATGTGTCCTAAAGGTGGAAAATTGGGAATAGCTGATTGCTTTCTAATTTGGGGTCAAACTAGTGGTGGGTGTAGCCTTAGTGTCTCCTGTGATGTTAATTATGGCTTATAAACTTGTTATACCCAAGTTCATTTTGAAGCATTAAGGTGGTAGTTGAGCATTGAGGGCTGAGGATAAAGACGGAGCGATTTGGTGAAATAAAATTTGGATCAGGGCGATGAGTGTTATAGGAAGGATAGCCTAAAAAAGCTTTGAAATAACCTTCTTCCTAGAGAGAGAGGTATCCACTTCATAAAAGAAGATGACAATTAAACCATGTATTTCACTAAGGCGTACATTACAATGACTCATTCAGCATTATTATTTCCACTAATCACTCTGTTTGTACATGACCATGTAGACCACATTTAGTGATTGTTTGAAAATTAAAGAAATGGTTTGAAATTTGTTTCACAGACCAGTGCAGGCTTTTAATGCTAGCTTGCATGCTTAACCTATTCAGAGGTGAAGGAAGTGTTGACATAAGCTACGTTTTTGTTTTGAAAACTACCTCTTGGCCTTGGCCTAACTCCTGCCTGCTGTTAGTTGCATTGGGGAGAAGAGATGGGGTGGGCAAAGCATTACGATGGTGGTGCCCAGCAGGTCCCCGCGCCATTTTCTGTTGGTACAGGCCTGCATGTTGACTGGGGGAGAGGCTAGATATTCAGGTTTTACTTTACAGATGAGTCTCTGCTGCTTTCTTAGCTGTTATTGTCTTTTCTAGGCCTGGGCGGGAAGCTCGGCTCTGGGAATATGAGGAATTCGAAAAATCCGCACTCTGTTACGGAGTTCCTGGATTCCGCCTTCTGGGTGCAAAGTGGAGTTTATTTCCGTTTGCACACTCGATTTTTGGGGCGCTCGCGATATTCTTGGGCCACTAGCAAGCATGCATGAGAGTTTGCGCCCTCATGGCTTCCAGCTGCGATGGCGCCAATGTAGTGCAGATCATAAACTCATCACTCAAGTATCTTTTGTGCTTTATAAGCATCTACATTTACAATAAGTGGTTTTCGAGTCAATGTTCTTCGCCAACGGACAGATGGAGTTGTTTTCTTGTGCGAGAAGCCTTTTTTTAGAACTTTTTTTTCCAACAGGAACTGCATTCCCAGAGAATTTAAATTCCTGTTCCTGTCCATCAGGCTCCTCCCAGTGCTTTGTCCATCTCCTGGTCACTTTTCATTTGGATTTGGAGCTGGAAGGGAACACACTTTCTCGGCTGCATATATACCATTGGATTTAAGGACTTTGTATTTGAGATTTCACAAGTTCAAAAACTCTTGTATAAGGGTGTTTATTTGATAGTGGGCCAGTATTTATTTGTACTTTTATTCGAATTTTCAAATATATTGTGGTGGGTGGCCTGCAGTTTCAGTAGGGGCCTTGTTCTATTTTTTTATTTCTTTTGTAAAGGAACAATGTTGCGCAGTTCAGTAAAATGTCTCCATGTTTGTTAAATTTGGAATATTTATTTATTTTACTATGTGGCCTAGTCTGCCAAGGGGTCATCCAGTCAGTAGACCCGGGCCAGTGCTAATCATGGGTGTATAAAACAACTGATTCTGTGGTATGTCTTAAAACATCATTTTGGCCTGGGATGGCATTGGATTCAATTACGAATGTGTTTTTTTTTTTGTATTACACTTTTTTGGGGTACAAAAAGTGTGTATGTGGGGTAATATTTGATGCCTTGGTAGGATGTGTGTTGTAAATATTTTATAGCTCTGCTAATTTTCGATTTTGGCATTGCTGAATTAATGGTAGTGTTTTCTTCAATGTTACCATGCCTCCTTTGTCTGTCCAGTGTGAGTGTGTGTGCGTTTGCCTTAGACCACCATTGATTTGTCTTTGTTCTTCATGCTATGTGGTCGGGGGTCATTTTGTGGAGTCTGTGTCCAAAGGCCTGAATGTTTTCTCTTTGCTCCCCATGCCTCCTTGCTCGCTGTTGTTGTTTGACCATGTGGCACAGGCTGGCAGCCATTTTGGGCATCAAGCCTGTGTGCCTCTGAAATAGGCTTGCATGTGGTGTTTGTTCCCCATGCCTCCCTGCTTGCTATTGTTGTTTGACCATGCGGCACTGGCTGGCAGCCATTTTGTGCATCCAGCCAGTGTGCCGTTGCCACAGGCTTGCATGTGTTTTTTTTCACCATACCTCCTTGATCGCTGTTGTTTGCCCATGTGGCACTGGCTGGCAGCCATTTTGTGCATCCAGCCACATAACACGGCGGATGGGATAAACGTTACATTTGAGACGGAGTAACTCCCTCCGCCAAACACAAACAAGCATTGAAAATGCAATGGGTCTCGCATTATTAAAGTTTGAGCCTTTCATTAAGTTAAAGCCATTTGTTTTGCTATATAATGCTTGTAAACACCACTCTCTGGGCCAGATGTACAAAGACACTGGTTGGAAGAAGTGATTGCAAATTTCCTATTGACTTTTGCAACGTGTATCAGATTTTTCACACACCTATGCATTATTACGATTTGCAAAATCATTATTCACAGGAAGTCACAGAGCAACCTGCGTAATGAATAAGCAGTCACGGCACTCCAGCAGGGATGGTGGCCTGCAAGGAACAGCAGATTCCAAATGGAAAACATTTTTTAAAGCACTACATGTGCCATACAAGAACCGGTGCTGCTGTAAAAAAATAATAATAAATAAATCCATTTGTAAAAGCATCAGGGGGTGAAGCTGGAATGCACACCTCTGCCTACTCCCCTTGAAGGCTGTCAAGATGATTTGTAAAAGGGAATGGGTCCTTTGAAGGTCCTTTCCCCTTCGCGGATCACTTACAACCACCTTTGAGGGGTTGGTAAATGTACAATATTTTGCAAGCACATTTCAAGTCTCAAACCAGTGATGCATGAAATACTGATTCACAACTGGAAGTTAAGCCTTGTGTATGCGCCTTCCAAACTGCAATTTGGTATGGGTTGAACCCATTTTACAAGCCGTAAAAACATGTCTGACTTATATAATGGCTTTTGTAGATTTGAGACAAGCATTTGCAGCTTCAAACCCTGTGATTTTTGCGAATGACAGATTCTCCGATCACAGAGCGGCCCATGCAGGTAAGAGCGTGGGGGGGGGGGGATCCACCAGACGACCATGAGGGGAAATTAAATAAATAATTAATTTTCCCTCTTCGTCGCCTGTCGAAATGCCTCCCCACCCGGCCCTACTGATCTTACCCTCACGGGCCGCGGCTGTCCAATTGCAAAGTTGCTTAGTACATCAGGCCCCACTCTCCACGACCGGCTGGGGCCAGAGCTCAGATGGCAGGACAGTCGATGGGAGTCCTGCAAGGGTTGACGGACAGAATGTGGACAGCCAATGGGAATCCTGCAATGGTTGACGGACAGAATATTGTATCAAGAACTGGGATATAGAGAAGGTATGTTGAGTATTGACTTACTATTCTAAACTGCACATCTCTGTACTTTGAAGATATATAGATTGTTAAAGGTACATATATGTGGAGCTATATGTTGTAAAACGTTGCTCACTCATAGAAACTTACCTTCATGATATATTTGTCCTCAATATGATTGACATCAGATTTTATCCAAACAATATTTTTTTCTTGATATTTTATCTAAACACCGTTACAAGCTACTTAACTATTTATGAAAGCATGCGCAGACGCAAGCAGGCACACATAAAATCACATGCTCTAGTACAAAAACACCCATGTACATACACACAAGTACATACACACACACCATCAGATGTACAAGCTCACACAAATGCGGGCAAACACTATCATACGGGCACTGACGCGCACACACAAGCACATATACAGAAACATCCACAAGCACACATACAATCACATGCTCTAGAACAAAAACACCCAAGTACATGCACATACATGCACAAGCACACACAAATGTGAGCTCACACTCATACACACACACACAAGCACAGATACAGAAACATCCACAAGCACACACAATTACATGCTCTAGAACAAAAACACCCAAGTACATGCACACACCAACACATGCACAGACATGCACAAGCACACACAAATGCATGCACACACTCTCAATCAATCAATTCAATTGCAAACTTTATTCGATATGTAAAAACAATATCATAAAAGTACACACAAATGAATTTAAAAAAGAATCAATAAAAATTCAGTAGTAAAATACCACAAAGGGTCATAAAAAGATTAAAAAGAGTACACTGGGGGTAATCACAATTGTTTAGCAGCTGTCACAGAGTCATTTAGAATAAAAGTACAGAACAAGCATTAAATCATATATCGTCTAAGGCTGCATTGATGCCCGCACTCTCACAATCCCTTTTAAGTAAGAGGAGACGGCGGCCATAGTTAAAGGAGTGTCCAATGTTTTTAATTTATAAAAAGCCGCTCTACAGGATTGTAGTCCTCATGATTTGAGCAGAGGTTTCAAAAGGGTAGCCCTCGGCAGTTGATAGTACCTACAGAATAAAATACAATGAATATTGGATTGTGTTGACAAACCATCACAAGGGCATTTCTCCAGGTCGCTGGACCAACAATTTTGATTGGGAAATGTTAATAGTCTGAAGAAGGGATCAGTGCGGAAACGATTCACAAGCATACGGGTAAAAGGTGATGGTATTAAGGATAGGTATTGCTGAATCCCTTCGGTTGTAGTGGAATGTTGGTAATCCACTACCGTGCTCTTATATTTTTCGGATGACCAACGACGGCTAGTCAGATGACTTAAGACTAGTCGTTTTAATGTAACTCGATATTTTGTTCAGAGTTGAGGGTTCCGAGAAAAATTCAGGATGCCCTAAGTCGGAAGACAAGTTTCTTACATAATTCAGCCACTTGATGTTATTAACCTCATTCAGTCTAAGACAATTTGTGATAATTTCCCTGTTAAAAAGTGTCTCTTGGTTGGTCCAGACTTTGTGCCATAAGATGATAGCGGAAGACTTTATGATGTCCGCAATATGCGTAAGGCCAAGTTCATTGTGCACCACGTAGGTTGATGTACCATGTGGGACGGCCAGGAGGTAACGCAAAAATAAGTTCTCGGAACGTTGAATTTGATAAGCGTGCTCGATATCCCAGATCCATAAGTGCCAGTCGAAATACACTTGGCCCGATAGATCTATAATAAGGGGTTAATCGGACGTCCCCCCAGCTTTTTGGAGAAGTTGGTCAGCGCACCTGTAGCTTTAGAAAACGCAATGTCCCTAGCTTGGGCAGCAGCCCGCCAGGTGCCCCTCTTATCGAAAATAATGCCCAGATATGGAAACCTGTCAATATTATCCAATTTCCTGCCTTTTAAAAAGATGGAACATTGTTTTTTTCCGATCCCTAGGCCGCAAGACATGGTAAAGGTTTTAGAGGCATTAACATTTAAACCTCTCCGTGACATAAAATCAGTAAATTCATCAACTGCCCTTTGTAGCCCTATGCGGGTCTGTGACATTATTGCTGCGTCATCCGCATAAAGAAGTATGGGTATAGGTTTGCCATTAATAGTAGGGTAGTCGTGGTAAGTTCTGTTTAGATAGTGGCCGACAGAATTTATATAGAGGGTGAAAAGTAAGGGGGCTAATATGCATCCCTGTCTTACACCTCTCCTAATCTAAAACCTGTCAGAGCATTCTCCACTTCTACCGTATCTGACACGGGCTGATGCTCCCCTGTAAAGCTCTTTAATGAATGCAAGAATGGAAGGTTCTAATCCAATCTCTAAAAGAGATTCCCAGAGCAGCTCATGGTCAACGCAGTCAAATGCGGAGCTGAGATCTACAAAGGTTACGAAAAGGTTTCCCTTTTTTGCCTGGGTGTATTTGGCAATTATAAGGGTCAAGTTCAGGCCTTGCTCGATGGTGCCTTTGCCTTGTCTGAAACCATATTGTAGATTGGAGATGATGTCTTGGTCGCTTATCCAATCATGGATTCTATTTAAAATACTTCTCCCTGCGAACTTCATTAGGGAATCGAGCAATGAGATTGGGCGGTAATTGGAGGGATTATTCCTGTCGCCTTTTTTAAAAATCGGGACTACGACCGCCTCAGGCCAGGTGGAAATGAAGCCTGTGGCATTCAGGGAATTCAGAACGTTAGTAAGCAAAGGAGCCCACAAGTCCGGTTGTGATTTAAAAACATCTATTGGTACACAGTCCGGACCCGGGGCCTTCCCAGAAGGGCTTTCTTTTAGTGCCACGAGTACCTCCCCACAGTCAATAAAGATGTTCATGGGAAAAAGACTGGAAATGTGTGACTCTGTCTGGGGATTAGGGTGACTTTCCCGCGCGCTCATCTGTTCTATGGAATCTGATGGATTATATAAGGTGCTAAAATGTTTGACCCAGGTTTCGGCTGTTATGGCTAAGTCCATCTTTGGGAGCTGGGAGCATCGCAGGAAAGGTGCATTAACTGCCCTCCAAAAGGCGGTATTATCCCTTTTAGTAGCGGCATCCTGCAGGGCTTGCCAAGCCTCTGATTTCAGCTGTTTTTTCCTAGCCAGTCGGACTGCACGATAATTATGTCTGGCTTGCCGTAATTCTATCTGATTTCTCGGATTAGATTTTAGGGCAGTTTTTAAAGATTTCAGAGCTGTAGTGCAAGTCCTATCAAACCAGCCTTGACTGCACGATGAAGTTTTCCTAGGAGCTCGTGCAAGTAATCTTTTGATCTCCGACGAGATTATGGAGAACGAATGGCTGATTGCCTGGGGATTTTCTGTTGTTGACAAGCATATCTGTATGTGCTTGTAGGTGTTCTTGACCAGTGAGTTAAGAAAGGCAGAGGGGACTACTTTGTCCCATTTTAAATAGAGCCCAGTGGTAGTTCCCAGCTTAAGTGGCGGGGTATAATAGGGGTTTTTCCATGCATTGGGATTAACGTACAGGGATAATTTTAAAGTCGCCACAATAGGATAATGGTCGCTAATAGCAGTATCAAGGGTCTCCCAATCGAGTATAATCCCTGAATACCTTGAGGATATCAGGGTATAATCGATTGTGGTGTGACAGCCTCTCCCATTGTAAGTTGGTTTAAAGCACTTTGGTGGAAGACACAACTCATTTACATAAGATAAATTAAAATGAGATGTTAGACCATTTAAGAGGTCTCCTAATTTAGTGTGCAAAAAATGGGTAGAGGAATCGTCGCTAGCAGTATCCATTCCACAGGTGCTTTTGTTACTCAAAGGGCACAAGGGGCAGTTGAAATCGCCCACCCAAATAATCAGCATATCAGTTTTAAGCTGGTTCTCTATTTTTTTATTAGATCAGCCTTTAACCCATTGAGAACCAAATCATAACGGGGACTTGGGATGTTATTATAAAGATTGACCAAAATTATATTATTAGAGGGTCCACCTGTTAGAGTAATAATCTGGTAGTTTTCGGTCCCTGTAAAATTTGCTGGTTTTAATCCGCATTCCACGGAAATGTAGGTCGAGAGCCCCCCCTTACTTCTGCCATGTGGACTAGGAGAAGCTGGGGTATGTAAGGTCCTGTACCCTGAAAGATGTTCAGTGATAGTCCAGGTTTCCTGCAAGCAAATGATACTGTGTCGGGAAACAATTTGAACCCATAGGGGGTCAGTCAGTTTGTCAAGTAGACCTGCCACGTTCCAAGACAATAGGCTGTCTCCCAGTGAGGGTTTTCTTTTTTACAAAGGTTACCGTTCACAGTGTCATTCAGGATCTCAGAAATTTCCAGAGATGGAGGGAGAAGTAATGGAGGTGAAATATCCCTCGTTGGAAATTGGATTGGAAAGGAGTTGGATGTTAGGCTGCCAATTGGACTATCAGATTCAGGGGTTGGAGAGTGGCAATCGGTGGCATGAGTTGACTTCGACTCGAGCTCACCGAGGTTCGTGGTGTTTTTCTTTGGGTTAAGATGATCAGTGTCCAAGATGATCTGCAAGGGACTCGTGTTAGAAGAATTACCGACCACAATCTCAAGATTTGAGAGTCAGTCTAAATCATCCAGACCGGAAAGAGTGGCAAATCGATTGAAGGTGGGAAGAGAGAAGTGGTGAGCCTCTGTTTGAGTCCTGGTTAATAAATGTGATTTTGAGGGGTTTAGCACGAGGGAGCGGGGGTAGAAATAGCTTAAGTCGTGCGTCGAGATACCCGCGCCCCTTCTCGCGGTATACCAGTCCACTATATGAGGTAGTGCCCTACGGTCCCTAAATTTAATAATGATGACGTCTCCCTGAATATCCTTAGGTCTAGATCCCAACCAACTCAATCTTCTCACATGGAGTATTTCGCCGTTAATATCGGCGGGAAGTGGCCTGTTTTGACTCAACCAATGTACTACCTTATTTTTAAGTTCCTGATGTCTCTCTATTTTACCCGGGGCAAGCTCCGGGACACCAGTGAGTATCACTACATAGGGAGCTGCTTCTGGGGGCAGGTCGATGTGGTAAGTCGTTCCCGTCCTATTAATCGAGGGTGGCTGCGAATTGACATTGTTGCAAAGAGGCTCTACAGGGTTATAAGGTTGATCACCTCTGGCGTCCCTTTCACCTGTAATTCTTTTCTCTGCTAAGGGCATAGGAGCATGTGTGTTCTCCGTACTAACCGATGGAATTGCCTGGTTGGCTTTTTGATTGGGTGAAGGAGGCCCAGCAACGGGGATGGGATTTTTTAACAGACGGGCGTTCAGTTCCCTATATGATGCAATAATTGGGGCATTTGAAGCTTCTAGAGATGTTAACTGTGCTGCGATGTTTTTGACCCTCTCCACCAAAGGTAAAAGTAAGGATTTTACGAGGTGCTCTAGGTCGGCCAATGAGTTAGAAGAAAGCGATGTAAGTGGCTGTGTGCAGGCTTCTGCAGGCTTTGCGGGTGTGGAAACCAACGGGGTTTGAGAAATAACTTTGAGAGACTCAGTATGAGTATCTTTCCTCCCTTTTTTCTGGCGCAAAGATTTTTTTTACTGGAGGCTTGGGAACGATAGGTTTGTTTCTTACTGCCTTTCTCGTTTTATTTTTTACAGTATGAATTGGAATCAAATCCTCGGAGGAAATGTCCGTTATTAATTGTGTATTTGGAGTGTGTGCGTTATTAACCATTGAGGTAGCCGGTATGTCTATTAAATCATGTAACTGCGGGGAGGAGCCAACGTCCTGTACAAGGTTGTGGCCCGTACTAGGGATCGGGGGTGAAAGGATGTGCTGAATTCGGCCTAAGGACGAGCGCTTGTGATAAATAGGGTCCAAAGACAGACGGCGCTCTGTAATGGCTATTTCTTGCTCTAGCACAGTGGCAGCTCTGGTGATAAAATGGTCTAATGTCCCCCTGACAGAGCCCCCCACCAGGGATTGCCTACGTTTACTTAGGCGAGTAGCCATAATATGGCAGGGGCAATTAATACGCAATCGGTGTGGGCACAAAACAAAAACTAAACACGACTACTGATATATAACAAGTAACGAAGAACAAACAAATTGGTAAAGGTGTGTCCAGCCCCGAATAAGCATACGTAGATCAGGAATAACCTTTCTCAGGAGAGTCTTGTAAGGCCTCAACAACCAGCAGCAAGGGGGGTGGCCCAGCCCGGCCTCGGTCGGCCTTGGACGGCCCGCCCTTTGCCCGGGCTTAGCCCAGCGCCGCCTGCGCGGAAGAGGCGTGGGCGGCTTCCTGCCACTATGGACTGTGGGTGATGTAGTGCACACTGCGGCCGCGCGGGTTTTCTTATGCGGTGGCAGTGGCAGTGAAGGTAGGCGCCGGGACAAACAGACCAGGAGCACGAAGCAAATGTGGCCCAGGCAGACGACAACAGCACACAGAGCCACACACTCTCATATGCGCAGAGACGCGCACACATACAATCACATGCTCCAGAACAAAAGCACCCAAGTCCATGCACACACCATCACACGCACAGACATGCACAAGCACACACCTAAGCACACATACATCCGCGCGCACAAACACAAGCACACATAGAATCACATGTTCTAGTATTAAAACACCCAAGTACATGCACACACCATCACACGCACAGACATGCACAAGCACACACAAATGTGAGCACACACTCATATGCGCACAGACGCGCACACACAAGCACATATACAGAAACATCCAAAAATACAAGCACACACAAAATCCCAGGCTCTAGTACAAAAACACCCAAGTACATGCACACGCAAACACCATCACATGCACAGAAATGCACAAGCACACACACATGCGCTCACACTCTCATACACGCGCAGACGCACACACAAGCACACCTACAGAAACTACCAAAAACACAAGCGCACATACAATCACATGCTCCAGAACAAAAACACCCAAGGACGTACACCCAAGTATATGCACACACACCAGCACACGCACAGACATGCACAAGCACACACAAATGTAGGTGCACACACACTCCTACGCGAACAGAAGCGCACACACATCACGCATACAGAAACATCCACACGCACAAGCACACATACAATCCCATGCTGTAGTACAAAAACACTCAAGTACATGCACACACCATCACATGCACAGACATAAGCACACATACAGAAACATCTGCGCGCATAAACACAAGCACACATAGAATCACATGCTCTAGTACAAAAACACCCAAGTACATGCACACACCATCACACGCACAGACATGCACAAGCATACACAAATGTGAACACAGTCTTTCATACATGCACAGGCGCACACACACACACGTGCATCCACACACACCCCGTCATAGACGCGCACACAAAAGCACTCACATGACACATTTCTCCAGGACTGCCGCAGCATTGATGGCACACAATGGCAGGTTTGGACAGACTAATGAAAGACATCTGCTGCCGGTTTCGAAAGTGAAAAGAGTTCTCGGATTATTACCAGATAGAAGGGGGCGCGGGGTCACGAGCAGTGACGGGAGAGAGGGAAGATGAAAGACACGAGGCAATAATGCACTCCTGCCTGCTCTCATCAGAGGACATTTCCTAGAATAGGCCCGCTGCAGTGGATGCTGGGGGGTCGCTGTTGTTTAGCACCATCAGGGGTTCACTCTAAGCGCATCCCGGAGAGGTTCTCTAGCACCCGCTACGCAGGCTACTTCAAGGCGCTTCCCGCACCTTCTCTCATTTTGTTTTCATCTTTTATAAATCCTCGTCCACATCCCTGTAACTGACCCTTCCTTGCATTCCGAACTCTGGCCATCAAATGATATTTTTCATTCAGCCGTGATGGAATTTGTTTGCGCGTGGTTTTTGTATCTAACATAATCCCTTTTAGCTGCGGAGATGATCTTTTACAACACCAGGAGCAGCGCTGGTTCGCGTCTTCTGCCTTGTGCTGCCATCCAGTATCTGTTTGTAAACATCACACATGTAATTGTCCTGAATGCAGAGGTGCGAAGTCACTAACATAAGTACAAAGTAGTGGAGGTGGCAAGTAAACCAATAAACAGGGAGACCTGACCGATCCCTTCTAGCTGCGGAGATAATCTTCTACAACTCCAGGAGCAGCGCTGGTTCGCGTCTTCTGCCTTGTGCTGCCCTCCAGTAGCTGTTTGTAAACATCATACATGTAATTGTCCTGAATGCAGAGGTGCGGAGTCACTAACTTAAGTACAAAGTAGTGGAGGTGGCGAGTAAACCAATAAACAGGGAGAGCCGAGCCAGTGGTGTGGCTCGGCTCTTAGAGCCCATGCACGAGCCGAGGAACCGTATGTGATTCATACAACAAACATCACGTAAAACAAGATACAGACTCTTTCAAATTAATCAAGCGGCACTGAAAGCGATCGCAAAAGCGATCACTATTGTAAAAACAACACACAAAAAAACAACGCCCGCGAGTGGTGCGCGAGCGTGTGCCACAGCGAGCCATATGGTTTCAATTATCGCGCCCCTGTCTGGGCACGATAATTTGAAACCATATGGCAGGAATGCGCGTAATAGACACCAATAGGCCATGGGCGGAGCAATGCGCCCGCCTTTGGCCTATTGTGTGCTATCTTAAAAACAAACACGCAGGCACAGGCCAATAGCATGCCACAAAAGTGAAAACACACGCATGAGCGTGTACAATTCCAGGGTCTGTTTCGGAACCCCGGACAAAAGGACTCTCGCTGCGCGAGCAGTGCTCCGCACAGCATCGCTAGACACAAGACCCAAAAATCAGGCCCTAAGTCTGCTACAGCAGGGTAAGGTACAGGGAAAAGGCTCAGTAGGTACAGTAAAGGTTTTGTTATAGAATAGTGGGGGGATCACTGAGGATGTACTTTAGGCTTAGTCAGTCACTGTAGTTGAAACTGAAAGTTGATGAGTGTCAAATTTGAACAGCCGTAAATCCATTATTGAAGCCATATGAATCCCTTTTTCCATAACATGTGGCAAATGCCATAAATGTTTCTTTCCAGTGTTTCTGGTAGGCTGAGACAGAGGAACTTAGGAACAAATAAAGGAGTGCGATACTAGGAGGTGAGTGACTGAGTGTGCACTGGGAGTGAAGAGAAAGACACCTTGTTTTAGTTTTGATTTGCAATCCATTGAAATCTTTGTAAATGCTACATTAACAGGAGCAGATGCACAATGCACAGCCAACACTGCTGTGCGGGATTGAACCATGGTGTAGTTGAGTGGGTTAATGGCCCCTGGGCTGCAACTCGCAAAGTGCCAGGGGTGAATGATGGGTGGAATCTGCCTCACGTAACAAATACAGTGGGTATGCTCGCAATTGTTAATAACCAAGCAATGTGACTTACCAGCGCCTGTGCCTGCTGCCACCCCGTCAGCTGCTGCTGGAGCACTGGTTCTGCTGGCCTTGTCACTGGTGGTCTGTGCATATAGGAAAAGCATTACACATTTTAGATGCCAGATACACCTCCATCTTTTTATTTTTTTTTAACAAAATACAACAGCAACACCGGACTACAGTTCAGTTCGCAGTATCTCCTCTCCCATCTAAAATATCCCTTTGAGCATTTTGTTGGTTGACAATGCTAGGAAAGCCAGTAGTGAAGCCAACTGTAGTGTATGGGCAGAGATATGATTACTGTGAGTCATTTAAAGTGCAATGAAGGGGTAGTTTGAATTGGTCAATAAAGGCTTTGGTTGGCAACTGCAATTTGACCATCCTCATACTACTCCCCTGCTGCACTGTCATCTAAACTGCTGGCATTCTGAATAATATATACAATATACCATTGGGATGTGGGGGGATCACCATAACCACGAAATAGAAAGCCTTCTCATTAAACTAGCGTAGTAGAGCTTGCTAGGGTCTACAAACTCTGCAATCTTCACAGTAGACTACCTGATCTAGTGTCTTAGTCTTACATTACCTGTCCACAGGGTATAAAGTTAAGGGAGAGGGACAGCATAACCAAGCATAAGAAAGCTTAAACTACAGATTAGTACACACACAGGAGGAAGTCAGCTACAGAAAAAAGAAATATTAAAAAAGGATATTGCAATAACAAGACTAAACATTAAATAGATATACGAGCATTTAAAAAAAGTCACAGTATAACAGAAAGGAGCAACATGTATCTAATGTGGAGAGGTAAAAGTTAGAGGAATAAATAATGTTAACAAGAACTTACTGGGGCCAGCAGAGCCGCCCACCGCGGCGCTGGTGGTGGCAGTGAAACCTCCACCCGCCGCGGCACTGGTGGTGGCACCCTCTTCGGTCTGACCCTCTAATGCCTTTTTCTTGCCCTTGGGTGCTGAGGAAATAAAGAAGATAACAAAAATAGATTAGTGGTACAGTTAATCTCCTAAAACATATTTTGACAGGCAAACACAGTAATATATTGACATTATACTTTTCTAAAACAGAATGCCTATATTATCCAGTTGACCTAGTCCTAATTTCTGAAACCTTACCCAAGCCCTATTCTGAATTTCCAAAACTACATTTGGAAATGCTTGATATTTGCTTCACAAATCTAACCTCCTTTGATGGGCCAACTCAGTCAGTTTCCCTTTTCGATACATATTTTGCATTCTACATCACTGGAAGATTGCTTGGGACTGTACAAGCTGCATCAAAAGAAAGACGGAGAACGCAAACTCATTGATAATAGATTACTTCTACCACAGTACCACTATCTTAGAGACAGGAGGACAAAGGAGTCCGCATATCTTCTTACATAATCAACCCAAGCGAGCGCCTACAGCAATGTGCAGATTTAGGTAGCACCGAGCACCTGTCTCACTCAAATTCACACAATATTCATAACATTACATTACGTGAACTTAACTTACCTTTGAGTGTGAGCAGCATGCTATTTGGAAAAAATGTGGATTATAGGACAAAACACAACTAATTAGTAATAATTACAAGTACTCACGAAGCCCCACATGCTGGACTCGCAGCAGGTCGAGCACGTCCCTCTCCTGGTCCAGGATGTCACAGCTCAGACGTGCATCAGATGTTGCTGGGTGCGCCGAACCTAAGTGCGACGCTCCCACAGGCCTTACCCACTCCCGGACCTGCTGCTAGCATGGAGGGGAAGAGGCCCTGCACACAAAAAAACGAGTGTGGCCATCTCTTCATCGCTAAAAATGGTGCGAGGCTGCACCCCCCGGCGGCACCCACAGGTTGTGTGGGCCACTGCACTGGCGCTGCCTCTCCCACACTCTCGCATGGCGCTGGATGAAGAAAAAAAAAAGAAAGAGAAGGGATAGACTAGAGAGGGAGAATTTAGGAAGTTTGGGGAAGTTAGGGCAAAAGTAATAAAAGTCACAGAAAAATAAAAAAAGAGGCAAAAACAAAAAATACACCAACACAAATAAGCACACTAAGAAAATAAATGTAAATTAGGGGAGGGTAACTTAAATTAAGTTAGGATGGCAAACATATAGTTAGAATTCAAAAGTAGGCCCAGCACCATGCACAGGATAGGAAAAACAAAATGGCTGTGTACGCGGGCAACCACAGGGTGCCATTCATGCATGTATTGCTACACCGAGCGCGCTAATCGAACCAAACAATGCGAACGGGTGGCCGAGCACAACTCCGCCCGCTTGCACAGAGTTAGGCGGAGTTCGCACTCCGCAAACTCTGCCCACCCCTAGTCTTTTCATGATCTAGTGAATGGTGCTACACCATTTCTACACCACATTGGTGTAGTGCATGCCGCTTAAACTGTTACACTCTGCCATATGGAGCGATAGTAGAGACGGTCAGATAACCTTCCAGAAAACATGCATGCAGATTTGTGAATAGAAAGCCGTACAGTGCATGAAATGTTTGCAGAAGTATCAGTAATTGTCGCATGGTGCTTTGGAACCCAAAGGGTATTAATATTTCTGTGCCAGGATTGATGTGCACCCCTCCATTCCACAACAAACTCGTTGTGCCAGAAGTACAGTGCACCCTCCATTCCACAGCTCTGTACCAGGTTTGCAGTGCATCCTCCCAATTCACTAGTAAAGGCTCCCTCAATCAACACAGATTCCTGCAGTGGAACCATATTAGTCGACACAGCGGTTCTATGTTTAATGCAATCGTTTTGAGAAATTAAAAAAATATATTTTACTCTTACTTTGCGGATATCACGTCCAAAACCTACTTAATTGCCTCCTCCTCTGTGTTTTTTTAATATATAACAAAAAAACTCATTAAAGACTAGGCACCACCCCCTCTCCCACACATGCACACACTTAAAAAGTTAAAGCATAAAGTTTGGTAAATGCTACCCATTCTATGCCATACAGTTCCTAACAATGTAGTTTGTGGTACATATGAGTTTCAAACTGGCAAGAGCCTGCATCTTCTTTGCAATTACTATAGTGCTTGTAAACCCCTATATGCCCAGTACTAAAACCATAGGCCTCCCTGTGGATAAGCACCAAAAATGGAGACCTATCCAACTTGGAAACCACTACCAAATCTTATCAGTCAAATATGTTAGCCCAAATTTGGTCCCCTGCTGCATTCCATGACTTATGTCCATTGTCCCTGCAATGGACATAAGTCATGAGGATAGCCCAACACAAATTGGATTCACACAAACATACAAACTGGCATATGGTTGAGTCTACAAATCACTGTATTTTATGCTAATTTCAACAAACACACTGCTCTGTATGACCCATTATGAATCCTCCAGCTGCATATCTATTAGTTGATGCCATTTGATTCTGCCTGATTCTCTTTTCCCCAATCCTTCGCTGAACATATCCAAGCGCAACCTTTTAAAGGGTGTTCAATGCACGGCCAGTGGACCGCTTGCGGCCCAGTCGTCCATTTGATCTGGCCCAGTGGAAAGCATTGGCGCTTTGCTGGTGTTTACCAGGGTGTTGGAAAATGGCCCTCGCGGAAGGGTCACCCCAAATATTTTGCCTTCCTCCTCCTCATTTTCTGACCTCGTTTTTGTTGGCTATAGGACTCTGAGCACTTTACCCCTGCTAACCAGTGCTAAAGAGCATGTGCTCTCCTCTAAGCATGGTAACATTCGCCCATACCTAATTGGCATATTTAATTTACTTATAAGTTCATAGTAAAGTGCACTACATGTGCCCAGAACCTGTAAATTAAATGCTACTAGTGGGTCTGCAGCGCTGATTGTGCCACCAACTTAAGTAGCCCCTTAAACATATTTCATGCCTGCCAGTGCAGAATCTGAGTGTGCAGCATCAAACTGCCATGTCGGCCTGGCAAGTTAAACCTCTTGCCAGGCCTTAGCCTTCCTCAATACATATGTCACCCCTAAAGCAGCCCCTGGACAGCCCAACGGCAGAGTGTAGTTTATTTAAAAAGTAGGACATGTACGTTTAAGTTTTATATGTTCCTGTAGTGGAAAACTCAAATTCGATTTTCACTCCTGCAAGGCCTATCTCTCCCACAGGTTAGCATTGGGATTACCTTATCACATTTTATAAGTGTAATTTCCAATTGGGAATAGATTGGACCCAAGTTTGGTGTCCCTGGAATCACAATTTAAAATCACAACTTATGGGGAAGTCTGATATTAAATTGTAATTCTAAAAATGCCACTTTTAGAAAGTTGACATTTTCTTACCTTAGCCATTTGGGGCCTTCTGCCTGTCTCTGAATAAACATCTGGGGTGAGTGACAGCTGGGCTTTGTGCATTCCCCCTAGACAGCTACACACAATGGCTTTAATGGGCCATTACTGGCTTCATGGGGGGGGAGGAGCAGAGCACTGCCTCACTTGCACCTGAATAGGATGTGTCCTGTCCACACAGAGGGCTGCATACCCCTGTAGTGAGTCTGGAGCCAGGGCAGGAACTCTGTGCACTTCAAAGACCCTTCTTTGAAGTCTCCTTCACTTTAAAGGCATAACTGGGTGTAAGTACTGGACTTGTGACTGTACCAACTCAGTAGACTTCTGGACCTGTGAATAGTCTGCCAGGAAGAAGGACTGCTGTGGTGCTGAAGTTCTGCCCCTCTGCTCAACTGCTGCTCTCGAGGAACTGCTTTTCTGCTGTGCTGACCTGCCTGCTGCCCACTTGCCTGGGTGAGAAGCACTGGACTCACACCGCTTGAACCCAGAACCCTGAGTGACTCAAAGGGCTTGTCTGCTTGCCTCCTGTTCTGAAGTCTCAGGGACGTCAAAGACCTCCAATCACCCTGCTACAGCACCTGGACTTTTCCAACGGTGAGTCTTGCCCTGCCAAGTGGTGCCAACCCAGCCCTGGGGCCTTGTAATTGGGGATAAAGTGCTGTGCCAGCAGAAATAATGCCACTGGGCCACTCCAAACGGGTGCATCTCCGCTGACGCAAGAATCAAGGACATCTACGCCATTGCACTACTTGAAACCAGCACCTATCCATCAATGCTGACGCATCACAGCTGCTGTGAGGATCGAGGACATCGCATCACAATGGTGTGGCGCATCACCTCCATTCCTGGCGCATCTTCTACTTTGCGCGGCTTGGGGCTAACGCATTGCCTACATCCCAAGGATCAATGCATCGTCTCCTTTGCTCCTCGCGTCTCATCCTCGATGCATCCGTGAACCAAGCTACTATTTCAGCGGGACGAGGCTGGTCCCTGTATCCGACCTACGCTCTATCGCAGTCAGCCTGAACCTTTGGATTTGCCTGGTCTAGCATGACCAGATAGCCCTAGTTGGCGCGTTATGCTTTTAAGCATTACAGTTCAAGATATTATTTAAAAATTAATAACTCCAGTTCTACTTATTACATTTTTGTCGTTTTGTTCTTCTTTTGTTTATTAAATTAAGCTCTATTTTTCTAACCTGGTGTGATATCTTTTTGTGTGACGTTTTCACTGTTTTACTGTTTGAAGTGTTGCACAAATACTTTACACATTACCTCTTACAATAAGCCTGCGTTCTGAGTGCCAAGCTTCCAGAGGGTGAGCACAGGCTAATTTAAGGTGTGTTTCTGACTTATCCTGACTAGGATTGTGGTTCCTGCTTGGACAGGGTGTTTAACCTGGCCAACCACAAACCGAATTTCTAACTTTGGTGATCAGTAAGGATAGGACTGGTGTTTGTGCAGTGCCATACAGTGGTTTGGTGTACACTACTATTCCACATTTAAGACCACTACGAGTTTTAAAATCTCTTTTTTTCTCTTAATTGGTGATTTTTCTAATTTTGACTCTTGCTTCACCTTCATCAACTTTGGACTCTTTTTGTTGTTGCACTAGTGATACCTTGTTAGAATGTCCATGGATCTCAACTGCCTAGCCTACTACACTGTGGGGGAGCTGAAGGAGTTCTGCAAGGAGAGGGCGCAGAATGTGGGTAGATGTGCTTCCAAGGTGGACCTACAGATAACCCTCCAAGTCTATGAGGAAGTCAAGAGGATGCAAGCAACAACAGAGAAGGAGAACCCTGACCTGCAGGAAGGACCCCTCTGCCTCCAGAAGGGGATTCGGGATGCCCAAGATGGGACAGAGAGTAGTGTGTCTACCAGGGGCTGTCACAGATGGAGTTGGATATCAGCGCCATTGAGAGGTACATCATGGTTGAGCTGAGGAAGTTGTGCAGGGAGAGGGGACTGAAAATCCCTAAGGGCTATCCAGAGCTATGAATATCAGAATGCAATCTACACCACAGGAAGAGTCTGAAGAGGACTACTTCACCCCGCTAGAGAATGCAGAACCCTGGTAATACCTGACCTCTGAATCAGGACCCAAGAGGGCAATGGCCCAGAGAAGCATGAGGAGGAGAAAGATGACTGGGCAAAGGCTCCATGGGAGAGAGGGGATCCCACAAAGACGGAGCCCCTGCTGCATCCTATGCAGGAAGAAGTGTCTCCTTCCCAACACTGTCTCCTGAAGAGCTAAAGGGCAGACAGACTGAGAGGGACCTGAGGCTTCAACTGGCATAGCTGGCTGCAGAGGAGAGAAAAGCTGAGGCTGGGTGAGCCTTGGAAGAGAAAGAGATCTTGCTGGCTCATGAACAGAGTCTCAAGGAGCTTGACTTGAAGGACAAACAGCTGGTAGAGTCCAGCAGAAATGGTGGCAGCAATACTACAATGTCTAGTGGTGAAGAAAGGATCAACATACCCATGGACTTGGTGCCTGACTTCAAGGAGGGGCGTAGCATAGACAGGTGGTTCGAGGCATATGAGGTTACTCTAGAAGTGCACAAGATCTTTAGGAGGATTAGGGAGCTGGCATATGGAGGCATAGACTTAGAGATGGTAGGGATGCCCTACTGGCACTTAGAGAAGTGGGAAAGGCTGAGGTATCCCACCATGAAGCAGACCCTTGTCAAGAAGTATGGATTCAACCCAGACGAGTGCAGGTTGAGATTAAGGCGCAATCAGAAACTGTCTCACCAGTCCTGGGAGGATTTTGTGGGTTGCTTTTGCAAGGTACTGGATGGTTGGGTGAAGGGTAATGAGGTGACACTTATGAGGGGCTGTACAATTTGATGGCTAAAGAACACCTGCTCAGTCACTATTTTCCATATTTTCGTTTACACCTGGTTGATTGCAAGTTCACTGATCCCAGAGATCCTGCAAATGAGACTGACCTCTGGCTGAGTACCCAAATGTCTGAGAAGGCATTGGAGAGTGATCCTAAGGAGGGTTACTCAGGTTTCCCTCGACAGAGTGAGGTACGTAGTGACCCAGACAGATCTCAGTATGGTAATGGGGAGGGGGAATGGTCCCATGCCCCTTCTAAGAGTAATAATAATAATAATACCGAAGCTTATAAAGCGCGACAGCTACCCCAAGCAGGGGTGTCCCGGCGCTAGGTAAGAGGAAAGGTAGGCTAGGCAGAGGCCTAAGGTGCCCTATTTCCAGCCCCAGAGCTTGGATTGTTTTCAAAGGGGGCATAAGCAGGCGGACCTGGTCCGTACCAAGAGACCATCCACTGGTGGGAGTGCCATAGGGTTAGGATAGCTGGATAGGGCAGCTGCCACAGGTGACCTTCCAGTTCTGTTTTCTGGGGGGTACCACTCTATAGCGGAGGGTACAGAGGTCCAGGTGGAGGACCAGTGGGTCAGGGGTTACCAGCTCTGAGAACAGAGCGCCACAAGACTGACCCTGGTGAAGCCCCTTCTGGCCAGGGGGGGTCCATGTACTATCACAGGGACAGAGGGCTGGGGGCCTGCACCAGCAGACTCTTGCATGACACACACAGAGTGTGTCTCCCTTGAGGGGGAAGTGGTACTTCCCTGGAAGTCCTGGCTTGCCAAGTACCTATTCTGCCTAAGGCTACAGACCCTGGATTGAAAGTCCAGTTTCAGACTATCACCCTTGAACTGGTGGGAGGGGGTAGTGGAAAAAGGATGCTAGGCACCTGGGGCTACTGCCCCTTCATCTGAGAAACCACAGAGGTCAGATAACCCTGATGGCCTGGGGTCTGGCTCTTGACACTGACAGCAGTTAGTGGCCTCTGTTGGTTGTTGTCCTTCTGGACAGAGTTCTTCTTGGATTAGGGACACATTTCAGGTCCAAGGGGTGGAATGGGCCACATCACTTTGTTGGCCATGGTGGTACTGTCTGCCTACTGGGATACATATGTGCGCAAGTTAAGGTTAGGTGTTGCACAATGAGGTCTACATGCGAGGAGAAGGGTTCCCCATGGGTCAGCTCAGTGGCTCCTGAGAGTGTAGACCGAAGGATCCAGTTGGGTTCGGAGAGGCACAGAACTGACCAGTACCCCTGCAGAAGTGGACCATTGTCCATGTTCTATCGTCCTAAGCAGAGAAGTCCATCAAGATATTGATTACTCTACCCTGGCTTTAGGCTGTATAGTGGTTGTGTTGGAAAATGGCCCTGTCTGATGGGTCACCCTAAACATTTTTTCTTCATTCTCTTCTTTTTCTGACATTGTTTTTGTTCGCTTTAGAACTCTGAGCACTTTACCACTGCTAACCAGTGCTAAAGTGCATGTGCTTTCTCTAAACAAGACCCATACCCAATTGGCATATTACATTTACTTATAAGTCCCTAGTAAGGTGCACTAGGGCTTGGACATTAAATGCTACTAGTGGGCCTGCAGCACTGATTGTGCCACCCACTTAAGTAGCCCCTTAACTATGTCTATGGCCTGCCACTGCAATGTTGACCTGCCAAGTTCAACCTCTTGCCAGGTCTAAACCTTCCTTTTAAATACATACAAGTCACGCTTAATGTAGGCCCTAGACAGCCCAAGGGCAGGGTGCAGTGTATTTAAAAAGTAATACATGTACTGTTGAGTTCACAATGAGCTGATAGTGAAAAACTCAAATTCATTTTTCATTACTGCATGGTCTGTCTCTCCCATAGGATAACATTGGGATTATCATGTTACCTTTTATGTGTCATTTCCAATTGGGAAGAAATTGGGCTCCCAAGTTTGATGTCTCTGAAATGAAGATTTAAAATCACAACTTGTAGTGAAGTAGGATTTTAAATTGTAATTCTGAAAATGCCTCTTTTAGAAAGTTGATATTTTCTTACTTTAGCCATTTTGGGCCAGCTGCCTGTCTCTGAATAAATGTCTGCGGTGGGTGACAGCTGGGCTTTGTGCATTCCCTTTAGACAGCCACACACAATGGGAGATTAGGTGTAATTCAATGGGCCATTAACTGGCTTAATAGGGAGCAGAGCTGAGCACTGCTTTACTGGTACCTGAATAGGCTGTATCCTGTCCACACACAAAGGACTGCATACCCCCATGTAGTGAGTCTGGAGCCAGGGCAGGAAGGGCAGGGACTCTGCACTTCAACGACTCTTCTTTGAAGTCTCCCCCACTTCAAAGGCACAACTTGGTATAAGTACTGGACCTCTGACCCGACCAACTCAGTACACTTCTGGACCTGTGGATACTCTGCCAGGACGAAGGACTTCTGTGCTGCTGAAGGACTGCCACTCTGCTGGACTGCTGCTCTGGAAGAACTGCTTCTGTGCTGTGCTGCTGCTTGGGAGAGAAGGACTGAACCCACACCACTTGAATTCAGATCCCAGAGTGACTCAAAGGGCTTGACTGCTTGCCTCCTGTTCTGAAGTCTCAGCAACACCAAAGACCTGTAACCACCCTGTTACATCACCTGGACTGCGTTATCTGTGAGTCTTGCCCTGCCAGGTGGTGCCAATCCAGTTCTGGGCCCTTGGAAGTGGGTATGAAGTGCTGCTCCAGCAGAAATAAAAACATCAACGCCACTGCGCCACTCTGAACCGGCGCATCTCAGCTGACGCAAGGTTCAAAGACCTATTGATGCCTCCATTCTCAATGCATCTCTGACTTTGCGCGCCTCGGGGCCGATGCATCACCTATATCGCAACCAGCGACACCGATGCAACGCCTCCTTGCTCCTCGCATCTCGTCTTCAACGCATCTGGGAACCAAGGTACTGTTTCAGCGGGCCATGGCTGGTCCCTGTATCTGACCCGCACTCCATCACAGTTGGATTTCACCCTGTCTAGTGTGACCTGATAGCTCCGGTTAGCGCTTTATGCTTTCAAGCACTACATTTTAAGATATTCTTTAAAAATTCATAACTCCAGTTCTTATTAGATTTTTGTTGTTTTAGTCTTCTTTTGTTCATTAAATTAAGCTATATGTTTCTACCCAGGTGATGTATCTTTTTGTGTGGTGTTATCACGGTTTTACTGTTGGAAGTGTTGTAAAAATACTTAACACATTGCCTCTTATGTTAAGCCTGCCTGTTCTGTGCTGAGCTACCAGAGGGGGAGCACAGGCTAATTTAAGGTGTGTATCTGACTTACCCTGACTGTGGATCCTGGATGGACACGGTGTATAGCTCTGCCAAACAGAAACCCGATTTCTAACACAGGGCCACTGACAATCAACTGCAGGTTGGGGTGGTCAGCAAGAATGTACTTCCCAATGTGAAAAAAGCACAGAGTAGCTGAGGGGACAGCGTTTGTTTACATGCTAAATGGGATTAAAGAGCTATAGCACCTACTGATGAATTGAAGTTGAGTCAATGGCATCCATAGATTTGTGGGAAACCCTCAGTTTAACTAGTTTTACTGTGTGTGTGTGAAAAAAAAGACAGGATCCTGCTCAGCAAAGCTAGTGTCTGCTATTAAGGTATGTGTTGTAAGTCTGATAGTTGCAATCGGATCCATAGTGATCAGAATGTGAGAACATAGAATTTTAGACTCAATAATTATAGTAACGTGTGGTGGATGGCACTTGATAAAGGTTCCAAATGAAGTAAATACCATTTTATGGGACTCTATTTACTGACCTTGGAAGGATGGAAAGCGGACTCTGATTTGTAGGAATCCCCACCACAGTTATCAGTGGTTTTTGTTCAATGCACTGAGCAGTCTAGCCAGCTAACTAGTTTGTCATGACATTTCTGTAATCAGGGACAGTAGTGGTCGAGAGGGTCACCACCTTCAACTAGCCCACATAAAGCCATTATCAACTCCTGGAACACCATCTTTTCAGATTCACGGATTTTCATCCATTTTATTTTTCAGTCCATCACAAGAAAATATGCTGTTTTCTCTGTAATTCTCTGTTTCTGATCTCCAAACCTGCGAGTCACACATAGGTGCTGGAAGAAAGGGTGTGGGGTGTGCTGCAGCACCCCTAAAATAACCATGCCGGGTTCAGAAAGCGAATGAGTGATAAAGATGCCTTTAAACTTTGTTTTAATCTTGTAACATTTGCTGTGCATTCAAAGGCAGACGTCTAATATCAGGCTACGTCTTCCGACACATTGCTGATTATTCTTTTCAAATGGAGATTGGTGTTTATTTTTCTTTCCTCGACTGTAAAGTTTGAGTGTTTTGATAAGTCGACTATGTAACAAGCTAGCTGGGGTACAGGGAGTGTGAAAGGAAAGGCTGAAAGGTGTCGGTTTTTTCTAACGCAGAATAACCTTTAAATGCATGTTGAGATATTTCAATATATATCGGCCGTTAGGAAAGCACTTATGTTTTTTTACAGCGTTAAAGTGTGCTTGCAACAAAGATTTTAAAATGATCAAAACAAATGAAAACACTTTACTTGGTGATGTGCATTTGGTAAATATTTGCAGAAACCCGATTTCCGCTCATTGCGTGTGAGCTATATAGTTTTGTCAGTAAAACTGCTCGTCATGAGAATTTTGTGGCAATTTCAATGGAAAATGTTCTGTCTGTAAAGGATGTTGCGCAACCCCACCGTGCTTCAATAATATATTTGCGATAGTGTGCTCCAAATGCACAACCTGCAACTGCCTACACCCTTGCAGTTACCCCTAGATGGGTGGGACTCATTTGCTATAGTTCTTTGAGGGATGCATGGATTTTTCCCTAACTTCAGTGATCTATCATTGGTGGCAGCAATCTGACTGAAAATGATTGCAGCACCACTGGAGTTACATGCGTCCAGTTCATGGCTTGGGACGCCTTGCCTGTTCTTTCAATACTATGGCCACTGGAACAGACACCTTTTGTACTTCGAATCACGTTTGCTTTTCTGCACAACCTCAGATTTCCAATGTTTCTTGGTATGTAACTTCGTTTACAGGTTGTTGGTCTGCAGCTGATGTGCCCGATCACGCCCGCTGAGAAAGAACAGTCAAGAATGACCTGTTCTCCCTGTGTGTCGTGACATGTGAGTTCTCATCGTAGGGAGTGATCTGCATGGGTTCTAGGAAAAACATTGAAAAATGGGAAAAAAGTGCACAAAGTCGGCGCTGTCTTATGCCTGCAGTTGCTGTCCTTGCAACCTAACTCTCACTTGCATGCTGAACGGAGAGTACCAGTGCGCATTGCTGTAGACCAGCTGTCTGTCGATCACATTTAAACCAGGACTGCCGCTCGGGAAAGCCAGACCTCATAGCTTATTGACCCAGTAGAGCAAGATGCAAGTTTTTGCCTTGGTTGAGCAGAGTTACAAATTCACCTTGAAACATGGGTTACATGTTTTTCTCCAAGCAAATCCTGAAGCAATGTGATAATTTTAATTTAAAAAAATCTTCATGTATGTATGCTGACGGATCTGCAATCTTTTTTTATGTAAAATATATTTATTAGTTTCCTTTCATCAAAACAATACAATAACAATAAACTTGCACACGCCCAGACCCCGAAGACCTCCTCACACCTCTGCCTGTCTAGCTGCATCCTCCCCATTCTGTCGCGGTGTGGGTTCCCCAACCATTTCCACAATATCATTATCTAGCAGACCATGGTAGGACCTCCACTGCCCGCACACCTTGTCACATTTTTTCGGGACCGCCTCTACTTTCCTACACCACCCATTCTGCCTCCATACATCTAGTCATCCCCACTCCAAACCATCCCTTGTCCTGACCCCATAGCCTGGCCACAACTCTTTTTGCCACCACTAACCCAAACACACAAAACAGCAACTGCTTCCGGGTAAGATCTACATCATTAGGCATATCCAGAGGCACAAACTGGGGCGTCTTTGGGAGCATAACTGACAGCACCAATTCCAACTCCCTAACAACCTCATTTCAATAAGAGCTCACCCCAAGCCAGGCCCAGTCTCTAAAGGACAAGGGCTTGAACGTGCAGGAATGCTTCGGACAGGTGCTTTTTGGAAACAACTACTTGCCTACTGGCTAGAGTCGGCAAGTTCACTCACCAAATAAGAATAGCACTCGACTCCCAGCAACAGACGGTGGACCCGAGGGCTTCATTACTCCAGTAATCAAATCAGCTGGCGCCCCAACCATGGTGGAAGTTACTTAACTTAGGGGCCCGCAGCGTGGCCAAACAGACTATAAGAGAGAGCTGTTCTTCGAAGGGGGTTCAATTAGACATGGTAACAACGACTGATGAATTCTATGGAAAAAGGGATTTTTTACAGGTCCAAGTAAATGTTGGGGTGAACTGGAGCATATACATAATTTTAAACTCATCGTAATGCAGTTTCTTTCAGGAGCATACTTCTAAAAACTGCGCCCATGCAGGCATGGTGCACCTTATTTTATTTTACCTATTTAATGTGTATTACTGTAAAAATTTCAAGTAATCACACGGTTAATAATGAATTCCTCAGTCCCAGACTGTATGTATAAAGGTACCCACTGCAACGGCACACTGCTGGCACATCGGATTTTCCGCCCTCCCATTTTATGGAGACTGGAACAGTTATAATAGCGTCTATAGAGGATATTGAATTGGATTAACCTCAGTCTAGCAGGGATGGCAATCTCTCTAGGGTGCAATAACGCCGCCTCCCAGTCTGTCTTCTAGAGGTCCTACATCTGCCTCCCATCGTGTCCAGAGCTTCCCAAGTGTATCCAGGGTCTCATCCTGGATAACTCAATATAGCTGAGAGACCACCTTATCCGTAATCTCCCCACCCAAAACCCAAGACTCCAGGGGGCTGCCCTCTGGCAGATCCTACCCTAGGATACCTTCTGCTCTCAATGCATGGGAGGGATGTAAATATCGGTACAGCTTAGTGGGGGCCAGAGCACATTCCTTTTGCAGCATCTCAAACATTTGAAGCTCACCCCATAAAGACACCAAGTCACCCACTATCTTTATTCCAATCCTCTCCCACCAATGGAAGCCAGGTAAAATTGTTCTCTTCCACAAGGGAGTAACGAGCGTGCGCCTCCCCGGACACCCCAGACCTTGCACCACCTCATCCCATGCCCCAGCTTCGCCCGCGTGATCCAGGTAGAACCCAGTGGGCCACTTTCCCAAAGACGTAATGGAGGTAGATCTTCTCTTACATGTCCACCCTCTCTATGCTGTATGCGGGTTCATCATATGGAATGTGCCCCCATGCAATAATAACCTGTAGCTGCGCACCCCTGTGAAATGTTTTCATATCAGGAAGCGCCAATCCCTCATTATAGATCGAGGGGTACAGTGTCCGTATCACCACTCTTGGGGTGCCCCCACCCTAAAGCAGGGTCTTTAGCGTCGAGGCAGAGGAAATAACACTTCAGGACGGGAAAGAGGGTATTCTGTAGCACGTAAAGGAGCTTGGGCAGGGTTATCATCTTATACAATGCTGCTCGACCTATGAGATTTAAGGGGAGCACCAGCCAAAGGTCCACATCACCCAGAAGCCTTCTAGCACCTGTCCCAGGTTGAGGTCCAGGAAACGCTCTCTCCCCATTGTGACGTCTCTACCCAAGTACTGGAAACCCCTTCTAGTCTGCGAGAGGGCACCCGGTGGGGCCCACTGACACCCACCACGCCCTAGTCACCCAGTTGATAAGACACAGACTTGTCCCAGTTCATGCGATACCCAGAATATTATTCAGACCCAGAACACTGACAATACTGTAAAGAGCGACTTATCTGGATCAGATACATAAACCAACACATCGTCAACATAAAGAGACACCTTCTCGAGGGCATCCATCACCTGGGGGGACCCCACAATGTCAGCCCGGCATCCCACTCAGCAAACCAATGGCTCCAAACAAAGTGCGAACAACAAGGGTGGCAGCAGGCACCCCTGTTTTGTGCCGCACCCAAAGGGGAATGGGCCCGATGTGACTCCATTTACCCGAATTGCCACAGTGGGTGCCCTAAACAGGAGGGCTACCCAGCAACAAAACCAAGGCCCAAAACCAAACAGCCTCAATGTTCACAGCAGATACCGCCAATCAATGGTGTTCAAAGGCTTTCTCTGCGTCTAAAGACCGTATTGCCCTTGGCTCACTGTCAGTCTTAACTCTATCGAACCACAACTGGAAATGCCTCCGATTTTACCATGTTGCCCAGCCTGGCATAAATCCCATCTGATCCGGGTGGACCAGACCTGTAATCAATCTCTGGAGGCGGGTTGCGAGAATTTTGGCAAGAATCTTACTCTCTATTCAGCAAGGATATGGACCGATACGAGGAACAGAAATCCGCCGGTCTCCCCTCCTTAGGGATCACCACTATTTTTACATGATTAAGATCTGGTGGCAGTTCCCCCTCATCACACTCCGCATCAAACAAATTGAGGAGGTGTGATTAAGCAGCGAGCTGAAGCATTTATAAAGCTCAACGGGGAAACCATTCACCCCAGGAGTCTTCCCTGGTGAAATCGCCTGCGCCGCTTCCCACACTTCCACCATTAAGACCTATCCCAGATTCTTACGTCATTTAACACCAGAACTTCCCCCATGGAGGCCTCAATATCTTCCTTCAAGCGATCCAGACGGGAACATACAATGCCCGATGGTAGCACCCGAACACCTGGACTATCTCGTAATCCGTCGACACCAGGTTTTCCTCCATTGTCCACACTACGGCCATCCAACGTACCACCTGATCTCTCTTCTTTGGAAACAGACTAAGAGGCGGCCTGCCTTGTCTCCTGTATCATAAAATGTAGGCAGAACCCCAGATAATGTTGGCACGCCGCCGGAGTCACCAAGCTGTGATAATCCTGCCTTGTGGCCTTTAGCTCTAAGTAAGTCTCCTGCCCGTCCCCATCCGCCCAGGTATTCTCCAATTGAAGGAGCCTTTGCTCCAACTGGAATGTCAGCTCCTCCTGTTTCTTCTTACTTTGGGCTATTGCATTCTGTGCCATGTCTCTAAGCACCGTCTTTTAAGCATCCCACAGATTAGCCAGCACGGCCACGGATCCCTCATTCTTCTTGAAATATATACGAGTATCCTCCCTGAGGGCCTTGGCAATCTCTGCGTCCCACAGGGCTCATGCATCAAGCTGCCTGCTCCATGGCCTGCCTCTCGGCTGAACTCTGAGTTGGACCAATAGGGGTGAGTGGTCCAATATCCCACAGGCAAAATATGGTGGCTGTCTTACCCACACCCACTCTGGGAGGGGGAGGAATACATAATCTAGCGTGTCAGTGTCGTGTGAACCCCAGACAGGAAGGATTATTGTCTCTCACCCGGGTGTAGGTAGCGCCACACATCACCCAGGGCACTGGCAAAGTGCGCCAATATAGACAAAGTCCCCAGTCCTGACAGACGACAGGTCAGGTATGCCTATCCAGCTCCCAGTCCATAACAGTGTTAAAATCTCCCTGCACTATCACAAATCACAGGCTGTGTCTAACAGGATGAGGCCCAGAGCCTCCAACACCTGCTGTCAGAGCCGTGGTGGGGCATAAACATTGACAATAAGGAGGGATTTCAGACACCTCATACTGCCACATAACGGCCTTCTGGGTCCACCCACTGGCGCTCTATCTCACAGGGGGGGGGGGGCACTTCGTTTCCAGGATCACCACTCAACGGGAGCCCCTCATAGGCTAATACTGTGTATTTACCCCTCTGGAGGCAAAGGCACGTGTTACCAAGCTAGTGAGTCTCCTGGAGGAGCACAAAGTCATGAGAGTGTCTATGAACACATTGCATAACCACATCCCGTTTGACCTCACACACTAACCCATTGACGTTCCACGAGAGGAACACAATTGCATCATATCAGTTGCGTCATCTATCAAACTGGCAGCAGTCTCACTGACAACGGGCAATCAGCGTTCCACCCTGCCCCGCCGGGGCAGCTTCAGGAAGACGTGTGACTGAACAAACCAATTACTAACAATCCAAACAACACAAAAGAACCCCCTTCTCCTTCCTCCTTCCACCTCATATTTCTCTTGCCTGGGTTCTGAACGTCCCCCCCTCCCAAACTTGGGAAAGGTTTGTCACTCACCCCTCCACACCCTCATACACACTACACCCTCCCCTTCCCCCCGCTTCAACCCAATAAACTGAACTGGGTAAGCAGTGAAGTGGAGAAAAACAAGTCAGTCAATGCCAAGGGCCTCCTTAAGCCCAGGATCCCACGTCAGCCTCTGATCTTCACAATAAACACTGACAATAAATCACTCAGGCTCCCCCCAGATGACCCCACCCTCCCAACACAACAACAAATAAAGAAGGCATCATGGTGGGACCAAAGGTGGGCCTTCATTGGGGGCCATAGTCTCCTCCAAGTCCCAGGAACCAACCATCACTCATTCTTCACCAACAGCTCCCTGCTCCACCTCAGAGCCCGAAGGGGCCCCTTGCCCGTGGGCCAAGGTTTGAGTCTCACTCGATCTTGTCAATCTTTTCTGTTATGACTGTGGGGCCTTCCGGGGGAAGTCCCAGACGCCGCAGTGTCAGACGTTCCAGTCCATCCTCGCAGGGTTAAATCCACTCGCTCCGTGTCCCACTTCCACGCCTGTTCAGGCGTGTCAAAGAAGTGAGTCGTCGAGTTGAAAATACCTTTAGTCTAGCTGGAAACAACAATATGAAGGGGAGATTGAGGGCCCGGAGCTTCTGCTTCACATAGTCGAAGGACTGCCATCTCTGCTGCACCATTCTCGTAGAGTCCGAGAAGATCATAATGCGAACATTCTCAAAACAGAAGTCTGGCAGTTTTTGGGCTGCACGGAGTCCCTATCCCAGTAGTTAAACAGGCACACAATCAATGAATGTGCCAGGGCCATCAAAGGGGGTCTTCGGGCCAGTGAGCTTTGGGCTCTCTCTGTGTCAGGGATCCAAGAACTCAGCCACTTCTCCGGAAATGATTCCACATCGGATGCCTCCAACCCCTCCAAAAAAAACACAAAGTGGAGATTGTGTCTGCGCGATCTGTTTTCCATGTTTTCCACCCGTGCCTCTAGAACTGCCGTAGAGGACAGCGATTTAGATGCCTGTTTCTTCAGCATCGCCAGTTCATCCTCCACTGACGAGATGTGGGTCTCTGCCTCGGTAACACAATGAGCCACGTTCTGAAGGTCCTGGCGCAGGAGAAACACATCAATCTTAACCTCCTCCACCTTAGCCTCCACCGCAGCCTCCACCACCTCTCTGGAGTTCTGAATTGCCCTACGAATGGTCATTAGGTCGGGAGGGTCCTGCTCCTCCTGTCGTATAGGGGGAATCGGGGAGGACTCCGCAGTCCCTGGAGCAGAGGAAGTGATTTTGTCCATCTTAGTCTCTGTCTGTACAGGTGGCAGTGGTTTGTCTTGTCCCATGTTCAATAGGAACCAGCCCCAACCCAGCTTGGGCATCACGAGTCACAAAGAGAACACAGGCCACAGCACTTTTGATCAAGGGTAGTGTTTACTTGGTACACAGCACCGAGAAGTCTCCAGTTCATCCGCCAGGGGAAGAGCCTACAATCAGGGGGTGGGAAGGAGTGCGTGGGGGAAATCCCCCAGTCGAGCCAGAGCTTGTTTCACTAGTCTCCACTCTGCAGCACAGTTTTTTTCATACAAGCTTACCCCAGCGGAGGCTGCAACAGCCGCCCAGGCAGCCCAGGCAGCCCGGGCAGCCCGGGCAGCCCGGGCCCCAGCACCTTTCCCATATGACCCAGGCACCTTAACCAGAGCCCCAATGGGGTAGTCGGGCATAGTTCACCACCGCCTTCAGCACCAGGTCTCTTCACAGGTCGCCCTCACGAGCAGCATGAACAGCCAGGGCCCAGGATCAGCTGTTCCACCAGCAGAAGATTCCTCAGCCCCCGATCCACTCGCCCATAAAGAGTTTGTTGGGAGGGGGTTCCGTTCCCTCCTTAGGCCATCCCATCTCCACCAAAGGCATCCCCTCCCCCACCCTGATCACCAGGTCCTGAGACCAAGGTGCCACTGCCCCCCCCCCCACAATGTAGGAAAAAAGGGGTGAAGCCAGACAAGTCTCACCCGGCCATAGCAAGCCCTCCCGCAGCCAAGTCCATCAAAATCAGCCCCAGTAGGAAACTGGGGCCACTAGATCTCTCCCGTCGGTGCCCTGGAGGGTGCTTGGAGCCCCCGACTGCCACTGAGCCACGGGGACCCCAGGAAGAGGAACACAGCAGTCAGAGCGGCGCCTGACCAACTTCCCCACGGACGTCGCCCAGGTGTCCTGCGATTAGGCCACCACTCTTGTCGGTCTCCGTCCTCCTCACCATGCTCTGCGGTGCTCATGAAGCCCTCTGGGCGATTAGTCTTCGGGCCACGTGCCCTGGCCACCAACACAGGACTCTTTCCCAGTCGGGGTGGGGGACAGGGGGACCCCCAGATACTGTCAGAGGCCGAGGATTTTGACTGATATCGAAGGAGGTTAAACTAATGAGAGAACCTCCCACTTAACCTCTATTACTTTATAAACAGGGGCAAGAGCTGCTCCAACAGGGCTATGAAAAAGAAGTATATTTCAAGACATGTTGTATTTCACATCAACATTCTTTTATTTCAAGTACATTGTTGTTATAATTTCATAATAATTATGCTTATTTCTTTTATTTCATCAACACATAAAAGAGGGGAATTTTCTAAAAGCATACATATTGATGTGACATATTTTTTTAGTACCTTGTTTTTCTTTTTTAACACATCATTATATACAATAAGTTCTATGTTACTTTGTACAGACGTATATGTACAAAGTAATATAGTACTTATTCATTCATTCATTATCTTTATTTCAACTTTAGAAATGTCATAAAAGAGGTCAGTACAGTATAAAACAGATCATTACACAATATAGTATACATTTCTAGAGTAAAAAATACATCTTCAAATAGAGATATTAATCATAAAAAACATCTTCATTGCCTGTACAAAGTATCAACAGAGGGTCTCGGTCATCATTAGAAGACTCATGTATAGTGGACAAAGTCTCATTTTACCACGAAACTTCTTCTAATATTCCACATTGCAGCTAGGAATTTACTTACAGCAAAAACAGTTAATGGGGATAGATCAGATTTTAATATTCGATAGGCATGCAAATACTGCCTAAACCCCCATTTTCTGCAAATGGGAATGATCCACTTTTTCCTAGGCTTCATATAAGAAGGGCAGAAAAACATAACATGAATATCGTTCTCCAACTCCTCAGTACAGGCAGGACAATTTTTAGTGGTTGGTGGGTACCATCTACTAGTAAGGGCTCTAATTGGTAAGGAGTTATATCTCCATTGGAGAAATAATTTTCTAAGACCGATGGGGTTAATATCATCCAGAACAGTCTCCATCTTATAATGATCTTTCATTGTTAAAAATGTACTCGACATTGACCCCATTTTGTCACTCAATAAACAAGCAGACAGGTTACAATCATAGTACATGCTGACCAGGTCTTTGCGGGATTTATTTCTACAGGCCTCTTCTGGATTTGTCCACAGAGCAGAGCAACCCAACCTCTCAAACTCATCCTTGATATATTTTAACCATGGAAGTTTCCGTATATTTGGATATTTTAATAATTCCATAAATTCTTGCCTATAAGTGTAGAGTTCAGGGGTTACCCAAAGACGCCTCCAAAAGGTTAAGGGCTTTAGGCCTAATTCCTCCTTTATTGATCTTATTCACAAGTCAAGCCTGAGAGGAAGAAGGGGAGAGCTAGTAGGTAGGGAAAGTAAATTCCTAAGAAACTTGTTTTCCGTGGCAATAATTGCAGGGGCACAGTTGTGTCCCCACAATTCACCGCCATAGATTACTGCCCCACGTGCCTGCATTTTGTAAATCTCGAGTGGCGGTCCAATGGGTTTTGTCAGGGATTTATTCCATAATTTGATAATCCCCCCCGCCTTTTGAGTTAGCTTTAATTGGGATTTGATCTGGTGTTGAACCCAAGCCAGATTTTCATTTAGGGTCAATCCCAAATACTCGAACGACTGAACTCTTTCCAGGCTGACACCATCTATAACCGGATTTGGGCGAGATGTCTTTGGAGGATTAAAAATCATGAACTTTGTTTTGGCCGTATTTATTTCCAGCCCCCGATCATAACAAAAAGAGACAAAACCATCCAAAACTCGCTGGATACCCATTGGAGTCTTAGCGAGTAACAAGGTGTCATCAGCGAACATAATCGCTGATATCCCTATACCACCAAGCTTTGGTGCGTCTCTGTTGGGGACCGCATTCAAATGGGAGATGACTCCATTTACATAGAGGCAGAACAGGGTTGGCGCCAGGACACAACCCTGCTTAACCCCCCTATCAACGGGGAAGCTAGATGACAAGTTACCTTCTCTCCCACACCTGACCCTTGCAAAATTATGAGTGTGAAGTCGTATTATAATATCCAAAAGGGGGGCTGGCATTCCTAAATCCCGTAGAACAATCCAAAGCTTCCTAGGTGGGACCAAGTCAAAGGCCGAACGCAGATCTACAAAGACAGTGTATAGGGAGCCGCCCTCAACCTTAGCCGTCTTCCAAAAGAGCATACTCAATCTAAAAATCTGATCAGTAGTCGATACACTCTTTCTAAAACCCGCCTGATAGTGGCTCAGAATCTCAAATTCCTCCATCTAGTCCAAGAGGAGGTCTAGGATCAGCCTTGCAAAAAGTTTCTGGGCTACATCTATTAGGCTGATAGGCCTATAGTTGACTGGGAGCAGAGGCGACCCCTTCTTGAAAATAGGGACTACCTCTGCTCCCAGCCAAGTGGAAGGGACCGGCATACCCCCGGAGATTGCATTGAATATTGTTAGAAGATAGGGCGCCCACACTCTAGGTTCATGTTTATAAAGGTCTCCGGGAACCCTATCCAACCCTGGAGCTTTACCTGCAGGAAGCATGGATATAGCGGCCCGAACCTCACCCAGGGTAAAACTAATCACCACTGTACCAACAGCGTCACTCGTCAACAATTCACCCGATGGGACCTCCATACAGGAATAGTCCCCCTTATACAGGGTGCTGAAATGGTCTTCCCATACTTCTGCAGCAATGTTCGGGTTCACTGCTGGATCAGGTTCAGCTGAACCAGTGGTCACAATCTGCCAAAACTTCCTTGCGTCCCTACCCGCTAAGGCAGTTGTTAACCTAGCCCAATTCTCATTCCCCCACTCAAGCTTGACATGGTGGATTAACCGTCGATATACTTGTCTCCTATGTTTACATTATCTTTTAATGCATCCAACAGTTCGCTCTTCGCCAGTCTGCATGCCCTATTATACCAGGGCTGCTTTCTTCGTGCCCTTCTCCCACAAGGGGCTGGGGGATTTAAAATATCTGTTAGACTAAGGAATAATGCCTTATTGAGTTCGCACAGTTTTTCATAGAAATCAAACAAAGGTTGTTGCCCAATAAGAGCGGCCATGTCATCCAATACTGGACTAACCCTAGCGTATACTTCAGATAGTTCCTCTGGATTATTAGCCAATTTGTCCCATCTTACCCTACGTCTATTATTAGACAGGATAACCCTATTGGATTTATCAGATTACAATAAAGGTTCACCCTTACGCAAGCATGGTAAGGAAAAATCCAGGATCAGGGGATTATGGTCGCTCTCTCCCCTGGAAACCACCCTGAAATCTTGGACTCTATTCCACTCCTTACATTGGACAAAAATATAATCAAGTCGAGCCTCCCTCCCTGGCTTATTAAAAGTAGGCCTAGAGGGGTTATCAGATTTTGCTCGACCATTGCATGCCCTAATCGAGTGAGCCAACGCCAGGGATGTAATTTGGACAGCCAAAGGAGCCCAAGACCTTACCGTTGGGCCTACCATAGGTGGGATTTTCCATAAATCATCCTCCTCCTGATTTATGGCATCCAGCAACCCCTCAAGTGGTTCAAAGTGAGAATTAAAATCTCCTCCCACCACAAACGTAGTACCCTCAGGAATCTTAGTCAAAACAGTAGATAGCTCTTCAATGACCCTTGACTCGGCGGAGAGACTCATAGGTCTGGAGTAAACATTAATCACAGCTAACCCAGAGCCAGTCCGCCAGTCCAAGAACACACACTGAACATCGTCAGACCCTGTGTCTAAAACACTAGCACTGCAACCCAAATGGGTAGCGACCCAGATTGTTAGACCCCCTGACGGTCGGCCCCTTCCTCCCCACCTGGCCGGGACTGAAAATGAAGCAAACCCCAAACGAAGTTGCTCTTCCCTTGCCCATGTTTCCTGGAAGCAGCATATATCATGGAGGTCTATAAATGAGCCCCATTCAGGACAAATAAGCTTATTGGGAAGACCAGCTATATTCCAGGAAATAATTTTTAATAGGGATGGGCCGTTAGAATTAGCAAGGGGATTTTTACATAAATCTTCATTAGTTAGATTCCCCATTCGTATTGAATGACCACTGTCAGGGGCAGGAACCACCGGCTGCGGGTGTGCAGAGTGAGGAAACCCTCCTTCGTCCCCCCTGATACCATTCTCCCGACACAGTCAGTCAACCTCCTCAAGGCAGCTGTACCTATTGATACAAGAGTAGTCACCTAGAGTAGGCGCATCGTACCGAATGTGCCTATGCCTTCTGCCTTGAGGGCTGGACCCCACCCTTATCCATTCTTCAGCATTCCCTGAGTGGGTATGGGTATTTCGTGGTGGATAAAAAAAGGACAATGGGAGGGGTTGAATAGATGAGCCTCCCATATTACCCATCCAATTACAAATATGTGACACAATCTCTGGGTTTCTAAAATTCACCAGAATGCAGTCACCCTCAGTTTTCTTCATAGTATTTCCCAGCCAGGTGACCCTCCTGACCATCAAGACATCACCTCTCATATTTGGAGGGAGGGGCCTATGGATATTCAACCAACTGATCACTTTATTTTTTAGAGAGTCATAAGTTTCTATGGCAGAATTAATACGCTCTGGGACACCACTTAGGATTATTACATAGGGAGCTGCCTCTGGGGGGAGATTCACTACATTTTTCCATCTTAAACTCCCCAAATCTTGGTTAATGCTGCCACCGATCTCATTGGAAGTCTTCCCTGGTTTAGTTAAATTTGGTTTAGGTGACAGGTTGGAATTCCTTACAGGGGAAGATGGTTGACCCTGTGGGAGTGGCGATGTGACGGTAGTGGGAGGTGGGGGATTGGATAGAAGTAGGGGTACTCCTGTTGGAATCGATTGGGTTGCTGTTACAGGTTTTATCAAACCAGCAGAATTAGTAGAAGTAAACAACAGGGGTTCAGCCATATTCATTGGAGCCACACTTTGGGTCACACCATTTGTCCTCATGCAATTCTCGATAGCCCCGGTAACCGTTTCTATATCTTTTAGCCTAGCATCAATAATATCAAATCTGGCCATCAGGGGGTCGAAGAATCCCTTCAGAACATTAGTAAGGGCATTTATTAAACAATCCCCCCCCCCCTCCAAACCCCATTCCAGAGATAGAAGAAGGAGGCTGCAATTGCGGCAGGGTTTGTACAGGGATAATTGAGATAGGTGTTACGTTAGGAATTTCAATTAGCCGGGTAGCCGCTACAAGTGACGTGATCGCTAGATCATCAAGAGGGCAATCTATTTTAGCCTTTTTTCCCCCCTTTAACTTCCTCACGCATTTCCTTTTAGGAACGGCACCCTCCCGAGGGCCTCGTGAACATGATGACTTAAAATCACTCCCCACATCAGAGACTGCTTCCAATGTAGGGGCAGATACACACTCAGGGATAGGCTGGAACGAGTCTCGGCGTGAGGATATGCTAGTCCTAAACTCCTGCAAGACAGATTCAATCGTTTGGTCAATACTGTCCATAAGGGCAGTATGTGAATCGTCCAAATTATCTGGGGATCTAGCAGATGCAAGTAAACCCAAGGAGGATCTTCTAGTGCTTTCGATCCCCTCTGAGAGGCGTCTTTCTAAAATATTTAACTCATTATTGACCACAGAATTAGCCCTAATGAGGAAGCTATCCAAAGTACCTGGAACCATAGGGGATAATGGCGTGTTTTTTTTTCGCATGTCCCTTAATGACATTACCTCGTTCCTCTACCTGTATGCTAAGCGTAGACCAAGAGGGGGGGCCTGGTCCAGTCTTGCCCGTGCTTGAACGGGCTTAAACGGGCCCGCCCTTTGCCCGGGCTTCGCCCCGGTCTTCGTCCCGCTCGCGCGATACTGGGCGTATATAAAATAGTCAGGGGGTGGGGTCGGGAAGAGGCCCCCAGCTGCTGGCAATTGCTCTTGCGCAAAGCCCGCTGGACCTCGCAGTCCCGAAGAAAGTTTTGCCAATAAAAAATGACTCCTCTAACACTGAAGGATTCGTTAGCCCTGATCAGCTACTGCATACCAGGAATGATGGTTTCACAATCCAGTTGTCCAAGCCTACGAGCGGCTCCCGCGAAGCGGGGGCCGCGAGGCGTTATAATCCGTGCGGGGGAGGAGTCGGGAAGAGGCCCCCATCTGCTGGCAATTGCTCTTGCGCAAAGCCCGCTGGACCTCGCAGTCCCGAAAATTGTTTTGCCAATAAAAAAGGACTCCTCTAACACTGAAGGATTCGTTAGCCCCGATCAGCTACTGCATTCCAAGAATGATGGTTTCACAATCCAGTTGTCCAAGCCTACGAGCGGCTCCCGCGAAGCGGGGGCCGCGAGGCGTTATAATCCGTGCGGGGGAGGAGTCGGGAAGAGGCCCCCAGCTGCTGGCAATTGCTCTTGCGCAAAGCCCGCTGGACCTCGCAGTCCCGAAGATAGTTTTGCCAATAAAAAATGACTCCTCTAACACTGAAGGATTCGTTAGCCCCGATCAGCTACTGCATACCAGGAATGATGGTTTCACAATCCAGTTGTCCAAGCCTATCAGCGGCTCCCGCGAAGCGGGGGCCGCGAGGCGTTATAATCCGTGCGGGGGAGGAGTCGGGAAGAGGCCCCCAGCTGCTGGCAATTGCTCTTGCGCAAAGCCCGCTGGACCTCGCAGTCCCGAAGATAGTTTTGCCAATAAAAAATGACTCCTCTAACACTGAAGGATTCATTAGCCCCGATCAGCTACTGCATACCAGGAATGATGGTTTCACAATCCAGTTGTCCAAGCCTACGAGCGGCTCCCGCGAAGTGGGGGCCGCGAGACGTTATAATCCGTGCGGGGGAGGAGTCGGGAAGAGGCCCCCAGCTGCTGGCAATTGCTCTTGCGCAAAGCCCGCTGGACCTCGCAGTCCCGAAGATAGTTTTGCCAATAAAAAAGGACTCCTCTAACACTAAAGGATTCGTTAGCCCCGATCAGCTACTGCATACCAGGAATGATGGTTTCACAATCCAGTTGTCCAAGCCTACGAGCGGTACTTATTCAAACCTGGTGCACCGCTTAAACCTGTTGTGTGGAGGAGAGTGTGAGGATAAATGAAGCAGCGCATACCTAATTATACCGCGGGTCACTGCAATAATACATCAGTGGAGGACCAAATAATGCGGTATGGTTGACCGAATAGTGCAGCTAAGAACGGCAAGTTATGCGGCACAATGAGGTGGTCATGCACACCAAAGTAATTCAAAGTTTGACTGTTCATTTACATTCAAACAGAATTTAGCGTGCAAACAGGGTATTGCTCTCTGATCCTAGAGCGTGTAATTGTCTGAAAGAAGCACCCCCCCTGAATACAGGAATCCCCAACTGAAGGGTGACCAGTCAACTCTTCGGCTGTATGGAATATTCCGCTTCACTGAACCAATGGCAGTCCTTTCATTGGACGCAGCTATGGTTTTCGTATTGAGGAGAGGGACGGGCAGAGCTGCCCCCTCTCGCCCCTATTTGTCCAGCCGCAGTGGCCTCTTGTAGAAGGCTTAGCGGGAATCTTTCTGGGCAAACAGGATATAATAGTAAGTAAGTGATGTCCTCGTGGATGTGGGCGAGCCAGATTTGACCATGGAGTGGGCCGGGTCTGGTGGTTCAGTGGACTAATGCGTCCACTGCAGGGGCCTGTGTTTGACCTCATGGTCACAGGCTCAAATCCCGGCAGGTCCACTCAGCCTTTCATCCATCTGAGGTCGATAAAATGAGTACCATTGAGTTGGGTAACACTAAACATCCGTTGCTCAGCGCCAAGATACTCTTCTGGGTGAACGTACGCGTTACAAATACACATGTTATGTTATTGGATCCTGCGTGTATTCTAGGTGTTAGGGTGTTATTCCAGTTTTACTCTCCACTGGGATGGCCTGGTGCGGTTGGTGATGTAATATTGTCTGATATGATCACTATTACAGCACTCAATATTAGTAGCTCAGGATGATTTTCATTGAACACAAGTAGCTCTTATACAGCTGTTATACACTCTTCAGTCATCTTATTTGAACAAGCCAGAGTGGAAGATTTTATAGTCACACTTAATTTTTCACATATGCCATGTAATGCGGCAATAAACCTCAGATAGAAGTGCAGTTTAAGAATGGCGATGGGTCTACTCTTTTGTGGGTGGGTACATGTCTCTCCCTAAATCTCTCCCACAAAACTATCCTTACTTCTTCCTGAACCTCTCCCATGTAGTCCCTATCTTCCAGCCACTTCCCCATGTCTCTCCCATATTTACTACTAAAATGTAGGTGTATGTGTGCAGAGATTGCTGTGGTCGGGGTGAAGATCTCCGCACATATAAGACAGTAGAGGTGGAGACCTCCAGACATAGGTTTGTGCATTTTTGGAGCACGTTTGTAGTCCTATTGTAGCACTATAAAATGCAGCTTGTGAACAGGCCCCATTGATTGTTTGGTTTGATAGTTTTGTTTTTAAATGCGCGATTTTCACGAGACAATCTCTTCATTTTGCATAGCTGTTGTGATAGCATCCAAAACATTTTTCAGCAATTTAATACACTTGTTATCGAGGAGAGAGCTGGGGGTCCACATTAAACAACACCATGGGCATTACCCGAGTTTGCTGAGGTAAAGGGAGACTAGCACCTAGCGTATATGGTGATCTTAACTTGCTTACTGTATTTGCCTCAGATATCTTATGGCAAGAAGGGCAAATCTTTCTATTCCTATTAAGTATGTATATATATATATATATATAAATATATATACCCAAAACATAGGTTAGCCCCAAAGAAAGGAAGCCGCAGGCAGATATATATTTTTCAATTATTTTCAGGTGCCGACTTGCCAGCAGATTGCAGCGTTGACACCGGCATAAAAATGTTCACAAGCCGCCAGACGCGTTTCGGGAACTCCGGTTCCTTTTCTCAATGGCTTAGTCTCTGCTTCACTTCAGACGGCATTCCCCGCATCATAGTACCCCCAGGGGCACCCCGCTTTCCCCCCTTCCCCAAATTAGGTTACCCAATGAAACACAAGAAACAGTTGTAAGTGGGTAACAAATGCTGCAGGTTTATTACATAATTCCAGAATATGTAATGGGTGGGTTATCTTACGGGCGATCCAAGGGCAGGCAACCATCTACGTCACCTGCCCGCCTGATGAGCCAGGCAGCGCGGGAGCGAAGCCCGCAAGTGCTGCCCCCCAAGTGATTCTTTCTACGATCACTTGCCGTTGGTAATTCTACTCACGCCCCCCCTCTCGGGGCGGAGCGTCGCATAGCAAGCCCCCGGTTGTTCAGGCCCACAACCGCCCGCAGGACTAGCGGGGCGCCGACACGGCTTCCGGGACCTCTCTGGAGGCTCCTCGTTTTGGCTCAGGCACCCCCTTGGTGCCGCGCAGAGGTACTCTTTGTACCGGCCTGCTTCCAGATCGCCCTGTAACTCCGCCTGCAACGAAAAAGGAAAACATTACAACGCTCAGAAAACCCCCCCCCCCAACCACGCCTACGCCGGGTAAGCGGTAGGGAGGGAAAAGGCGAAGTGGGCGACAAATGAGGTCGCCAGTGAGGGTGGGGGAAGGCTAAATAGCCTCCCCCTCACACCTGGGCCCGGAAGTGACACGAATTGCGCGTCACTTCCGGCCCTGACACGGAGGGGGGCTCCAGTCTGTGTCCCTGCCCCCCCCGAAGGGAGGGAGTGGGGAGGGGTGACCGGGGCCCCGGGGCCACTAAGGCGCCGACCGCCGAGTGGCCCCCTGCGGGGGCCGCGGTCAGCGGCAAATACCTTCCAGGGCCCTGCCCCAGTGGGCGTGGCAAAATGCCTTGTGGGTTCTGTAGTGCCGGGACAATGTCCGACAGTGAGTCCATCTTTGGTGGCACAAAGTAAAAATAATAAGAACCCAAGTGGGGCGATGCCGAGTCCCGTTGTGCAAAATGCCCCGCTTTCCAGTCGGAATCCCTTGAAACCTGCCTCCCTTCGCGGCTGGGCTCAGCCGCTCAAATCCAAAACATAGGTTAGCCCCAAAGAAAGGAAGCTGCAGGCAGGTATATATTTTTTCAATTAATTTCAGGAGCCGACTTGCCAGCAGATTGTAGCGTTGACAGCGGCATAAAAATGTTCACAAGCCGCCAGACGCGTTTCTTGAACTCCGGTTCCCCTTCTCAATGGCTTAGTCTCTGCTTCACTTCAGACGGCATTCCCCGCATCAAATACCTTCCAGGGCCCTGCCCCTGTGGGCGTGACAAAAGGCCTTGTGGGTCCTGTAGTGCCGGGACAATGTCCTACAGTGAGTCCATCTTTGGTGGCACAAAGTAAAAATAATAAGAACCCAAGTGGGGCGATGCCGAGTCTCGTTGTGCAAAACGCCCCACTTTCCAGTCGGAATCCTTTGAAACCTGCCTCCCTCGTATGCTGACACCATCGTGGCACCAGCATGGGTCCACATCAGTGCGGCGAGCCTCCCTTTGCGGCTGGGCTCAGCCGCTCAAATCCAAAACATGGATGTGGATGGATTTTGAGCAGATGAGCCCAGCCGCGGGAGGAGCACACCGCGTGCTAGCGGGCCCGTGTTGATGCCACAGTGACATCACGAGCAAAATGGGAGGCAGTGATTCATGAAGCTGGTTGGAAAAATGGCAGGTGATTGACAGCGGGGCAGATCACCGACCCACTTGGTTTTATTTATGCCCTGATAAACTGCTGAACATTCGAGATGGACTCACTTGAGAGGACATGTGTACTACAAGAACCATACGGCTGTGAGGAAAGCCAAGCCCACTGAGGCCAGTTTGCAGAAGTTAAAAGGTACACTGGAAAGCTGTCTTGAGCAAAGCGGAAATACCATTGATGAAGGGAATGGACTCCCGAAACACGTCTGGTTGGGCTGATCAAATGTGATGCCTGTCCCCGCTGTTACTTGCTTGCAACTGCTTTCAATAAACAGATGAAACACTTACCTGCCTCGAGGCTCCTTCCATTGGGGCTACCTTTGTGGATGTGGAGATATATATATATATATATATATATATATATATATATATATATATATATACACACACATACACACACATACCCCGTATACATCGGAGATAGGCACAGCTTACTAAAACAATAAAACCTAGACATAGCGTTGAACCTCACAGGGCGTTATGCAAGAGGTTATAGGTTACAGATGAAAGGTCACATTTTTTATAGTCCTCAGGTGATCAGAAAGGAGGTATACACATGACAACAAATATTAAAGAAACATGGCGTTGATACTGCTTAAATCCACAGAGTAGTGCATACAACAGACAGAGAATCCTGCTGAGAGGGAGAGACAGAATAACGCCCGGAGGCCGTCCTGCCAACCATCTGTTTCTAAGTAGGACTCAAGGTGAAGTTTCCTCACAGGTCTGCAAGGCCAATACATTAGTGGTCGAAGCATTATTTTTTTGCCACCAGAAGCAGCATAACTGCAACATTAAGACTCGTCAGAACCGCACCCAAGGATAAAAAGTAATAAAAAATACCGAAGAGTGCTCAACGACCAACTTGGGGTTCCCCAAAATGTATATCTTACCTTTACCAGCTATTAATCATGCCTGCACAGATATCCTTCTGCACAAATGTACATCTTTGTTCAAACCTCTAAACCCAATGCACCATACATGATGTTTGTTTTTATTGTCTTATGGAAACTTAATAAAATTAACCTGAAATTTTTAAAAATACCGAAGAGTGGAAATACAAACAAGCATTTGCAATGCAATAGGTCTCACATTTGTGAGAGTTAGAGCTACCGGCGTTGTAAATGACAATGCGTTTTCTAAATGTATTTTGGTTTAGAGTGGATGTGTGTGGAGTGCAAATATGTGAGATGTATTGGAATTGTTAGTTGTGTATTTGTGTGTGGTGGTATTGTGTGGTGTGGAGTGGGTTTGTGTTGTGGAATTGTGTGGCATGGCGTGCAGTGGAAGTATATGGTTAGTAATTATGTGGTATTTAGTGTTTTGGAATAATGTGGAGTGGGATTGTATGGTAGGAAGTGTAATTATGTGCGTTTTTATTTTTTATTGTGGAGGGGTATGTAGTGGAGCTTAATTATGTGATGTGCTGCTGAATGTGGTAGCATGCTGTGGAATTTTGAGGTGTGGATTTGATGTATGTGGGGGTTTGTGTAATTGTGTTGAGTTAAATGGTTTGTTGTCGAATTATGTTGTGTGGAATAGAAATGTGTAGAGTTAAATTGTGTGGCATGGAAGTGTGTGCAGGCAGACAAAATATGAACTAAAACACACCCCTCTGCCAGGACACCTTGCCTATAGGAATGCTAACTGAGGGCTATCTACTTCCTAATGTTTTTAGGCCTACCACAGGGCTGTCCTTGAGCTGAAACTGCATGCAAGTGGCACTCTTATAAATGCATTAGAGCTAGACGGGCCATTCGGATTATTCTTTTCGGCCCGCACACATAAAGTTAATGCAATTACCAATTTATGTTATTACTGTTAAAATACCTTCAAGTGTTTTAGCTTCATGGTATATGAAGTGACTTTTCTTCCTGCAGTATAGCAAACCTATAATGCAAACTCTCTTGCAGATGGCATGTGAACTTCTGCGAACAGCTAATGGCAGGATGAAAAGTTACACATAAGATATGCTTCATTTTTTAATGTTGACATCATCTTGATGCTGTTTATAAGAATAAGCAAGTAGGTTTTATGCAGTGGGAAGGGACTCCCTTTGGTCAACGTGACAGGCATTCATCTTCTGAAACACTCTTTTTTCACTCTTCTCATCCAGTGAATGATGCACCTGAACACCTTTCATGCTTCTTAAGCATATTTGCCAGATGCCATCATGTTATGTGTGACAACTTCAACCAGTTCTGTATCTTCATCTAAAAGCATGTTGCATTCTCGGGCTTGTAGTTTCACTTTTGAAAATTGTAAGTATGGGGTTCAGAATTCAAAGCATGCAAAGTTACACACATGACATGGGGCTCGGGGTTAGCTGTGCGGCTATCTCGGAATGTATGGGTCCGACAAATGGCCCCTTTGTAAAGGGTCCCATGTGGGGAGAGACACAGCAGCATGTGTCTCGAACTTTGAAAATGGGAAACGACGATGCTTCACAGAGGCAGTTGTTAGCATTTGAAACTTGAATTGCATGGCATGTGTTTCATTGTTCTATGCATCTTTCTCAAGAAGGACAAATGAAGGCTATGTTGTTTTGGAGCCGCTTTGTTTCTGTAAGTCTTTAGTTCCATTTTGTGTTTTGTTATTCCTTATCTAATTTTCTCAGTATCCTGCCCTGTGTGACTTCTACCCTAATGCAGTCATTTAGGCTATCTCTGAGTACAAAAAACTTCTATGATTCTATGAACAGTAAACGTGAAAGAAATGTGCTAAAAAAAAAAAGAAAATCTGATTTTTTTTGATCGGTATATCAATCACGATAACAAAGCGTTTTATGTACATATACAGATACTAGCGTTTTTAAACTAACAAATACTCGTGGCTTGATTCCTTGCACAACAGATGATGGGAGAGCACGGAGGGTTATAGCTCCATTGCAATGAGATTTTTATCCCAAGAGGCCTGATTTACTTTACGATTTTAAATAGCAACACAACCTGTTATTTTCATCCTTCAGAGGTCAACAAGCTCGGTGCTCTTAATTTGTGTAATAACACTTCTGATGAAAGTACATTTGACTGGCCACTGAGCACAGTGTTAGTGGTCCACCACACACACACACATCGCCCTGCCCTCCCCCCCCAATCAGCTTGAAGCTCTTGGCGACATACATCACAATTCTATCATACATCACAATTCTATTTTTGGGGGCCAAGTTTAGCACGTAGATGTGGATGTAGTTTCAGGCAATATCCGAGCGGCCACTGTGACACAGACACAACTAAACAGCTGATCTTTATAATATCTATGTAAGGGGTACTGCGGTGCTATGTGCCATGTGAGGCAGCATTTGTTTAACAATTGTACAGATTTCTTCTAGACAGAAAGAATACAAGGAGGGGAATTTGTTTTCTGAGCGCTGTAAAAACTCCTATATAATGTATTAAACCGAATATATGACCTCACAACGCATGGAATTACAATGCATGCTTTTACAACGCAGGCTTTTACAACACAGTCTTTTCATCGCAACTACCATTACATTGCATGATTTTACAAAGCATTTTTTTAAACTACCATTACAACGTATTCCATTACAACGCATACCATTACAACGCATACCATTACAATGCATAATACTTTTAGGGCAACAGTAGGGTAAGTGTTGGATAGTGTAGGGGTAAAAATTACTATTTCCAATCCGGTGAGTGCAAAGGTAGGGTAAGTGTTGGATAGTGTAACGGTAAAAATTAATAAGTGTTGAATAGTGTAAGGGTAAAAATTACTATTCCCACTCCAGTGAGTGCTACAGTAGGGAAGTGTTGGATAGTGTAGGGGTACACATTACTATTCCCATGTGCCCCAAAACCTATACCCACCTTAATGCAAATAAAATCTCCATTACTTACCTTCTAATGCGTTGTAATGGCATGCTTTGTAATGGCATGCATTGTAGTGACATGTGTTGTAATGGCATGCATTTCAATGACATGCGATGTAAAGGCAGTTGTGTTGTAACAGTTGCGTTGTAAAGGTAGGTCATTGTAATGACTGCATTGTAATGGATGCTTCCCATTAAACCATTCTCTAAAGATTACAAGCCTTTGTATCACTTTCGCAGTGCAATCAGTCTTCTGTAGCCTTCACCTGGTTCCTATTATTGGTGAGAGAAGAAGCAGTCTACTCCCAGTTTTTCAATCAGAGAAGAGCCATTTTGTCCAAAGAGGGCTTGAGCTGCTTACCAAAGGTCATAAAGCCTCATGAGAAGAGCCTAGACTCATGACGGCCTCTGTTAGGCTAGTATGAGAAGGTACCTTCCGGATAGAGTTATCGCAACCTTCAGCTCTGGACAGTGATGGCGAACTCAATGCTGTTGTTCGACGCCACTAACAGCACCATCAATTGGTGTCCATCAACAAGGCTGATGAGACCAAATATCAGATCGTGGGCAAGACCTTCCACATGGATCAGCCCACTTAAATGTTGCATAAAGTATAGGGAAGCCTAATTGATAAGAAACTACAGGTAGGAAGAACCAGAAGGTTGTCAATCTACAAACTACAGACTAACATCACCGGCAATTGGAATGCACAAGGGCAGTACAAGAGATGTAATATTTTTATAAAAGAGCTTGAAGAAATGATGACAGTCTGAGGGCTTAGAGTAATTAACAACAACAGCCGCAGAGTTGGGGGAAACTGAATAACCAGAAAATCGGCAATTAGAGGCTTGCTATAGTAGCAGGAAGCCCTGTTTTTTATGCAATACGTTCCCCTCTCCCTGAGAATGAACCTTATTACAACGCGGGTGGTCAAGCAGGCTAGCCTTTTTTTTATCACCATGCCTGACCACTCCTTTAACCAATTAAAAAATATCTTGGTCTTTTTCTAACATAATCTCCCACTTTTCAATTCAAACATCTAGGCTACTGGTCTCTTGCCAGTACACAGAATAACAACACAGCAATATCTTGTGGGCAGTACTAACAAATCATGACAATAATGCTGGGACCAGCTTATCAACTTCTCCTCCATCAACCACTCACATTCATAGATGGTTCTAGCTGTTGTGGTGATGCTACAGGAAGCAGGGTCCCATGGCACGGGACCCATTCAGCTCCAGACATGCCCAGGCAATCTTGGCTTTGGTGTGTCCATGCGCCATTAAATGGTCAGGCACACAAGGTGGAGCAAGATCTGGAGGAGGATCTGTCATCATGTGAATAGCCAAGGACAAAGAACGGCTCAGAATGAATACAGAAATTGACACAACAAACTAAAAGAAGGACTGACAATTTATGGTAGGGCTACCTAGCCTGGCAGGGGACACAGGGCACAGAAAGTATCCTGCGCTATTGTCTAGGAAGTGGTCCCTGCCACAGAATTCATCATCTATCTCCTCCCTACTTATTGTGTTCAGAGCACCAGAGGAGCTTCGAGTGCCCCCACGGTGCCACTATGGACGTTAAAGGCGCAGGAGTCAGGAACTTTAGGAGTGAGATACCCTATCGTTCTGAAATTATAGACAGCCGCAGCAGCCAATAGAAGTGTACATGATAAAATATATGGTTTCTGTGGTGTGTGCGCTTGCTCTATGTGTGACCAAGTTTTTGGAATAAAGTGGTTGTGTGAATAGTTTGAAGAAGGCCTTCTCTGTAGCCATCAAGAAGACCTATGCGCCCCTCTCTTCCCTTGTTAATAAAGATCAGGCCATGACACTCAGCTATCAGAGTCTTAGGGGGTCATTCTGAGTTTGTTAGATGCAGAGCATCTGCTAAACAAAAAAAGGTTGTCCCACCAAATTCATGGGTCACTGTAAGAACCCTGTTGAGGGGGTCACATGGCGCACAGGAGTCACTGGGCCCAACCAAAGTGGTTGAGGTCTTTTACCCCTGATGTCCCAGGGCCCACCCTACTATGGATCCTGCTCAACTAGGTCTAAAGCCCCCTTCTGCACCTGACTCTCAGATGGGTAGCGTAGCTTGAGCAGTCACGGCTCCCTCAGGGAAAGCTCTGAACACGAATCATAACCCAACATGTGGGCATGGCGGCAATAAATCAATGTCCAGTCAAATACTTGTTTTTGTATAAAAATAAGTATATTTATTCTAACTCTACACATGCAAAGGTAAACAACATTCAAAAAACAATAACACAATCCCTTGATGTTCAGGCTCTAGTCGTTGTCAGGCCATTCCCTGTCCTCGCACCTTTATCTAGTGTAATGGGTTCGGTATTATTACCCAGTCACTGATGGCTGCATCCTGACAATGTAAACTAACATGCCATACTCAAAAAATTTTCCCTCGCACTCTGCAAATAAGTTCCGTTTTAGCAGCATCAATTGTGGTATGTCCCCCGGGACATAAAGGCCCAGTTCTAGACTTATCCGCTCTGGTGGCAAAGTACCCTGTGGCGGTGTAGCACGGTCCTGTTCTGGATTGTCTGAGGTGGGTCACCCGTGGTCACACGTGGCAGCCAGAACCTGGCAGGCGTGGGCTCTTTCCCAAGCCAAGCTCCCTGCAGAGCTCAGATGGGTGAGGTACTCCTGCTTCAGTGGTCATTCGATAAGTCTTTTTTCCCTTGATAAAGGGTGGATGTAGTCTCCTTGCTCCAATGGGGTTCCTTGGGGGCAGTCCACGATATGAGTCCCACCTTGGTAACAACAGTTTCCTGGTCCCAGGTGATGACCCGGACCTCTCGGCTTCAGCGTTTCTGGCAGACCCTCCTGGCATGAGGGGTCACCAAGTCCCTTCAGCACATAGGCAACGGCCCGATCAGTGTGAGGATGGGTTCCTCCTGCTACAGGCTTTAATCCATGCAACCGTGGCCCCCCCTGGCATACACGGTCGCCCAGCTAATTCAGCACACTGGCAATGGCCCGATCAGTGCAGAGACGGGCTTCTCCTACTACAAGCCGTAAGCAAATAGCAGCGGCCCTTGCTGGCATACGGGGTTGCCCAGTTAGTTGGGCACATGGGCAACTGCACGATCGTGCGGGAAGCAGGTTTCTCTCACCACGCTCCTCTAACTAAATTCACTGCAGCCCCTCCAGGCATACGGGGTCGCCATTAAAGTCCAACACATGGTGTATGGCCTGATCAGTGCAGGGCTAGATTCCTCACTCCTCGCACAGAGAGTCCTCACACTAGGGCTCTCCTCTGGACCTCGCTCCCTTCAGCAATCTCCTCTTCCTCACGGGCACATCGGTCTTGGCGAGCAGGCAGGCGCTGGTGCTCCAGGTTCCAGGGCAGGTGATTTTGGCTTCCCTGGGAGGGGTTCCCTCACCCAGTAGAGAAGCCAGCAGGTGGGGCCCCTAGTCCTGGTCACAGGCAGAAGTCTTGCAGAGCTTCCCCTCCTCACACAGCCCAGCTGGCTGCCGTCCTCATGCATTATGTGACAACCATTATGAGGCCACACTTCTTGTTTGCTGCACTTGCACTGCTCCCTCAATCAACCTGAGGATACTAACTTAATTTTTAGTGGCCAATTTTACATTTTGTTTCCTTATATAAGTACACTTTCGTAATCTGTTAATATTATTACTCTCTAAGCAGTCAAAAAACTCCTGAGTAGGCTTCGTGGACCCCAGGTTAAGAACCACTCAATTATCGAGATTATAACATTCCTGATCGTAGCAGAATCTGCCATTAACTGAGCTGCACGGCAATCATGCTCAGCCCGGTCTTAATGCTTTACCCCTTTTCAATCATTTGTTGTCTCTACATATCATTATAACATTTAAAACATTATGGTATTAACTTTGTACCCATAATCTTTGTGATGTATGGGTCCCTTTAACTCAATTTACCTTTACTCTGGTGCCCTCTGGTGGGCATTCGTTATTTTGCATGCAATGGATGTCAGATTCCATATAAATTGCGATTTAAAAAGAAATTGCATGACGAGGAGTCTTCAAAAATGCTCAGTCCTTATGTTTGAAACACAGTGTTTTAAATGGGGAAAAATAAGTGCAGCTACTTGTCAAATTGAGTTAGAGGTGTGGCTAGTGGGAGGGGCTAGGGGCGGGGTTAGGGGTGGGACATGATAGAATGCCACTTCTTCCATCTGATGTGTATTCATTTTGTACTTGCATTGTCCTTGTTAGTAGTAATCTCAAATTTCCGATATGTGCAGATTCCCTCTGCACATGTGACATAACACAACCATTTTACTGTTATGAGCCACTAAAATATGTATGCAGCCCATTGCTCTTAAAGTGATCGTGACATATTCTGGTCTTCGGCCAAAAATGTTTTCTCACCGCTCAACGCTGTGATTTAAACCTCATTGCCTGATCTTGAGCCGCTGCTGTGATCCAGAGCAGCTCTGAGTGATGCTGGGTCACCACTGTACTATCTTGTGCCAGTGATGTGGGGTCCTGGTTCAGCCCCATCAGACCTTGCCTCTGGAATTTCAGATCTTTGCTTGGTGCCTTCTTCCTCACAGAGAACACAGGCCACGAAAAGATCAGGATGAGCTCACGAAGAACAGCACTTAGGTCATAATGGAACGCATGCGAAAAGGGGAGACTTTTAGCTTTCAATTATATTTTAACTTTCTCATCCTTTTTCCTTCATTCTCAAGAAAGCGAACAGAAAATAAAATTGAACTGTACCTCTCAAATATTAACTCTTAGGTATTCCCAATATATTGACATGTATACATTGGGGGTCTGTAATGTAAGTGGTCATGGTCCTTCAATCTTTACTACATGAAAGGAGATTGCTGGGGAAACTCTGACGCAGCAGCTTCAACATGCACACTCATAGACTACTGCTTTACCATTTTTTTCTTTTAAACCAGATAACACCAAACAGTAATTGTACAGTCCTGGGCACCGTCCCTCCTTTAGCACCATAGATTTCAAGAGATCCTCATTCAAAGGGCTCGTTTCCTCTTACATGCAATGGGCATATTCATGCATCCTGTTCTAATTATATGGACTGGCCAGATCAGACAATGAGAAAGAATCCGCAGAATGAGTTTGACAAATTAAAAACCGTACACATTGGTCATCGCTGTGGGTTATGGACGGCCTGCATGGTGTGTCGGCCAGCATTAGGAGGTCTCAGCACTGTGGGGCATTGGGTGTTGGTAGTTTAGTACGTTAATTTGGGTCATTGCTCTACACCACACAAGCACTGGTCATACTGGGTCTCCAGCGGATTTGGAGAGCAGAGGAGAAGCAGTGATGGGTGGGACCTGTGTTAGTTCATGTTTTTTAAGCACTATGGAAACCAGTCAATGACAAACATTTTTAGCATCTGGAAGGGGGATGTCAAACATCTCAACTATCGCTCTTTATGAGTCATGAATCGACCAGCCCAGGCGTGGCACAGCCAAGCATAAAGGCAGATGTGTCATCCTCCCACCTGGCCTTCTTACATCGTCGTCAGTTGGTATCAAAAGGTGAGTAGATAAATATTCTAGGTAGAGTCTTTGTAACACTATGCATATCTCATTATCTTAGCTCACCTATCCCTAAAGATGACATCACTTTCTTTGAACAGTACTACTGTTCATGCATTACTGCCACCACACTATAGAAGACGTACCATCTGTCACCCTCTGCTTGAAGCCACCGACCTTCTAGGAACTTCTAGGGTCTGTTTCTAGCTATCCTACAGAACACATGGAAAGATGTTTGAGGCCTCAAATAATCAAGACTGACTGACTTGTGGTGTCTTCAGGCACAGGAGGAATCTCAGCTCACAACCACATTTTTTTTCAGGTTGGTGATTTAACAGGGGTGTGCTGCCCACAGTGAATGGACAGCCTTAGAAAAGCACTCACCAGGTACAACGGACGGATTCTGCAAGTCTATCTGCTTGCTGGACATGTATTGGAATTGTATCCAATTCATCCAATCCTCACCTTAAAGATTTGTACAATGATAATATAGAGCAGAGGATCCTTATCTTACAACCTACTGAACCCTTTTAACGCATTTTATGCAGCCATGCCCTATTAATTTCTGTCCCCACCCCGCACACACGCACACATGTATACACCCGCCCCTAGTCCTCTCTCGTCTTAACTCGAGACAATAGAAAACAAATGCAGCAAAAAAAATCACAAATCTGCTCTTCTTCAGCTGCTGCCGGAAAATGAAGCCCAGCTAACCCCCTTTTCATTTTACGGTTTGGTCAGCTGTCTCATCAGCCATATGAAATAAAAATACATCCATAAATAAAAAATACATATGTGGAGGGGATTTTATCCACCCCTATTCATCCATTGGTCTGTTCAGCTATCATCCACATTATGTTTCCACTCACCACAAGAAATAGCATGGGGTAAAGCGTCAGCCCATGAGGGCCACTAACCATCTTGCACTGTGAGTGACGACATTTTTCCTAATCACATGGGCAAATTTGCCTTAAAAAGTGCACTTCACTGCCAGGCTGGTGGGCCAGTACTTTACTTTGGCAATTCTTTTTTCTCCCTAATGTTTATCCATTTTTTAGTCATTGTGTTTGTTTAAAATAGGTCTCCTGGTTACAGTAATCAAGGGCCAATAGTAGCTTTTCCTTACACCAATGAGAATCATACTTGCATGTGATGTGTATTAAAACTAAAAACCAGTTGAGGAGAGGATGTGGCCAAACCTTGAAGCTGGGGAACCGGGTTAGAGTCTCGACAGGGATGCTCAAAATCCTGTGATTCTTGGGCAAATCACTTAATCTCACCCCTGCCTCACAAAATAAATAATGTGTTCATCTGTAACGAAACTGGTGCTCATGTAAAGCGCTCTGATACCTTTGGGTCTAGTTTGCACTGACTGTATAAAACTCCCACCACCCCCCAAAAAAACTATTCTAAGCCACCTGCTTGACAGGGCGCACCAATCCTGTTTAATTATTAAATGTAATTAATTTTGGGATGCTTAGGATCACCACATATAGAAGGCATGTTTTCTTTTTTTGTGGCATATTAGTGCAATAATCTTTTTTGAATTAACGATTGCACCAGCGTTACGAAGGCCAAACCTAATGGCTTTTGCCAATACTTGTTCATCTAGTGCAGCTTCTTGATGCCACACTGTGATTGTAAGGAAAGTGGAATTATGCGATTCCATTTCACATAAATTATCGATCTGCCGCATTTGTCACCTCATCCGCTGCATAATCTGCAGATTTTAACAAAAAAGTTTGTTTCTACCTCAAATAGTTCAAAATGTATTAAGATCGTACCAACACGTGCTGCAGCGCTTTGGAAGGTCCTTTCCAAAGGTTGACTTCTCACCTTTCTGTTGCTTATTGCTCTGTTTGGGTGTTAAACTGAAGTGCAACGTATGCCCAGACAGAGTTAACAAGTATACAAATGACAAAATAATGAAGTAATACAATCAGGAAATATTCTCCATTACGCCGCATAAGTTGCCTTTTCTTGCTGCATAATTTCATTAACCCTGCCGCATAATTACAGTGGCTCTGATGATTAATATTATTTATTTGCATTGCTCTCAATACTTATGTTCTCGTGTGCGCACACACTCACACAGGCCCGAGCATACATGCACATACAAAGCAGTCTGCACACTTTCTCTAATACACCTCCGTAGACTATCCAGATTCTATATCTTCCTCTTTCCCTTACACGTAGACGCACACACAAGCCGTTAAACGCTCGCAAGCAGTCACAGCCTTGCACAAAAGGCTCACGCAGGATAAAGGACATGTGTAACTCCTTACCTGCCACGGCTTCCTTAATTGCCGCTCCGTGGGTTCCCTGGAATCCAGAGTGTGCACAAATGCACACCATAGTGTAACTGTGATTGACAGAGCAGTGACTGAATGGACACTGCTCTATCCAGCTCAGTGTGAAGGTGAAATTCTCCACACCCACACTTCCAAGACACAATGCAACTGAGCTGCTGTTGAACGGTTCCGCAAGGGCTCAGCGCAGGGCTACAGGGGCACTTTGGCGGTCAGAGTATCCTAGAGGCAGGCTCCACCCTGCCTCCGCAGAATTAGCAATAAACAGTGTATCAGACATGAGTACCAGTCCTCTCCTTGGCGGGGGAGAAGTGCCAGTACTTGAAGGGATGAAAATAAGAAGTGCCGGTACTCAGTATCAGTGAGTACCGGCCCATTTAAAGCACCGTTTAAACCCTTTTTTGGTTTACAATATTTACACAAATTGACTCTCAATTTATAATAATCCTTTGAACGCAAGTGTTTGTCAGTAGAAGTTGCGGATCTAATTTGAGAAACAGTGATTATTTTATTGTTACATGCAAGCGCACTGTTTCTAAGATGCCGAAAGCAGCGAGACAATTATGGGCACAGCAGCTGGGTTAAAAACGGCCGCAGCTAAAATCCTTTTTTTCTGTCTACGAGATGAAGATAGAGCCTACTGTTGCTCATCTATTTATTGGAGATCAGTTGTGCATAAAGACTGTTATGGAAGCAGACTCCGGTCTACATTGTAGAAAGCAACAGTGGGTTTATTAAATTGGTACCAACTTTTCACAGGAGATTCACCCTCCTATATCCAGAGGCGTATTTTGTTAAAAATAGCAGAGTATTAGACATACAGAGATACATGTACATAGTCGCTCATTTACTATAGGTTGTAACCAGGGCGGGCTTTAGCGCTGGTGGCGCCTGGTGCGACAATCATTTATGGTGCCCCCCTCACCTCATGACCACCCTCTCGGATTCTCTCACTACCACCAGGCAAAAGTGCCCCTCATCTCCCCAATCATACATGATTGCTAAACACAGCGTTCCCTCTGAGGTCAGCGCCCAGTGCGGCCGCACTGGTCACACTGCTCTAAAGCCGGCCCTGGTTGTAACTATTTTAGCGCAATGAAGCCCGATTTAGCAATGCTCCTGAAGGCCTTTAGTAAACTGATGCTGTTTTATGTATTGCTTTGCCATAATCTAGTCAAGTCAAGTCAAGTCAAGAATACTTTATTCGGTTTTAAAGACAAAAAACCATGAAAGTTACAGCATTAAATTACAATTGAGATACAGACACAAGAAGATATAAAAGGGAGAAAGGTAAACTTAAAATACATCTAGACTCAGTGATTTCCTAAGTTTAAAAACGTTTTTTAAATAAGTTAAAACTGCGGTAACAGTAAGAACAGTGTCCATTCTCTGAAGCTCTAAGAAAGCCAAGCGACATTTGTTAATTTTCCATTCTTTGAGGAGTGGAATAATATATGTCTTACGAGGTAAGGTATAAAAGGTGCAGAAAAACAGAATATGAATATCTGACTGGGATGAAAAGTCATCACACGGACATAATGGTAGGCTCGATGGCCAAGAATTCATAACTGGAAAAGACAATAATCTAAAAACAATAGACAATCTAAAACGAGTCAGGATAAAACGTTCATAATTAGACATCGGCAAGGTTAAGTAAGGCTGCAGGCTACTGCTCGTTAGAAGGGAAAAATGCAGAGACACAGTTTTTTTCTTCAATTCCTCTTGGCTTCTATTTTCTATAAGGTAATCCAGGGATAGTTTGGACAGAAGATTCCTGGATAAACCTTCCATTGAGGATGGATCTGCAAAATGGTGTTGGCGACCAATTTTGGCAAAAAATGATTTGATGTAGTTTAGCCAATCTAAACGGTCCACGTTTTCCAGTTTTATAACATCCTGAAGGATGGCTCGATTCAGGGAGCACTCATCAGTTGTCCAAACCCTGTGCCACAGAAGAATAGGTTGAATTCTGATCAAATCAGATATATAGTTTAGGCCAAGTTCAGAATGACAAATATAGGTCGCGACACTTTGGGGGACTCTCAAAACATGTCTCAGAAACCTATTCTCAGCTTTCTGAAGTAGATCAATGTTAGTGTGGCCCCAGAGGCCCGAGCCATACATAGCAACCGAGGTACATGTAGCTTTATAAATAGTTAAAATTTCCTTAATTGGTTTCTTTCCCAGTTTTTTAATAAAATTCATTAGGGCCATTGTAGTTTTTTGAAACAGGAGAGTTCTTGCCTTTACCGCGTGAGACCATGCCCCAGTTTCATGGAACAGTACGCCAAGGTATGGGAAGATAGAGGTAGATTCCAATGGAACGTTATTTAAAAACATTCTTTTTGCATGATTACCAGATTTAGTGCCACAGTTCATTGAAAAAGTTTTAGTGCAATTAACTTTTAAGTCTAGACTAGACATAAAGCACTCAAAAGATTTTATCAAATTTTGTAAAGCCACGGGAGTGCGGGCCATTAAAACCGCGTCATCCGCATACAGGAGTGCGGGGATAAACCTCCCCCCAACCCTAGGTATGTCCCCGCGATCACGCAGAAGATGACGCTCAAGGCCATTAATATACAACAAAAATAAAAAGGGTGCCAGGACGCAGCCCTGGCGAACGCCCCGGCCAACCTGGAATGACCTTGTACATTGACCCTCACGGCCGTAGCGGACCGAAGCTGAGGCACCTGAATAAAGATCCTTCAAAAAACAAACAATGGAATCTTCCACGCCTATCTCTCTTAAAATGGTCCATAATTTAGCATGGGAGACGCAGTCAAACGCCGATGAAAGGTCGACGAATGTGAGATAGAGGCGCTCCCCCTTGATCCTCAGGTATTTTGATTGTATAATCATTAAGTTTAGGCACTGTTCTTGAGTTCCAATACCCTTTTGGAAACCATATTGTAAATCGCTCATTATTTTATTTTCTTCTGCCCAGGTTTGCAGTCTGACCAAAATGATTCTCCCAAGAATCTTGACGGACGAATCTAATAGAGAAATTGGTCTGTAGCAGGCGCAGGATTGCCTGTCGCCCTTCTTATAGATAGGTACAATCACGGAGGTGAACCAGGACGGATTTAGGCCCCTAGCCAGAGCTGCATTAAATAATTGCACAAGCATGGGGCCCCAGAGCTCAACATTATCTTTAAACAGGTCAGCAGGGATACCATCAGGCCCTGCAGCCTTGCCACCCTTCGTTGCATTCAAAGCCAAGTTGACTTCCTCCAAATTTACAACCAGTTTAACTACCTTGTCCGCTATATGGACCCCGGGAGAAATATCAGTAATATGAAGATTGTCATGCGGTGTATAAAGACAAGAAAAATGCATAACCCAATCCTCCTCAGTGATGGCATTTTCTATACGCGCCTTGGTGTTATCATAAAGAAGAGGGGTATTAACAGCCTTCCAGAAGGCAGACGCATCCTTCTGTTGTGACGCTTCGCATAGCGCTTCCAGGGCCTCCTTTTTTATAACCATTTTCCTATTTGTTAGGGCTTCATTATATGCTTTCCTGCAGATTCTTATTTCAGTAGTATTACGTGGTACTTGGTGGATAGCTCTTTTCAGGGAGGTTAAGGAGCTGGTGCAAGCGTTGTCAAACCAGCTCCTTTTACCCTTTGCCCTATCATTTGCCACAACCCATAAATCTTCCTTAATAGTGAGAGCTATTAAGTTAAAATGTTCAATTATAGAATCAGGACTAGAATTATCGTCCAAGCATGTGGCGAAACTGGTAGAGCAGATACCCAGTAACTTATCTAAAAACCTTTCCGGGACCACCTTATTCCATTTTAAGCTATACCCGTTTTGTCTACCAAGGACCACGTCCGAAACTACATGAAGCGAAGGCGCGTCCGTTTGTTGGTCCAAAAAAAGATTTTCAATTTCCATAATCTGAGGCAGATGGTCACTCACTGGCTGGTCTATAATATTGAACTTAATAATATTGTGGCGACAGCTATTAGAGGCAATAATAAAATCAATAATAGACAGTGCTCCTCTACCGACAAAAGTTGGCACAAAGATAGAGGGCATTTGAGCAATTTCATTTACAAAACCTAAATCATACATAAACAATATGTCATTTAGTAAATCCCCAATCAGAGAATGTTCAAAATGAGTTGAATTTGTTTCCTGTTCGATAGTTAAACCGCATAAACCCTGTTTACCTTTAGTGCAGAGTTTACAGTTAAAATCCCCCCCCCAAACAAACATAACTTCTCTATCGGTTTTGTCTATTTCATAATGTATATCATCCGTCAGCGTGGATAGAACGCTGGGGATTTCTTTCCTTGGTATATTATTATAGAAATTAATTACAGCGACATTTAGTCCCTTGCTATTCCTTAAAATTATTAAATGATAAAAACTAGATTTAGGAGAAAACCGGATAACCTCGTATTTAAGCTGATTGGAAACTAAGGTTAGTAGACCCCCCTTAGCTCTTCCATGGGTGCTCCCCACAGCCGGGGTGAAAAAACTTCTGTATCCATTAATATTTACCGGATCCAAGGACCAGGTTTCCTGGAAAGCCAGGATATCATGGCCCTCAATAATGGAGCCCCATGATGGATTGTTGATTTTCTCCCTTAAACCGGCCACATTCCAGAATAAGAATGTACAGGCTTTCCTGATTACTTTAGTACCTTGATTACTTTGGGAGGAAGATATCTTTGTTTCCTCAGGTTGAGTACAAGTAGAGGGACCAATAGGTCCCTCAACGTTTGATTTGAGTAAGAAGAGAGCCTTGTGAGTGTTACTACAGCTAACCTCACTTATGTTGTCATTAATCAAAGTCTGGGTAATTTGTACCGGGGTAGCGTCCTCAGTGAGAGGTAAGGGGGCCTGAACTTTGGGGATCAACGGGACATTATCGAGTTTAGGCCCTAGCCTAATGGAAAAATTGTCACATACAGTTTTCCTATGTCAATCCACAAATTCCAAACCTGAAAAAACATCAAAATGGTTTTGAGTAGGCAAATTATAAATGGACGGGGCAATGTCATTCCCGTCCCATGTATAATTATTCGGGCCTCTATGCAAGGAGTAAGGGTGTCTGAAGTACTGATGGTGATTATATGGACCACGAGGTTGTACAAAGGGAGTCCGGCTATGACCATGATGAATACGAGCAGACCTAGTGACTGTCTGCCATCTATCCGCCTGGTTCATAGGGGATGGAGTTGGCACATATGGATAAAAATAATTCAAGTAATGTGTAGAAATAGCATCACTACTACTGTGGACATACCAGTCCCCAATGTGCCTAACTGCCCTATGATCTTTAAAATTCACAATAATTGCGTCCCCTTTTTTGTCTTTGGGACGCACCCCCACCCATTCACAACGCCTCACGTGCAATATTTCCCCATTAATATAAGCAGGCAAGGATCTGTTTTTACGCAACCAGTAAACAACTTTGTTCCGAAGACCTTGATAATCTTCCCTAGTCCCAATAGGGAGCTCGGGAACGCCGGCTAAAATGATTACGTACGGGGCAGCTTCAGGAGGAAGGTCCACTATTGCGCTATTTTGCCAGTCTTTATTAAGGTCACTTCCAATCCCAAAGTTTTTAGTGGCTGGATTATCAAGACTTTGTGGTGGGACTGATTTTGAGTCTAGACTTGGATTGACTTTTGAATTATCAGATGTCTTACTGTGTGCAATGTTATTCGTTAGTGTGGGTATTATAGGGGAAAGAGGATGAGATGGCAAGTAACCCTTCTGAGTAGATGGTAAAATAGTAGGATGGCTTGGAGGTCCAGAGCTAGTGTTTGTCAAGGCTTTAGCGGGTGTATAAAAAGAAGTGATGTTTTTTAAACCTGACACGCAGCCCGAAATAGCAAGAGTATTATCTGCCAGCTTTTTCTCTATAGAATCCAAGCGAGTGTTTAATAATGAAATATTATCCAGAAGGGGCTGTATTAGGGGTTTCATCACTTGGTCGATTTTGGCCAAAGTGTCGGTCGCAGTCGTGCAACCATAATTGGTCTTTAGAGGCAGATTAAGAACAGACACTTGGGCCATCGTATCCATCAAAATTGGGGTGATAATTTTCTTCAGGTTCTCGGATAGCCATTTTAAAGTTGAATCTTCAGAGCCATTGTCACAATTAGTCCCTTTAGATTCCCCATTAGTTAATATAGGGGGTGAGGCAGGAGAAAAGCTGAGCAAATTTGGAGAGCCTTCATCAACACTGCTAGAGCAAAAGCTCAGCAGAGATGCAGAGGCATTGATGGGCGTGTTTAAGGGGGAATCAGTTACAGAACAATTAACCACGCCTGACCCTGTAAGATCTTCAACAGCAGATTTACGAGGTGAAGTAGGAAATAAAGGAGAATTATTTAATTGGAGCGTTAAGAATGGCACTGCATCCAAATGCCCTGAAGCAGGGTTTTTATCCAAGGGAGACTGTATTAGGGAGCAAACTTTTTGTTTGAGGGTTGCTGAACTTTGTTGTGCATGCTTCCCCCTATGTCTGCGTTTTACCTTTGTATATTTTCTAGCCGTTTTGGCAGGTGGCAATGGGAGCTGTGAAGTAGCACTAGAATGCCTAGCGTTATGCACCTGAGCGGTAATCGTGGTACTCTTATTTGCTCCACAAGGGATATTACTAGTCATGATAGTCGGAGCCAGTAAGGGAGGGGTTATGTCTTCAAGAAGTCTAATGGGACTCACCTTGCCCAAGGAGGCCCTCCTATCAATGTTAATCTGACTTACTTTTTTAATAAGATAGCTATCCATAGGGCCTGTGGTGTGCAAATGCCTCTCGTCTTTGCCCTTAGTCATCAGGGCAGGTAATTTGCCGACGTCAGTCATTACAATCAGGCAAGAGAAGAGAGGAACTGCACCCAAGGCAAGCCCGCTAAGCCCACAAATATAGTGGGATAAATAACCCCCTCAAATAGACTACCAGAACATGTAATAATAAACAGCTATGAGTTATAATTGTTGTACGGAACACAGCTGCAAAGTACCTGGCCCAGTCCAGTCTCTTCGGGCCTCGGAGGGCCACAGAGGGCCCGCCCTTTGCCCGGGCTTAGCCCGGCGTCGCCCGCGCGCGTCCCGCGACGCGGGGTGTAGGGCCGTTTTAATGGCGCCTCCGGGCACGTAGGGGGTGACGTCGCTTCCGCCGTCCGGGAAGCCTGGGAATTGGAGTCCGCCTCTTGCCCCGCCTCCACGCTGCGGCCACGAAGATTCGCGGCGGCGGGAGGGAAAGGACAAGCCCCAACAGCAGCAGCAGTTGCCCCCGCAGAGAGGACCACAAGGTGGGTATAGGGTCCGGCCGGGGCAGTCACAAAGCAAACGGAGTCGACCCGCTCCACCGGGTGTAGGGCCGTTTTAATGGCGCCTCCGGGCGCGTAGGGGGTGACGTCGCTTCCGCCGTCCGGGAAGCCTGGGAATTGGAGTCCGCCTCTTGCCCCGCCTCCACGCTGCGGCCACGAAGATTCGCGGCGGCGGGAGGGAAAGGACAAGCCCCAACAGCAGCAGCAGTTGCCCCCGCAGAGAGGACCACAAGGTGGGTATAGGGTCCGGCCGGGGCAGTCACAAAGCAAACGGAGTCGACCTAGTCTTTTTTTCCTCTGTGTGAGAAAAACGCTCCTTTTTGCATGGTCATTCTCATTTTTTGCTGAATTTTACTCCTGGTTTTTAGAGTCTTCACCCTGGGGTACTGCTGTCACAAGGTAGGGTGCATAGTATTTAAAAGTGTAACATGTAGAAAATAAATGTTTCCATGTCTCTAGAGTGACCAAGCCCTAAAAAGCTATTTTTACTGTGGTAGGCTTAGCAGTCCTATGTAGAAAACCAGGGTACAGATTAAAATACTAATATTATGTCTCGGAAAAGGGACAAGTTAGAAAAATAATTAAAAAACTGTTTATAGTAGTTATTAAAATTTAATTCCATGTTGAAGTATGATTTTTAATAAATATTAAGGAAAAGTAACTTTTAGAAAGTTCCACTTTGACTGCCTGAGTTTTCTGGATGCTTATTTGCATTATCTCTCCAGCTACTCCTATTCATTACTCAGCTTTGAATGAGGTGTGACATTCCTCACAGAAAACACGCAGTAAGCTGATCTGAATGGGCAGAGATGACACCTCTCAGTTCAATAAGTTTAGACTATGTAGGTTGGGGAATGTGTCAAATCCTGCTTGAAAGATCTGTCTGAAGCCCATTTAAAAGTTTAGTGTCCTACAAAGGCAGCAAACAAGATGATAATACCGTTTTTGCCAGCTGTGTGGTTGGTGAAGAACCCTTATTTTCTCCTAGACTTCTGCCTCTAGGTCTGTTGTGGGTATACCTGTTTCAAACTATATTTTAGTGTTAGATGTGGAAGAATTACCACAATACACCCCCCCAAACACCCCCGGCTTTCAGACCCATGTTTAGTGTGGCCAAAGACTTTTGCCATCTTAAAATGCCCCCAAAACATGGCATTTTGAACTTGTTTGCAGTAAAACAAACAGGACTACTACGAAAGTAGGTAGGTCAGGGACTGGGAAATTGTACTCAATTGGTCAGAAAGGAACAAACAGCGACTTAGTGTGTGGCCAACCCACAGGTTGGTGAACTCTACAAAGGTGGACCCTCACCAGGCCTTCGTCAGAACACTGCTGAACTTGCAAAAGGATATCAGGAGGACCAAGTCTCCTACACTTAGCATCTGTGACTTGACAGAAGGACCTGGGAAGGTTGGACCCCTTTCACTTGAGTTCCAAGGACAGAAAGCTTTACAAGGATGAAAGGCAGATCCCCTGGGTGCCTGTAGGAACATAAAAAAGGGTAAAGAGACCATTCCTGAGAAGAATCTCAATAGACCAGAGGCAATTGGACCAGGACTGGACTTCGCTGTTGCCCTCTGCCTGACACTATCAAATTGAATTCCAGGTTCATTCCGCATGGAGAAGAGATTTTCCTTCAAAGATGACAAATCTGAAACCCTTTGCATATTAGGACTTAAAAGCTTTTTTTTTAACATCCGCACTTCCAGCTGGGTCAATCTACTTGGTGTATCCAACCTGTGCTTAATCACAGTCTGCCTCAAATTACCTCTATGCCCCGGTCTACTACAACCTTTGACTACCATTGCCGTTTTGTGCTTCTTGGTGCTGTTTTCTCTTAAATCTTTATAACAATTCATATCTACAGTACCCTTTATTAGATTGTTACCATTTTTATATCATTTTGTTCATTAAATGTGCCGTAGCGATGGGATCTATTCCCTGCTGCATACATCACATATATTGGTTGAAGGCTGAATTCACTTTCTTCAGACACCAGTTACAATATGAGACTTGACTTTCAGAGAATTTTTAGTATTATGCACCTTGATTCAAGATTGCTGAGATATGCTTATTTAATGATCTCTATCTATCAAGTGCAGCCCCACAGAATGATGAACACTTGTCCAATCATTATCATCAGTCTTTACCCCTTTTCATCTGTGATCCCACTTTAGGGTGAAAGCTTTAGACAGGCTAGAAACACCATAGTTGCACTGATCAATCACCCCTCTAATTGGCTGAGCGCCCACAATCAGTGCTAGACTCTTTGCCACAAAAGGCAACCTCCCATCGCACCGCTACTTCTATTCACGCACCCCGCATACTTATTTAGCAAGATACCACTGCTACTAATGCTCTTGTAAAAAAAAAAAAACTTTTTCATGGGAAAAATTAAAGCTTAGGCCCTCATTATGAACAGCCTGCAAACTGTGTGATATTTACAGCACCTGATAAAATCTGACTCCGCAGATTTGGAATTTATCAGGTGTGATAAATATCGCCTAATGATACGTTTTTGGGAAATAACGTGTATTTTGGTGCGCATTGCAACAAACTCTGCACGTACAGGGCAATATCGGGCTTTTCCTCCCAGATAAGTTTCGGCAGGTTTGACCTGTCGAAATTCATCAGGGGCAAACTACTATGAGGGTGTGATAATTATCACACAATTTGTAATTCCGATCCCTGTGCAATTTAACTCTATACTTGACTTGGGTGGGCATGTCGAGTTGGCTGTCGATGATGATCCTGAGGTTCTAGGAGTGAGTGGTGGGTGTTGGTCCTAGCTCTGTTAGCCACCAGGTGGAGTCCCAAGGTGATGTGCTCTTCCCGAATATCACAATTCTGGTCTAGTTGGTGTTGTGTTTTAGACTGTTGGAGCCAGATTTATCAAATGGTTGTGTTACCCTTACGTCGCGAAGGGAGTCGCAAGGGCAACACAATCTTTAAGTCGGATTTACCAAACCACTCAAGGCTTCCTTGCATGGCTGTGTGTTGCTTTGTAAATCTGGAGCAGCGCAAGTCATGGAGGTCATGGAAGGCTTTACATGGGTGGAGCATGGGTGTTACCACGCATTCACCCATGTATTTTGGCACATTCCCAGATTTACCAAGACTGGCAAACCTGGGAATGCGTCAAAATTGTATGCCTTCCCATTAGAGTTGCGACGGGCAGAAATATCTTTATTTCTCCTCGTTGATTCCTCTTCCTAAGTGTGGTACATTCTGCAGCACACTTAGAAAGAGGAAAAGCCTCTAAGGATTGTTTTTGTGCAGGAAGGTGTCCCTTCCTGCACATAAACAATCCTGCAGGTAACTCAGGCACCCTTTCAATATGGTATGTTGGCTCTATGCAGCTACTAGTGAGCCAGCGCAAGGAGAGTGTAGGAATGCGCCATATCAGAATAAATACGTTACATTCGTGCCCTCTCTATATGATGCAGCGCAGCTAGTTGTTTTGATGCATTGCACTGCAATAAAGTTTGCTAAATCTGGCCCGTTGTCTTCATCCAGTGGGCGATTTCAGTGATGCAGGCATTGAACTTGGTGCTGGTCACCAACTGACAACACCTTGGGGTTTCCACTGTGATGGATCTTCTTAGGCCCTGTTGAAAGGAATTGTATATTGTTTTGCAAGCTGTATTTTTTTCCACATATTTGTAATATTATAACTGCATGCACGATGGTTGCTACTTTATGTTCACTTAAATAGAGAGGTGTTCCGTTAAGTGGGAACAGTAATGCCAGATTCCATAGGTTTAATCTCTATATTGTGAAATGACACACTCAAGACCATGAAGAGCATCCACTCAGGAGCTCCATTGGACCGTTGCCCGTACCACGTCTTCCATAGAGCAGCCACCTCCATCGTCCCCGAGCTTCACCGCACCATCATCTGCTCCAACAAAACCGCCACCTTCCCCGATGATGGAAATATGCCAAGATCAACACCCTGCTGAGGAAGCCATTCGCCCACCCGACAGACCTCAAGAACTTCAGACTCATCACCCTCCTCCCATTCCCATCAAGGCCATCAAAGCCCAACTCTTTGAGTTCGTCGAAGAGAACCACATCCTGGAAATCCCCCAATCAAGCTTCCAAAGCAACCACAGCACCGAGACCGCCAAAGGCAAGCCCGTCTGTGCTAGTCCGCGTCCAGAACGCATCCAGCACCAGAAACAATGCCCAATTTCAACAAGATATATGTTTTACTAGAGGCTCCCTTTTGGCCCTTATTAATAGCCCTCACAATTGCAAAAACCCTTTCTATGTTGCTAAGTGGAAGTGCTCAATCTGCTGTAGGAACTGCAAAACAGTGTTTTAAGCCCACACAAGACACACCGATTGGCAGCAGCCCTAACCCGACCTACCGACGAGGAGGTTTTATTAATGCCCGATTGTTATGTAAACACGCTCAAAACATCCCATCCATGACTTAATACTAAGAGATAACTTAGACTGCCTTTTCATAACAGAAACCTGGCTCAAAGCCTGGTGTAACCCAGACATCAAACAATAGGTAACGACCCCACCCCTGTGGGGTGTATCCCCGGGCACTGGACTGGAGTAACGATTTTTTTCGTGGTTATCAATGAATAATTTGCTCAATTATGCACTTGAAAGTTTTTTAATTTTTCACTTGATTTTTCATTAATCCATTGGAAAACTTCATTTCCCAAAATGCAACATGTTACTATCACAAAGTTGTCTCAATCCGTGTTCCAATGCATTTCGGCAAACTGCCTTCATCAGGGAACATCTAGAACAAAAGATTTAAACTGTCTGTAATGATACCAGATGGATATATACAATACACAGTACTAGTCACATACATTGTAACAAATGTGAAACAAATGGCGTGTTAATGTATCAAGCGTGGTTTTAGACTTGAAAAGAGGCTGTAAGGGGACCGTGTGGGTGAACATCGTGCCACATGGCGGTTAATTCACATAAGAAAACTTAAAAAGCTTAAAGAAGATGTGTGGAGGTTGTAACTGAAATCACTATATAGAAGTGACTAAATAGGTATAATATGGGCGTTGAAGAGTAAATATACAAGCTGGAGGGGACTACGGAAGCTAATATCAAGATCTTACCGGAGCTGAAACCGTCGGTTCACTCAGGTGCCTTCCATGAGTGTGCTGCTAGTGCGTGACTGGCTGTGTGGTGTGGTATTTAAACGTAATTGACGTGCTACTAAAGGTGAAAAGCGGACTGTTGGAGTGTGCGTGTGGGAGAGGAAAAAAAATTTCTAAAAAAGAATTAAAAAAGAATTAAATTAAACTCTCAGGGCATGCTGTTTGTGTGGTATGTGATGAACAAACGTTGTTCGACAGTCTATATTGTGAATACAGCTAATCAATTCTAAGACATTGTCAATCAATGAGAAAACGGCAGCCTTCCAATACGGTACCCAAGGCTGAATATCGCAGTCAGTGTGATCTGTTTAGGTTAAATGTTTATAAATAACAAGAAAATTCCACCCTGTCATTCATTCCGTGCGGCTGTAGAGAGTTCAAATTATAAATCCAATGATTTTCTCTTTGCAGCAATGCTGTGCGGTTATCAATTCCTTCTCGTTTTTGCACTACTTCTAAAATGCAAGCTTTTAACTGACTGTTGTGGTGTTGAGCTTCAATAAAGTGATGAGCTACCATTGATTTGGTTTGTTTGGTTCTTATGTTACTTTTGTGTTCGTTCAATCGAACTTTTAATTTACGTTCTGTTTGTCCGACATAAACTTTTCCGCATGGGCATTTTAACATGTAGATGATATTAGAAGTATCACATGTAGCTGTCACCTGTAGTTTGATTTATGTCCTTTCATGGGGTGCATGATGTACGTCCCTTTCATGATGTTGTGACAGTTGCTGCAATTTAAACATGGTATCGTGCCTTTGTAGGTAGCTTCTGGAGACTTAGTGGGTGACATCGTCTGTGCCTTCCTCCCTGACTATCTCATTCACAGACAGGATAGACCAGAACAACGAGAAGGTGGTCAGGCATTATCTACCTAAGCATACTGAAATGTTCTGTATTCTAAGTATCAGACCTCAAAGGTGCAGAATGCTTCGGATTGTGCCTCCAATTAGAGGACTCGTTCACTTTCTGAGGAGCTCTGCTCTACCGCCCACCAGCCCCCTATAAGACCTTCTTGGATAGCATAGGAGCTATTGTGAGCTCACTTACCCTCAGATTATTCAATTTCACCCTATTACGAGATTTCAACATTCACTTAGATGTTCAAAATGAGCCGGGTGCAATGCATTTCCGGGAAACCATGGACACACTTGGCCTGAAACAGCGCATACTCACCCCCACCCATAACGCAGGCCACACCCTGGATGGTATCTGCTCTAACCTCACAACCCTTACAGTTAAGGCCCAAGTTAGCCTAAACTGATCCGATCACATGCTTATACCTCTAGAAATTGGTTACCAGCGGACGAAAAACTCCAAGGACCATATCCCCACCACTCAAAACATCAAGCCCAGATGGAATGATATTGCAGCCCTTCCAGATCTCAATGTAGAAGCCTCAGTATGCAGGCCTAGGCTGTCGGGGGACCCAGTGGTAGACAACCAACATTTCACAAAGTGGATGTCCACCTTGAGGGATCATTTTGCATCCCCTGGCCCACAAAACAACCGACCGTTTAAGAAACCCTCTGCTCCATCGTACACCCAACACCTGAAAGAAATGCACAGACGCTGCAGGAACCTGGAATGTAGATGGCAGCTCTCAAAAAATACATCAACAAATCAAAGCTGCCAAGAAATCCTACTTTATCTAAATGCTTAAACTGGCTAACTCAAACCAAAAAACTATCTTCTAGATAGTCAACTCCTTTACCAATCACATATCCCTTAAGCAAGAGATTCCCCCATAACAGTCTCTTTGTGATCGCATAGCGGGCTTCTTTGAACAGAAGGTCAAGTCACTAGAACAAGATTTCTCAGCACCCCCATCACTTTTGCTAACACTAATGTCGATTTAGGAACAAATGGACCTTCCTTTCGAACCGTCAGCCGAGACCAAACTCATCAGGCTACTCTTGCTGTTAAATTGGGTTCTCCCTTTGACCCCTGTCCCCCTTTAATTTTACATGCTATAATAGATACTGTTAATCCAGTCATCAACAATATAATAAATGCTTCCCTGTCACAAGTGGAAGTTCCCAATGAATGGAAACGTGCGGCAGTCAAACCCCTCCAAAAGAAACAACTTGTCGACCCCACCACCTTTACCAATCTGTGACCAATCTCCCTACTCCCATGTCTAAGTAAGAGCATTGAAAAATTAGTTAATTCTCAACTTATGACCTACCTGGAAGGAGCAAACATCCTACACCTAAATCAATCAGGTTTCAGGCCTCAGCACTCTGCGGAATCGGCCCTTCTGTACACGAATGAATCCCTTAAAGCTGCCCTCGACCGGGAGGGTTTTGGTCTTATTAGACCTATCAGCTGCCTTCGATACTGTCTCACATGTCATCCTCTTGGACCGTCTTGAATCCTACGGTATCTCTCACCTCACCCTGGCCTGGCTAAAATCGTTTCTACAAAACCGAAGACAAGTCATCACCCTTGGACAATACCAGTCAACTGAAAAACCTCTGCTCACAGGAGTTTCACAAGGGTCCATCCTCAGCCCAGTGCTTTTTAATGTCTGTTTGGCCCCACTGATTAGTCGGATATCGTCCTTTAACATCAAGACCATCTCATAGGCGGATGACACGCAGCTAATCCTGGTCCTCGACAAAAATACTACACTGGCTGAGGAAAATCTCTATCATTGTCTCACAGCGGTTTTTCATTGGATGAAGGCTAATCACTTAAAATGTAATTCAGAAAAAACTGAAATCATGCCATTGAGGAAAAGGAATACTTTTTTTCCTAATCTATGGTGGCCCTCTGACACCCCCCTCTCTCTAATACAGTAACGGTAGCCAAGAAATTGGGGGTCAATTTGATTCAGCACTGCCCTTCCACCAGCAATCCTTAGCAGTAGCCGCCACCTGCTAACACCTGATAAAGTCAATTAAAAAGTTTTTTGACTTACTCCCCAGGACGGCGAGACAGGCAGTCGCAGTGGCCTTAATCACATCTAGACAGGACTACTGCAACAGCCTCTATGCAGGAGATAACAAGTCGGCCCTACACAAACTACAGATGGAACAACACACTGAAGCCTGATTAGTACTAAAATGGCCCAGGAGGTCATCAGCATCCGCTGCACTGGAGGCCCTACATTGGCTTCCGATCCACAAAAGAATTCTGTTCAAAATCTTGATAATTGCCTATAGAATCTTTCACTCCTCAGGCCCCCATTACCTTCGTCCCAGCTTTGTGCACTATACACCTTGCCGTACTCTCAGACCATCCAATGCAAATCTACTAAAACTCCCAGCCTTCAGATACGTCTCAAAAGGGGGAAAATCAATTGCAGTGATGGGGTCCAGGGCCTGGAACCAACTCCCCAATAACATTAGTTTCATCCAAACAGAAACTGTTTTCAGGAAAGCCCTGAAAACCTGGATTTTTACGGCCCCTGATGCACGATGTGGAGCACTCATCTAAACCATTTCTTTTCTTTCAGCCTCAGCCACCCCATTTGCCAAGCAATCCGCTCAGCACCATGATGCTCCTCGGAGTGACAGCTGCACTTTACAAAACCCTTTTAACATAACATAACACTCCTCACCGCCACCGACGACATTTGCTCCCTCCTTGACCAAGGCGGAAACACAGCCCTCATCCTACTGGACTGCTCGGCCGCCTTCGACACCATCTCCCACCGCACCCTAATCACGAGACTCCATGGCACTGGCATCCATGACAAGGCCCTGGACTGAATCCTCTCCTTTACTGGCCAAACACAGCGAGTCAGGCTACCTCCGTTTCTCTCAGAGCCTACAGAGATCAGCTGCAGAGTGCCCCAGGGCTCCTCCCTGAGCCCCACCCTTCTCAACGTCTACATGGCCCCCTCGCAGACTTCGTCAGAAACCACAGACTCAACATCATCTCCTACGCCGACGATACCCAGCTGATCCTTTCCCTCACCAACAAACCCACAGCTGCCAGAATCAACTTTCACAGCAGGATGAAGGCCTTGCCACCTGGACGAAAGATAGCTGCCTCAAGCTCAACTCTGACAAGACCAAAGTACTCATCCTGGGACCTTCCCCATCAGCCTGTGATGACTCCTGGTGGCTCGCTGCACTGGAAACCCCTCCCACCCCCACGTATCATGCCCAAAACCTCGGCATCATACTGGACTTCTCGTTCACAGTGAAACGCCAGATCAACGCTGAACCCTCAACCTGCTACCACACACTCCACCTCCTTCGCAAGACATTCAGATGGATCCCCACAGAATCCAGAAAGACGGTCACTCACATACTGATCACCAGCAGACTCGACTATGACAACGCCCTCTACACCGGGGCCAAACAGAAACAGCTTAGAAAACTACAGAACGTTCAAAATGCCACAGCCAGACTTGTCCTCGACATCCCCCACCACAGCCACATCACTGAACACCTTTGACAACTCCTCTGGCTCCCAATCAACAAGAGAATCACCTTCAAGCTCCTCAGATAAGCCTACAAAGCTCTCCACGACATAGGACCAGCATATCTGAACCACCGCCTCGCATTCCACGTTCCCGCCAGACAACTTTGCTCTGCCCAACTTGCCCTCGTCACCGTCCCACGGATCCACAAGACCAGAACCGGAGGAAGATCCTCCTCCTAACTCGCCACCAAGACTTGGAACACCCTGCCCCTCCACCTCAGGCAATCCCCGTCGATGACCCAATTCAGGAAGGATCTCAAGACCTGGCTCGTCTACTGAACCCCCTCGCCCAGACGGATCAGCAGCCCCCCCCCCCTCCACAGTGCCTTGGACCCTCACGGGTGAGTAGCTGCGCTATACTATCCCCTGATTGATTGAAATGTTATGACAAAGCCGGAAGACTTGGCTTACTTCTTGAGGAAAACATGTGTTAATTGCCTATAGGCTTTTAAGGATGGATTGTTATTAAACTGTCCTAAAGCCTGTAGGCAGGTATTTTGTTACATGGAATTTCACAGATTATTGCAGTAGGCAAGGGGTTTGGTGTTAGTGAACCATTCAGACAACTGTGGGAGTAGATAATATGGACTACAATAATCCTTGTTAAGCTCTCTTAAGAGAGATAGTGTTTTGCTTTGCCAGTTTTTAATTCTGTATACATTTGACCTTTTATGAATGTAAGCTGGATGGTTGCCTTACAGAATGCTTATGCTCAGTGCAGTAGGCTTGAGTTTGGTATGGTGAGATTCCAATAACAAAGGCTGTAGGCCTGTTTGTTATAAAACGTTACAATAAAGGCAGTAGACCTGGCATATTGATCGTCATTTACTAGCCCTAGATCCCCTCTAGGACTTAACTGCGAATGGTCCTCTGACCACTCAAAGCCCTTTGGGACTAGGCTCCTGCCTCGCTCCACTCCTGTCTGCTCGCTCTCTCTCTCTCTCTCGCAATCCACCTCTCTTGCTCGATTTCTCACTCAATCGCTCTCTCCTCCTGCCCTTGTGCATTGTTGTTCACTTTTTGCACCTTTTTTAGTACTTTGTGTGCTTTTTTTTCTTACTTTTTGTGCCTGTTTTTCATACTTATTTGTTCCTCTTATTTGCACTTTTGTTACTCTCTTTCACATGTTGCCCATTGCTTTCTGCCTCATTTGTGTCTGTGTTGTACTCTGCCCACCGTAATTTCAGACAAAAAAAAAATTGACCATATCTCACCTATCCTGCAGGAGCTCCACTCATTAAATGTGGTCAGCTTAATTTCTAAAGCCATCCACCTGAGAAGACCAAGATATTTAGTCAATCTACTGACCATATCAGCGGCTCCAGGAACTAAAGAAGTAAAATTATATTTACAATTGGAAACACCAGTGTTAGAAATGCCCACCCATTGAAACCATCCTTCACAGGGCCTGCCACCTCCACCTGGAATCCTTTGCCAATTCAGTTAAAACAAATCACCTGAGAGTCCATCTATCAGAAGCAGACTAAAGAACCTGCTAGTCAAGCTTTATCTGAGCTTAATATGATAAGGCAATGTTCTCACAACATATGATCTATGTCAATCAATGTTCCTTTATATCTCCTCTGTGTCATCAAGACTCTCATCTGTCTGTCTTGTATATGGCCATCCACAACCAAAATGTTTTTGAGGTTGTGAATATACCTTCTCCTATATCTTTGTGCCTTAAATGACCTAATTACTTCACAATAATACTTTCTACTTCTCCCTATGTCACTGTAATTCCTGCTTATCTTTGTACTTCTAGTCACCTTCCCCATTAACACTTCACATGGTTCTCTAATGTCGCCACTTACTGTTGAATATGTGGCTGTCAGACTGTAGTATTGTAAAGCATGCATACACTGCTTAGTGCAGCTTTCCTATAGAAAATGTGGAATGTAGCATGCAAGAGGAGGAATCTATATAGTAAATTACTTTCAGAATCAAAAAACCTTTGCTGTGTAGATCATGCCTTGGATTATTTACTAAAGCATAAATCTCACCACACAATACAACCAACCAAAAAAGGGACAACATTTCTTCCGAAACTTTTAAGTGCACTATCCATGATAAGAATTGGATATCACATCTAGTTTTGATTTCATCTATCTTTGTTATGGTTTCTCTCTTGGATAGAAGCAGTTACAATGTATCTATATTTTTTTATTAAACCATTTCGGTTTCTCTCTGATGATGTACACATACACCATCCATATTTCAATCGGACGTGCAAAATAGATACATATAGTCTGTGGCAGACCTGCATGGTATGGACAAGGAGGAGTTGGTTCAATAGCAATATCAAAGATTCAAAGATCAGTCAAACTCAAACCAATTCAACTTTCCAGCGGTAGTTGCACCATACTCACAAGTATGAAAGTCCCAACACTGTTTAGGGCAGCCTCATTGATGTGGTTCTAGGGTCCTTTTCTAAACCAATTAACACTGTAGGATATCCGCCTTTTCTACATGATCACTCTGGATTGTTCGCTTTTGCTGACCCTATATTTTTGCTGGTGTTAGTACTCTGTGCACTTTACCCCTGCTAACTAGTATTAAAGTGCATGTTCTCCCCTTTTAAACATGGTTAAATTGGTATTGGACAATATTGAGGAAGCACTGTCCAAATATAACTCGGCTGTTTCAATAGCCATTGACCAAATCGCACCTCTGAAATCTACCTTGAGCCATCCTAATCGCCCACAGGCAGTCTGGTTCTCGACTCAATTGCGAGTTCAAAAACAACTTTGCAGGAAGTTGGAGAGAATCTGGCGTGCTTCTCATAATGAGGCGGACAGAGATCGGTTCCATTCCACTCTGTCCAGGTATCATAAAAATATTAAAATAGCACGGAAAACCCATATAACAGCTCAGTTAGCCCAGGCCGGCAACTCTTCTAAAACCCTGCACTAGCTTCTTCAGTCCTTCATTAACCCCAAGGCATGTGAAAGATTAGAGGCCCCCTCCCAACTGCTGTGTTGCTGATATTGCTCTCTATTTTGCATAAAAGATAGAGCTTATCTATGGAAAAATTGCCACAACAGGAAGCCTGCAGCAAATCCCTATGGCCTTGGACCAATTGAATCTAACAAACTCTAGGTTGTTAGAGAACTTCCCCGCAATTACATTAGCAGAGGTTGAATCACTGATCCACAAGATAAAGTCTGAGTCCCCTTCTGACCATATTCCAGCTAAAGTCATTCAGTCTTTAGCTATACATCTGTCTCCCTCGGTGCAATCTCTTATCTCTCTAGCGGAAGGCCATGTACCGCTGGAGTGGAAGGTTGCTCAGGTTAGACCCATTCGTAAGAGCACTAAAACACCGTGGACGGATCTCTCTAACCTCCGTCCTATTTCACTCCTCCCGTTCCTGAGCAAACTAATGGAAAAACATGTCAATACCCACCTTTCCAACTATGTCGAACTGAACTGAACTGATGTTTAGATCCTTCCCAGTCCGGTTTTAGGCCCAAATACAGCACCGAATCAGCATTACTAGCGGTCACAGATAACATTAGGATGACCCTAGATAAAGGCCACTCTATGATCCGCAGCGTTCGACACAGTTTCCCACAGTATCTTGATCAAAAGGTTGGAAGAGGTTGGGCTAAGAAAATCAGCCTTAAATTGGATGAGGAGCTTTCTGTCTGATCGCTCCCAGATTGTCAACCTAGGCCCGTATCGCTCAGCCCCTATAGAATTGACCAGGGGAGTACCCCAGGGTTCATGTTTGAGCCCTACATTATTCAACATCTATATTGCTCCCTTGGCCAATCTTCTGAGGACACATGGGTTCATTCCCATATCCTATGCCGACGATACCCAGTTACTCTTTCCATTCGATAAATTCATCTCGGCGGTACGGCTAGCCTTCTCCAATGGGATGAGAGCCATATCACACTGGATGAAGAATAATTTCCTCCAGTGTAATGTGGGAAAAACAGAGATAATGCTCTTTGGAGAGGCCCCCCTCCTATGGACCCCAGATTGGTGGCCGACCGACCTAGGTCCCCATTCCGCTCCCAAGTTTACAGTCAAAAATCTGGGTATCCGTCTAGATCAAGCCCTTAGTCTGAAGGAGCACGCTGCTCAGACAGCTGGTTCCTGATTTCATGTAATAGGCCTGCTCCACCGAGTTTTCACCCTGCTTCCTGACTCCACCCGGAAAACTCTAGTCCAGGCGCTGGTATTAAGTCGTCTGGACTACTGTAACAGCCTGCTGGTATCTGCTAATGATGCCTCACTCAGCAGACTGCAGGTAGTTCAGAACACTGTGGCGCAGTTGGTTCTTAATGCCCCCTCTAGGACCCCCTCTCTCCCTCTTCTCATGAAGCTGCATTGGCTCCCTATCCACCAACGGGTCAAATTGAAAATCTGCTGCACCATTCATAAGGCACTGCTTAACTTGGGCCCATCCTATCTTTCCGAGAAATTCATGCCCTATGTACCATCCCGATCCCTCCGCTCGAGTGCTAAACACCTTCTGGTGGTGCCTCGAGTAAGTAAGGCAAGACTAGGAGGAAGAGTTTTTTCCCATTTTGGCCCTCATTACTGGAACGAACTCCCCTTGTCCTTGAGCCAGTGTCTAGATCACTTGCAATTCAGGAAGTTGCTTAAGACCACCCTTTTCTGCGCCTGTTAAACTCTGCTGGAGTTGCTTCACACCCTCACAGTCCGCTCTAAGCACAGAGATACCCCTTCGGGGGTTGATTCTAGCGCGATATAATCAAATAAATAAAATAAATAAATAAATACTCGTAATTAGTATAGATAACTTTCCTATAAGTCCCTAGTATTTTATACTAAATGTACCCGGGCCCTAGAAGTTAAATGCCACTAGTGGACCGCAGCACATATTGTGCCATCCACTATATTGGAAGTGCAAATATGGCTTCAGGCCTACCCCTGTAGCCTGGCTGTCGCGGTGTAAAACATGTACAGCAATTTGATAAAAATAAACTCTTGACAGGTAAACACCTCCCTTTTAAATATTACTAAGTCATCCCTATGTGAGCCTTTTGTAGCCTACATGGTAGGGTGCATGGTATTTAAAAATGGGACATGTGGAAAACATATTATGTCCCTACAGTGACAAGGCCCTAAAGGTATTTCCGTGTGGCAGGCCTAGCTGTCTTTTGTAGAAACCCAGAGTGAAGATTAAAAACATAATAATGTATCTCAGGAATGAAAGCAGCCGGAAAAATAATGAGACAGCTATTTTTAATAGACATTAAAAATCCAATTCATAGCTGAAGCCGGCTTTGATTAAATATTAGGGAAAAGTAACTTTTAGAAAGTTACCTTTTACCCACCTTAAGTGCCTGGAAGCTAATTTGCATTGAAGTTCCAGCTTCTCGTAGACAGTGATTAGCTTTGAATAAGTGTGACAAATGTGTGTAATACCTCAGAAGTAAACATTAGACTGACCTGAATAGGCAGAGATGATTCATCTGAACTCCACCGAATATGCAGGACGGGGTCTATAGGCATCCTTTTTGACACTACAGAGTCAAATCCTGCTTAAGTGTGAAATCTTGCTTGACCGGTCTGTTGGGTTCATATGTAACACATGGGGCACACTTGAAAGGGAGAGACCATTATACCAAGATAATTCTTGTGTATCAGTTGTCTGGTTGCTGAAGGACCCTGCTTGTGTCCTACCGGACTTGTGCCTCTGGCTTTTCTGTGAGCACAATGCCTGCTCCAAACAGGATTGTAGTATTAGATGTGACCGTAGACATTTGCCATCTTGAAAATACCCTGACACACTGTATTTGTGGCTGTAACGTAAACAAGAACTACTGAAAAAGTAGAGTTGGGCTAGGAACTTATACACAGTTGGTTATGGAGGGGCCTGGAGCCACCCCACCCACTACCTAGTGCCAGGCATAAATGTGCCACCTCCAGGCAACCACTTCAGAACAGAAGACTTGCCCTGCTGTCTGTGACCTGAGAAGAGCAATGAAGGAGTGAACCAGCTCCCTTTTGTGCCTAGGACAAAGAAGTGGGCTCCAGAGGTCAGTTGGCTGACCTCCTGTGTGTCTATGGGGAGACAACAAGCAAGCAAGAGGCCTTTTCCTGGAAGTACCCAGCTAACCATTAACAATCAGACCAGGGCATGGACACTGGCGTTGGCCTCTGCCTGACACCCTGTGAGACTCTAAGTGCATCCCTGAGTTCCCATGGGGCTTTAGAAATATATTTATGTGGTGCAGTGGGATTTGAAAGATAAAGGCAGAAGGTAAATTATTCGACCAAGATGAACCTTATTGGTTTATCTGACTCGCGCTCCATCACATTCAGCCCCAATCTGTGCCTACATTCCGGTCTACTGCAAGCACTGATTATCATTGGTGCTTTGTGCTTTTTGGTGCCATTTCTATTTAAAACTTTAAAAATTAATATCTGCCGTTCACTTTATTGGATTCTTGTCATCTTGGTTCCATTTTGTTTATCAAAATGTGCTCTATTTTTCCAATTTAGTTTATTACTGTTTGGATACTTCATAAATACTTTACACGTTTCCCTAACTTAAGGCTGTTTACTCTGTGCCAAAGCTAAAAGGGGTTTGAGCTCAGATTAATTTAGTGACTAAGGGTTTACCCTGACAAAGGTTGTGATTATTCCTTGAAGTGGGCTTTTTCCAACCCCAAATATTAATCCAATTTCTTACAAGCGCCTATATGATGTCTCAGTCACACAAAGGTCCCCCCAGTTCCCATACATCCCTCCTACTGTTCAGGGCCCTAAAGTGTATAACTACTAAGTAAACTCACTTCCTATCAATTTGCCAGGTCTCTCACTATCGGATCCCAGACTGCTGGCATATCTAGTCACTATTGTTGTTAGGGTGCAGTTTCTATGTTTAAGTAGCTGCAGCTGGGCTCCTGGTGGACTGCTCAGGGCCTGGCAGATATTGCCCAGTGGGAACATGAAGATGTATTACAGGAGGAGAATAATACAAAATATAAAAATACATAAGAGATCGTGATAGAACTTTTATCAATACATCAACAATACATACAAATGATATTAAAGCAGATTACATAAAGAATATCAACATTAGTTATGCAGAAAAGTTAAAACAAAAAATATATTCAAAGATGTATAACTTTTATGGAAACAAGAGGTGTTCCAAGTATTATTGCGTCAGAGAAAAGAAAAAAGCAAGAGGATAAGGGAGTTATTGGTGGATATAAATAGAATAAAAGAGAATCAAAATAGATGAGCAAGTGTGAAGATGTAGATCCATCTGAGAATTATGAACAAATTTAAAGATCCACCTTTGTTAGTACTTAAAAGGGCGCAAGCACTAGAACGAATATCCATAACGGAAAGCGATTTACCTTTTTAGGTGAGAAAAGCTATAGTCTCAGATTGTCATGCACCAAAATATTACAAAACGCTCAGAAAAAAATCAAATTTCAATGGGTGACGTAATACCTCTCAAAATTAAATTGAAAATTCCTTTAATGGCGTGGTCAGTTTAAATTAAACATTGCCAATATGTGGACTTGGAATAATCTCGGCAGAAGTAGCAGAGTTTTTCCATAGGTTGCAATTATAGAATTACAAAAGGGGGTATTTTTATGGATACTTACCCTTACCCAAAGAAAAAGCTAGCCAATTAAAGTTTCCTGAGCAAGGGAAAGAGGCAGCTTATTTGTAAGATACTCGATGTCAGTCACAAGTATTTTCCATGAGAACAATCTATAGAAATAGAATGAATTGTATCAATAATAGTACTTTGTATCAAGAAAAGAAATGTAAATGTCAGTCACGAATTGCTGAAATTCAAAGGGTGAGCTTAGTGACCTGCAACATAACATTTAGGAGCAAAACAGTGCCACGAGAACAATGCAAACTAAATCATTTAAGCCATTCAAAAACAAACTGAAAATCGGATTAGTTATCAGACATCATTAGTCTCAGTAAATACATTATAATGTGATGCTTCCTTACTGCCTTCCTACTATGTAATGCAATTTCCGTCTGTTTTTCTTTACAGTATGTATGTAAAGCGCTCTGATACCTACGGGTCAAGCGAGCGCTATATAAAACTTTTTTTAAAAAATTCAAAAAAATGGGGCAGCACAGGATTAGCTTAGTGTTAGGACTGCTATAAAATGCGTTACCTGACAAGGGATTGCTTGAGAGGGATCCACTCTATGCGCGTGAACAACACATAAGAACGCACTGTGGATGCAATTAGGAGACAATATATGATACCTGCCTTGAATGGAGGTAAAATATATTCGTCATGGGATTCGTATTCAAGTGAATTATAATATAATAATTTTCTATAATTACACTGGTATTAAATCCAAAGAGAATCTTGATGGAACTTAATAATATCAGGCAACATCGAAACAAGAGTTGCTTGATAACTAGCAGCACTTGTTTCGGCTGGAAGGCGGTGTTCAGGCGAGGCCAGTATTAAACCTTTCTATATACAGGCACTGTCATGTTAGGCGTTGTGTGCAAAAGGAGAGTGTGTGCGGCGCTGTGCACACATTACGGTTGTGGCGAACCTCTAGGAGTCAAACGAAACCAGCAAGTTATCGGTCAAAATGCTTGGGAATGAAAGCCGTTATCACAATACAATCTGGAGTCACCGGAATAATTTTTTTTTTTTTTAAATTTACCGATTGATATAAAGTTTGTTGGCGATCTTTCCAAGGAGAAAGGGAAAGGTCCCAGTGGCGGCTGGTGTTAAGGGGCGTAGGGGGCGTTGCCCCCGCCTACCAGCATCGTAGAAAACTAATGGGAGAGAATGAACACCAGTGGAGCAGTTTAAAGAAGTGCTCACTGCTTGGAGCTCCCCCGTGAAACTTGAAAGTTAAACTATGTAAAACAAATATATATTTCTACTTACTTATACTTTGTCCCGGAGCCTTCCTGCGCAATATGCGCATGTGCAAAAGCTGGGCGAGAACTATTCCTCGCCCTCGAGGCACAAGCGAGGAGCGAGGAGGCGGGTGACATCAGCCTTGTGGGAGTGGCTGAAAAAAGCGGCAGCAAATGGGTTTCAAATGGGGCGATAATGAATTGGCCCAGGGCACTGTCAGTGGAGCGCCATTCAGTGTAATGGGAAGGGGCAGGGCTGGCTCACAGTGCACTGAGTGCAGGGGGTGGTAACAATTACAGCACTGCTTTCGCCTCCGTAAATGAGGCTTTCTCATTGGGTAAGCCTGAGGCGACCGGGAGTGGCTATCCATTTAGTTTCAGTTTGGCAGGCAGCTCCTAATTCCGTGAGGGGTGTGTTTGTTGCTGGAAAAAGGTGCCTGCAGCCGTGGTTTCAAATGACATGACACGTGCAGGTAAGCCTTTTCCCTTTTTTTGAACCCCAGGACTCGACAGACCTGCTGTTAAATGTCGGTTCCTGAGCCCTCTGCTTGATGCGTACCCAAGCACACACTCGACATTGTAGGGTACTTAAACGTTCCACTTCCAGCGCATGGTTTGGCTTCCTTTCGTCCCCCCTGCCGACAAGACAGAATAGTTTTCCCACCCACTCTTATCTGTGTGATATAACTAGGGAACAGGTTAATTTCTAAAGATGTATTTCATTAGCCAACGGTTTAATTAGAGGATTAACAACCGCTGCAAAGGGCTATATCTGTTGTTAACGGTTATGGCCCTCTCCAGTTGTAGGCCTGAGCGGCAGCCAGGGCCTATAATGAGGAAGATAACCTTTAGCTACTAGTCTAGCGTGAGACATAAGAGCTGTAATGCTATTACAAGATTATGAACCGTGCGCCCTTTCCTTACATTATCGGGGCTGTAATGTGGGGGTTGAGGCACGGGCGGGTTCGCCTCTAAGCTCGTCCACCGTTATGTAACTTACCAGCAATTTGTTCACATTTTAGGTTTCTGAAAAATTGTCTATTTTCATTTTTACCATTGCCTTTCTCACCGTTATGTAATTTACCAGCAGTTTGTTCACATTTTAGGTTTCTGAAAAATCGTCTATTTTCATTTTTACCATTGCCTTTCTATCTGTATCTGCTTTAATTATCAGTCCTTGGTCATTAAGACTGCTTCAGAACACATTTAAAGGGCTTTTCTCAAATAATTACTGTAATTTTTGATTGCGGTTTAACCTTTCTGACTCCATTCCTTAGCTCATGCAGTTGAATTTAGATGAGGACATTACTTAAAATCCTGTACTACTAATGTGTTGTATTGTTATCTGCAAAGCTATCGCTGTATAGAGGCATGCTGTCATCTCTTTAGTAAATTTTTTTTTTTTTACAGAGTTTTATATAGCGCAAACTTGACCCGAATCAGGTATCTGATAGCACCAGTTGCATTACATGAGGACACATTCATTTGTGTTAGGCACAGGGAGTTCAAGTGATTTACCCAGAGTCGCAGGGTCATTGCCGAGACTCGAACCCAGTTCCCCAGATTCGAGGTCGACCGCCGTAGGAGTTAGGCAAACTCCTCTCCCCAATACATTGCTTTGACCAGAAACCGACATGTAGAATTGTAATAAAGACACTTTATCTCTTTAGCGCCTCACCTCTTTTTTATCCTCTTTAATTTCCCCTCTAATAAATAGAAGCTTTGCCTAAGCAGTGTAATCCCCAAATTGGGAGTGAACCTGCCATTATTGATGAGCTGAAACCAGCCCTGCAGAACACAAGGCTCATGCTTGTCATCCGTAAGGGTGTAGTATGTTACTAGTAGTCGTGCCGTTTGGAGCACACTGTCGCAAATATATTACTAGAGGATAGTGCAGTAGCGCACTGTCATTCATAAATAGCACATTTCCACTGATATAGGCATTACATTTTCTCAATCATGCAATTCTATGGATAAATACTATAAACCAATAATTTCTCCACTCTTTTTTAAAATGTATATTATAAAGAACTCTCCCGTATGATAGTCGGGCTCACTCACTTCATGACGTAACACTCATCCCTGACTTTTACGCCCTACCACTTTCAAATGTCACCAGCCGCCACTGGAAAGGTGTAAGGTGAGGAAGGAACCCAGCTGGTTCTGATTCCAGGGTATCCAACTATTTCACAGTCGTTCTGAGCTATCCTTAAATTCACTGTTATTACCCCAAGATGGCGGTGTGAGTGGACGTGCTTCATTGGTGCTCCATCCCCGCCGGGCCTAAAGCATGTCATAGCACCTAATCCACCAAGAACTTAGCCCCGGGACTGCCATGCCGGCAGTGCGTGGGGTCAAGGCACTGGGGGCCGTGGGAATACGGTGTGAATCCCCCAGAGGTGGCTGACCGGTGCCCCGGATCGCCTGAGGAAGGAGCTGCGGCAAGCCCACCTCGCTGGATTTACAACGGGAGAGTGTTTGCGATAGTGAGCAGGGGCCCTCTGGCTACGTTGGCACCCATGCAGCAGGGAGAGTGACGCCCTGGGTGCCGAGCGACACCGCGTTGAAGGGCCCACTGGACGGGACCTCACCAGATCCCTGAAGCATGGGCGACTGGCTGGAGGGTGATCTGACTGTGGGTGGCCCTGCGCGTGCTGGTGGATCCATCACCGGCGATTCCCGGAAGCTGGGTGTGACAACGCCCCAAAGTGATTTTCATCCGCCGTAACGAGGAGGGCGGATCGGCCTGTGAGGCCTGACTCCCGGCGGAAGACCCTTCGTGCAAACAGTAGAGGCGTGTCCCGCGGTCGCCCTCCTTCCTGGCAAAGCGGCATAAGACTCTGGGTTGAGGCCGGGTGGGGCTTGCTGGCACTCACTTACACAGGAATTCACTGGAGGCAGGGAGGCTCGAGTGCCTCCAACCGTAGCCCACCCTTGGGACAGTTAGCTGAGATGGCACGGTAAGCCCAGGGGTGCAGCTGTCACTAGCGACATATATGAGATAACAGGGGCCATCCTCAATAGTCACCTTCCTTTGACGCTAAACGAGCAGCAGCATCCAATAGAAGGGGGGCTGCGTTGTGAGAGTGCATGTGAAGACTGTCACACCCTGCTGAGACTGGGCATCACAAGTACCTCGCTGGCCCTTACACAGCTTTACAGGACACTAGTGGGCCCGGGGTTTTTGGTTGCAGTGATCTTTGGTGCTCACAATGGAGACTGGAGCCCAGTGTTTCCACCTGCTGTAGCACAACGGTCCTATACCCTTCAATTCTCCGTCTGGCAGAGGCTGACTCCGGGACTGGGTTGGCGAGTATTTGCCTCATAGGGCACGCACGGGGCTGGTTGGCTGTGGCAGTAAGGCAGTCTGTGAGGGACCCCACGTTTGTGTGCATTTGTGCTCCAACTAGTCGACTGGCCTCCCAGTGAGCCCGACGCTGATCTGCTCGTCGTCAGGGCAATAATTGAAAAGTAATGGCAATGGCCAAAGCGAAGAAGGATTGCTCGGTCCGCGATTTGCTCATAAAGAGCACTGGGGAACTCCACAACGAAAAGGCACCCTCAGATGAGCTGAAGCAGGCCAGCGGGGGAGAGGGAGCCGAGACCCCAGTTACGCGCACATTTCTGGAGGATTTGTTCGCCTCCTTGTGTGAAGATCTTCAGGCAGTGAAAACGGATACGCATATGGAGCTCAGAGAAGTCCGCCAAGATACCAACGCAGTTGGTGAATGGGTTGTGGCCCTCAAGGAAGACACCGCAGCCAGAGATGAAGAAATAGAATCTCTCCAACAGGAGGTTATCCTGTTGCAAGACCAACAGATTGATTTGCAGGCCCATGCAGAGGACCTGGAAAACAGATCCAGACGGAACAACATCCGCATCTGAGGGGTTGCTACAAACGCAGAGGGCTCGGATCTTGAGGGATATGTCCAGGCCCTGTTCAGCTTCATCTTGCGCATCACTGCTGAGAACGATGTTAAAATAGACCGGTGTCATCGCGTGGGCCCTCCCCGCGAATCTCCACGCTCTCTTGTAGACACCTTGGTGTGCGTGCACAATTTCAAAGTGAAAGAAGCCATACTGAAGGCGTCTCAAGATGCACAGAAACTGCAATTCAGGCACCATGCACCGCAACTCTTCCAGGACCTCGCAGCGAGTACCTTACAGAAACAGGAAGACTTCCGACCTGTGACTAATCACTTAAGGTCAGCAGACATTGCATACTCATGGGGCCACCCATTTCGTCTTATTTTCCGCTTTGAGGCAATACCTACCAGCTGCACTCCCTGGCTGAAGCTTGTAAGGTCCTCAACCTAGATTTCAACAAGCAGGCCGTCCAACGGTCCCTGGCGGACCTGGCCGAAATCACCGAAGATCACGACTTGGATCCCATTTCGAGCGCAACCACCCAGATCCGGTCACAATTGCCAAAGAGTAGTCGGCGGTGCTACGCTCCTTCGCTGGTGAAGGTGGAGAAGAAGCGGATCTTCCTTCCTGAGGTATTGCATAGAAATACTGGTGGTTTGGTCAATTTGGAGTGGCAGGGCGGGGTCACTGAGACTAGACACTATTAAATGACCCTGGCCACTCTGGTCGTCCCCTTCTGTATGGACCTTCCTATTGGGATGGAATCTCTCAATCTTACACATTTTTACATTTTTGTTTGCTTTGTTATATCGTTAGGGTTTAGGGTGTTTGGAGGGGTACCCCTCCTGGTGAGCCAATTCAGATAAGTCCTCCACATTCGCGCATCGCTATGCAAATTCCCTACCAATTAGATCCCATGGGCCTCACACACATTAGCTTACTTTCTCCCCCTTGGCCATGGAAATTAAAATATTTAGCTTCACTATACGGGGCCTCAACAACCCTGTCAAGAGATCTGCGTACTTTGTTGCTGGAACATGCTCAGGGGGACATATGCCTGCACTAGGAGATGCACTTACTCTCTAAGGACACACATAGAATGTACATAAAGAGATTCTCACAACAATTTTGGTCCCCGGGGAGGGGGGAGAATGGGGGCGTAGCTATTCTCCTCTCCAAACACTTCCTCAGTACAATCTTGGGTACTATAGCTGAGATTAAGGGTCGCCTGATAGCTCTTTGAGTGCAATTGGGAGCATTTCATCCTACAGTGGCATTGATTAATACCCCAAACGAACAACAGGAGTCCTTTTTAACAGACGCTTTAGCCAGAGTGCTCCATACCCCAGATGCTGCAGTTGTGGTGGGAGGCGATCTGAACATAGTGATGGACGCCGAGCGGAACCGATCTGGACTTAGATCTGGTAATACAGGGGCTCTCTCCCCGAGTGATGGGAATGTATGGAGGAATGCGGGTTGCACGATGTGTGGCGCTCCCAACACGAATGAGACTACACTTTTTATTCTGCAGCCCGCAGGACATATGCTCGATTGGATTACTTTCTAGCTTTCCTGTCTGCTTGGGAGCAAGTGTTCGCTTCTACTATTGAGCCCCGCTCGCTGTCAGACCATGCACATATAACATTAACCTTACTCACTTCCCCCTCTCTACGCAGATTCCTCCCTGGTGCCTCCACGGTTGCAGCACTTACAAAACTATCTAGCTCTTAATGACACAGATGCCAAGGCATTATCTTCGGGTTGGGAGGCCCTAAAACTAGTTGCCCGTGGGGCTCTCATTGCCAAAGCAGCGCATAACAATAAGACGAGGAAAGCCAAGAGGAAGAAACTAGAGACGTCGGTGTTAGAGCTGGAATCTATTCATAAACGCACCGGGGCCCCCCGGATCTTGAGGCAACTCAAGAGAGAGCGCTTACAACTTAAACGCCTTAACCTAGATAGAGCTGAGCATGCAATGTTATGCCTCAAACATAAATTCTATGTAGGAACTAACAAAGGATGTGATTTGCTCGCACATTGCCTATGTAGTAGACAATTTGCGCAATCAGTTAAATCGGTTCTGACGGGCTCTAGAGCGGAAGTGTTCAAGGTCAATAAAATTGCAGACACTTTCCAGGCCTACTACACTGAGCTGTACTCTTGCGAATCTACCAGCCTATCAGACCCCCATACATACCTAGAAACTGCAGCGGTCACCTCCCTCCCCCCAGCGGAATCTGAAGCACTAGATAAGCCCAGCCACATTGAAGAGGTGATTTCAGCAATAGCTCGCCTGAAGCCGTTAAAGTCACCGGGCCTAGGCAGGTTCAGTGCGGCATTTTATTTAACCTTTTGCTCGGAACCCGCCCCAGTACTCACTTGCCTTTTAATTTCATTTGCAGAAATGGGCACTGTTACAGAATCGATGCTTCAGGCCTCGATCTCGGTCATCCCCAAGCCCAGGAAAGACCCGAAACGGTGTAGCTCATATCGCCCTATTTCACTCCTGAACATTGATGCGAAACTGTTTGCCAGTGTACTGGCCCACTGCCTTAATCCCCTGATGCCTGGCGTACAGACCCTGATCAGGCAGGATTTATCCCTGGTCGTCAATGTGGGGACAATACTAAACGCATTTGCCATCTGATAGACAAGGTACGCTGTTCTCAGAAAAGAAGCCTTGTTACTTGCAGGGGACGCGGAGAAAGCATTTGCTAGGGTGCACTGGCCCTATTTATTCGCAAGTCTCAAACACTTTAGCATGGGCTCGTGCTTTCGGAGGTGGATTAAGAGCATCAATAGCTCCCCCAGGGCGGCAGTCCGGGTGAATAGTGTGAGCTCCAGTGGCTTTGCTATAGAGCGGGGTACGAGGTAAGACTGCCCTCTATCGCGGCTCCTCTTTGCTCTCTATACGGAGCATTTAGCGCAGAGACTAAGAGACAATCCTAGAGCGGAGGGCATCCCATTTGGAGCCGATCGGCACCTAAATCAGCCTCTACGCTGATGATGTAATCTTTTCATTCACCCAACCTTTGACCTCTCTCCCAACCATTATCGGGGCACTACAAGGATTTGGAGGGACCTAGGGATTCCACGTAAACAGCACTCACAGTTCAACTTTCAATGGGTTACCAAGGGCCTCCCATATCTAGGACTAGTCCTAGGCCAGAGTCTCCTTAAAACTGCAGAGGCCAACTATTCAAAGTTTCTCGCCCTAATTCGTAAAGATCTCATGCAGTGGCAACGACTTCCACTCTCGTGGCTAAGCAGAGTTGCAGCAGTAAAAATGAATATTCTCCCCCAAGCCCTCTACATTTTTCAGACTCTTCCCCTGTCCCTGGCAGCTGGCAAGATCAGTATTCTTCAAAGGGAGATTGAGCGCTTTATCTGGGGAAAACGAAACCTAGGCTGCAGAAACAGCTTCTTCAGCGTTCGAAACTAGAAGGGGGACTTGCTATGCCCAACCTGTCTCCCTACTATCAAGCCATGCAGCAGCGTTATTTGGTGGAGTGGAACCGCCCACTTACGGAGAAACACTTGGTCTTCATGGACCCACCAATGGCGGGATCACACATATAGAGGGAAGTGTGGCTGCCTCGGCCCCTTAGAGCCTGGGGGCTATACCCCCCTGTAACGCATCCAACGCTTCAAATCTGGGACAAAGTAGTGACTGCGGCAGGACTTACCACATTCCCTTCTCCTATGACTCCCCTGTTTTTTAATCTGGACTTCTCTCCTGGCATGATTCCGAGCACTGCCAAATGCTGGATCGCTGGCGGATATAAGTGCATGGGAAGCCTCTTTGACCTAAATGGCCTCATCCCATTTGATCAACTCAAAACAGACTATGCCTTGCAGGAAACAGGCCGATTAACCCACACACAATTGACACACTGGATGTCTAGCTCGGACACACGCCTTAAGGCAGGTAGACTGATGACTGCATTTGAGAAATGGCTGTTCCTCAAGGCAGTTGATAGGAAGCTTATTTCAGAGATCTACCTCCACTTGACGAAGAACGCACAAAAGTGAAGAACTCCGGGACAGAACCGCAGGGAAACAGATCAAGGACGATCGCTATCAGATAAAGAGTGGGATGACATTTTCTATAGAATGCACCATATGGCACACACCGCAGGGCATACGGGAACGGCTTATATGATATTTTTTTATTGGTACTACACCCCCTGTCGAATACAGAAATAGAACGACCAATGTGAAGGTCAATGCTGGCGGGGGTGTGGTAACCCAGGGACACTGATCCATCTCCTATGGCACTGCCCGAAGCTGACGAGATTCTGGGACCAGGTCCTAAATGACATTGACTGTGCTTTTAACACTACAATCCCCAGATTCCCTGCATACACGCTACTGGGGCTCCCTAATGCACTTACATTCCCACTTCGCTCCATTAAAGGAAGGCAGATGGCCTTGGCATTGAACTTCGCACACAGAGTACTGCTGCCCAGTTAGGGCACAGATACAATTCTGGACCATAGGCAGTGGCTTCATCAGCTTTGGTCGTTGCTCAGTATGGAACGACTGTCAATTGCACCCTTTGCAGATAACTCGGCAGACAATCAAATTTGGGCCCCCTTTATCACTTTCCTTTCCTCTGAGTTCAGGGAGTTGACGTGTCCTGCGTACCTACGAATTTTGAGATTACTACCAGATGCTCTAGAGGAAGACAAGGCTCTTGGCAAGATCCCGGCTTAACCAAAGACCTAGAACATATCCTCAGTGCGCACACTTTTCTACAGCTGGCTCATTCGGATGGGGCTGGGGTGAGGGAGGGGCGGTTGGGTGTTGTGTTCCTCTCCCTTTTTCTCTCCAAGTTCCCAGATTCTTTTAGTTTGCACACTCTAACTTGGCTGCACTTGCAGTTTTTCATGTATGGTAGCACTGCACTGAAGAAGACCCAAACCAGTACCTTGCTCTGGTCATTAAGAAGCATGTACGTTGTATCTATTCAGTACTAAGCATCCTACCCTGAAACGTGGGTGGGTTGTAGGTGGCATGCTGTGTAACCACCTTCCTCAAGTTTGTTGACACAAAGAAATCACTGTCAGTGCTTGCCTCGTTATTGTAGATTGTTACCTAATGAGTATGTTCCATATAACAGCTACTGTGTAAAGGTATTTGTATGGGCTGATAGAGTTCTATTTGTGAACGACAGTTCCCGACAGACTTGCCAGCCTGGTTGGGGTTGTAGGCGACATCCTGTGTAACTGTTCTTCGGATTTGACTGCCAATAAAAAAGAGATTTGATTCTAAAGAGAGTTAAAAGATTCAAATAATTCTAAGAAATAAAATGGGGGCAATTGAAATTTGAAACAATACAGTGTGTGTTGTAGTGGAAAGATATAGGGGCAAATGTCATACATATCACTGTGATGAACAGAAAGATTGTCTGAAATATACTGGAAAATTGGAGAAAAAAAAGAAGTAAATGGTAGTAACTGAAACTGGGTGGTTCAAATCTGGTGAATACTACAATACCTTTTCCGGTCTTCTGGCACCCCGGGTTGCGGAAATGTAGGGGCCAGCTTTGAGTGGCGGTGAGCTTCCCCATTCCCTTCACAAATCTCTCTTGGTCTCGATTCTGAAACCAGATAGGGATCCAACCCTGCTGGCTTCCTATAGGCCGATTGCCCTCCTGACGGCAGATTATAAAATCCTTAGCGAAATCTTAGCAGACCACTATACTCAAATCCTCACTGCGCTTGTGGTCCCAGACCAGAGTTTTGTCCCTGGCAGGAGCACTTCTCAGAATATTCTCGGCCTTTTTCAAATCCAGGATCGTGTAAGGGGCCTTTTCCCCCATGCTGCTTGTCTGGTCCTGGACCTGGAGAAGTCTTTCGACACCCTGTCCTGGTCCTATTTATTTGCAGTGCTAATGGGAGTGTGGCCTAAGCTTTTGGCCTACACTAAGTTATTATACTCGAACCCCACCTCTTGGGGTCGCTTGGGCCGCTACATTTTGGTTCCCTTCCCTGTGACCAGGGGTACGCGCCAGGGATGTCCGTTTTCCCACTTGCTCTTTGCCCTGGCGATGGCCCCCTTAGCTGTGAGCCTACGGGGGGGGGGGGGTGAGGCATTCCTCTGATGGGTGAGACCCACATTGTGTCCCTGTAGGCAGACAACCTGCTCCTTTATCTGCAGGACATCTCCGGCAATCCCAAATGTCTTCGGGTTACACTATAGGACTTCCCCATCGCGGCCGGACTGAGGGTTAATTGGGCAAAATCTACGGTCTATCCTCTCAGCCCTGACCTCCCACCACTAGAGGTGCACATTGGCGACTCTCGCCTCGCCTGGCATGCACAAGCACCTCGCTATCTTGGTGTCTGTCTGTGTCATACCCCCGCGATCTCTATGAGGGCAATCATCGTAGCGCATTGGTGGGCATATGCTCATTGGTTGGATTTCGGAGGACTCTTCCCCTGTCTTCCATAGGGAAAATCACTCTGGCACCAGGGCAATTTCTTCTTCATAGGTAACAGGTACTCGATTGCCAGCGACTCTGGGACTTATCTGGGGGTGAGCCCACAAATTAGCCAGTGCTCCACGCAGTACTGACTATGGGCCCCGGTCGACACCTTATCACTTGGCTGTACAAGGCTGTCCACGAACTGACACTTCCCCTGCTTTTTCAGTTGCATCACAAATGAGAGGAGTAGTTTGGGAGGCCACTACACAACAAAGATTGGAAGCGCGCTCTGTAATTTCCGAAGGTTTCCCGGAACTCCCGCTTCAATAATATACAATTTTTTATACTGCTCCGGGCATATCTGATGGTAGCTCAGCTTCAGCACCACTACCTGATGTCGAAGTTTGCTTGCCCTCACAGCTAGACTCATAGCGCAGCCTTCCTACATTTGTTTTGGACCTGCTCAACCTTACAGCACTATTGGAGTGCCATTCATGCCATACTGCGTGAGGTTAAGGAGCTCTCTGACATCTCCTCCTGGGATGCCTACTCGTCAGGTATATTCTGGCTCAGAAAGCACCACAAAGATCAGGTGAGGTTTGCAACCCTGGCCCTCCTAGTCAAACGAGGCAACACACTGCACTGGCGCGCGCCTACAGGACCCCCTATGGCAGCCTGGATAGGGGCGGCATATAAGTGGGACCTGCAGAGGAGGATGCGCTCCATCACGAGGAGGTTCAGATAGTGCGTCAATGCCCCATTTTCCCTGAATGGGCCATGTTGCTCCTCCGGTTCCGTCAAGCAATCAAACATGACACTATATCTCCGCTGTTGCAGAGTTCACCTGGGTCGCCCTGCTGAGCGACCTCCCTAGGGGCTGAAGCAGGCCTGCTCTTTCGCAGAGTCATTCTGCGCTTTCCCTCGCCTAGGCCCTTAGCCACAGCTACTCAGTAAGCATCAATATACACCCACCTGTCCACCCTCCCCTTTTTCTTTCTTCCCCTTTCGTCACACAACTTAGGGGCATATTCACAAGGAACTATCGCCGAGTTAACGGCACTTTATCACAGCCAAAGTTTCGATAAACTTATCGCCCCAATCACAAGCTGGTGTTAATAGCCCACAGCACCAGTATACCCGTTATAGCAGCCGCAAAAAACATCGTCACAGATGACCCCCGCAACTATCGCTAATGAGATGCACAGTAGGCGTTCCCGTGCCAAAAGCCACGACAACATCACTCCACAACATTCACAACGACCAGCCAGAACTGCGATAAGAACACAAAACAGGCACTAAGGCGCGTTAGCAGCAGGAAAATAACACCTGCTCTGACCTGGTGCAAAGTCGGACCTTAGCCTGCACTACAAAAGGGAGCACAGACCAGAGTCACACCTGAAGAACAACATATGCAACCGGGCAACTGAACATGCAGCCCGGAGGGCCGAAAGGGCAACAACACCCGCCACCACCACCCCCAGGACCCCCCCTCTCCAGCATACCCCTACTAAAGACATGCCACATCAGCTACACCTAAACATGTACAAAATAATCTGCATGATGTCGCACAATCACAACTGGTGACATGCATGTGTCATCACAAAAATGAGCATCACACATTCACTTTGGAAGCAACAAATGAAACTTTATTAACATGAACACTGAAATGAAATGAAGACACATGGCGGCTCCCCTCGGGACAATCCGTAGGTCACAGCCTTCAAGGCAAAAATCATGATGAGAAGGTGTGTCCTGCACACATCAAAGAACAGAGAGAGAGCGAAGGAGAGAGAGAGAGAAGAAGAGAGGGGGAGAGAGAGAGAGAGAAGAAGAGAGGGGGAGAGAGAATGAGAGAAGAAGAAGAGAGGGGGAGAGAGAGAGAGAGAAGAGAGGGGGGGGGGAAGAGAGAGTGCTGCCCCTGCGTACCCAGGCCACACTGCTCACCTGCTGCCACCGGTGTGTCTCCAACCACTTGCCGGTATGTATAGCAGTACACCAGGTCACACATCTGAGACAGACCCGTCATTTGAAACAGAGTCCAGATACATGATTGGCACAGTACACACCATTGCACAGGACATCGCCTGCCCACCCATGCACACCCAGGCAGAGGCACCCCAGCCCCTCCTGCCGCCCATTGGAGCATGCCCGTCCATGCACACCCAGGCCTCACTGCTCACCTTCCGCCACCGGTGTGCAGACAGGAGGTGCCACCACGTGCCGCTGCAAGCCACAAGCCCGGGGCCCGCGGTCATGGCACCCTCAACACCATGCAGCCTCGCACCGCAGGCCACCAGGTCTCACGTTTGGTGCTGGGTCTTGATTACTCCATGGCAAAGAACATACCAGTGCACCCGGCCTCATCGCAGGCTGCGCACCCGCTCAGCCCAATGGGTGCCACTAACTCTAGGATCCCGGAAGCGACGACACGTGGCGGTAGGCCCGCGCTGCCCGCTGGCTCTGGCACACAAAACCTGAGCTGTCCGGACCGCCGGGGCGGGGCATCATCGCAGGCTGCACACCCGCTCAGCAGCTTAAGGTGGCACGAACTCAGTGCACCCGAAGTCACCATCCTGTGGCAGGGTGCCTGTGCCGGCCGCAATGCTCCGGGTGCCACTAACCCTGTGCAACCCCAGTCAGCGCCACGTGGTGGTAGGCCCGTGACGGATGCAAGGCCTCGGGTGCCACTAATCCTCATGGGCCCTTTATGATTGAGAACCGTGGAGTGTCTGTCATCCAGTCACCACTGGCAGAGGGGAATGCGACGTCGTCGGCCCCTTATGTTGGCGGAGTCACATGGCCTGTGACGCCTGTGCCGGATGGGTGTGCATGCAAACCTGCCCTCGTGGAGTGGGTGTGACATGCTGACAACTAGACCAGTGACCTGCACACCACCAGCGAGTATGCCTGTGACGGGTAGCAATGAGGGCCCCCCCCTCGGAGCGTAAGCGGAGTGGTCTGGCCTGCCGTACGACGGACCAGCGCAGGTCTTGCAACAATGGCTCGTGGGCTCTGGGTGTGGTTCAGTTAATGTCCGGACATGGAAGTGACTGATGCGTGTGTCCCTGTTGTAGTGTACACGGCACCCGGAAAACAATATGCAATGTAGCACCCCCTGACTGGCATCCCACAGGATGAGCATCATTGACTCAAGGGAAATCACTGTCCCTACATTCATCAACATATTCATACATGAATGATGAAAGACATAACACAGCAGTGCATCACTGGATGTTTATTGCACATCCAGTGCAGTTCTGCAGCTGGAGCGGTACAGGGCAATGCCGACCACACTACACAATATGGGCCCGTGGAGGGCCAGCCAGAGTCCATCCGGGGATGACAAGTACTGCGGATGAGGAAGGGTGCAGTCCGCAGTCTGGTCGCCGTGTCATTGGTCATCAAACAGGATATGGCAGTCCATGTCGCTGTCCAAGGTGAGTACATTGGAATGTATCGGGGGGTCAGTGGAAAGTCATGGGGCCATGTGCGGCACCAAGCACAAACAGGCCAGGTGGCAGAAATGAATGCTAGTGCCTCCTGATCACAAACCCATCCACGTCCTCGGCCCCGGATGTGTGCTCTGCCCCACCTGTGGGTGTTGCAGTACCGGCTGAGGCACTGTGTGCTACTGACACATCAGGCGCCGGAGTGGATACGTCTGCCGCACTGTGAGGCAATGGCACACCAGGGTGCGGAGATGTGGATGGTGTGGGGGCAGCAGCATTCATCATCGCCACGCCTTGTTGCAGCAATGCCATGATGATGACATGCAGGGCATGGTGGATCCCAGCTACATTTCGCTGGTGTGCAGCGGTGGCTGCCATCCTTTCCGCCTCCATCCGCATCATGTCCTCCATGAGCCTCCGAATGTGTGCCAGGTCACGGCTGGTATCGCTGGAGCCCCTCTGAAAGGACAGGTGTTCTTCTCTCTGCGTCATGACTCCAGCGATGTTAGTAAGGGCTCGTTGGAGACCATGGAGCGGGCCTAGACACCCATGGATGGTGTCCAGTTTGGTAGCCAAGACGTCGAACCCCACCAGCACCTGCTCAGCCGTCTCCCTCTGGCCCTCCAGCACACGGCATTGGAAGGCCGTGTGTTGTTCCTGTCGGTCTTGGGAGACTGTCGGGCCGTGGGTGCCTCCTGCGGGGTGGTTTGAGTGGTGGGTGGGGTCTCCTTGATACAGCTGGGCAGCCCTGATCCTGGAGGTGGGTCGCGGATGATGTCAATGATGTCTAGGAGGGCTTGTGCTTCGATGCTGGGGTTGTCCTCCTCGTCATCAGTGAAGAGTGGCTGGGACAGCTCTGAAGGGGGTGTTGACGGTGGCCCTGCAATGTCAAGGGAAGATGGTGTATTGCAATGCGTCCACATATATGTAGTCGCATGTTACATGTTGACATTCAGCCAGCATGGCATTGTACATTGTGACAGTCTATAGATCTGGGCGATGACCCAGAGTCATTGAGGGTGTGCACTGTACTCTGCTTGATTGTGCATGTGTGCCATCGTGGCCATCTCCACCCGTCCCCCAGTACCTGGTGGTCACTCACCCTGTTAGGGTTGTGTTGTGTCCTGTCGAGCAGTGTCCGACTCCGGCCACAGTATCCAGACTGATGACTGTCGACACCAGCTCCTCCATGTCATCCAGCATGAGCTGTGGTGCTGGGCCCCCACCTCCAGTCTGCATTGCTGCCTTCCGGTTGGCTGTGAGTTTCTCCTTGGTCTTTCGCTTGATGTCATTCCATTGCCTCTTGACCTCGTCCATTGTCCTCTTGTGCTCTCCAACGGCATTCACCTTGTCCACGATGTCCCGCCATATTCCAGTTTTGGTGCCCAATGACACGTCGGAGTTATGAACAGTTGTTGATGGTGTTCCATCACCTCCGTGACTATGATCCTGTTTGCCTGCGGACTGAACTTCGTCTTCCTCTTCTTCTTGTCCTTGCCCTTCCCTGTCCCCGAGGTCCCGGGCTGGTCGTCCGGGGTGCTTGTGGGGTTGCGCTCGTCCTCTGCGCCTGCTCCGGCTGCCTCCATGGTGCTTGGGTGTTGGTCAGTTTGTGTTTGGGTGTTTTTTCTACTTTTATGGTGATTTTTCCCACCTGCCAGGTGTGTGTTGCAGGCCTGGAGCTGCTTATCGCTGATTTCCTCATTGTGCTTTGGCCCATCGCAGGTTTTTTTGTGTTGTGGTTTGTGTTTTTATCTCCATTGAAGTGGTTGTATCGCGGACATTGTCCGCGGTTTCGGCAGACTATCGCATGGTACCACCTTGTGGTGAATTCCACATTGACACAGGGTGATTTTCCCACGATAGGCTGCGATATGTAAAGTTGTGTTAACATTTTTTGGTGATGTTTAGCACACGTTCTTGTGAATATGCCCCTTAGTTTGATACCCCGATTTAGCAGCTGGTTCTTCCCCCTATTACTTTTTTCCCGGGTACACACACAGGAGGGTACACTTTCCTCTGGAGTGATTCGCTCCCCCAAAGTACTTCATTGACATTCTGCGGAGCCTGTTCTTATGATTATTTTATGTAATGCTGCCTCAATACCATTTATGTACCCATTATGTTTTGCTTGTACTTTAGTATGGCACACATATGTAATGCTTTTTGAACATTAAAAACCCAATAAAATGATTTTACAAAAAAAGTAATAGCTAAATATACATATTTTTTTATTCAGACCCCTTGGTTCCAAATACCCAAGACATTCCTGGCACATCCAGATCTGAAGCTAATTTTCTCTTTGGTTCTAGGTATGCAAGAGATGTCAAAACTTGTACAGTTCTGGGAGCAAGGAAATTAAGCTGCAGAATTCAAAATTGCAAATCATTTTCAGGTTTCTAACATATTGAAAAAGACTAATTACTTGTGAAAAGTATGTTAACTTTTGAAGGTCAAGTAAAGACACCCTTTCAAAGCTATCCTTCCAAGTTTTTTTTGTCATTTTAGGAGGTTGGCCTATCCAACAAGCATTTACAATGCAATGGTCTCGGCATTGTTAAAGTTAGAGCTATTGGCATTGCTCATAACCCCCACCACAAATATTCAACATAACACTTAACCAGCACTCTGAACTGCCACCCAAGACAGCACAGATATTCCACATCGGATTGGATTATGCCGCGCCTATGTTTTGTTTACCAATAGTATGCAGCATAGCCGATGCTGTGCAGCATGGCAAAAGGGAAAAAATGCAGTGACAGTCATGTACATGCATCACCATGCTTGTGCATGCGTACCAAATGATACAGGTGCCTTTTTTATTTACCAATATGAGATGGATTGATGAAAAAATAACAGGACCGTAAGATCAAACCTTTTTTACTTCAAAATCTTTCAAAAGAGGAGCCGGTCATTTAGAGGATGGGGGATGCAACAGAATAGAACACAAGGGAGAAGCATATAGGTGAGAGATGCACACAGACAAGAAAGGAATATCGAGAGTGGGGCAGAAATGTACATGGGCAAGAAAGAGTAACACGGAGAGCTGTGGCAGAGAATCACGAGCGCAGGTGGTGTTTGAAAAGCACATGGTCAAGAGAAGCACACAGACAAGAGAGCAACACTAGCACAGGAGTGGGAAGAGACATACACAGGCAAGAGAAAATAAACACACTGAGTAGGTGGCAGAGAAGCATATCGGCGAGAGACGAATACGGTGAGCTGGGTCCAAAAAGCACACAAGATCTGTGGGTGGTTGAGAAGCACACGGGTGAGAGAGCAACACAAGCACTGGTGAGGGAAAAGAGGAACACAAACGAGAGAGAGCAACACAGATAGGAGGGTTGGTAGAAATGAACATGGTCGAGAAGAACAGAGTTAGGGGGCAGAATATCGCAAGGACAAGAGTGCACATCAAAGCAGAAGAGGACAGAGGCAAGTAAGAGTGACAAGTGCGGGTGGGGGAAAAGCACACAGACGAGAGAGAAATGTGGAGCATGCAGGGTAGCACACGGGCGAGATGGGATTACGGAACACAGAGGGGAGAGAAGCACGCTATCAAGACAACTGGAAAACACATGCACTCGCATTGAGTGCTTAAGCTACAAAAATCCAATGGCTCTAGATTAGTAGCATCAAATCACCAGAATATTGGGTCGGCACTGTTTTGGGCTTTAAATAATTACCTGTTGGCACTGATTTATTAAATGTAATCACGTAAATGGAAACAAGGTAGCTAGCATTCTGCGACAACCCACTTAGTCTTCGTGAACCTACAAACACTTTACTCCCTTGACAGCTTCTGCCACAACCCCCTTTAGCTCGCAAGACAGTACTGCTCCTTCACCATCACTGCTGCCAACTCCTGCTGATCCACCGCCTAAGCCCAGGAGTCCAAAATTTTTAGTTTGCAAGCGGCAAAGAGCCGACAATCTTCCGCCGAGCCTGGTATCAGTGCAGTCACTCGGGCTAGGCAGGGTAAAAGAGCGTCCGACTCCGGAAGTACTTTGTGGGAGAAATTAGAACTTGGAGCCAACCGGAAGTTGCTTTCAGAAAGAGAGGACTGGGAGGGAGCGCAACCGGAAGTAAAAGAGTGAGAAAATGTACGGGAGAGCGACGCCGTCATAGGCCCTTGCTAACCACAGTGGGTTGTAACCAAATCGCTGTGTGTTTTTACCGGAGACTGCGAGTTAGGCTTAGCAGTGCCTTCCACGAGGAGGCACAGTAGAAAGGGAGCGGTGCTCAGGCTGAAAGCATTTACACTGTGGTTTGTAACCGAATCGCGATGTGTGTTTACCGGAGACTGCGAGTTAGGCTTAGCGGTGCCTTCCACGAGGAGGCACAGTAGAGAGGGAACGGTATTCAGGCTGAAATCATTTACATTTTTTAATTAGTAAATTGTTAATATTAGGTACACATGACAAAACACAAGATTAAGGGAAAAGGAACGTTCTTTACGGAAACGCTTGAACATCATGTGAAATCGTCAACATGCATTCTCTTCAGTTATTTGCAGCATTTCGATGTGCGAATACATTCTTAATAAGGGTGCAGCAAGACCCTAGCCTCGGAGCTAACAGGCCAAACGATGGAGGCGGAGCTATGCTTAGAGTCATTACAAGCCAAGCGCCCGCCATTCCCGCTGTTTCTTTTTGTATCGCGCTTTCACTTAAGCGCGATTCAAAAATAAACAACGAAAAGCTATATTTTAATTTTCAAGGTTGCTGCTTCTAACAAGTCTTACGTGCTGCCGCGGCGAGCAAGCCCAGCTGCCAGTCCTTGAGGGAATCGCCCTGAACACCACCGCCTTTCTCCGAGGTCAAGCAGAAATGCCTCGGAGAAACGCAGTGGCGTTTTCGGATTCGGGGGCGTGTTTTTCTTTCTCTCCTCTTGCCATTGGCTGGAATGTTTACATTCCAGAGGAGAGAAAGAATCGAAAAAACACGCCCCCGAATCCGAAAAAGACGGGGCTTGTTTGGAGAGACAATGCTGTTCTCCAATGGCTGACCAGTATTTCAAAGGCCAGCCAATGGAGAAGAGGTAAAAAAAAGGGGCGGGTTAAAGCCCCACTCCTAAACATTAAATCTCGGAGCAAGACTGCGCAAGCGCAGCCTTCGAGCCGAGACCTAAAAAGGAGCTACTTACATTAATTACGAGTTAATTTTCATTTTAAAATAACTTCAGCAACCAGCGAGAAGGCAGCACTTGCACAAGGAGCTGGATATTAGTTATAGCTCAATAACTCCTGAAGTAAACTTTCAAACTCCAATGGGTGGTGCTGGGTGTGAAAGATGGCAGCAGTGAGGGCATTCGCACTTTACCTTCACTAAACTCAGAGCCATCTTTCACTTAGATTATTGTACATTTTCTGTACTACACTTTGCCATTTTTAATTTGTATCTTTATTTGGAATTAGCTCTACATTTTTAAACCATTTTCTGAATACTTGCAACCCTTGTATACACATTATTTCCGGGCTGCATTGGAAAGTGTGACTACTCCCAGGGAAGTGTGGCAGGATGAGAAATAGATCAGATTTATTTGGATCACTCACCAGTACCGGCAGATTTGAGCACACAATGTTGCTGCTGGAATTTCGCTCAAGAAAGGACAGATGGTTTTTTAGGAGGGAAAGGAAAGATCTGCATTCACCCTTGGGAAGCTTGAAGTGCACGTTAAATATCCCTTATTAATTGACAAATCTTTTCAAGCATGCCTAAATGAAGGTGTTGGTAGTATATACATTACATTAAGGTTTCTACCCTATGTGCACACAATTTATAGACAGTCATTTGGGGGATTTAAATTTGAGATTCACAGCCTAAAATTTTACACATTTTACTCCCTGTACTTTCTAAGAAATATTACATGGGCATTCCGAACCTTCCTCACTTTCATTTTAAAAACAGCACAGATTAACGGCCTCTTGTGAAACAGTCACATTTTGCTGTTTCTTTAAAATGCCTTGTTCAAAATGCAACATATGTAAATAATCTTGATAAATGATATGTGGATTGTGTTATTTGAAATGGCATTACTTAAGGGCTCTGTCAATGCCACCATTTTATGACATATTTCATGTCGTTTAAAAAAACACTAATGGCGAAGGCAGCTGGGACTTAGCTGGGCACCCACTGGCACAGCTGGTTTGACTGCCTGGTGCCCAATTGGGTTTAATTCTAATTAGGACGTGCACTCGCCACGGTACTTGAAAACGGATGTCAACTACCTGAAGGAAAACTGGTGTTCAACTGGTGCTTTCCATAAAAAAATTATTTGAAGTTGGCGGCTAGGGACTGTAATATCCATATAGAAGGGAAGTGCCCTATAGTAAGGTGCCTCATTTGCCACTGACAGGCGAGAGGCTCAGTAACAAGCTTAGATTATGGGCATCTGAACTGACCTCAAAACCCCTTTTAAAAGAGGACGAAAACAATAGTAAAGCAGACCCTCCAGGATTTTGCACTTTTGCGATTTGTAAATAAATCGTGAAATTTAGACTTTCGTAACAATCCACTGATTACCTTTTTTTCCCAAACTCCCCCCACCACCAGCGGATTTTACTCATCCCTACCGTCCCCTTTTCTAGCCCTCTGCCCCCTCCTTCCCCTGTACCAGACCCAGGCAGCATGAAATACATGTTGCTGCAGGGAGCTGACCCCCCCCCACACCTCTAACTCCTCCCACCTTACAATAAAACGTGAGGGAGGGTGGATGAAGGAACATTATCTTCTCCCTCCGGCAGAATTTAGTTCACCCGGGGAATAGACAGGATGGTGCCAAAGAGCGCAAATTTTAAATTGAAATGTGTAGTCTAGCATCAGACATCCCTGTTTGCAGCTCAATCTTGCTGCATGGTGATGGTTTGCTGGTTGGCCCATGGGTTTTTTGCCAGAGGCATTGTGCTTATAGCAAAAAATACTACAAATGAGGGGGCGTGGCTAACGGCCGTGGAAAATGGCCGCAGCCTAGAGAGGTTCCGTAATCCGAGGAACCCTTCTTAACCATCCGAGCATTAATCCGGCGGTTCTCTGAAGCGCATACCTCAGCTGGTGGTGGCGGCGATCCATGGGCACCCGAACATCCCGGTCCGAGGCTGAGCGGAGGGCGCAGGCTCAGTAGACAGAGCGGCATCGGCGAGGGGCCTACTCCTGGCGAGGGAAGCCGGGGAGTAAAGTTCCGACGGAGCGGACCGCGGAGACGCGAGGTGCACCACGCAGGAGTGCGCAGTGGGCGGCGGCCTGGAGACGGACGGGGGAGGGCCCCCCCACTGGTGGTGTGCTAGAGGAGGCGCCTCTCAGCCAGCGAGACGGCGGCAACTACAACGCAGGCACAAACGACGGGGTGGGCGGACTGCTGCCCCGGGGACGAGACGCGTCCCCCGCTGCTGTCGCAACAGGGAGTTTGAAGCGCTCGCACACGGACTGGCCAACCTACTGCAGCTGCGGTCCCGCGGCCCGCCGAGGATGGGACGGCGGCGTTCATGAGAGGCGTCGAGCGACTGCTCAGGTACTGTGGCGCCATACAGCGCATGCCAATTGCCCTCAGGCAGCAAGCGGCGTCCCGCTGCTCTACAGGCCAACTACAGCGAGCAACGCCTCAGTGACTTCTGGGGTGGCTACGGAGGAGGCCCTCTTTAGCCTGAACATTGAACATACTTATAGGGCTCTTCTGCCTGAGTTGCGGATAGCGCCAGAAGTACCGGACAGCGATTGGTCCCGGCGTGCGTCGCCTTCAGGCAGCGGCCCAGGGGTGAAGCGCGCGTGAGGGGGCGAATCTGAATGCAGAGCGTGACCACAGTTGCAGAAGGCGCCACAGCGCGATACACGGCGCCAAACGAACCCAGAGCAGAAGTCCTGATCCAGAGGGCCAGACCGATGGCACAAAGCGCAGCACCAAACTAGCGAAACAGGGTGGGAAACCCGACAGGCCGCTCGGGCGGATTCCGCCCTTTGGCAGGCGGCGGTGATTACCACCCCTGCACATCCTACCAGTGCGAGCATACCCCCAGCGTGACAATGAGCGGCAGAAATGCGAAGGGTCCGAACCAGGCGAAGCTAGAAAAGTACGCATACACGAAATCGCACCCAGAGCCTGCGAGTCACGAGGCAGGGCCGGGACCGGGGACGGCCACGGGGGACACCAAAGAAGTGACGCTACAAGACATTATGGCCACACTGAATAAAGTGCACACGTCATTGGATGCACGCATCGGATCCCTTTCGACTGAACTCTCCCTAATCCGAGCGGACCTTAACAAAATGTCTGACAGGGTAACGGAGGTGGAAGTGACGGCAACAACTCTCTCCACCGACACAGCCACTCTTAAGCAGCAAATGCAGCAGCTCACAGCAGACAATAAACTGTTGGCGGCTAAGCTGGAGGACCAGGAAGGGCGTTCCAGACGGAATAACATACGCCTTATTGGGGTGCCGGAACAGACAGGGGGCCCTGCCATTGACCTGTTTGTTGAAGATCTTATCACAAACCATCTCCGTCCCCGGGGCCTATCCAACTACTTCTCCATGGAACGGGCACACAGAGTACCAGGGGGTAAGCCCAAGCCCGGGCCCCCCGCGCCCTATCCTAGCTCGCATTTTCAACTACCAGGATAGGGACGCGATACTACAGGCTGCGCGTGTCGCCCCCCCTCTGAGACTGGATAACGCAAGTATCACCATCTTCCCAGACTACACTGCTGCAGTTACGAAGCAGTGCCGCGGATTTCTTGACGTTAAAAAACTGCTCCGTGAACGTGGACTCAAATATTCGATGCTGTTCCCTGCGAAGCTGAGGGTAGAAGCCGAAGGTAAAGCGTGGTTCTTGCTGACGCCGGAAGAAGCACAGGAATGGCTCGAGGGCTGGCACACAATCCCACGTTCAGAGCGTCGACAGGGAGGCCACACTCACCGTGAGGAAACTGAAGAGCGAAAAGACTTAATGTAAATGACTGCAGGAGAGGGTGACATTCCTTACTGAAGCACGAAGGAATACACGGCACTGCCAAGGCGGTCATGGCCTACCTGCACAAACAGCTGAAATCTAGAATTCGGACGGCCTACCGGATTCTCACTGACTTTGCTGTGATACCGCCGAGACTTCCTCACACACAGGTTCAAGGGAGTGCCTACTGCGGCCAGAACAATCCGAGGGAGAAAGGTAGGACTGCACCATTGCTCGCTCTGTACCAACTGTCAGAGGGGACAGCGAGACCGCTACAAATCAAGAGGGAACAATGGGTCTCCAAGGACAACGAGCGATTGCTCTCGCCCCCAAGTAATGGTATCGGGGAAGGGTAGTAAGCACTCTGCACTGTTGGGGTGGCAGGTAGTTTTGGGTCCGTCAAGCAGGGAGGCAGGGAGGCGGGAAGGGGGGTTAGGGCTGTTAGTACAATGTTGGATGCTATTAGTTGTTGTTTTTTTAAGGGCATTGGATGCAAATTGGTACAGAGACACTGGTTGCAGAGAATGCAGACACTCAATGGCACTGGCTGTGCGCTCTAAACAGGATAGTAATGATGGCTCAGGATCACTCAAAGGCTGAGGCACTGCAGTTCCAGATGGGCCCAATTGCTCCGTTATCATTGATTACATGGAATGTTCGGGGGCTAGGGGATAAGATTAAGAGAGGTTTAGTCTTACAGTACTTGAAACGATGTGCACTAGCGATAGCTCTCTTACAGGAAACACACTTAACAGGAACGAAATGTAAAGCACTGGACAGATTTGGTTTCAAAATGATTGTGCACTCCGAGTTCTCTTCCGGATCACGGGGAGTAGGCATACTGGTACGAAAGCAATCCCCACTGATTGTCCATCAATCATGGACGGATGATCAGGGCCGCTTCGCGGCTATAGCTTGTCAGTGGGAGGGAAGATCCTTTAATGTGGTGTCCGTCTACATCCCTAAAGCGCTCCACGCAGTGGCCCTACCAGCGCTCAGTAAATTCCTACTCGCTCTCCCAGCGGGAGAAATGATAATTGGGGGGGGGATCTCAACGCGACAATCAGCGGAACTACTGACCGGCATCCTCCCAAACCCCACACCAGTAAAATATCACATATAGCGAGTTTCCTAGACGCCCTTGGTCTCCTAGATGCCTGGAGATGCCGTCACCCCACGACACAACAGTTTACTTACCAATCGGGAGTCCATAATAGTCTCTCCAGGATAGATTACTTCTTGACGTCGGCGGACAGCCTACAGAACATAGTGGACATAGAGATCCGACCCAGAGGGATATCGGATCATTCCCCAATGCTGCTTACATACGCGTGTAACCACATAGTTAGGCGACGCATGTACCCCATACACCCAGGGTATTTAAATAATCCCAAAATCATTGACGACCTCAACACGGCAACGCACCATTACTTTACAGAAAATACATAGTCAACCTCCTCTTCAGTCACACTTTGGGAGGCCTACAAAACCGTTATCCGTGGGCAAGCCATTACATTCACAGTCGGTCATAAACGCGAAAAGCGACGGGAGTTAGCGGACATAGAATTGAGTTTGCATCAGGCGGAGGACCACCATACACAGCACCCGACACTAGAAACGTCACAATCCCTCTGTGTTAAACAACAGGAATACAGGGACCACTTAAAGGAGATTGCGAAGTCCAAGTTAAAGAGTACACAACATAAGATATATGAAATTGGCGATAAGGCAGGTAGGCTTCTGGCCTGGCTGGACAAGAAAGAACGAGCAAGGAGCTGGATAGCGCAGATAAACACTCGGTAGGGGGTGGTGGTCTCCGACCCTCAAGAAATTGTAAACGGCTTAGCCACGTACTTCGCCCAGGTATATGCGCCTACCTCGACCAACACGGTAGAGGAGGCGCTAGCTTACCTCCACGACATAAAAATGCCCACATTAACACCGGAGGCGGCAGCCACGCTGGAAGCTGACCTCACAGCGGACGAGTTGAAGTCAGCCATTGAGTCCCTACAGTCGGGGAAGGCGATAGGGCCCAACGGAATACCCATTGAATTCTAGAAGAAGATGGCAGGGGCGCTCTCCCCACACCTCCTAAACATGTATACCGAAAGTCTAGAAGCGGGAGAACTCCTGAGGGACCAAAGGATAGCAACCATTGTGGCAATTCCGAAACCTGGGAAGCCTCCCGAGGAATGCACCTCATATCGCCCAATATCGTTACTTAATGCTGAAACTAAAATACCCGCAAAACTTTTGGGAACTCGATTAACTCCGCATATGACGACCCTCATACACCCGGACCAGTCAGGTTTCATGCCAGGTCGTAATACGGTGCTTAACCTGAGACGGCTCCATGGGGTGTTGGCCCGTACGCCCTATATTCAAGAACCGGCTGTTATTCTTTCCTTAGATGCCTGTATGGCGTTCGACATGGTGGAGTGGCCCTTCTTATTCGCGGTCCTTCGACATCTGGGCTTTGGCCCTAAATTCTATGCATGGATACGCCTGCTATACGCGAAGCCACTTGCGCATGTCACGGCCAATGGGCACATGTCAGAAGACTTCCCGCTGGGACGCGGAACTCGCCAGGGCTGCCCGTTATCCACCTTGCTGTTTGCCATGGTGCTGGAACCATTGGCAGCCCTGCTCAGGTGGGAACCAAGGATCAGGGGACTCAAGTGGGCGGTGGGGTGGGAGGACCGCATATCGTTATATGCAGATGACATCTTACTATACTTGGCCTCCCCCCGACGATCCATTATGGTGCTGCTAAACGTTTGTGAAAACTATGGGAGGGTATCGGGTTACACCATAAATTGGTCTAAGTCGGTGTTATTTATACTAAATGGTCCGCCACTGCAATTGCCGAAAGGGTGCGGTCTCCTAATCACGACAGACTGCTTTAAGTATTTAGGTATCTATGTGACGCCTAAGCCGGAAGACTTTATTACCAAAAATGTACTGCCCCCCCTGGACCGTCTAAAACGGGACACCGCGCATTGGCACACATTACCCCTGACGCTGCTTGGGAAAGTGGCGCTCTTTAAAATGATGGCACTCCCTCGGTTTCTGTATGCTTTGGAAAACACTCCATTCCCAGTGCCAGCGAGCTATTTTAAAGCAATAGCCACAGAGGTCTCTAGTTTACTGTGGGGAAACAAGCCGGTGCGAATTGCAATGGAAAAGCTGGTTAGGGGTTGGTATGATGGGGGGATAGCGCTACCAAACATACAGCTATATTATTGGGCTGCGCAGTTGAAAATAATCAATCAATGGATCTACGCCCCGCAGTCCGACCCTGCGTTCCAGGCGGACAGATATCTCTTAGGAGATGGAGGAGTCATGGCCGCCCTATATAATAAAAAACGACCTGGCCCACTGATTGGTCCAACGGCACATACAATTGGCATATGGTATATGGCGCATAAAAAACTGGGATGGCAGGGGGTTATCACGCAGCTTACTCCGCTCTGGGATACGGGAAGGCTGGGAAAGCTTAGAAATAGTAAAGGATTCAATAACTGGGACGCAATAGGTATCTCTACGGTGGGAGACCTGTGGGTTAAGGGTGGGTGGTAACGTTCGAACGCCTGCAGGAACAGTACGAGCTCGCTCCTTCTGAACAATTCAGATACATACAGATTAGGCATGCCAAGTCAAGTCAAAAGAACTTTATTTCGGAGAAAGTCTCCATAAAAGGTACATAAGATAGGAATATAAAAACGTTAAAAACATACATTGAATAGTTAAAAAATGGTACATAAAAACATACATTGGATAGTTAAAAAAAATGGTTACAACATTAAAAACACCAGGATTGCTATATGTCCGCTAAATCCAAAAAATCATGTGCAATTTAACCCAGCGCAAGTTTAATCAGGTAAGCATTTTCAGGTATCGTTTTCTCGTATGCCAGAAAGCCCCCAGAAATTTGGCCACAGCAAACACAATGTGAGCAGCCATTTCACTCTTAAAGATTCTGAAGGCTTCGTGACACCTAGTAAAACCCAAATTCCTACAAATGGGAATAATCCATTTTCTGCGCGCCTCAGTATAGCCCGGACAAAAAAATATAATGTGCAGCTCGGTTTCGTCGCTTACTCTGCATGCCGGGCAAGTGCTGGGTGTAGACGCAGACCAATGACTAGTAAGTGCACGTATTGGCAGGGACCCGTGCCTCCATTGTAGATAGAGCTTCCTAATTAATACAGGGTAAATATTGTCTAGAGTTAGTTCCAAGTTGTAGACATTTTTAATACAGAGAAATTGATCCGTTAGAGTCCCTGAGGTTGTGGAAGGTCGGGATATGGGAGCCTTGGAGTTGTAGTGCAATTTAGTTAGGACCTTTTTTGGGAGCCTGGGGCAAGCATCCAGGGGGTCGTTCCAGAGAGCGTCAAGGCCTAAGCCCACCAGACTGTTCCTTACAAATTTGAACCAGGCAATGTTCCCCGAATTTGGAAGACTAAGGACTTCCTGCAAGCCCTGTCTATAGTGAATCAATTCGGGCACCGCCCACAATCTATGCCAGTAGATCAGAGGGCGGAGCGCCAATTCTTCTTCCAGGGGTCTAATGCCTAGGTCGAGTCTTAATGGCACTAGGGGTGTGCTGGGTGGGAGGGCTACTAGGCACCTAAGAAACCTATTCTCCTCTTTTGTCAGACTTGGCAAGACTTTATGACCCCATAGTTCGCTGCCATAAATAACGGCTCCTCTGGCTTGGACCCTGTAAATGTGGAGCGGAGGGCCTATGGGTTTGAGGGTCGACCTATTCTTCCCCGCCAACCTTAGTATCCCACCCACGTGTTGCGCTAGTTTCAGCCTTGCTTTCTCCTGGTGTGAACCCCACCCCATTTTCTCATTAAGGGTTACACCAAGATATTCAAAGGTGTTGACTCGTTCTAGGATGTTGTTCCCTATGCGTGGGATACGATGAAACCTAGGTGGCGGATTGAAGGCCATAAATTTGGTCTTTAGAGTGTTAATCTCCAAACCGTGCTCTCTACAGAAGTCCCCAAAGCCATCTAACACACGCTGAATTCCCATTGGCGACTTGGAGAGAAGGAGGGTATCGTCCGCAAACATAATTGCCGGAACCCTCCTTCCCGCCAACTTTGGGACGTCGGAATTGGGGACCTCGTTAAGGTGATCAATGACCCCGTTGATAAAGAGGCAGAACAGGGTCGGTGCAAGTACACACCCCTGTCTTACCCCTCTATCAACGGGAAACTTGTTTGATAAGGCGCCAAGCCTACCACACCTCACTTGAGCATAGGTGTTGGTATGGAGGCGAATGATCATTGACAGAAGATCACCTGGGACCCCAGCTCTAGCCAGCACTTCCCACAGCTTACCACGTGGAACCAGGTCGAAGGCCGCCCTTAGGTCCACAAATACAGTATAGAGGCTGCCACCCTCCAACTGTATTGTTTTCCAATATAAAAGGGACAGCCTGAAGACCTGGTCTATGGTAGAAGTCTTTTGACGAAACCTGGCCCGGAGGGGGCTCAAGATGTCCCTATCTTCGATCCAGTCCAAGAGACGATCCAACAGGTTAGGCATGCACTGCAGGAGGCCATACCGCCGAACACCGTCCTGCCGGAGGCCTCTCCCTTAGAGGACAGACTCCTTACTGACTACATGACGAAAAAAGCCACCTCTTTCACTTATCGTAAATTAGTTAACAACCTACCTGACCCGACACAGGCACTGAGGGCCAAATGGTCCGCAGACCTTGGGGACATGGATGACACGGACTGGCAGATGGCACTCTCGTCACCGCGGGAAGTTGCTATACCCTCTAGATTGAGGCTCATACAATTGAAGATACTACACCGTGTATACTTCACTAGATTAACCGTACACAAAATAGGGACTACCACGCACCCGTATTGTATGCGGGAATGCAGAGAAGAGCGGACTTTTTCTCATACTATATGGCAATGTCCAAGGATTATGGCATACTGGGTGGCAGTGATGCGGACCATATCGCAAGTGGAGGGGGTATCAGTAACACCAGAACCTAAAAGATGTTTGCTAAATATATGGGAGCCAAATGATCTAAACCATCCGGCACAGGACTGGGCAACATTGGGAATGATGATCGCTAAACGGAATATAGCCATGTTGTGGGGCTCCTGACGCCCGCCGATGGTCAAGGCATGGTGTAAGGACATGGATGAAGCCATGGTAGCAGAGAAGACTACATATGTTAACCGAGGTTGTCCACAGAAATGGGGGAAGGTATGGGGTGCCTGAAACAAATATAGGGGCTTTATCTGCGAACCACCGGAGTTGCCGAATGAGGATATTTCCATCTGAAACGGGGAGGGGGTGAGGCGATATCTGTGGGTCCGTCGGTGGGACCTGACCAGTATTGTGGTGTAACAGTGCTATGAGCGTTGATGTAAGCCAATGTACCAACAAATTGCAATTGTATAGACATTTATGTGATTGTGTTCTGCCCTAACTTTTATAATAATAAAAACAAATAAAAAAAAAAAAAAAATCTACAAATAAATGTTACCTTCGGTAACGCCTTATTAGGGAGAGACTATCTAGCCGCTGAGTCCTTACCTTTAGAATATTCCCCGAGCATCAGACTGGATCCGTTAAATCTTGAGCAGTACCTCTGCACATCAGAAGGTGGCGTCGATCAGTTCCACGTCAGAATTGACATGTGCAGAGCCTATAAAGGCATCACCCCAGCGCACTGACTTCAGTTTTTTTACATGACTATTTCAGCGCCAGAAGCACAGAGCCATGTCGGAGGGCTAAAAGACCAGTGTGCAGATATTAAGGGTCTACCGAGACCTTTTTAGGAAGAGAAACTGGTTAGCACAACGGGAAGAATGGGAGGGTTGGTAAGGAATCTACGGCTAAATACATTCTCTATCAGATAAGGCATTACCCAAGGTAAGTAACTTGGTTTATCTAAGAGAGACTTCTAGTCGCATTTTCCTTACCTTAGAGAATAGATACCACAGCAATGCCTCCCCGTAACCGAACTTGCTCAGACCAAAATGTCCTGGAAGACCAAATGGGCAAAGTGCCCATCACAATGGACCTGACTGTCAAGGCAGTAGTGTTTAGTAAACGTGTTTAAGGATGACCACATCGCAGCCTGACAGATGTCCAGGATGGGCATTCTGCGAGCCAGCACAGCTTTGGCCTGGTGCAATGAGTTGACAAGTCTTCAGGGGGTTGCTTCTTGGCCAATACGTAGCAGATCTTAATGCAGAGTACAATTCATCTTGAGATGGCCCATTTCTGCACAGCTTTCCCCTTCGCTCCAGTGAACCGAACAAAGAAGTGATCATATTACAGATGGTGCCCGGGGGCGCAACGGGCGTTTGCGCCCGGTTTGCGCGCCCCCAGGGCACTTTGGTATTATAGAAGGGGACGCAGATGCTTGTGCGTCCCCTTCTATAATACCGATAGCGCTGGCGCACTTAATTTTCCCTCATTTACATAGGACACGAATTCCTATGACTGCGCCCGCGCCATATTACAGACGCGGGCACAGATTCAAAGAAGCCCTCAGGAAGCGCACTGACAGCAGCACTCAGCAGGGGGTAAAGTGGGTCCCATGGACCCCACCCCCAGACATCTCCTTGCAGGCAGGTGCAGTCACTGATTGCACCCACCTGCAGGGGATCTCTAAACCTCTTTGAAAGTGCAGGCAGGTGCCACCTGCACAGTAAAATCACGGAGCGGCTGCTCTGTGTTTGCACAAAACTGCACGGCCCTGGGGGCAGCGCATACACCACAACGGGGCCCATTATCACAGTTTGCGCCCGGTGAACCTGTCTAAAAACAGTGACAATGTGTAATATGTAATATGCCCCTGGGGTTCTTTGTTGCGATTAATTTAGAACAACAACACTCTTTTTGGATCCAGGCACTGGAGTCTCTTCTCTTCTGCCTTGGAGAATTGAGGCAGAGCAAAGAAGGTCAGCAGTGTGACTTTGGTTAACGTGGAAAGGTGTAACAACCTTCGACAGAAAAGACACAAGGGTATAGAGAACCAGTTTGGGAAGAACCTGGTGTATGGATGATGAACAGAAAGTGCCTTTTGCTCGCTGACCCTACTGATCAATGTGATAGCCACCAAGAAGACGGTTGTGATGGTCAGATGTTATAGGGGGCAGCTAAGTATGGGTTCAAAGGGTGAACACATTAAGAAGATTAAAATCAAGTTAGGGTTCCACTAGGGCATAAAGAAAGGTTGGGGGGGCACATATATGCTGAAGACCTTTCAGATAGCATGTCATAACAGATAACTTGAACAGGTATGGTTGATCAAGCAATCACAAAAAAGCCAAGATAGCTGAAAGATACCCCTTAACTGTGCCCAGAACCAGGTTTTGCCAAGCTAACAACAAAACAGAAACACTTCAGACAAAGGTGCAGAAAGAGGGTCAACATGTTTTTCAGTGTCATGCCAAAAACTTGTTCCACCAAGAGGTTTATACTGTCTTTGGGGATGGACAACCGGCTGCCAAGTTGGCCTCAGACTTTGGGAGGGAGATCAAAGACTGCGGCTCAATCTGCATATATGTAGACTGTGCGCAGGTTCGGGTGCAGTACCCTGCCCTGTTGCTATGGCAGGAGGTCCTCCCAAAGGGGTAGCTTGATCAGAGGACCAATGCTCATGCTCAGGGGTTCAGGATGCCATACTCTCCATGTCCAATCCAGAGCCACTAGATTGACTTGGGCCCGGTCTGTCCAGATGTTCTTCAGAACTCTGGACAGGAGGGGTATTGACAGGAAGGCTTACAGGAGTCCTAAGCCCGACTCGAGACAAAATGCATCTCTGAGCGAGAGCCGACTTGAAAACTCTAGCATGCAGAAGTGCTGACATTGCTCTTTCTCAGCAGTGGCAAATAGATCTAACCAAGGTTCTCCCCAATCCCAGAAGAGACTTGTACCACTTCCGCATGTAGACGTCATTCATGATCTGTAAGGTATCAACGGCTGAGTTTGTCTGCCCTGGCATTCAGAGATCCCACTAGGAGTTGTACAGCCAGAAAAATGTCCTGATGTTCCAGCCATGTCAAGAGGTACAGGGCCTCCTGGCACAGGGTCCAGGACTCCACCCCAGGCCTACTTGTAACTGTACTACATGATGGTGGTTTTGTCTGTGAACACCTGAACTATCCTCACCTTGATGGATGGAAGGCTTTCAATTGCTCTCAACTCCAACAGGCTGATGTGGTACCAAGACACTGATGGAGACCAGAGCCCCTTTGATATCTGAACCAGGTCGAAGAAATGCCCCTGAAGCTGTGCCCACTGGAATTCCAGGTTCCACTGCAGAGCCCACATTTGCCACTGGGCATGCTTTACCAGTTGGATGCAGGAGGCCAGGAGACCCAGAAGTCTCAAAGTCAGCCTCAAGGAAACCTAAGATAGGAGGCTGAAGCACCAGAATCATAGCCCAAATATCCTGGACTCACTGCTCAGGTGAATAGGTACTGTGGCCAGAATGACTCAGATGAAAGGGAACGTCTGAGATGGAGACAGGTGCGGCTTGGGCAGGTTTCTAGTGAACCCCGGTGAATGCAGGAGATTCTCCATAGTCTGGAGGTGGGCTACGTCTGCCTGAGACGAGGCTGCCTTCAACAGCCAGATGTCAAGGTTGGTTGGAACCCCTGATCTCTGCAGATGAGCTGCAACAACTGCCATCACTTTTGTGAACACCCGTGGGGCGCTGGTGAGGGCAAAGAGGAGCACAGAAAACTGAAAGGGCTTGTGGCTTACGGTTAACTGCAGGTAACATTTGTGGGCCAGAAGGACGGGTATATGGAAATGTGTCCTGCAAATCCAGCGCCACCATCCAGTCTCCAGGACCTAGGGCAGACAGGACCAGATTTAGTAAGCATTTTAATTTCTCCTTTTTCAGGAAGTAGTTGAGAGGGTGTAGATCTAGTACAGGGCCGAGGTCTACATTCTTTTTTGGCACCAGGAAGTAGCAACCATGACCTACTTCTGATAAATGCACCCTCTCAAAGGCTCCCTTGGCCAAAAAGAACCTGCACTTCCTGATGCAGCAGAGGGAGCTGGTCCTCCATCAGCCGATCTGAGGACAGTGACATGGGCGGCGGAATTTCCGTGCATGGAAGGGCGTAACCCTTTCTGAACAACTTGGAGCACCCGCTTGTCCAATGTTATGGCTTGCCAGTGGAGTAGGTAGTGCATGATCATGCCGCCAACTGGTTGCCCGTGATTTTGCAAGGGCACATAAAAGAGGTTTCGAGGCTGCGAGGAGAGAGGGGGGGAATGGTGGATGGGGCAGATCTCCGGCCTTGGGTCCCACAAAAGGACTGGGGAGTCTGCTGCCCGTGGTGACTGGGTGGAAATAGATGTGGCTGGTAGCCCCTACCTTAGCCACGGAAAGAGCAAAAGGCAGAGTGGGGCTGGCATGACGTCATGGTGAGGCCCCCAACAACTAGGCAGTGGCCCTACAGTCCTTGAAGCGCTCAAGCACTGAATCGGCCTTGTCGCCGAGCAGACTAGTGCAGAAGAAGGGTATGCCCATAAGGAATGCCTGGATATCCCCCAATAAGCCAATTGACCTCAACCAGGTGTGGCGACAAAGCGCTCACACTAGCCAGTGAGTCGGTTATGTCCAGTCCGCAGCAGCATAGAGGGCCTTCCGAATCCAAGCTGATGGTGCGGATAGAAAGTTACGGAAGTCAAAGAGCTAGGGTAGCACCTTTATAGGCACCGCACATGTCACCTCCAGCGTGAACGACGCAGTGCCAATCGGCGCCACTATCCAGCGCACAGAGGTATTACTCAAACTTTTCCAGATCCAGTCTGATGGCTGGGGAATATTATATTGTCTGGATGGTTATTTCTCCATACCTTGATACACAGAAGGAATGAAGAAAGGTGCTGTAGACTGCTTATAAAACTTTGCATTTGGTTGAAGTAGTAGTGTGGCAAAGGCTGTCTGAGCAGAAGATGAAAATGCAGCTAGAATAAATGTGGACAAGTAGTCCAACTACAGAAACACAGTTGTGAGAACCAGGTTCCAATCACATCTATCGGCAGAAAGAAGGGAACTGCAAGGTTGCTCCTATGTGGTGAATGCTACAAAATCGTGCGTGTGTGTGTGTGTATATATATATATATATATATATATATATATATATATCAAAACAAAACACTCTCAGGCATAGAGTGGAAAAAAGAAGCAGAGAACTCTGGGTAGTTCTCAAGTTTAGGTGGAAAGCAACTCCTGTAGAGAGCACCCTCAACACCAGCAACACTCTAGATCTGCTCACCTCAAATGTCTGCTTTTCTATCAAAGTCTTTAAGTATAGGATTAGCACAGTGCCATCCACGCTGAGATAGAAAGGGACAAAGTCTTTTGCTATTCATACAGCAAAGTCTTTAAGCATAAGACTAGCACAGTGATGTCCATGCCGAGCTGTAAAATGACAAAAGCCTTTTACCATTCCAGGCATAGTATTACAGTTTCAAATTGGTAAAATACCAACCAAGCCAACCTGAAATGAATAAAACCAACTCCTGACACGTGTTTCGCTCACATAAGACCTCTTCAGTTCAGAGCGGTATAGCTTTGTCCAGACACAAGGGAGCTCCCAGTATAAGTCAAAACAAAACACTCTCAGGCACAGAGTGATGCATAAATAATATATATATATATAATATACATATATGTGTGTGTGGGTGTATATATGTGTGCGTGTGTGTGCGTGTGTGTGTGTATATGTATATATAGTAGTTAGTTATAGTTAGGATGTAGTTATAGGAAAAACTTTTTTGGGTTTGCCTACATCTTTGGCGTCGTTTGATGAATCTTCACGAAATTTTCCCAAAAAACTGCCCCATGATTTTGGTTGCGCATGGAAAATTTCGGGGTAATCCGTCAAGCGGGAACCGAAAAAAAGAGGGGGTCAAAAACTTGCATTTCCCATGTTATTTCCCATATGACCTTTAGGCACGGCTACAGCCCGAACTGCTGAATGGAATTACACCAAATTTGGCAGAAAGGCAGATGTCGGTTCAGGGAAGTGCCTTTTTGGGATTTGGTGTAAATCCATTCAGTAGTTGCTGAGTTAAAGAAATTTCCAATTGCATATGTAAAAGGGAGCTGAGGGGGGTGTGGCCAGGCGAGATGGCTGAGTGGACGTGATCCACCTCAGCTCCGGAGCCACGGAACTGCCGGACCGTTTTGCCTCTGTGTGGAGAAGCTGTAACTGACGGTGTTGCACTGAGATGGTGGCGAGAGGCAGTGGGGAGCTGGGCATAGGCTTTAGATAAGGCTCACTGACCTTTTTGCCAGCTTTCTGTGGTGCGGCCTGAGACGACGAAGGAGACAAGATGGCGCCGTAGCCGCTCTCCAGGCGGGATCCCTGAACGGCCTGGCCCCGCGGAGGCTGCATCGGCCGCGGTGAAAACGGGAGCAGTCTGCTATCCTCTGGTGCAGCAGCCGAAGATACTGCAGAAGCATTTTTTTCTTGCGCCTCTGCTGAGGTCCCGGGGAGATGCGGGAAGAACGCCCGCGGTGATTAAAGCCACAGCAAGAGCCCTCCCCTGGTGCTGCCAACGAGACCGGATGGTGGACGAGGCATTGGGGCACACCTAGATTGAGCAATGAGAGCACTACAGGGGATCCCCTTTGACACAGCGCTCTGCCCTAGGGACAAATCGAGGCCAAGATATTCAAGGTGAGGCCATGCCAGGGCACTACCTGACTTAAAGATGGCGCCTGGAAACTAATCTTCGTTGCCACTGTGGGGGATTTCGAGACATCGGGGCACTTCCACTCTGAGCTGTGGGGGCACTTCAAGGGATCCCCCCCCTTAAACAGCGCTTGGCCCCGGGGGCACATAGAGGCTGGACTAGTCCTTGTGAGGCCAGGGCAGTGCCTGACTAAGATTTTTTGTAACATATTTTTATTGAAATTTTCAGGTTTATTGTGCTGTACAGCATACAGATCTTTCAATCAATTGGACCGTTTATTACAGTATCTGGTATCACATATCATTTTCGAAGACAGAAGGATAATTTAAGAAAAAACTATTTGTGAACCCTATGGACCCTGATAGTGAATATGTCACTTGAACTGGGGTATAACACAGGAAAAACTAGGGGATGGGTATGGAATTTCACGTCCAGGCCTCCCAGACTAATGCTCGGACAGTCGTGTGGGTGTGGCGCACCGATTTGCGATTGAATCGACTCTTAGGCTCGACCGACAAGAGTGGCAGTATGCGCCATAGCGCTGCTTTGAATGTGATCATGTCCCCAGCATATGAAGGGGTTGGGCGGTCAGGATCTAAGACTGCGTTTGCAGGGCTGGTAGTGTAGGTGTGTCGCCGGGGGTTAGTTGCTTAAAACGATGTAACATGGCCCAATCCATTGATATGGGGTGCTTGCGGATCCCTCTAACCTCCTCCTCTGGCAACGTTTCCTCCTCCGCTGCCGCCCATTTGTGTGTAGCTCCCACCCAAGCCGTGAGTGGGGGAACGCCAGTGCATGGCGATGCTTCGTTTGGCTAACAACACCGCTAGGGAGAGAAAGCGAGTCTGCACCTTGTGTTGTTTGTGTGTGCGTAAGATACCTAGGGCGCTGGCTTCCCACGTGTCCATGCATGTGATCCCTGTGAGGTCCCCTAGAGCAGTATGGATGTGCTGCCAAAAAGTTCGGATTATGGGGCAACTCCAGAACATGTGTTGGAAATCTGCTTCCTGTGCACGGCATCTGGGGAAAAGTAACTGCGTGTCGGGGTAGAATCGTTGAAGGCGTGCCGGTGTCAAATAAGCTCTATGGAGTATGTAAAATTGTATGTTTTTAAAGCGTGCATTTCTGGATACCTTCTTGGGGTACTCCAGGGCCCTCTCCCATTCCTTCTCGTGAAGTGCTCGCCCAATTTCAGCCTCCCAAATGGCCCGTAGGGTCACTAGCGGTTTATTGGTCAGCTCTCGTTTGGCCTTATAGAGCCATGTAGTTAGATGTCGACCCGCCCCCATGTGTAAAATCGCGTGAATAACTGGATGTGTGTGTGGTTCCCCCCTCGAGAGGTCCTGGTACAGCCGGTAACTATCTAGTAGTTGGCGGTGAAGCAGGAATTGCCCTGGGGAAAGATCATAGTCGTCCATAAGACTTCGGAATGGTCTAAGCTGTCCGTCCTCAAAAAGGCACTCCATCTCAGTGATGCCACAGGATGTCCATGTGGTGAGCATATTGTTTGTGTAATAGTGTTCCCGCTTGGGCCACCCAATCAAAGGGAGTAGAGGGGAATACAAGGGCGTCTCTGAGGACATGCGGTGTATTCTTTGCATGCACCTTCGTGCCACTGCCACCTGTAGGGGATATGTATGTTTCGGTTTGGTGCCAGGAAGGCAGCAGATGACAGATCTCCGGAATGGATACCCGACCCGTTATAGTGTGCGTTTCCTCCGTGTACCTGTCTGCCGTCCAGTGGGAGAGCCACTGTAATTGTGCCGCTAAGAAGTAGGCCTCGAAGGAGGGAGCGCCCGGGCCACCCTGTGTAGTGGGTAATTGTAGTTTTCTCAGTGCTATTCTATGTCTGGTAGAGCCCCAGATTAACGCGCTGAGGAGCGAGTCCAAATCCCGAAAGAAGGTTCTAGGGGGGATCACTGGTAGATTGGTAAAGTAGTATAATAATCGTGGAACCATTATCATTTTGGCTAAAGCCACTCGGCCTATTGGGGCCAGCGGAAGGCTTTTCCAAAATCCGACTGCGGCTCGAATGCCCGCCAATGCCCTACTGTGGTTACCCTCAAAAATATCGGTTGAGGAATGATACAGGCGGATCCCGAGGTACCGAGGTATATCTGCGCTCCAAGGCACTCATTGACTACCCAGTCTAACCTCCTGAGGAGGTAGGCCCGGATGCAGCGGGTATATCGTGGATTTATCCCAATTCACCCGCAATCCAGAAGCTGCTGCGAATTCTGTCAATGTCACCCAAAGGGGGGTCAAGTCTTCTGTGATGTCTCGCACGTATATTAGCAGGTCGTCAGCGTACATAGAGACACTATGCACGGTGCCTGCTATGGGAATGCCCCAGCATGCTCCCTCCTGGCGAAGCCGTATGGCCAGGGGCTCGACTGCCAGGGCAAAAGGTAAGGGGGACAGCGGACATCCCTGCCTCGTGCCCCTCCGAACCGCGAACTCCGCCGAGATATAGCGTCCCAGGTGCACCCGTGAGGTGAGTTTTGTGTATCAGAGTTGTGTATAAGCGATGAGGGTGGGGCCAATGTCCGCTCGCTGTAGGACCATGAAAAGGTACTGCCAAGTGAGGGAATCAAATGCCTTCTCGAGGTCTAGGATGAGACAGGCCGACCGGGGATATATCCCTTTCACCTGGTCTTGGACGTGGAAAATGCGGCGTATGTTCTGGGATGTGCGTCTACCGGGGATAAATCCACACTGGTCCGGATGGACCAGGAGACGTATAATTTGTGCGTATCTATCTGTTAGTATCTTCCCGAGGAGTTTGCAGTCAGCGGAGAGTAGTGTTATGGGGCGATAGGAGGCCATTTGCTGCGGATCCCGATGCGGTTTTAAGAAAGTCACGAGTACTGACTCTCTCATAGATCTCGGTAGTTCTCCCTTCTCAAGCGCAGTCGCGAGCATCTCTACCAATCGAGGGACCAGTTGTACAGAAAAAGTAGTGTAATATTCTAGTGGGAGCCCATCTAATCCCGGCGCCTTATTACGGGCTAGGGCGTGTAAGGCGCGGGTCATATCCGTCGCTGTTATCGTCGTTTCCAGGGCCTCCTTATCTGTTCTTGTGATTTTTGGTATAGTCAGGGGATCGAGAAAACGATCCACTACGGCTTGTGGAGTGGAGACTGGGTCATTGTATATCCCTGCGTAGTAGCCGTAAAAAGCCCCAAGAATCTCGGCTTGGGAGCGCACCAGTATATCCTGGGAGTCCAGTATTTCGGTGATGGGTTTGATATCAGTGTCTTGTTTGGCCAGCCACGCCAATAATGTGCCTGTTTTGTCCCATTCTTTATGCATCCGAGTAGCGTACGATCTAAAATTGTACCGGCGGAGATCTGCGCAAGCGGCTTGATGATCTGTTTTTGCTTTGGCTAAGTGCTGCGTCTCTTCCTCGGATGTGGTGTCCCGCTTAGTGATAGCGGCGAGGTGTTGCTCAGCCTTGGTAAGCGCTTGTTCCAACACGCGCTTGACCCCTGTTATTTGTTTCATGCATTCTCCCCGGGCCACTACTTTAAATGTGTCCCATTCCGCTAAAGTTGAGGAAGCTGTACCTGCATTGTGTGTAAAATAGTCTTGGATGCTACGCTCCTGTTCATGCCTAAAGACTTGGTCCGATTGCAGTATTGCTGCTGTGCATAAGAATCGGTCGAGACGGACACGTAGATTATGCGGGATGGAATGGAAGGAGTACAACCGGGTCTGTGGTTGGCGCATTCGCCATGCGTCGGTAAGTGTCCAGAGTGCGAGCCAGGCCCGAAATCTGTTGGTTTGCCTGTGGGCCGGAGAGTGCACCGGAGGGGGGTGAGAGCGGTCTAGGTTTAGATCGAGCGTGCAATTATAGTCTCCACCCAGAATCCAGGGAATTGAGGCAAAAGGGGCTAAGATCCCGGTGAGGTGATCCCAAAATGTGTCCTGTTCTACATTGGGGGCATATATGCTACCAAGAAGTACTGCCTGCCCGTCTAAGAGGCCCTCTAGTAGCGCATATCTGCCGTCTTTATCTACCACCCTCCGGAGTTCCTGGAAGGGGGTTCCCGGTCGAACCCAGATCAGTGCCCCGCGTGCATACGCTGAATAGGTCGTGGCGCATATGGTACCCCGCCATTTTGCCTGTAGTTTCCCCACCTCCTTCGCAATGAGATGCGTATCCTGTAGGAAGTTATCCGAGCATTGTGACGCTTTGCATATGAGTATACTGCATATCGCTTGCTCGGAGTGTGGAGCCCCCTAACGTTAAGGGTGAGGATGGTAACATCCGTATGTGGTGTATTTATTGCCATGTCTCAGTATCTGTGTGCGATGATCGGGGTCTGTGTCTGTCGGGGTGTATTAAGCAAGGCCGACCCAACGGAGTGAGGGTGCATGTACCCCACGACACTGTTTGGCCACGTGTTGTGAGCGTCCGGATCTGTGTCATTCCATGAGGGGGGTTGGGATGTTGCTGAACTGGAAAAACTAACTGTATAACTGGGGTCGGGAAACATTCCCAATGCCAAGGACCCATCGCCAGAAGCGATGCGTCCAAACCTGCGCTCCCTATTAAGGGACGTGCAACAATGTATGATGGAGGCGGCGGTGTGGGTGTGCAGGGCCAAAAGCGGATCGGGCCTTAGTAGGATCAATGGGCGTTGCTCATAACGTGTCGGATATTGGCAAAGGTGTCTATAGACAGTGTGTGAAGTGTCAGTGGTTGAGGGGTTCCCCGCTGCGCGTCCCCCCTCTTCAAACAGGGGGGAGCTTTCGCTCACGGCGTCAGGGGTCATGCCGTCATGTCAACGTCAGGCATCTGCCCAGTCCTGCGCTGTCTATCCGCTGGGCCGCTCAGCTGGAGGGGTCTTTGCGGGTATAAAGCTATGGAGGTGCAGCTCACCTCACTGTCGCCAGCATATTTCTCCCCAAGTCGCCTGCTCCATGCCCCGTCGGTCCTGCTGCATGTCGGGCACCATCTTGAGGTCAGGCGCACCGACTACGAAGAGGGGCGCACCAGGGCCCACCACCAAACTGTAAGCGCACAGCTGCCTCTGCGGTCTCAGGGCTCCGCGTGGAAGAGGTGCCACCCCCGGTCAGCACCGCAGCGCGACATATGTTCTTGAGCCCGTCTCCAGCGGGGGGGTCCGTACCAGTTCCAAGATGGACGCCCGCTCCCTTCGCGTCGACCCAAGTCTGGCAATGGGCGCGCGCTCGGGGATCTTAGGGAGCTCCGCTACTTCAAGCCCGTGGGCTGACGTTTCCGTCCCTCCGAGCGTGCTCTGTGAGGGGCCGCGGGCGGCGCCGGCACCAAGGTCCTCGCGTGCGCCGTCTAGTTCGGTCCTCCGAGACTGCCATCCGCCAACTTGCGGCCAAGAGCCCCAGTCCGGCACTTTCACCGCCGCCGACGCCTGTCTCCCCTGGTGTACGCCTGATCACCGCTCCGATGGACTCCGGACCCGTTCCGGTGTCCTACGCTGCGTTTGTGGATACGAGCAACGCCTGGAAGCGGGCAGTCTGCGGGCCCGATCGCGGAGCCTCAGCAAGCCACAACCGCCATGGTAGCCTGCTTGGCCACGCCCCCGTGCCTGACTTTAAGATGGCACCCAGACCATATCATCATTGCTGCTGTGGGGGACTTCAGTGTGCAAAGGGCTGTTGAAGGGCATGTTTGCATAATGCTCCTTCACCCTAATCCTCACCAAGTGAATTGATTGCTGGAAAGGTGGATTGTCCCATAAGCTCCTTCACCCTAATCCTCACCAAGTGAATTGATTGCTGGAAAGGTGGATTGTCCCATAAGCTCTGGTCTGCCTATTCTGACTGCCTGATCTACAGATGGCTTCCCTGGCCTGACTCCTGAGAGCATCGCTACCGGCCACACTGCTACCCGGCAGTGCTTTTTGGTCTTTCTCCATTCTACACGGTGTGCCCACAAGTCGGAGGGGGAGCGGCGCACTTCACAAGACAGGTTCGCGCTGCAGCGCTTATGCCACCAAAAAAAGTGTCGAACAAAGTCTCCAACTACTTCGCGTCAGCGGAAAAGGGTCTTACACAGGACGGAGGGGAACAGACCGACCTGATGGCACTCACTAGAGATGACCTGATGGCTGCACTACGAGACTTCAAAACAGAACTGGGTAAGGAGCTTAAGCAAGACATACAGGCCTCTCTGGACCAATTGAAGATGGACCTCTACGCACGCATCTCTTCTCTCCAGCAGGATGTTGACACCGCGGGATCTAGGGTGCTGGAACTGGAAGACCAGACAAAGGCACTTGATGACCGCACATCCAAGATGAATGAAAAACAACATGATCTCCAGTCGCAAATTCAGCAGGTTCTCATGAAGATGGAAGACCTCGAAAATTGATCCAGACGGGAGAACATACGCATTCGAGATCTGGAGGAAGGAGCGGAGGGACCTGAGCTGGGAGCCTTCATGGAGAGCCTATTTGCTGAGATATCGATCCCACGCCAGCTGACGATTAAGATCGACAGGGTGTATCGTGTGCGAAACCAACAATCGGGAGAGCGGAGGCGCACACAAGACGTACTAGTGAGGCTGCACTCTTTCACGGCGAAAGAAGCGATCCTACAGGTGGCACGAAAAAAAGAGGAGACCTCCTTTCAAGGATATAAATGTGCCCTTTACCAGGATTTGGTCCCCTACACGTTGGCATGCAGACAGCACCTACTTTCAATCACATCGAAGCTACGGGAAGACAATATCCGCTATAGATGGACCTTTCCCTTTGGTCTTGCTTTTGAATACAACAACAAATTAAGACCTATCACGGAACTGAAAAAAGGCCAACACATTCTGGGCCTCCCGATCGCAGTTGGTGATGAGAATCCAGGTCCTACAACAGGAACGGGGGCACAACAAGGAGTGGCAAGGCAATGGCATACAGTAACCAAAGGCAAACCTAACTCAAGATGACGGCAACATAGCAATGTAGGTTCTCGATGTGAAAAGAAGTGTTCTTCAACTCTGCTGGGATATCCTTTTGCTACACGTGCGGGAAGAGAGGGTCTATGGCCATAAGAATTCAGACACTACCCCATGTTGAGATGGCTGCAATGGACTTCGGTCCACTCCACCCTCAGAGACTATCCTCGACTTGATGCAACCGGCAACCGTGGTTTCGGGCTCTGATCATGGCGTTATCATATGGTTTTTCCTCAAGTTTGAACTTGTTAAGAGCCCGTTGGCTCTGCAGCTTAAGGTTGTTAAGGGACAAATAGATTTTTTCTTTTTTTTGGGGGGGGGAGGGTTCCTGGTGGTGGTGCGGGAAGATTTTCCAATATTTTTTGACGCGTTGGGAATGCAGGCATTTTTGGGGAGGAGGGTGGCACCTGGTGGTGAGATCGATGGTTGGGTAGTTTCTCTCTGCAGGGCCGGCCAATTTCTATGATGGAGACTGCAGACATTCTCTCTGGAACCGCTATTAGGGGGGGGAGGAGGATAGCAGAGACGGGAGGGTGGTCATTTTTCCCAATGGTTTCCATAGCGTAATGGAATGTTAAAGGTCTAAACTCGCCGCTTAAGCGGCAAAAAATCTGGAAATGCCTCAATGATCACCAATTTGAGGTAGTGGCGTTGTAGGAAACGCACCTCAAAAAGACCGAAGAGCTACGCCTTCGTCATAAAAGTCATATATCTATATCTAGATATATCGATATATCTATATATAGTTATATTATCTACTGGCGGTCGCCAGTAGATAGTTATAGTTAGGACCTCGTTTTCATAGGAAAAGCGTTTTTTCTTTTCCCAATAACTTTGGCGCCGGTTGACGAATCTTTGCGAAAATTTCAAAACTAGTGGGGCGTTCCGGTCAGCTCCTATCCTGAACGTTTAGGGGTGATTCGGTAAGCGGGGGCCAAGAAAAAAGGGGGGTCCCAAAACATGTTTTCTCCTTGTTATTTTCCATAGGAAACTTTAGACACAGCTACAGCCCGAACTGCTGAACGGAATTACACCAAATTTGGCAAAAAGGTAGCCCTTGATTGATAATCTAATAAGCCCCGAAGAGGTGGTGATGTCACTGACCATGGCATGAGTGATGCAATATGTGAGGGTCTAAACAGTGTTTTGTGGGGGCGCGAGTTATAGTTAGCTCAGCTAACCATAACTGCAAAATTTCACTGGTTTTGTCCGAGTGAAACCTGAGCCTAACTAGAACATCTCTGAAACCTTTGGTTCTCGAGAGTCCTTGGGGCCAACAAGCCCTCCTGTTACCTCCGGTAAGACCCACAGAACTCAATAGCTGTGAAGACTTTGAAAGCCACGACCCCTTTCTCCACCACTCTGCAAACGTGCCTCCTGGTGCACTGCTGGTTGTGGGGTGAAGAACCCTTGGCTGTAGAGTGACCTTCGGGGCCAACAAGCCCTCCTGTTACCTCCAGTAAGTCCCACACAGCAGGATTTCTGAGACCTGGTCTGAGGCCCCACCCCCCTTTTCCCACCACTCTGCAAACGCAACTGCTAGTTAAAAAAACATAAAAATTCACGTAACAAAACAAAGGTTATAGGGAAGTTATAGTTAGGAAATAGAATTTGACAAACCTTAGAAATTCACTGAAAAAAATGAAGGTCACAGAGTGATTATAGTTAGGAAATAGAATTTAAAAAAACGTAGAAATTCACAGAAAAAACAAAGGTTACAGGGACATTCTAGTTAGGCTCAGATTTCATTTGTACAAAACCAGTAAAATGTAGCAGTTAGTTATCTGAACTATAACGTACGCCCCTGCAATGCACTGCATATGACCTCACATATTACCTCACTCATGACATGGTCAGTGACATCACTGATGACATCTCAAATGACGTCACTGTTGACATCATCAAGTGAGTGTGTTTTTAAGAGTTTATGGATGTTAAACTTATATACTAACCTACTACAAAAGTTAAATTAGTATACTAGGTGCACTATTACTGAGTGATACTACTTCTAACATATATTAAGTGAGTAGCTGGGTGACTGTGTGTGTCCTTGTGTGTATGGGCATGTAATTGGCTGAATTGGAGTATAAGAGGGTAAGTGAGATGCTGTGTGGGTGTGTGAGTAGCTGTGTGGGTGTGTGAGTAGCTGTGTGGGTGAGTGAGATGCTGTGTGAGTGGCAGCATTGGTGAGTGAGTGGGCATGCCAGTGGCTGTATGGATGAGTGAGAGGTCCTATGGGTGGGTTAGAGGGTGTACGGTGACTGTATGGGTAAGTGAGTGGGTGTCTGAATGGGTGTATGAGTGAGTGGCTGTTTGAGTGGATGTTTTGTTAAGTGAGTTGGTGTGTGAGTAGCTGTACTGGGGAGTAAGTATCTGTGTGAATGGCTACATGGGTGAGTGAACAGATGTGTGAGTGCTTGTATAGATGTGTCTATGGGTATGTAAATGGTTGTGTGGGTGTGTGACTGAGTGTGTGAGTGCTTGTATGAGTGAGTAGCTGTGTTGAGAGGCTGTATGGGTAAGTGAGTGGTATGTGTGTGACTCTAGGTAAATAATTGGGTATGTGAGGAGCTATATGGGTGAGTGAATGGTTGTGCGAGTGGCTGTATGAGTTAGTGAGTGTGTGAGTGAGTGCCTCCAAGGAGGAGTGAGTGGGTGTGTGAGGATTGGTATGGGTTTGTGAATGGTTATGTGTCAGGATTTCTGCCACAGCTCACCTCTCTTGACTATCACAATATACCTGCGTGACTCATATCATTCCTCCCAACACTTATGAATGCGCAAATGTCTTGAACCCTGACTTTTGACCATATTAAATGCTGTAGGTAATAGCTGCTTGCAGCTGGCGTTCCCTGGTTTGTTTGAAAAGGCTTAATAGCTTCTACAAATTTTTTACCATGCATATGCAAGGTTAGGTTTCAGGCACCATGGAAACATTGAGAATATCCACCAGAATAAGCATCAAGCAACCGGCATAGATGACCTCAACGTGAACCTTCCGGAAGACAGCGCTCATCAAATTAATCCCCCACACCTGTTCCTTCCTATAAGCAATTAGAATGCGACTTTTGTGAACATTCTAAAACACCTTCTAGAAGGCAGTCTCATCAAGTTAATTATCTGCACCTGTTCCTTGTTACAAACAATTAGAATGTGACCTTTATGAACATTCTAAAGCAGTCCACACTCCCCTCCTTCGCTTAGCCTCTTCGCCTGCTATTTACCTGTTTCCCGGCTTCAAGGACTCTGTCTTGCCAGCTCCCTTGATCCTCCTGCTCCGACCTCACCACAAAGAGCGTCCTGCATTAGTCTCAAACCTTGATGGAAAAAAGAACAAGAACAAAAGAAGAGATGCATTAATAGACTTGATTTTACTACACACTGAGCTCAGTTGCAACATCGTGCTGCAAAGAAAGGTAACCAGTGTTTTTGTTCAACTTGTGCATACTGTTAGCAGGGCTCTGCCAGAGAAGACTTGGGTGAAGCTAACCCAGTGCAAATTTGCTTGTGGGCTTCATGCTGAAATCATACTCACTACATTTTTGAAAAGTTTGATAAAGGAGCTTCTACGGACAATCTAAATGAAAACAACAAAACTAAAGGTTGGTTGAGATTTGAAAAGCTTTTGTGAGGTGATACCTTAAGAGATAGAGTGAATACTAGACTAAAGCCTTATTATTTAATTGTTTATTGGTTCCATATCTGCTGGTACCATTCATCAGACTGGGGTGAATGCCTGCTGCAGTGTTGCTGTTGCGTAGATAAACCACAGCAACTTTGACTCTACACACTCTCTTCATCCCAACCCCCTTCCTCCTGGGATTTACCACCGGAACAGTGTCTCCTCCTGTAAACCAAGGGCAAATCTCGGGAGGATTCGGGAACTAGCGTTGCCGCTCCAAAGGAATCATCTGGGATCCAGGTAGGTGGCTTATGACAGAAGACATTCCTTTCGGGTGGTGCCATGACCAATCAAGACCAAATATTCAAGGATGATCTAGCATGTGCCTTTTCAGGGGACCTCAGAGACACTAACAATCTGAGTTAATGCAGCAGTTGCAACTAGATCTGAATAGGTTAAAAGCAGAAAATGCAACACATAAAGAAGAATTGCAGGGAGAGAGGACACATTTCACACAATGAAGGGACATAGTTGCCCAGCTTTGACCCAGCCTGTGTTTGGAGAACCATTTCAGAGAGGTGCATTTACAACTACTGACCAGAATCTGCATGTATCAGTCTCAAAACCCAGCCATGTGCCCTTAGCAGCTCCAAAATGCTTTCATGGTGACAAAACTAAATTTGCAGCCTTTATGAGTTAATGGCAATTACATTTCCTAAGCAATCTCAGGCGTTCCCTAATGGTGCTGCTAATCTCTTATTTGGGAGGTGTATCTGTTAACTGGGCAATTCCTTTAATAGAAACAAATGATCCCCTTTTGTTCAACTATTCTGCTTTTAAGGCTGCCATGATGCACAAGTTACTACTTGTGTAACGATATATCTGTAAGAGACATTAGTTAATGATAGATTCCTTACCTTAGAATATTCCCCAGGCGTCAGTCTGGATCCGGAAAGTTTTCTGCTTAGCAGTGCCCCTACGTGCCAGTCACCGGCGTCGTGCACGCCAGGGTGACGTCACGGAGGCTACTTAGGCGCCACCCATGCGCGCTGACGTCAGTTCTGTTCACAACTTTCCGCACCGAAACGCAGAGCCATGCGAGAAATTGACCTTTGGTGCATAAAACTAGGGCCCTAAAAGGGGATGACCTTAACCCTAGTAATCAGTTCGCAGAACCGGGAGGATGGGTGGGGCGGTAAGGAATCTATCACTAACTAATGTCTCTTACAGATATATCGTTACACAAGTAGTAACTTGTGCATCTGAAAGAGACACGTTAGTGATAGATTCCTTACCTTAGAATAGATACCCCAGCAATACCAACCCCGGTGGTGGGTCTGCGAACAAGATTACACCAGAAAGTCACGGAGCACAAAACGGCCAAAGAAGCCGTCTCTCTGGACCTGACTGTCAAGGCAGTAGTGCTTGATAAACGTGTGCAGCAAGGCCCATGTACCTGCCTGACAAATATCCTGTAAGGGGACACCGCATCCCAAGGCAGTAGTGGCTGCAGTTGCCCTGGTCGAATGGGCACGCAGTCCCTCAGGACACTCCTTCTTGGCCAAGGAGTAACATGCTTTGATGCACAGAACGACCCACCGAGAAAATGGTCCGTTTGTGCACCGCCCGACCTCTTTTGGCGCCCATATAGCCAACAAAGAGCTGATCATCCACCCGGAACTGCTGTGTATGCTGCAGATAGAATGCGAGCGCACGTTTTGGGTCCAGACGGTGGAGCCGCTCCTCTTCCCTTGAAGGATGCGGAGGCGGAAAAAAGGTGGGCAAAGTGATGGTCTGTCCGATGTGGAAAGGCGTAACAACCTTTGGCAAGAAAGAAGGACGTGTCCTCAGAACCACCTTGTCTGGATGAACAGAAAGGAAAGGAGGTTTGGAAGAAAGAGCCTGGAGCTCACTCACTCTCCTGGCAGAGGTGATGGATACCAGGAAAGCCGTCTTGAGAGTAAGAAGACGTAAGGGACAGTTATGAAGGGGCTCAAAGGGAGCACACATCAGAAAAGTCAAGACAAGATCCCACTGAGGCATTATGCAGGGCACAGGTGGGAAAGCATGCGTAATGCCCTTAAGAAAACGGTTAACAACCGGGGACTTAAAAAGAGAAGGCTGATCTGGAAGCCGTAGAAAGGCAGAGATGGCCGAAAGATAACCTTTAACAGTGCCCAGAGCAGAGCCCTGCTGGGCCAAAGAAAGAAGGAACAGAAGAACCTCAGAAAGAGGGGCAGAAAGGGGATCCACAGTCTTAGCTGTGCACCATGCCACAAATCTGTTCCACCTACAGGCTTACACCGTTTTAGCAGAGGGACGCCTGGCTGCCAGGATGACATCACAGACTTCGGGAGGAAGATTGAAAGGTGTCAACTGTCGCCTCTCAATCTCCAAGCATGGAGGTGGAGGCTGGACAGGTTCAGGTGGAGGACCGTCCCCTGCTGCTGTGACAGAAGATCCTCCCGAAGAGGCAGACGGATCGGGGGATCGATGCTCATACTGAGTAGCTCGGGATACCATACTCTTCGAGCCCAGCCTGGAGCCACAAGAATAACTTGGGCCAGGTCGCGCCTGATCTTCTACAGCACTCTGGGCAGAAGTGGTATATGCGGAAAGGCGTACAACAGATCGCAGCTCCACTCGAGACGAAAAGCATCTCCGAGCGAGTACCGCCTTGGAAATTCCGCCCATTGGTTACCAGACCCGCCCCTGCGGAAGCCACGTACGCGGCCACGCTGAGGCAGGTCCTGCACAGGCTTTGTGGAGGAGCGCGACTGGGCACCCTTACCCTGGCTACGAACGGAACGAAACCCAGGCGTGGCAGGGCTCTTAGCGGAAAGACCCAAAGACTTAGCCGTAGCCGTTGACTCCTTAAAGCACTCCAGGGCACTGTGCGCCTTGTCGCCAAAGAGTCGAGAGCCATCAAAAGGCATGCCTATGAGCCAGCTCTGGACATCAAGCGAGAACCCGGTAGACCGCAACCAGGCATGACGCCGCAACGCCACAGTCATGGAAATCGCCCTGCCCAAGGAATCAGCCATGTCCAGGCCACACTTGATGGCAAACTTCGCTGCATCCTTGCCCTCCGCAATCGCTTGGGAAAGGACGGCCTGGACCTCTTCAGAACACTGAGGCAGGACCTCTGCTACCGTATCCCACATGGCGTGGGAGTAACGGCCCAACAAGCAGGCAGTAATAACCGACCCCAACCCCAAATTGGCCGAGGAGAACAACCTCTTGCCATATTGGTCCAGCTTCGTAGAGTCCTTATCCGGTGGAGCCATGGAAAAGGCACTCTGCGACATCGAGGCCTGAATGACCAGGATCTCAGGTGTGGGGTGAGAGGTCAAGAAGGCAGGGTAACCAGGCGCCAGACGATGACGCCTAGCGACGTTCTTATCCACCGGTGCCCCCGAGGCCGGCCGCAACCAAGTGCCCAAGAGGACTTCGGTAAGAGCCTCATTGAAAGGGAGCAGCGGCTCCGACGACGTAGACGCCGTCTGGAGCACCTCCGTAAGGAGGTTGGTCTTAAGGGCCACCATAGGGAGGTCGAAATGGAGAGCCTTCGCAGCTCGACGCAGCACCATAGTGTAGGAAGCGCCCTCCTCCATAGTAGGTGGAGGGGAGGCAAACCCCGGGTCAGAAGACACATCAAGTTCACCCGCATCTTGAAGGTCATCCACCTAATCCTGCTCGGGGTCACACTGCCGCGCAAGGGGGTCCTCGGAGCTGTCCCAGTCCTCATCCGGCTCCGGGGTAGAAGGAGCCGGCCACAGCGGCAGGGCCGGAGCCAGAGAGGGGGCCAGCAGCCGCATCCCAGGTCAGAACGAAATGGTCCGAGAACCTGGGCAGGGGCGGGATAAATGACACCCAGTGCGGCGCCTGTGGCGGCGATGGGGCTGGAGCCAAAGGCAGTGCCGGGACCGGAGCCAGCGGCGCTACACCCTGTGGCGCCGGGGCTGGAGCCGCAGGCGCTGGATCCAGTGGCTTCAGGGCTGGCGCCGGAGGGGGTGCCGCCGGGTAAACAGGATCTGGACACGGGACCGCGGGGCCCGTAGGCATGCCGGCGGGAGCCCGAGGCCTAAACAGGGGGTCCATGGCAGCAAGAAACTCTTGCATCTGTTCGGGAGTCGCCGACAGACCCGGGAATAGCGGGTAGGCCATGGCACGGCAGTCCCAACAATCCCGGGAGTCATGGTCGGTCTCCAGGCAGTAGAGGCAGACATCATGGGGGTCCACCACCTACATATTACGGCGGCAGGACCCACAAGACTTAAAGCCGGGCATCCGTACGTGCACCAGGAGAGAAGAGAAGGAGACAAAAGTCTAAAAAGAAGTGGTCAAAAATTGACCGGGGTTCGTGCTCAATCCGGATCTACGCTTTCGGCATGGAAAAAGAAAGAACTGACGTCAGCACGCATGGGTGGCACCTCAGTAGCCTCCGTGACGTCATCCCGGCGCGCACGACGCTGGTGACAGGCGTGGAGCCGCACGGCGCCACCTACTGGCGCGCAGGGGTACTGCTAAGCAGAAAACTTTCCGGATCCAGACTGACACCTGGGGAATATTCTAAGGTAAGGAATCTATCACTAACGTGTCTCTTTCAGATTAAGTTATTTGCAAAAAACATGTTTTTATCTAAGCAAGTAACAATGAGTTAATAAATCTATGACAAGATTCTGAGGACCTGCTGACTTGTATCACTACTTTCAATCAACTGGTGGTGGAAACGCGCTGGCCGGAAGAGAAAAGAACATCTGTATTCTATCAAGGGTTAAGAGATGACATTAAAGATTCCCTCTCACACATAGTTGATCTGCCCGACGATTGTGCAGAATTTATTGATCTTGTAGTTAAGCTTGATCACTGACTGGGCGAGTGAAAGGGTGACCGATCTCACGATGACACCACCGTAATTGTTCTCAAAACTGAGAAGGAGTCAGACAGCAAGACCCTTGATATTGAACCTATGCAGATAGGAGGTATAAGGGGTCCACTATCTAATGAGGAAAAGGAACGTTGCCGCAAATTAAGCTTATGTCCTTTCGCTAAGGAATGTTCTGCAAAACCAAAAAAGACTAAGGCTGTGGCTAGTGTAGAGGTCGATCAAGATCAGAGAAAACAAAGGTTCTCGACCAGAAGGTAGATCGTCTCATCAAGAGAAGCTGCACAGACCTCACAATATCTGACCAATGTAGGAAATCAAAGTCTGTGGCATTTGACTATCCAAGTCACAGTTATCCAATCCCCACAGCGGATGCACATAATAGCCATGCTTATTGACTCTGGGGCCACAGACAATTTCTTTGATCTGACCCTAGCTGCCAAGCTCAGGCTCACAAAAGTTCCCAAAGAAAAACCTTAGCCTGTGCGAGCAGTAGATGGTTCGGAGTTGTCTTCTGGACAGGGGCTCTAACCTTAGTGTGCGATAATTGGCATACTGAATGACTGGTCTTTGATCTAATAGACACTCCCACCTTTGGGGTAATTTTGAGAGTACCTTGGCTAGAATACCATATTCCAAAGATTTACTGGATACACCGCACAATAGGCTTGGACTCACCATTCTTCCCTACTACCTGCTACCAAAAGACTCCAAAGGTGTAAATACCTCCACATTGCGCAATGGTCCAGGGAACCAAAAACCTTAAACTACCCAAAGAACACCAGGACTTTCAAGGTGTTTTGACCCCGTGAAAGCCACCCAATTGCCCCCAAACAGATCCTTTGATTACCACATAGATCTCCTCCCGGGAGCAATGCTGCTCTACAGTAGAGTTTACGCGTTGACAGAACCTGAAACTCAATATGTCTGCATATATCTGGATGAACTACTAGAGATAGGTTTCATACATCACTCTACATTGCCTGGCTCCAGCAGCATTTCAATATTTCATTAACGAGATCTTGAGGGAGTTTTTGGATGTTTGTGCAATCATCTACATTGACAACATTCTGATTTACTCAGAACAAGAACATGTACAGCATGTATGCACCATCTTGCAGTGCCTTAGGGAAAACACTCTCCTTGCTAAAATAGACAAATGTTCCTTCCATGTACAGTCAGTAGAGTTTCTGGGGTATCACTTATCTCCGACAAGCATCACTATGGACCCCAAAACGGTAGAAGCCATTACCAATTGGCTAACAAATGTCAAGGAAATTCAACAGATACTTGGCTTCACCAATGTTTATCATCGTTTCATCCCGCACTTTTCAGAGATAGTGGCGCCCATAACACAGCTGCTAAAAAAGAGGCAATCATTCACGTGGTCTCCAGAAGCCAATCAGGCATTGCAACTGTTAAAAACTAAATTCACGACTGCACCCATTCTTCAGTATTGCTATCCAGACCAGCCCAATTACGTCGAAGACTATGCTTCACAGGTAGCCGTAGGAGAACTTTTATGTCAAAAGAACCCAAGAACTGGCCACGTGCATCCCAGAGCCTTTTAGACCAAAAAACGTCTACTAGCGGAGCAAAATTATACGGTGGCTGAAAGAGAACTCCTGGCCATCAAACTGGTGCTCATTGAATGGAGGCATTACATACAGGGAGCTAAACATACAGTTACAATATTCTCACAATCCTAAAAATGTACAATTCTTTAGCTCCGTTAGGACTCTCACCCCCAGGTAAATGCAATGGCAGCATTTCTTTAGTGGGTTCGATTATATCATCACTTATCGCCCTGGGAGCAAGCAGTTACAGTCTGATGTTCTTTCTAGACTGGGGTATGCTCATTCTTCCCATTTCACATCAGAGTCTCCTCCTACCACTCCACCCGAAAAGATAGTCGGTCAGTGAGGGTGACACCTTTATAGCGGCCTTACATGAAGAATATAAAAAGATAAAGGCAGAAGAATGGATCAAAACACTTAACCATACTATCACAGACAAGCTGTTCCTTCACTCTCAGAAACTGTACATCCCTACTACAGAATTAAGACATCAGGTAATTCAATGGAATCATGACATAGCATTAGGAGGGCACCCAGGTATAATGAAAATCCTAAGGAATTGTGAAACAACCTTCTGGTGGAACAACAAGTGGAAGGATATACAAGTATACATATCTGGTTGCCCAACTTGCTCACAAAACAAGAACACTCCCACTGCGCCTGCAGGCTTATTACAGCCTCTGCCTATACCCCCAGTTCCTTGGCACACAATTAACCTGGATTGTATTACTAACCTGCCAGCAAGCAATACTCTCACTACCATTTTAGTATTTGTTGCCATGTTATCATAAATGGCACATTTCAGCCCCGGCAAAAAAATACCCACTGCAAATGTCTGTTTTCTATCAAAGTCTTTAAGCATAGGATTAGCACAGTGCCAGCTACGCCAAGATAGAAAGGGACAACGTTTTTTGCCATTTCTAAAGTAAAGTCTTTAAGCATAGTGCTGTCTATGCCGAGCTGTAAAATGACAAAAGCCTTTTACCACTTGAGATACAGTATCACAGCTTTGAATTGGTAAAATACCAACCTAAAATAAATCAAAGCAAACCCTGACACGTATTTCGCAGATAAAAATGTTCGCTAATGAAAATGTCAGGTATATAGTGCGGATAGTGTTTTTCTTTAAGCATGGTTTGTTTAAAATTGAGAAGGACTAATATTGTAGAATGCCTCGAGATTTCTTGTGCTAGCTTCATTTCAAGTGTAACTTTTTTTTGAAACATGCTGAATATATGTTTTAGAAGCAGAAGAAGTATTTGAGAAATGATGTAGGTATGCAATTTGCAAAACGGTTTGTGCTTTGAAAAATGTGAATATGTTGTTTTCTATTTTAGAAACTTACTGGTGTATGTTTCTAGAGGGCCATGTATGCAATTATATATCACATGTGATACCTAGATTTCACTCACACATAGCTCAGAAGAAAAGTATGTATACAGTAAAACAGGTAGTTTGATATTGACAGAAGGAGATAACCAATGATTCCGAGATATAGTGACAACTGTTATGTATCTAACAGCAATGAAGGTACTTTCTCAGTCAGTCAGGCAGTATTCATGCACTCATGGAATCACCCAGCCACTACGCACGCAGTCATCAAATCAGTGACTCAGTATCCATGGATTTATTAAATTATCCAGAAACTATACATGTACTCTTGCAATCAGGCAGGCAGAAAGTATCTAGTCATTGAAGTATGCAGGCACTACATATACATTCATCTAATCACCTAGGTACTATCTATTGAGTTATGCAATTAACAAGGCTGTAACTATGCAATCATTATAACATTTCCACAGAACCTATGCAGCCATCTAAACACCCACTTATGACCCACACGGTCAAAGAAATACTGAGGCACTTGCGTGCACTGCTAAAACACTCGGGTTCTACTCTTGCACTCATATAATTACATAGAGAGTACCACTGTAGTAAACCTATCACCCATCCAGTACTTTTGCAGTCATTTAATTACTGAGCCAATAGTTTTGCACCAATACAATCACCCCAACAGTATACTTACTTTCATCCAATCTCTCAAGCTTTAATGGAATCATGCAGTCACTCAGCCACTAGTCATGCACTCATCTAATTAGGTAGGCACTACTGATGCACTTATTCAATTCTCAGGACACTACCCATGTAGTTATGTAAGCATGCAGACACTACCTGTTCAGTCAACCAAAAAGACATGGTCAGTATTCAATCACTGAAACATTATTCATCCACTCATCCAATAGGCTAGGTGCTATGCATGGGCTTAAACAATTATGGATGCACTATCCATGCATTGCATAAATCACCTCTATACTATGTATGCACTCTTGCAATCATCCAGGTACTAGAGTTGCACTCATTTAATCATCCTACCAGTATCTATGCATGTATTGAATTATTGAAGCATTAGTCACGCTCTTGTCAAATCATTCACTCTACTCATGCAGTCATCCAAACACCCAGATATTAGTGGCATACTTGTGCAAACATGCAGGCAGTAAGTATACAGATATAGAATGACCCGTGGAGTTATGACATAGTCAGGGAATCATCTAGGCACTAATTGTATCCTCACGGAATCACGTCGGCACTACCTATGCACTCATTCAATCATCCAGGGAGTATTGATTTATTCAACCACTAACCCATGTGTTTACAAGTTTTACTGAGGAATATGTAGTCTTTAGACAATATGGATGATAGGTTTACTACAACTGTATTCTCTACATAATTACACGAGTTGAGCATGAGTTTTTCATTAGTGCACGCGTATGCCTCAGTATTTCAATGCATGCATGGGTTGTAAGTGGGTGTTTAGATGGCTGCATAGGTTATTTGCAAATGTTCTAATGATTGCATAGTTCCAGCCTTGTAAATTTTGTGTTAAATTTAAAAAAGTATAGGAGAGCTGCAGTAAAAGAAATAACAAGTTGTGAGAGTAGTTAATAAGGTCTTTGCTTTGAAGAGGACGCTTTTCATTTTGATTCTAAATAGAATGAAGACTCGACAAAATAGTGTTTGCATAAGGAGACAAAACCAGAAGAAAAGATTAGTGAATAGAAGTAACTGTTGTACAGTTTTTAGTGGACAATGGATACATACTTATTGTACAGAGGCTTTCTTTAATGAAGAAAGCTATATCTAGTATAACAAATTAGTTGATGCTATTGATTGAAGAGGACGATGTTATCAAATGAAGAACGGTAGTCCTATAGCAAAAGAGGTGATGGTATCTAGAAATGCAGAAGGTATTGTAAAAGAGGAAGGCATAGTCAGGGTACTGTATGCAAATGGAATTATAGTAGTGTTTCTAGTATTAAGACAGGAATCCACCGATATATTAAGAAAATCCCTATGTATCTTTCCAAGGGGAAGTTTAAAACACAAAATAAGTTATACCACTCAACAATGCAAACTTTAGCTAGGAGACTGAATTATGTGAAAACTCCTGCTTTATGTTTAGGAGAAATAAGTAGACTACTTCTGCATGGTAGTGTGGCAGATGTAGAAAAGGTTTCTGATGATGTGCAGTTTCATTTATTTGGTCCTAAGCAGGATTCTAGGAAACATGAAGAGTTGTTAAGAGGAGGAGTTGCGGAACAAGACATATATTACAGTTGACAGTTTTAAAAAAGAGATTACAAAATGTTATAGAGTGTTCTGTAAAAAGCAGAGCGTGTTTGTATACGTTGTTGATGCACTAACTAGAAGATTTAAACACAGACTGTTGACGTATTTAAAAAGTGAAAAAATTCATTATAACAGGCAAAAGTTAGCTCTGTATTTATTTGTAGAGGGATGGTTTAACTTGTGCATACGGCAAGTTATATGCAAGTAGTGTTACAATAAATTGGAAGATGATCAAATGTCCAACATATAGATATTAGATGCCCATTTTGTAAGATAATAAAATGCATGTTAATGTAGAAAAACTATGAATGTCAAACATGAAAAAAAAAAAACGCTTCAACATTTATTATTCTTTCCACCATTGCGAAGGGCGGTTAGGGACTGCTCTCCAGCACTAACTACAACTCCACAATCCATGCAATATGATGCCATCAGGAAAAACTATGGAGCCAAATCTTGTACTAGAGATTGGACTTTGAATGGATTCTCTGCTTCGGTGTTGTTGTGCTGCTATTGAAGACGAGGGAACTTCAGCTTTGCATTGCCTTCTTGCTGCTCACTTCAACTCCTCTTATGAAATGTGCAAAAAATAAAATGGAGAAAAAAATACCATGTATAACTTTTGGCAGCATTCTGAATACTTGTAACACACTGCTCACCAGCTCTTATAACAACACTACAGTCCATGAAGTACGTGGCCATTCTTGACAACTCTGGAGCCATATCTGTTGCAGTAGTCTGCACCTCAGAAGGGAGTTTCTGACCATGAATTGGTGCAGCTGCCACTGAAGTTGATGATCCTCCAGCTTCACTTGTTTTAGATGGTATAACATGGACGTTGTCCCACATGAATATTTTTTGTTCGTCCCTCTAGAGAGGCTCTTGTCAGACGTGCATTGCACTAGTTTTGCAGCGATTCTCGATTCCCCACAACAATGGATAGTTTGATGTTTGTTTGGAAGTTATGCTGTGTTTATGTGTTTAGATGTTGAAAGTTATTTTTTGAGACTCTTGTTTTTTTACAAAAATATTGTTAAAATAAAGTTAAACCAATATGTTTCCGAACAGCTAGACTCACACGTTGTGTAAAATATGACTATATATCTGTATTTGTGACTGCTAATATCATTGCAACCTCTGGTATTGTTGTTAAGAAAATACATTTTTGATGTTGTTATTTCGACAAATGAATACAAAGGAGAAAGTTATATTAGTATCTTACTAAATAGCTACACTAAAACTTTATGTAAAATACGTTAATATATGTGTTTTACACTTAGTCAAAAACACCTGGTATTCGCAGTCTGTCCTTGGCAATGGCACTCATAGAATCATACAGGCACTACCTGTGCAATCATCAAGGACATCCTCTCTGTATCACTCTGCAAATGTGCCTCCTGGCATAGTACTAGTTGGGGGGGATGAAGTCCCATTGGCTATTGAGGGTGTTCGGGGGCCAGGTATCCCTCTTGTTACCTCCAGCAAGTTGCACAAAGTCAGTTTGCTAAAAGGTGTTCTGAGGCCACACCCCCTTTCTGCACTACTCTGCAAATATGTCTCCTGCCACACTACTGGTTGGGGAATAACGTTGTCTTGGATGCTAAAGGACCTTGGGGACCTAGAAGCCCTCCTGGTACTTTCTATAAGTCCTACTTTCTGAGAGCTGGCCTGAGGCCCCGTCTCCTTTTCACAGCATTCTTCAAAGACCATTGCTACTTAAAAAAAATGGAAATTCACTGGAAAAAACAAAGGTTACAGGTAAGTTATAGTAAGGAATTAGCATTTAAAAAAACCTTAGGAATTCACTGAAAAATCCAAAGGTTACAGGGCTGTTATGGTTAGGAAATAGAATTTTAAAAAAACTTTAGATATTCACTGAAAAAACAAAGGTTACAGGGACGATATATTTAGGCTGACATTTACTCACACAAAACCAGAGAAATTCAGCAGTTATAGTTAGCTGAGCTAACTATAACTCGCGCCCCCACAAGGCACTGCTTATGACCTCACATATTACATCACTCATGACATGGTCAGTGACATCACCGATAATATCATCCAGAGACTGGGTTTTTAAAATATTTATATGATGAATCAGTGGGTGAGTGACTGACTGTTTAAGTGAGTGATTTGGTGTCTCAGGGAATGTATGGGTGACAATTTCAAATGACAGCACTGATGACATCAGACACAGAATCACAAACAGATCAGCTAACACACCATACAACAATATACATATACACTATACACCCACTCTCATGCAACAACTAACATCCCCATTGGCACACCCATACAAACATGCACATACCTACTCAGTGATCCATACAGCCAGTCACACATCAACTCAACTACACAGCCACTAACGCAACCACTAACTCACATGTACAGCCACTCATGCAGGTACCGACTGACCAACCCTATTCAACTTTTCATTATCCTGGGGCCAGGGTCATTCTATCCTGACCCTTTCAATACATTTCCTCGCTATCATCCATCTTCCGGGATTGGCTTTACTTCTTAAAATGGCCATCTTATTCTGTAGGGTCGTGCCTTCACCGTGACCTTACATAGAGGGTTGCGCTGAACAATATTACCATGGGGTCAGGATCCTCCTATTCTAACCCCTTCAAACAATTTCTTTCCTATCATCCGTTCCTCGGAACCGGCCTTAATTCTTAAAATGGCGGTCTTATTGTGTAGGTTCGTGCTTCCATCGGGACGATACACGGGGGGGCACTCCGTCCACGTGGCATAAAAAGTATTACAATTGACTTTCTGAACTCATAATGAATCCACTAAACTGCACTACAATATACCCCTGGGGTCAGGATCCCCCCTATCCTGACCCCTTCTTTTATTTTACTCCTTTCTATACATCTCCGGCTATGCTTCATGAAATGGTGGCCACAACATTTTTGCACCGCTTTCGTCCAGTCACTTACAGCACTCCTTGTGTTGCGTGGCTTCATGTAACTGTAAGTTGAAGTCGTGAACCCTCCACCTCCCTATGTATCTAAATTAGAATTTCAGTTAATTTCTCAAAAACTACTAAATGGATTTACACTAAATAACAAAGAGGCACATACCTGAAACAACATCTACCTTTCTGCCAAATTTAGTGCAATTACATTCAGCAGTTTGAGCTGGAGATGTGTCTAAAGGTCATATGGGAATTAACATGGTGAAGACGTGCTTTTGAGCACCCACTGGTTTCCAACCCACGCTTGAGGAATCACTCCGAAACTTTCAAGACAGCAGCTGAACTGAGTGTCCTATCAGTTTTGAAAATTTCGTAATGATTCGTCAAACGGCGCCAAAGTTATTGGCAAATAATTTTTTTTCTTCCTTTGGAAACTAGGCAATCTAGATATATATCTATATACATATCTCTCTCTCTATATATATAGATATCTATATATATCTATATATATATATATATATATATATATATATATACACACACACACACACACAATGAACGGACTACACAATACTCCAAATCAAAATGGGTTTAGAAAAAAGCAGCTTCTAGCCCTATCACTGCTTTAGAGTAGGGAGACAAACCTCATAGGGGTGAAAGGCAGCATTACTGATTTATGAAACTATGCTTCATGTTGCTAAAGCAAGCATAAACAAGAATGCCCCTGAGACCATAGATACGGATATATTCACTTAGAGCCTAGACACAGTGCGTTGCCTAAGCTAGAGTTCCACTACAGAATGATATTACATATAGAGAATTTATACAACTGTGAGTCTGGAGGCACAAAAGCTAATTCTCATCACAAAAGAAATTTTATCAAAAATATTTAATATTTTTAATTCGATTATTTATGAACATTGCCACTTTTTTGTTCTTTCTTTAAACGAAAAATTATTTTCTTTAGAAGAGCAACATTTTCATTGTCACAAAAATTAAAGCAACACATAAGGTATTATAAAATCATGATTAATACATTTACAAACAGTGAGATTTAGACAAGTTCTTGACATCTTTTGGTCCTAAAATTTAAGTGAACAAATATGCAACATAAATCGGGAACGCCATACATAATTTTTTCCTCGATTAAGTTTCAATCCAACGGTCCAAAGGTGAGAGGGTCAGAGATAGCATTGATACTGGTGGAAAACAGTTATACCACAATTAATTTGGTACACTTTGACATTTCATCAAATCTCCAAACAGTTATGTCCTGTTGCAACTCTTGACCTCGTGCAAAGGGAAAAGTTGTGTGAAGTTGGGAAGGTGGGGTTAAACCAAAAAGTGAGCCGACGCGTTTCGACCTTCAAGTGTGGGGACCACAACGATTTCAAGGAAGGTCTTCCTCAGGGCTGTACTGCTTTATATAGGACACTGAAAAGATGGGGTGGAAGATATCGCTTTCAGCAGAAACCAATTCGTTCTAAGGATAGGCAGCAGCCGCTGCCTATAGTTTTTAATCTGTCGCCTGGGTATACGCGCATACGTCGTGAAATGGCGGGTATGATCACCAAGCATCGACACCGTGGACCAGAGGGTTGCAGCTGAATCACTTGTAAATGGAATATTTCCAGGGCATGACACTGAGCTAGGAGCTGCCCTTGGTCAGCTGATGGAATCCTGCAGCTGCTCTATCTTCGTATTTTTGTCTGGAAAGTTGTAGAGCAGATCGTTCAAAGGCTTGAATCGATTAAGTCCCTGTGTTGAGTGTTTTTCCCGTTTAATTTCCAGGCAGCCCTGCCGCCGATGTTGCTTTCACAACTCTTTGTCTCTTAATTCCAGGGCTTCCATCGGATGTTTAATCACTGTGTTACGAGTTGTTCAGTTAATTTTTCTGGCAGTCCGCTGCCAACGTTGCTTCCACGAGTCTTCGTCTTCACCGACTGGATCAGTCAATTTCTCAAAAACTACTGAATGGATTTACACCAAATAAAGAGACACATACCTGAACCAACATCTACCTTCCTGCCAAATTTGGTGCAATTCCATTCAGCAGTTTGAGCTGGAGCTGTGTCTAAAGGTCATATGGGAATTAACATGGTGAAAACGTGCTTTTAAGCACCCACTGGTTTTCAGACCACGCTTGAGGAATCACTCCGAAACTTTCAAGACAGCAGCTGAACTGAGTGTCCTAACAGTTTTGAAAATTTTGTGATGATTCGTCAAACTGCGCCAAAGTTATTGGCAAATAAAAAAAATTTCTTCCTTTGGAAACTGGGTCCTAACTATAACTACCTAGTAGGCAATCTAGATATATATACACACACACAAACACACACACACACACACAATGAACTGACTACACAATACTCCAAATCCAAATGGGTTTACAAAAAGCAGCTTCTAGCCCTATCACTGCTTTATAGTAGGGAGACAAACATCATAGGGGTGAAAGGCAGCATTACTGATTTATGAAACTATGCTTCACGTTGCTAAAGCAGCACTACTGTGAGTTAAATACTATTAAAGGAGCATAGATGGTCAATTCAAAGATAGATTGACTTTATTGAAAGTTAACCTGCAGTGATACAATAAATATACAAACTTCTAGACTAAACACATGCCACATTAGATTGAACAACTTGGTGCTTTTTAACAGAACAAGGACATTGGAGATTTTTTTCATGATAGCAAGGATTATATTAGTCATTTACAAAATATACACCTGTTCAACTGGTGGATAATACCAAGCTCTAATTTACAAGTAGGTCATAGCTCACAGCCAATTCAGTGCTTAACTGACATATTTGTAAAAAGTTAACCACAGAATAATATTGAAAAGTAAAACATGGAGGCTTTATTTAAAATAGATGGAAAGAATGAGGTGGTAACCAATTAATACTTAGTTAATTTTCAGATAATCTAACATCAGCCTACAATAGCCAATGAGAGAGTTTAGGCTTCTGAAAGAACACAAGAGGGTACTTGGAAATAACCATAAATAATTTGAGTACACACATATTGTAAAGATATGGATTGTTACCATGCAGTGATATTCACATGAATGTCAAGTGAGTGTACCTGTTTGAAAACATATCTTTACCCACTAGGATGAAAAGTGGTCTACGGTATCCCCATATACAATATCCTGTTTTTGCACTAAGGAGATAACTTCTCTTGAAAAACTTGGAAGTTATTTAGATTCAGTTAAGGTTAGTGTGTACTAAGAAGTGGCTTGATTTTTCTGACAAGACAAAGCTCACACTGTGGTAATCAAGTCTAGTACAACTGAATTTAATGATTGACATTCACATAGTTGAGCAGGGCACCCTCCCCAAAGTTGCAGAGAGAGGATTTTAATATATCACCAATGGTTGTGAGCATATGATCATTTAAGCAGCAATTGGAAGAGGGAATATTGTGTATGGGGAAAGAAAGTAGTTTTCCCCAAACCTTAGTAGTGAAGTTCAGGCCAAGTGTTGTAGTGGTCCAGTTTTAAGGAAATAATTTGTAGATTTGTGTTCGACAACAGCTAGAGTTGCCTAGAGGAAGAAAGTAAGTAGCTTAAATAGGTGGAGTGTTGCTTGAAGTTTTCTGATAAGAATTAAAGAATGTGGACAAATCTTGGTGTTGAGTTTGGTATTTGCAGTAGGGCTAGAATACCAGTCTGGTGATATGACAAGGTCTGCTTATCTGTGATTTGAAGGTAACCAGTTGCTAGTGGTTTACTGAGGTGAGCATGAAGAGATGGTTCGTGTTTCTTCTCACCTTGCTCCCCCTCACTGCGTGGTGCCTGTAGGGATCAGGGGCATATTCATGTTAGTAATGTAGAAGTGGTCATGTGATTCTTTTAAGAACAGACCAAAAGTAGTTGGTGTTGTGTGTTCCAATTAATAGATACTTACGATGAGTTGTTTGTTGATTCCTCTCATGCTAGGGGCATGTACGTGTGTGTTATTCATCTAATAAAATACTTTAAAAGAAGAACTGTTAAGAAAATAAACGCTGAAGCAGCCTGTATCTATTCCATACCATGATCTAGAACATTCTATGACAAACTGACTTTGTTTAGAAAATAAATATAAACCTTTCCCTTCAAGAAGCATTTCATCCCTCTCTAACAAGAGAACGGATATGGTAGGAAGCCGAACTATGCTTAACCATATGAAGTTATCTTGACTATCTTGGAGGACCACATTGTGTTTGACTGATGGTTGGGTATACGGAATCTGTAGCTTGTCTTCATGGGAAACCCCGGTTTCTGTGAAAGGAAGTGTCTCAGAGGGCTTAGCTGAAGTATTTTGGGTTTCTTACTGCAGATTTCATAAGAATGGTTAATTTACTCCACTAACACCTGCTCGCACTTACACTTCCTAGGGTAGGGAATTAATGGAAGCAGACGCTCCTCTGTTTGTTTGGTAACAAGGTTAGAGGGGCTTGACATGTCTCTGCAATATCTATGGGTATCAATAAATTGAGTGTATGGCATTGGCTGCAGTACAGCCTAATGAGGTATTAGTGTCTGCATCTAATGCACCTTCCATGCTGATAAATGATGTGGTAGCAGAGTGTGAAATACTGGGCTTAAGAGACTGGGCAGCTGTGAACTGACTACAGGGGAGAAAAGCTCTTGTATGAGGCATCATTTTTGCTGGTCCAAAGGGTTGATGTCTTCACTGGACCATGTTGGTGTCAGTAGGGCTTGACAAGGAAAAATTGGAAAGCCCACTTAATGAATTAATGTGGAAGCTGAAAATTGACTGTAATGTTGTCTCTATGATAAGCATCTGTTAGCCCAATTGCAGACAAACATAAAACTTTCAGAAACCTAAAATAAAGCAGCAAAATACAACCTGCTAAAATAAAGGCCAGGTGTGGAGTTGCCTGGAACATTATAGTCAACAGAGTGCTGATGGGACTAATTGCCTAGCGCACCATGACTAACTTGCAAGATGTGTTAGTAGGCTTTACTGGAAAGAGGTACCTCAGTGGGCTTAGCAGGGGTAAATCATATGTGGTGCTCTACAAGATTAAGAAAGTAACAGGAATTTTTCCAGGATTTTTCTAAAACTGAAGATTGACATGTGTATGTCAATTTCACTAATGTTTTTGTAAGGCACATGCACCACCCTGCAGAGACAGGAAGGAATTTCAGATTCAGAATTCAGATTTCAGAATTTCAGATTTTAGGAGAAGAACAAGTTACTAAACTTCGGTAACTCTCTTTCTGGTGAGAACTCTATGTAATCACAGATTTCTCACCTATACACTCTCCAGGCACCAGACTGGATCTAGAAACTTTTCTTCAGCAGTGCTCCTACGTGCCTCTAGGCAGCACTGTGTAATTCCGCATTGGCTCCATCATCCCGGAAGTGACGAAGCTAAGCTGCATGTTAAGTGCTACCAATGCGCTTTAATGTCCATTTATTTCCCTTCCTGGTCCTTCTGATGTGGAGCGTGAATAACTGCTGGCACCAGTGTGGTGTCCTCTAGCCACTCCACATAACATGGAGGTGGGAGGGCAGTAAGGGATCTGCAGTTAGATAAGGTATCCACCAGAAAGAGCATTACCAAAGGTAAACAATTTGTTCTTCTCATGGATAATCCTAACTGCAGGTTCCCCAAATAAGAATAGACACCAAAGCAGTATTTTAACAGGCGGAGAGTCTGTGGAGTGGACTCGGACCAAAAAGTACTTCAGGACCGAGGTGGCAAAATATCCTTCCCACTGGTTCTGACCATTAAGGCAATAGTGCTTTGTGAACATATGCACAGGCATCCACATTGCAGCCTGGCAGACGTTAAGGACAAGCACTCTGCGAGTCAACTCAGTCATTGCAGACTTCACCCCAGTGAAATGGCCACTTGGACCTTCAGGGGGCTGCTTCTTGGCCACTGAATTGATGCGATGCAGAGGATCTTCTAGGGCCCAGTTGATGGAGCATTTCCTTCTCTTTCCAGGGAAGAGGGGAAGCAAGGAAACCGGGCAGGTTAATGGACTGCCCTACATGAAAGGGAGCCATGACTTTTGACAATTATTCCACAAGAGTCCTGAGCACAAACTTGTCTGGGTAAAAGGTGATGTATGGCAGCTGCACTGAAAGTGCCTGAAGTTCACTCATGCGACGAACTGACAATTGTGATGAGGAAGATATTCTTCAATGTCAGGGGATGTAGCAATCAACTATTCATCAACTCAAACAGCACACACATCAGAACTGCCAAGACCGAGTTAGGTTCCCAGTGTGGTCTCACAAATGGCTTGGGAGGGAATGTGTGTCAGACCTTTAATAAATGCCATCACGACAGGTAATTTAATCAAGGAAGGTTAGTTTGGAGAATATAGAAAGACTAAAAGGCAGACAGATAACCTTGAATAGTGCCCATTGCAAGGCCCTGATTGGCTAAATATAGAACAAACAAAAGGGCATCGGATAGATTTATCTTGTAAAGAATCAATGTTACGAATGTCACAACAGGTCACATTTGTCCCAGCGCCTGGCATAAATGGATTTTGTGGAAGAACATCTGGTGGTAAGAATGACATCGTATCCTTATTCCGTTTTACTAGCTATTCAATTTTGTAGCTGTAATCACTCTTATTTCCATTCCTGTAAACAATTGTCAAGAGCTGAGAGGTAGACTGGAGTGACCGTTGCAGCCGCAGCAGCCAGGACTGTCACTGGACCGGACAGGCCTGGTCGAGAGAGGACTCACTCAAGAGGCGGGCCGCAAACGGTAATTGCACAGTGGCTCGCGGCCTGAGCCTGGCTGCCTGCAAGTGACAACAGTTTTTACACGAACCAAAGGGAGAACACCTTGAGCAGAAAGCTTTTTGTGAAGACAAGGAAAACAACCAGTCCAAGGACATCATTTTTGTCAAGGAAAATAGAAAAAGGAGCCGCCTGGGGAAGAAACTGGTCCTGAGAATCAAACAAATGGTCCTGAAGAAGTCCCTGTAAGGGATGAAACGCGTTGGCTGGATCTGCCCAAAAATTATGTTTGGAATTGACTAAAGGATCTTTATATACATTTCAATGTTTGATGATTTACTTTAAAGATAAAGAGAAGCGACTTTGTTTACAAGATTGGAAATAAGAGTGATTACAGCTACACAATTGAACGGCTAGTAAAACAGAATAAGGATACATTGTTGCCCTACTATTTATGGAAAGACTTTTGCTTGAGATTGAGTTCTGGGAGCAGTCAGAACTCTAGGAGTAGGCACATTATCTTGAGATATAGTGTGATTTTGTCCGGTGCACTCCAAGGATCACTACGGCTAAACTTGTGAAAAACAAGAATGACATCAACCACCTCAGGCAGTTAGTTGCTGTAGCTTAGTCACCACAGATGTAGTTGTAGAATGCACAGATATCAGTGGATGACCCTGCCCATTTACTTGAATGGAAAATCCTAACAAAGTGGTAGCCTGATTGGAGTACACATGCTTAGAATTTCCAGGTACTATACTGGACTGGCCCAATCCAGAGCCACTAAGATGACTTGGGCCTGGTCGTTCATTTTTTTTCAGGACTCGGGCAGGGGAGGGGACAGAAATTGTCTACAAGACCCGCATTTCATTCCAGCAAGAACACATCTCTCAACAGAAAGTCCGAGTGAAACATTCAACATTATGTGTTCTCAATGGTGGCAAAAATATATAGGGTTCTGCCCACTGTTGGAAGCTGTCCTGGGGTATCTTGGGACATAGATGCCACTTGTGATCTGCCAGATGCCACCTGCTAAACTCGGACGCTCCGACATTCAGGGACCCTGCCAGGTGGTTTTGATCAGGGAAATACCCTGATGCACCATCCAACTCCAGAAGAACAGAAGCTCCTGGACGTACGATGCTACTCTGCCCTGTATGTTGTAATACCACATGGAAGTGATGTTGTCTGTGAGAATCTGCACCTGCCTACCCTTGATGGATGGCAGGAAGGGCGTTACAGTATAGAAAAATGGCCAAGTCACTGACATGGAGCCAAGCTTCAGTTGGAGACCGTAGTCCTCTGATCCTCACCTCCCCCAGATGCCTTGCAGGCATACATCTGTCGCCACTGCCAGCTCAGGATGGGGAAGAGAGAGGGTCCTGTCAATGGACAAATTCCATTTGAGCAGCCATCACTGCAGATCGCATGCTGTACCCTCTGAAATCTGAGCAAAGTTCATCAGATTTCTTTGATGCTGGGACCACTGGAACTGCAGATTCCATTGCAGAACATGCATATGCCACCTGGTGCAGCTGACAGGAGGATGCAGGAGGCCAAGATTTTTTTTAATTTTTTTTTAGAGCTGCTCTCAACCTGATCCAGGACCAACCTGAAAAATCAGGATCGTAATCTGAATGCACTGGACTTGTTGTAGTAGAGAAAGCCTCTGAAGGGCTTGTTGATCGTGAACCCCAATGATGTCAGGAGGAGATTGACTGTTGAGAGCACAACCTTTAGCCAGTCGTTGAGGAAGTGGAAAGACTGGTATCCGTGACCTCCAAAGATGGAGTATGACCACCGCCATTAGTTTCGTGAACACCCGAGTGGTGCTAGTGAGGCCAAAAGGGAGCAAAAAAACCAAAAAATTCTCCTAGCCTACCTTGGACTGCAGGTAACGTCGGTGGGACTGCAGCACAGATATATGTAAAAACATGTCCTGCAGATCCAAGGGCACCAATTAATTGCCAGGATCCAGGCCAGACAGGATTCAGGCCAGCGTGAGCATTTAGAATTTGTCCTGCAGGAACACATTCAGCGATTTAATGTTAAAACGAGGCCTGGAACATCCGTCCTTTTTCATTATATAAGGAAATAATGAGAGTAACACCCTGAAAGAGTAACGCCCTCCCCACCTGCAGAACAATGGACAGGTGCTCTTCTGAAATTCTCTAATGTGGGAGGGATGTTTGGTGTGGCAAAAAGAGATGGCACAGCCATGTTGAACATTTTGTAAGACCTGTTTGACATGACGAATCGCCACCCTATCCCTCAGTGGATGGACATGCACCTATAAGGTTTGGTGGCTGTTGCAGGAGGGGATGGTTAATAGGAAGGCTAATGGCCTGCAGACTACCTGCCAGACCCATGTCTCGAAAGGGCTGAGCGAGACTGGTGCACTGCCTGGAGAGACTGTCTTTGCCTATATGCTAACCCTCTAGTGTAGCCTCTGAACTTTTTGAATAGGTGTGTAAACTGTTTGACTGGGTTAACAGACCAAGGAGGGCACCGTGGCTATTCTTTCCTTGAAGTGATCCAACACAGAATATGCCTTTTTGCCTAACAGGAATAAGACATCAAAAGGTATATCCAGAAGAGACATTTGTACATGGTGGGAAAATTCCATGGATCACATCCACGCATGTTTGCAATGCACAACACTGGTGCCAACTGCCCTTCCTAGGAAATCAGTAGTCTGAGCCAGAGAGTAAGCAAGGTCTTCCAGGACCACTGGAAAGATCTCACTGGCCACGTTGCATAGGGCAAGCATGTAGCAACCCAATACATGGACAGCATTAACCGACTGCGATACTGGACTGGCAGAGGAAAACATATGCTTACCAAAAGCAGACTTCCTATCCAGAGGAGCCGTGGGAATAAACTGGGACTCACTTTACTAGTTGAAGCCCGAGTTACAAGGCTCTCAGAAGCCTGAGGTTTAGTAAGAAAATCAGGATCGCCAGGAGTCTCTGTGATGTCAGGCCACCTGCCTAGTCACTGGTGGGCCATAATAATTTTGACCAGATGGCCACACAAGATATGATTGAAAGCCATTTTAAAAAGGGTGCAAAAGCTCAGACATACCAGGCAGAAGCTGCAAAATTTCTACTAAGATGTTTGTCTCAACTGAGGGCAACTGCTCTCCAGTCCAGCATGGCAAAGGAGGACGAGTCAAACGTTGTGTCAGGGGAATTATCAAGCCCACTGGCTTCTTGTAAAGGCATGTAAAAGTTTAAATGTGTTTAAGGAGGGGGTAAAAACCATCTCCATCGCCTCCATCATCATCCCCATCCTGATTTGTCCCTTGTTCAGAGTCAGACTCAAAAAGATAATGGAGCCTCTGCTGGCATGTCCACCTTGGGAGAAGCACTAGGTCAGAGTCAGAATGTATGACAACCAGTTGTGCTTTTGTAACCTCGTAATGTGACATCGGTTGAGATCAAACTGAATTAGGTTCACTGTTTGACACTGGAGTCAGCACTGGATCTTTGGTATCGGTATCAACGTAGAAATGCCTGACGCAGGTCTTGGAGCTAGATTGGAAGCTTGTACCGGAGTCAGTAAGGGGCCCAAGGTGGTTCCTAAGGGGTCAGACTGCACGAGGAAGTATCTGCCAGAGGTAGCCCAACTGGGGCCCCTTTGGGTCTGTGGTGCCTGAAGCCATGCTATAGGAAGCCAGAAGCGCACCAAAAATCTACAGCATGGCCTTCGTAAAGACTTCAATCTGCTGTTTCCCAGGAAACTGGTGGTGCACGGGGATGAGCTAAGGAATCTGCTCCGTGACTGGAAACCTCGAGGGCGAACGACTCACATCATGATGCCTTCTTGTCTTCTCTTTCAGTTCAGAGTGGTGAGATGTTGTTGAGTCTCACTTCCCTTTTTTACTGGTTGTGCTTGAATGTGTTAGAGGACTTTAAGCACAAAGTTGACAGTTCGTCGACATGGCCTCCGGAGCTGGACCGAATCCGCAACTGAACTGAAGAGAGTGCAAAACTTGTATTTATGCCACAACGTTTTCTCGAGTTCGGCGACATACAGCTTCAACTCAAGGTCCCTATAACCTTTGGGTGGATGAGGGCACATTTACTGCACAACTTTATGTAGGGGCCCAAGCCTAGACACCAGACACCTCATGCAGGTCCATAACCAACATTTGCTTTCTGCAGCCATGGCATGGAGTTTTAGGAGTGGACACTGTTCCCCAGCACACTGGCATTCAATGTAGAAGTAATCGGAAGACTGCCAAAAATAGGAGCAGAGCTCGGGGCCGTTTAAGCAGGTGCAGAAAGAAAGGAATTGAGGTTAGTGAGCACGAGTGGTGCCTATATGCAGCTCCACTCCATCACTGCCAGGGTGGTACAGAGCCAACACGGATACAGAAATGCCCTCATCCTTTTCAACATTAGGGCGTCTCCAAAGAAACTGGGCCACTGTGCATCAAAGAAGCAAACTGGTTGCACTATACAGGAGGAGAATTAAAAAGGTTGGCTTGGGGACCTCTTAGAGCATGGGTACTCACAAACTTTCTCTCGGAGCCAAATTTACAGTGTGGTTTGTGGCTGAGGGCCGCACCGGTGGGGGCGGGGTCAGAGGGGGGAGGGGCGGGGCTAAAGCAAAGAAAAATTGTGACCATGAGGTTGAACACAGGTCCCTGCAGCAGACGCCTTCGTCCACTGAGCCACCAGACCCGGCATTCACATATCTCTTTCTCCCTCTCTCTCCCCCTCCCTCCCCTCTTCCTTTCCCGCCCTCCCCCTCTCCCTCCCTCTCTCCACCTCCCTCTCCCTCCCTCTCCCTCTCTCCCCTTCCCTCTCCCTCCCTCTCTCTCCCCCTGTCTCTCTCCCCCCGTCTCTCTCCCCCCGTCTCCCTCCCTCTGTCTCCCTCCTCCCTCTGTCTCCCTCCTCCCTCTCGGTCTCCCTCCTCCCTCTGTCCCCTTCCTCCCTCTCTGTCCCCCTCTGTCGCCCTCCCTCTGTCGCCCTCTCTCTGTCGCCCTCCCTCTGTCGCTTCCTCCCTCTGTCTCCCTCCCTGTCTCTCTCCCTCCACCTGTCTCCGTCTCCCTCCCTGTCTCCGTCTCCCTCCCTGTCTCCCTCCCTCTCTCTGTCTCGCTTCCTGTCTCCCTCCCTCTGTCTCCCTCCCTGTCTCTCTCCCTCCCTCTCCCTCCCTCTCCCTCCCTGTCTCCGTCTCCCTCCCTGTCTCTCTCTCCCTCTGTCTCCCTCCCTCTCCCTCTGTCTCTCTCCCTCTATCTCCCTCTCTCTCCCTCTACCTCACTCCCTCTATCTCCCTCCCTCTGTCTCCCTCCCTTCCTCCGTCTCCCTCCCTTCCTCCGTCTCCCTCCCTTCCTCCATCTCCCTCCCTTCCTCCATCTCCATCCCTCTCTCTCCCTCCCTCTGTCTCCCTCCCTCGGTCTCCCTCCATCTCCCTCTGTCTCTCTCCCTCTGTCTCCCACTCCCTCCGTCTCCCTCCCTCCGTCTCTCTCTCTCCGTCTCCCACTCCCTCCGTCTCTCTCCCTCCGTCTCCCACTCCCTCCGTCTCTCTCCCTCCATCTCTCTCCCTCCGTCTCCCTCCCTCCTTCTCCCTCCCTCTCCCTGTCTCCCTCCCGCCCTTGGTCTCCCTCCCTCCGTCTCTCTCTCTGTCTCCCTCCCTTTATCTCTCCCTGTCTCTCTCCCTCCCTCCGTCTCCCGCCCTCAGTCTCCCTCTCTCTCCTTTCCTCTGCCTCCCTCTCCCTCCCTCCATCACCCTCTGTCATCTCACCCCCTTTGTATGTCAGCCCTCAGCCCGGGCTCAGACAGCTTCCCAGCGCGCACACACAGCTGCACTGAGAAAGCTTCCCAGCGCGCACACACAGCCGCACCCGAGTACTTCACAGGTCTTTAAAAGACCATTTACATGTTAATAAAGCTTTGTTGCATTTCACCTCTTAGGCCCCTGCATCTCCACTTTGGCAATTACTGGAATCCCCCGGCCCCCACAGAGCAGAGTCTGGGCTGCTGCACCCGGCAGTGTTTGCTATTTTTTTTTTTTTTTTTTTTAACACAGGTAGGATGTCTGCCAGGTCCGCGGGCCGCCAAGGAAGGCTTGCAGGGCCACTGGCGGCCCGCGGGCCGTACTATGAGTAACCCTGTCTTAGAGAATATTCTAATCATGTGACTAGCAGGCAATCCTGTTTGGGGTTTTCTAGCATCACAATGAAAAAGCAGAAGAAGCACTGCTTGATGCAAAGCCAGCTCTCAAAGCTACTGCCAATAGGCACACATGTGACAAGTGTCCCTTGTTTCCTGTTTCAGAAGATGGTTGTGTTGACCTCAGATGATTCCAGATGTGGTAGGAAAAGCTTTAATGGAAAAAAAGACTGCTCTCAGTTCCAATATGTTTAGGCACAAAAATGCTTTGGTGTTGCTCCACAAAGGCACTGACAGAGTGCCCAGCAATGTACCCTCTTGTTCATAATCTGAAATGTCTGTGGTGTCCTTTAGTGTGTTAGGAAGGCAGAAGAGAACTGCTCCCAGAACGTTGGGAGCACGTGTCACTATGCAAAGCATGTGCATTCCAAGGTATTACATCAAACACACCAAAGGGAGGAATGCATGCAATCATTTTGACCACTAGCAATCGCTCGGGTAGCATTCCAATCCACTGTTATTTTGCCCCACTATGCCACCTCAGATTAGGCCCAACCATATGCAAACCAGTCTCGGTTCTCCTCTAATAGTAGCTGCCCAGCCCTAGCTGTCGAACTAGGTCCTCTCTGAAGTGCAACACAAGCAACCCAAGACCAGTTTCGGCTTGATTGGGCCACTTCAGTTGGTTGTAGATTGGTACCAGCAGCACAGTGAGCTATAGGACTCAGGCTACATCCTAATAGCGAACCACAAGTAGGGCGAAACCGGTCTGGGGTTGCTTGTGGTCCCTGCTTTAGGTGACCTAGCCAGGCAGTTCAGGACAGACTGCTCCAATGAGGAGCTGGATCGGTACTGATTTGCATAAGCCGGGCCTTTATCTAGAGTAGCCTAATGGGCAAAATGTGGTGTCCTGGAATGTGACCCAGGTGATTGCCAGTGGCTGACATTAATTTAATCATTTCATCTGTAGCAAATTGGTGCTGACCATTTAGTTAACCAAGATTTTTTGCTTTTGACTACCAGGTTGACTATTCCAAGGTAGGCATCAAGGATGTAGACAGGGATGTGCTTCAAATGGTCTTCTCTTAGCTGGTTCCAGGGCACCATCAAGGCACGCATGAAGAGCTTGGTGTAGCATAAAGACCCCTCTTCAGAATGTAATGACTCACAGAAGCCTCTATACAACTGGTTGTTAGCATCTTATTGGCCAAAATTATATTACTGAGTCATTGATGGTGGCTTACCTCCCTGGGGGAGGTAGAGTCCATAATCACCTCTTTAAACTCAATTATTTTTGGTAACTCAAGGAGGGCTAAGAGCAGTTCACCAAGAATTCAAACTTGTCTTGAGCTTCACTACTAGACCAGACTACGCTTTTTTCTTTGGCACTAATCAAATGGTACAGACTTCCAGACTGCAGAGGACTTTAAGGTCACAGGAAGGCTACCACCGGGGGGGTTGGTGTGGCTTGGACGCAGTCGGGAATGGCCGCTCTCCCGTGAGCTCCGTGATGGTGCGGGAGACTTTTACGGTTTTCGGTGGTCGGAACCTCGATGGACAGCTCGGAGAGGAGCCGCAGCAATGATGAACTTACCAGACACAGTTTGCATTAATCTGTGAGGTCCCCGCGGTAAGCGGACAACTTGCTTTACATTCTTTGTGCTGACTCGAGTGTATCGGGACTCGCGTCCGCCATTTTGTCTTTGCTGCGAGCGGTGTTTCCTCACAGAATGAGGCGGCATTCCTCACGAACATGGGATATCAAGATCTGTTGCTTTATTCTCAAGAATTTTAATGCTGGCTTTTTCAAGTTTGCTTATTTTAAACCTCCTAAATGGTTTTCGAGGTTTGTTGCTATCCTCCGATACCTCTGGCTTTTTTCTTGGAGGTTTTTGTATGGATATAAATTGTATTGCGGCACCTCTCCTCAAGCTTATTGCTCCTGTTACTCTGTGACTTTCATGTATGGGGAGAACAAATTCTGCTCACCGTTCCACGGCTGCGTCTTCTACTTTTGTGGTGGATTATAACCCTTTCAGTGTTCTCCAAGACAATATGGCAGACTCTGAACAGGTCTCACTAACTTCGCCCCTGACCAATGTTTCGCTGCCTACTTCTAAAGCTATATCGAAGTTACCTGGCACATCGACACAATCACCTGTGAAGAGGGTAAAACAAGACCCTCCTTCACCAATGATGTCTCCTCCTCCAATTTCAATGGAGTTAATCCTGGAAGAAATCCGAGCTCTTAAACCTTACATGGAAGAGACTGATAGTCGTCTTCAGCAATTAGACGATAAATGGTCTCATATGGAAAGTAGGGTTGTTCAGTTGGAGAATAAAATTGATTCTTTTGATTCTGCTGTGGTGCAAGTTCCCTCTATGCAGTCTCAGACTTCGTGTCTTCAAAAACAGATCGAAAACCTTGAAAATCGCAACAGATGCAATAATTTACGCATTTATGGTTTAATAGTGGGTCTTGAAGGAACTAACCCTCTCTCCTTCTTTCAATCTTTTCTACCAAAACTTTTGGGTATCCCGGATTCTCTACCTTCGAACATCCAACGAGCTCATCATTTGGTCACGTCTCTCACTCGACAGCCTCATCGAATAAGCCAAGAGGAGTAATATTGTAATTTTTGGAGTACACAGATTTGTTGAAAGTCTTATAAGCTGCTACGGTCAAAGGTAAAATCTCTTGGGAAGGCTCTACTCTTCTTTTCACAAGACTATGCCAAAGCAACAGCAGATAAAAGGAAGCAATTTTTAGACAGGAGACCAGCACTACGGAATATTAATGCCAGATTCGGCCTCATCCATCCTTGCCTTTTTAAGGTCACATATAAAAATAAGTCTACAGCCTACGAAGATCCCCGTCTCCATCAACGATTTTTGGAGAACTGCAGACAAGAGGATATGGACGTTTCAAGATCCACTGTTTAATTTTGTCGTGTCTTTGTACTCTACTGTACTGTTCTGGTCTTTTGTTTGTATATTGTACTTGTTAATTTGTTTATAACTTGCTCTCTTTCTTTTTTCATTAGGTTCAATCTTCTCCTAGCCATACATGTGAATATCCGTTCGTCTGATGGTATTTTGTCTTCCTCCCGTGCCTGTCACAAGAGCTCCGGTTGATGTACCATCCTCTTTTGTGGCTCCACTACCCTCAACTTTTTTGTGTGTTTTTGGTATGTCATTTTTTGTATCTTATGTATGGTTTAGGTATTTTTCTCTTTGCTTAGCTCTATTTCTTGTGTTATTTTCTTCTCTTTTTCTTCTCCTCCAAAGGTTTTCATCAATTACGTATATATCTTTCTTTCTTTTTGTCCAGTGCTTTTCAACACTAGTTCTGTACATAATTCTATTTCTTTTCTTTCTCTTACCTTCTATTTCTAATCTTCATTCTATTTGCAATTTACTCTATTGTATGTTTATTTTTTCAAAGTTACTTCTTATCATACTCTTCTTATTGTTCTCATAAAACACCAGTTACTGTTATTTATTGTAATGTTTATAGAATAATATTATGTTATAAATAACTTTGAGAATCATTTCATGAAATGTTAAAGGTTTAGGCTCCCCTATTAAGCCTCAAGAGGGTTTTGTCTCATATCTCTTCTTTAAAGGGGGATATTGTTTTGTTGCAGGAAATACATATTGCAGATAAAGAAATTGCTAAACTTAAACGTCAATGAGTTGGTCATGTTTTTGCTTCTCCAGGTTCGGGAAAACGCAACGGGGTGGCAATTTTATGTCATAAACGTCTCAATATACAAATGCTTGCCCAAGATGTGGATTGTGATGGCAGATGGGTTTCAGCCTCTTTACTTGTTGATAAAATGTCAGTAACTATTGTTCATCTTTATGCACCTACTACTCCGGATAAATCCTTTTGGCCAGAAGTATTATCTAAGTTGATGACCTACACTGACGACTATTTGATCGTGGGTGCCGATTGTAACATGGTTTTTGGTCCTATCCTAGGCAGACACTCCAAAACTAGATTTATACCTTCACACATGCATTCTCAGTTTAAAACAACTCTATCCCAAAGATCTCTTGTTGATGCATGGAGATTATGTAATCCTACACTTCAAGAGTATACTTTCTTTTCACCTACCCATTTTTCTCAGTCTCGGTTAGATTATATTTTTATTTCCAATAACCTTGCTCGGAGAGTTATCAATTCTGATATAGGATCTATATTGGTCTCTGATCATGCACCAGTAACTTTAGATCTGGAATTCCTTCCTACTCTTCAGGGAACCAGACGGTGGAGGTTTAATAACTCTTCTGTCAGACTCAGAATTTACACATACTTTTGAACAATTTGCTCATACTTTCTTTATGGAAAATGAGTCTCCTGGGATAACACCTCAAGCAGTTTGGGATGCTTATAAAGCCGCCTCTAGAGATTTTATTATTAATTTTGTTTCTCAAAAATGGAAATCAGCTGCTAACAAGTTAAAGTCTCTTACTTCACATATTAAGAAATTAGAATACTCTTACTATAACTCCCACTCTACGAATACCTTGAATGATCTTATGAAAGCTACATTTGCATTTAAATAAAATTTCTACAGACAATGCTATCTCCTATTTACTCAAGGCCAGTGCGAAGTACTATGGAGGTCAAAATAAATCAGGGAAACTTCTTGCGAATTATCTTAAGATCAAGAAAGAACGTACTGGGGGGAGGAGCCTAGCGCGCAACCAAGATGGCCGCGTAGGTGCGAGGCTCCCGAGGACCTCCGCGACCTCCTATGACTATCCTGACCATATCCTGTCCCAGATGAGGGGACTGTGTTGGTGAGCCCGAGCTGAGGTGGCGCCCGTTTTCCGCTTCCAAATCGGACCTCGGACACCGACTTTAGCACCGATTGAGGTTTGCGGCCTTCTCCTGGCCGAACCCCGGACTTGCGTTGTGGGGCGATCCAGTGACGAAGTGAATAACAGCGGCGGACAGGGCTTGGTGGCTCGCGTAACCCACACTTTCACTTTCGCACCCTCCTTGCTGTCTATGCGAGGTTGGGTCGCGGGGCTTCGTGTGTTGGTGTGGCCTCGCTGGGGGACCCGGCCTGCCTGCCGGCTGTGATCCGCCCCGCAGATCTGGGGTGGCACCCCCCGGAGCCCGTGGACCGGCTTGCCCGCCCTTCACGACGTGGCTGGTGCGATCGGGAGACTGGGACCATGGCCACGAAACAAGATGGCGATCGGGCAAAGGTAAAATCGACCCGGCGTGGCGCAGCCCATCAGTCCAACAGCATGGATCGCTATACCCTCCAGAAGGGATCTCCGGAGGTGCCACGCAGGTCCCCTGAGGGCCCTACTGATGCCCCCGATCTGCCCACGGATCTGACTCTGCGGGATGTCATGGGCGCCATCGCCGAGATGAAGGCCTCTGTGGGCCAGCGTTTTGACACACTGGCGCAGAAGATCGACTCGGTCCTCGTAGATGTTGGCCTGATAAGGGCCGATCTCTCCAAGACCAACGACCGAGTCGATTCTTTGGCCCACACCGCATCGGGCCTTACGACAGATGTGGCGGCCCTGCAAACGGAGGTGCGTCGGCTTGCTCGGGCGAGTGCGCTGATGGATCGCCGCCTGGAGGATTCCGAGAGTCGGGCCCGGAGGAACAACATCCGTATCATCGGGGTGCCTGAGGGACGTGAGGAAGCGGCGGCGGACCTTTTCGTGGAAGACCTGATTGTTACTCATCTCCAGCCACGGGGGCTGAGTAAATTCTTTGCTGTGGAGAGGGCCCACAGGGTTCCCGGGGGAAGGCCTAAGGTCGGAGCCGCTCCGAGACCTCTCATCGCCCGGATTTTTAATTTTCGGGACAGAGACGCTATCCTGCAATCCTCCAGACTACAGGGACCGATTAGACTTGACAATATGGACATTAATTTCTATCCTGATTTCACCCCTGCGGTCCAGAAGCAGAGACTGAGCTTCCTTGGTGTCAAGCGCCGTCTTCGGGACCTAAATCTCAAATACGCCATGCTTTTCCCAGCTAAGCTGCGAGTGGAGGTGGAAGGTCGCACACACTTTTTTGATCGTCCCGAAGCGGCCGGAGACTGGCTGGATACTCTGTCTGGAGATCGGGATCGGGGTGGCGGGGGGGGAGCGGCCGGGGGAGAGGGCTCGCCGGATCAAGACTGAGGGACTAATATTAGGCCTCGCTCGGGACAAAAATGATGCCACTTCTGACTATACGTCGGATTGCTTAAGTTCCCCTCCTATGGAGGTTGTGTGGGGTCTCTTGGGGGTTCTCCCTCCTCCTCTGGGGGTCTAGTTAGTTTAACTATCTATGGGGCGACAGGCACACTGCACGTTGGGGGGGCTGTCTGGGCTCATGCAGGGGTGCAGGGAGGAGGGAGTTTTGTTGGGGTGGGTGGGCAGGGATGGGGTGTTGTTCGTTATTATCACAAGGCAACCCTTTTTTTGTGTTGGTTCTACTGTGCTCTCGGGGGGACGAATGATGGTTTCTGTGTATGATGGGGGTAGGGAATTAACTTTGTTGTCTTGGAACGTCAATGGACTGGGGGACAGGATCAAACGAGGTGTGGTCCTACAGTATCTGATGCGACTCTCGCCTGATGTGGTCTTCCTGCAGGAGACACACCTTATTGGCAATTCCTTCTGCGCCATGAATCGGCGTGGCTACCGCCTCGTGGCCCACTCGGGCTTCACATCAGGCTCGAGGGGTGTGGGTATCATGGTAAAGAACTCGCTCCCGTTAGAAATTGATGAGGTGCTCCACGATGACAGGGGACGTTACACTGTCTTGGTGGGGAGAATGGAGGGCAAAGTGGTTGTCTTTGTTTCAGTGTACGTCCCACCGGGGTTGCAGTCGACCACCTTTGCAGATCTGGGGCGCCTCCTCCTTGGCCTTCCGGGGGGGCTTCTGGTGGTGGGGGGGGATTTCAACGCGGTGGTTTCGGGGACTGTGGATCGTCACCCCCCTAGGGACCTCCCCCGGGCACAGGCGTGGCTATCCAGCCTCTTGGATACACTGGGATTGGTGGACTGCTGGCGTTTAAAACATCCCACGCAGCTGCAATACACTTTCCACTCGGGGGCCCATGGTAGTCTCTCACGGCTTGATTATGTCCTTGTCCCGGCGGCCCATGTCGGGAGGGTGGGGGAGGTGCGCCATTTGGCACGGGGTATCTCGGACCACTCCCCGCTATTGTTGCATTTTGATGTCTTTCCGAGGGCTGAGAGCAGGGTGGTCCCAATCAATTCCTGGTACCTGCGCGACCCCACCATTCGCGCTGACTTGATTAAATCCCTCCAGCGCTATTTTGAGGAGAATGTGGGGTCAGTGCCTTCAGCTATCTCCCTGTGGGAGGCCTTCAAAACAGTACTTATAGGGGAGGCCCTATCCCTTATTTCCCACGCCCGGAGGCGCGAGCGGGAGGAGGTGACCCGGGTGGAGGCTGAAATAGCTGAGCTGGAGGGTAATCTAGAAGATGGGGTGACGGATGCTGCACTACACGTCCTCCAGCTCAAACAGGCGGATTATAGGGCCCTCGTTACGGAGGCGGCCAGGGGCCTTAGTAGAGAGCAACAGGGGCGATTGTATGATGTGGGTGATAAGGCTGGTAAACTGATAGCGTGGTTGGATAAAAAGGAGAGAGCGAATCGTGTGGTCCCGCTGATTGAGAAACCGAATGGTGTGTGTGTAACTGAGCCAGAAGAAATTGTCTCCTGTTTCGCGGAGTATTTCCGCGAGGTGTATTCCCCGGTCTCTTCTTGCTCGGAAGAGGATTCCCGTGCCCTGCTCAGGGATATCGCGCTGCCTTCCCTGTCCGGGGAGGACAGGGTGTCGCTGGACGCCGCTCCCACCTCCGACGAAATCGCCCTCGCCATACGCTCGGTCGCTTCTGGCAAAGCCATGGGCCCGAACGGTATCCCTATCGAGCTGTATAAGCTGCGACCGGATACATTGGCGCCTCACCTCCGCGCAATGTTCCTTGCGGCCCACTCGCTGGGCTCCCTCCCGCTTGACCAGCGTCTGGCTACAATCGTGGTGATCCACAAGGAAGGGAGACCTCGGGATCGGGTTACTTCTTATCGGCCTATCTCATTACTGAATGCGGAGCCTAAAATTCTCGCTAAGGTACTCGCCAATCGGCTGGTCGGTGTGGTGGGAGATCTGGTTCATCAGGACCAGTCTGGCTTTATTCCCCATCGCAATACAGCCCTTAATCTGCGGCGTTTGCATGGGGTGCTTGCGCGCGTCCCATTTATACGGGAACCGGCCATTTTGGCGTCCTTAGATGCCACCATGGCGTTTGACACGCTTGAGTGGCCATACATCTGGGCGATGCTTGCGAAGTTTGGATTTGGCCCAGGATTCATCAGTTGGGTCAAATTGTTGTATGCGGGCCCATTGGCGCAGGTGGTCGTGAACGGAAGAGTATCGGCCCCGTCTAAGCTGGGCCGGGGCACGCGACAGGGCTGTCCCTTGTCGCCGCTCCTTTTTGCGCTTGCCTTGGAGCCCCTGGCGGAGTGGCTGCGGTGGGAGCCTTCCATCCGTGGTCTCCGTTGGACCCCTGAGTATGAGGACCGCGTATCCCTATACGCTGATGACATCCTTCTGTACCTAGCCTCCCCACGTAAATCACTTATAGTGCTAGTTGATGTTTTACGCTCGTTTGGTCGTAACTCCGGTCTCGTCATCAACTGGGCTAAATCGTGTGTGTATGTTCTCTCTGGGGAGGCTCCTATTCTCCCGTGGGGCTGTCCGATCCAGATCGCCCCGCAGGGATTTCGGTACCTGGGTGTCTTCATTACTCTGGACCCGGAGGCCCGGTATGAACGGAATCTGCTTCCCCCCCTCCAGCGTCTGCGGGTAGATGTCGCACGCTGGCGGCGCCTGCCGCTTTCGCCGCTCGGCCGGGCGGCATTGTTCAAGATGATGTCTCTGCCGCGTTTTCTGTACGCTTTGCAGAACACTATGGACTTGGTCCCGGCGCGCTACTTCCGAGAGGTGGAGAGTCTGCAACGCCGCCTGTTCTGGGACGGGAGGCCGCGCATTGCTCTGGCTAAGCTGACGCTCCCATGGTTTGACGGGGGGATTGCCCTCCCGGATATTAAACGGTACTATTGGGCCTCCCAGCTCGCTGCCATTAACCATGGCCTCTACGGGCCCGCCTTAAACCCGGCATTTGAAATGGACAAGATGCTCCTGCCAGGTGGCGACTACAATCGAGCGCTCTACTCTAGCGCGCCCGACGCTCGTCTGACGGGCCCCACGCGTGTCATGGTGCAAGTCTGGCACGCGGCCAATGCAGCTATGGGGTGGAAGGACCGTTTGACCCGGGCATCACCACTATACGCGTCTGAGCGGTTAGGTTCCTTGTGGACCTCTAAGGGCTTCGAGAAGTGGGACATAATAGGTATCAGTAAAGTGGGGGATCTTTGGACGAGGGGAGGATTTAAAACGTTCGATATACTGCAGACGGAATTTCAGTTGCAGGGCAGTGAATACTTTCGGTATTTGCAGGTCCGTCATGCGCTGGGCTCCGTCTTCTCGGACGTTGCCTCCATCCCGGAATATTCCCCCCTGGAGGATAGAATGCTGGATGGGCACGTCCCGGACAGCACGATCTCACTTATATACAAGAAGCTCATAAACGACCGCTCGGGCCTGTTGACTGCCCTTCGTGCGGCTTGGGTCGCCGACGGGCTGGAGTTGGACGACGAGGACTGGACCTCCGCGGTGGCCTCCCCGAAGGAGGTGGCCATACCGGCTCGCCTTCGCTTCGTCCAGCTCAAGATACTCCACCGGGTCTACATGACTGGGCCAAAGCTTCTGCGTATGGGCTATGCTGGAGATGGGTTGTGTAAGCGTGGGTGTGGTGCTTTGGGGACCTTTCTGCATATTTTGTGGGAGTGCCCGGAGGTGGAAGGGTTCTGGCGTGGTGTACATGAGGTGCTGCGACTGGTTACGCATGTGGCGCTGTTGCCTGAAGCGAGAAGATGCCTGTTGAATGTGTGGGAACCGACTGATTACTCGGCGCCGCAGACGTGGTGGGTGACTCTGGGATACATGATAGCCAAGCGTGATATTGCTCAACTGTGGGGGTCCCAGAGGCCCCCCGACGGTCTCGGCCTGGAAAGAACACATGGACTGGTGCATGTTTCGAGAAAAGGTGGTGTATGTGGCGAGGGGTAAGCCTGGGACGTGGGTGAAAGTATGGGGCCCCTGGAACGCCTACCGAGGGGGTATCTGTGCACCTCCACTGCTGCCTGATGCCTCACCAGCCCCGTCCCCTTAGCCGCCTCATTCCCCCGCTGCCGGGCATTGGGTTCCCCCAGTCCTCGCTCTGTTCTCTTCCCCCTCTTTATATTTCTGTGTATAGTTGGGATCCCCCCTCTAGGGGAGCACGTGCTGCTATTTTTGATTGTGGGTTGCCTTGTGGGTGTGGTTTTTATTTTTGTTGTTCTTAATTTAAAATGAAACCGTATAATGGGGCCTGGATGATGTGGCGTTTGACATTGTTAATTACTGCGAACTGCTCCTCCTGTAATACCACGTGTTCCATAAATGTATGTCGTATGTTCCTACCATTGCTAGCGGCTGGCCGGAAGGTTGTGGGCCCATACTTGTATACTTTTAAGACTTGTAATAAACGGTTTCAAAAAAACAAAAAAACAAAAAAAAAAAAAGAAAGAACGTACTATTATTGATTCTATTCTAACTTCTTCTAATCAAAATGTATATAAGAACGAAAATATTCTTTTTATTCTTTTGAAATTTACAAAATGTTATCAGACGCTTTATTCCCCAGAGTCCTTGTCGGACATACATGACTCCTCTAATTATTTATCTTCTATTCCCTCACCTACACACCCTGACTTAGATTTGTCTTTATTGGAACACGATATTCAAATACAAGATATTTCTACTGCTATTCGTTCCATTAAACAAGGCAAAGCTCCAGGACCTGACTGTTTGACTAAATTACACCAACTCTTTCTTTATTTCATTTTCTCTAAGACATCCGGTGGTTCTTTTCAAGAAGCGTTGATATGTCTTCTTCCTAAAGACGGTAAAGATCATAGATTATGTAAGAATTATCGCCCAATTTCTATAATCAATTTAGACTAAGATTTTTGCAAAAATGTTAGGTTTGCGTCTGGATGCATTTTTACCTCATTTAATTGAGAGAGGACAATGTGGATTAATTAAAGGTAGACTTCTTTCCGATAACATTAGCTTATTTTTTAATGTTATCAGTAAATCCAAATCTTATAAATCTTCCTTAGCAGCGATTTCTTTAAACGCGGAAAAAGTGTTTGATAGAGTTAATTGGTCTTTTATTTTTGCCACTCTCTCCTGGTTTGGGTTTGGTCCCAAATGTATTCAATTTATTTCATTACTCTATTCTTCTATTTTAGTTAACGGTCTGATGTCTCCTTTTTTTCTTCTTCACAGAGGCGTACAACAAGGTTGTCCCCTTTCTCCCTCATTATTTATTATCGCCTTGGAACCCTTTTTAATAAAGATTCGTTCTAATCCACAAATTACTGTTTTTTCTTATGGAAGCTCTCAAACTTTCAGCTTATGCTGATGATATCCTGTTATTTATTTCACATCCACAGTCATCTTTACCAGCGTTCTTATTGGAAGTAGATAGCTTTGCATCGGTCTCGGGTTAGAAGTTAAATGGAGATAAATGTGAAATTCTTCCATTAAATAATGTATGTATCCATGCTGATTTTATTGGAGTCCGGATAAAATTAAATATCTTGGTCTATGGTTTTCGGACACTGTCAAGAATTCTATCACTCTGAATTTGAACTCCTTAACTACAATTTTAATAGAACTTACATCTCGCTGGAACCCCTTATTTTTATCCTGGTGGGGTCGTCTTGATACTATCAAGATGATACTTGTTCCTATTATATTATTTTATATTTCAAATATGCCTGCTAATATTCCCTAAACTTACTACAAAAAGGTTTACTCATTTTTTTTGTCAGAATTTATATGGAATGGAAAAAAATCTAGGATGTCTCTTTGTAAACTTAAAAGACCAAAACATTTGGGAGTTAATTTTCCAGACTTCAGTAAATATCATCTAGCATTTCCTCTTAAACATTCTGCCCATTTTATTAGAAAATAATGATGATGTACCTATACCTTCATGGGCAGATGTGGAGTAATCTTGTTTGAGTCCCTTTTCCCTGCTGGAATGTTTGTTTTTCACGTCCAGGCCTACATTCCTATCTTTTCCAATTTTCAAAAATACGGGCAAGATACTTTCCCCTATTTTTATTTCTTACAAATCACCTAAAAATCAATTTTTAGCTTCTTCTATTTGTTACAATGTTTCGATTAGAATTAATAACAGAGTTATTTTTTGGAAAGATTGGTATTCTAAGGGTTTGAAGTGGGTTTCTCAATTATATCATGATGGTTCCTGTCTTCCTTTTTCTGAAGCGCAGTCCCTTTTTTCTCTTCCATTTTCGTACAAAGCTAAATATAGATTACTTGTCTCTGCAGTACAGGTGGCTTATCACAATTTCTCTTCTTAACAGTTATCTTCATTTTCCCCTTCTTTCCAAGCTATAAGATATGTTACCATCTGCAGGTGTGGTGCAGGTGGAGAGGTGTGGTGCAGCGGCCAGAACAGCTGACTTCGGAGCACACGGTTTGATCTCCGGCGGCAGCTTAGCTTAGTTCGCGCTTTACAAATACGGATTTACATCTCAAGTATATAAACATATAACTCTAATCCCGGTAGACAGATAAAACAGAAGTGGAACATCTTTGGGAAATAGATCTACAATCCACTTTTTCCACATCTCTTCGGAATAGGAACAGGTCCAAAATAAAATCTTCTAGAGCGGCTAACACAACCCAAACATTATTTTTTATTTACAATAGACTATCAATTACACCGGTTAAACTCCATAAATTAGATTCTACAATATCTTCCAATTGTTGGTCCTGTTCTCAACCGTTGGCAGATCTTAAACATATGTTATTTGAATGGCCTACCATATATGACTTTTGGCAGAAAGTTTGGAAACAGATACATTCTATTATTTTTAATTCCCATTCCCCTTTCAATTTTATTAATCTTTTTCTGGGCAGCACCTCTGATTATGGGTCATCTAAATCCAAGGATTTTTATATAATTGATTTACTTCTTGCGGTAGCTTTTCAACAAATTACCAAATCTTGGAAGGATACTTCTCAAGTGTCCTTTCAAGCATGGTGGTACGGTGTATGTTACCACCATAGACTTGATAGGCAATACATATAGCCTGTTTTATTAGCTATTAAAAGAGACCTTTTATGGCTCCCTGTTACTTCCTTTTTGGATAAATCTGCTCATGACGCACAAGTTCATAATCCTCGAATTGAAGAAGTGCCTAAACCTCCATGATTTGTTCCGGTTAATGAAATTGGTCTATTTACTATGTTTTATTTTCTGAATTTATGTTGTTTATTCCATTGTAGCTATGTAGATGTTATCATTTCTTTTCCTGATGGTGTTATGTTGTGTTCTTTTTTCAAGATTTATGATTATATGCTCTATGATTATGTTGTTTATTTAGGTGTTATAATTGCAAATTCTTTCAATAAACTGTCACTTTAAACTCAAAAAAAGGAAGGCTGCCACCATAGTTAGGAGTTTGCTAAAGATCTGAGGGACAGCACTGAGAACAAATGACAGAATCCTGTGCTGTAGTCTCACACTAAAAAAATGCTTCCTGTGTTCATTCATAAGGGATATGTGAAATCTGGCATCCTGACGGTCCAATCAGCAAATCTAGCCAATGCTCTGGACCGCTGGCAACACCTAAACTAATTATTATGAAATCTGTTTATTGGCATTTCGTTAATATAGACATAGCACAAGTCATAAATGGAACATCTCACAGGCAATGAGTCAGTTACTCGGAGGACTCCCCGCCAATTGTGAGTACGGCGAACCACAGGATCAAACGCCACCCCCATGTGCAAAGCAAGATAAACTGATAGGTCTCAGGACCACCGCCCACATTTAAACAGATCCATAGAACAACAAAAAGAAAGAGGCAAAACAACAGAAGCCCAGCGTAACAGCAGCAGCAGGTTCGGTCTTCAACCACGTGACCCCCAAGGTACCTCCCCCAGTCCACCCCTCCCCACCCGGTCCCCACCTCTTGTTACATACAGTTCCATTAAAGGCAATTGTCAATGTCCGCACACCTGCCCGGCTCGACGAGGACCTCCCCACCAGTCCCCAAATTAGGTCCCCCGGGCTCACCTCCGTTCCCCTCCACCTCAGGGAGTGCCTCCGCAGTACTTGCCCCACAGAGTCCCAGGGCATCCCCATCCAGCTGCATCAGGGCCTGCAAGTGTACGTCCCACTGATTCGCTATAGGTGTGCGTCTAAGGCCCAACGTTTCTTCCCGCAAAAGGGCCGTACCCTCCGCCCCCGCCCACACCAGCAGGGAACTCCGCCACGCCTGCGCTCGGGGGGGCTCAGCCGCCTTCCAGCGCTTAGTGATTAACCGCTTCACCACGATCAGACCCAGGTCGAGGAAGCGACAGGCAACCTTCGTGGGGGGAGTTCTACGAAACAAGAGTAACAAACAGGCCGGCCATTCCCGCAGAGCCAGCGGGCCGGCACAGGTACTTAACGCTCCATGCACCGTCCGCCAATACGAGTCTAGCGCTGGACAACTCCATAACATGTGCACCAGTCCAGCATCCAGAGCCTTGCAGCGTGGGCAGTCCGCGTCCGCGCGATGGAAATAGCGGTTGATAGAGTCGGGAGTGAGATATGCTCTGTGCAGTATAAAATACTGAATTTGGCGAAACCGCAAGTTCCTGGGAACCCACGTGGGTCCCCGTAGCGCATCCCTCCATTCCTTGTCGGCCATGGGGCGATCCAAATCTGCTTCCCATTTACCACGCAAAGGAGACAGGTCTGTGTGCGCAGGGAGGCCGCGAACCAACGAATCATGTGACTGCCCCGTCCCATGACATGGAGGTACTGCATCATGAGGTGTTGTACCGGCTCCTCCTGAAGAGCACCCCACCGGTTCGTCAATGTCGCGATTAGCGAGCGGTGACGGAGGAACTGACCGACTGGTAACCCCGTCTCCTCCGCTAGTTGAGCGAACGGGATAAGCGCACCATCGCGGTAGAGGTCCCCTAGTGTGCAGATGTCCGCCGCGTGCCATTCCGTAAGCTCCGTCGAGCGCAGTATCCCCCGACCACTAGGCGAACCCTCAATTGGCATGGCGGGAGCGCACGGGATATGCGACCGGGTCAAGTAGAGGGCACGCCGATAGCACTTGTAGGCCACTGCCACAAGAAGGGGACTCGGCTTGACCATTCTGGCCGTCGGGTGGAACAACGCTATGATATCCGCCAGGGGGCGCGGTGGCTCCGTGGACGCCGTGTCATCCCCCTCCCTGTCGGCCAACCACCTGGCCACCCATTGCAGCTGCGCTGCTAGGTAATAGTGCGCAAAGCAAGTGGGAAGGTATAACTTAGAGAGCGCCACTCTGTGGCGTGCGTTGCCCCATACAAAATCCCAGAGGGAGCGCTCCAGGGTGGCGAAGGACGCCGGGATGTAGATCGGCAGGTTAGCAAAATAGTAGAGGAGTGTGGGCAGGGCCACCATTTTGACCAGTGCAATGCGGCCTGTGACCGCGAGAGGGAGGGTGCCCCAGAAACGCATCTGGGCCCTGATCGCCATTACCGCCCTGCCCAAGTTGCCCTCCACCAGGTCAGCTGGGCGCCTATACACCTGGATGCCCAGGTAACGGAAGGTGTCCGGCTGCCACCTGACAGGCACACCCCCTAGATGAAACCGGGGATCCAGAGCATCAGCACAGTACGGGTAAAGGCACGATTTGGCCGCATTCACCCTCAACCCGGATAGCGCTGCAAATTCCGTGAGAACCCGCTCAAGGTCCCCTGAAATGTTCGCCACGTCCCGTACGAAGATCAGAAGGTCATCCGCGTATAAGGAGACCTGGTGGGTGGTATCGCCCATGGGAATGCTGTCCGTCAACACCCTCCGCAGGGTGGCCGCTAAGGGCTCCATGGCAAGCGCAAAAAGAAGGGGCGAGAGAGGGCACCCCTGCCTGGTACCTCGGCCAACCGAGATGGCCTCAGAGATGTATGGGCCAGTTCTCACCCGGACCACAGGATTCTTGTAGAGAAGCGCCGCCATTTGTAGGAACCCGAGGCCTAATCCATAGTGCGATAATGCCGCCACCAGATACCCCCACTCAAGGCAATCTAAGGCTTTTTCAAGGTCTAACACTAAACAGCCCGCTCGCGGCCAATGCTGTGCGCCATGCGCGGCAACACGGAAGAACCGGCGGAGATTAAGCGAGGTGCTGCGCTTCGGCACAAACCCATTCTGGTCCCTGTGCACCAGTACAGGCACAGTGGGGGCCAGCCGCTCCGCCAGGACCTTGGCCAGGATTTTATAATCGGTGTTGAGGAGGGCGAGGGGGCGATAGGACCCCAGGTTAGTAGGATCACGCCCTGGCTTGGGTAAAGAGATCAGGTAGGCCTCCCTCATGGAGGCGGGCAGGGTAGCTTCCTCAAGGGCCGTGAGATATAACGCGTGCAGTCTGGGCACCAAAGATTCCCGATATGCCTTGTAGTATTCTGCCGGGAGACCATCCGGCCCAGGCGCCTTGCCAGAAGCCAGTGAGGCCACCGCTTCCCCTATCTCCTCCAGCGTGAGGGGACCTTCTAACGTTTCCTGGTGGGCATCCGGAATCGTGGGGAGGCCGGCGGCCCCCAGGAACAGATCGAGATCCTGTGCCTGCCGACACCCCACTGAAGTGTACAGGGCTTTGTAGTGCGCCGTGAGTATCTGATGGATCTCCCGCTGCGTGTGCACCAGTGTCCTGTCCGATCCACGGATGGAGGCTATTGGCGCATAGCCCGATTCCTGCCTGATCAACCAGGCCAGCAACCGCCCCGCCCTATCAGACGTGGCGTGGACCCGTGCCGAATGGGCAGCGTAGTTATGGCAACGCAATCTCTCCAGCAGCTCAGCATGGCGTGCCCGGAGCTGGGTCAGCCTGGTCGAGTCACGACCTCCTCCCTCGCCATGGCGTTCGCATGCCATTAGCCGAGTTTCCAAAGCGGTGAGCAGTAACGTAAGCTGCTTACGGATATTCCCCGTCGCCCCCAGGCAGTGTCCTCGCATGGTAGATTTGTGCGCGTCCCACTCTGTCAACGTGCTCCCTGCCGTACCCTCATTGAGGTCAAAGAACTGTTCGACCGCTGTGCCGAGCGAAGCTCGAAACTCCGTGTCCTCAAGAGCGGCCGGTTGCAAACGCCATGTGGAAATGGGGGGTCTCCCCAGATCCCAGCAGAGATGCAGCCTAAGAGGATTGTGGTCTGAGTGGGTCCGGCCCAGGTAGTCCGCCTGGGTTATCAAAGGGTCCAGCAACGGAGAGCTTACCACCCTGTCAAGGCGGACGTGAAGGTCATGCACCGCCGAGTAATATGAATAGAGCCGGTCAGTGGGGTGTAAGGTACGCCAGACGTCATGCAGGGCCCATCACGACAGCCAATCAGTAAGGTTCCTCGCGTTTGAGACTGCCTGCGTGCTACGGAGTGGCGGGTAGGTTCTGTCAAGGCTCGTGTCCAACACTGCGTTAAAGTCCCCACCCAGTAACCAGGGAAGACCCACATACGGGGTCAAGGCCACCGAGAGTTGGTCAAGGAATGACGGCTGTTCAACGTTCGGGGCATAGATGGATCCCAGGAGCACAGAGTGCCCGTTGAGCCTCCCCCGAACCAACGTGTATCGGCCAGTAGGATCAAGCACTACTTCGGAGCATGTGAAGGGTGTACCCGCCCGTACCCAAACCAACGTACCCCGAGCATGCGCAGAATATGTGGTCCCAAAAAGCTGCCCCCTCCACCGAGCGCGCAGCTTGTCCAACTCTGGCCGTGTCATGTGTGTCTCTTGGAGAAGGGCCACCCCCATCCTGTGCCTCTGCAGGTAGGCAAAAACAGAGTATCGGCGGGCCGGTGTGTGCATGCCTCTAATGTTCCATGTGACTATTGCAGTGTCAGCCATCCGTGCGGGGTGTGGACAACGCTAGGCCCACAGGCCGAGGCGGGCCAGCCGGGGGGAGGAGGGGAGACCAAGAGCACTGTTACCCAGACCGCCTGCTGCAAGAACATGGTGTGCAAGAAAACTGCAGAACGCTGCAGAATGCAAGTATACAAAAGTAAAGGTAAGATTAACAAAAGGAACTCCATAACCGCAAGGGCGAACCCCAGAACGGGCATTCGTCCAAACATGTAAGACTCAATAGACTGTGAACTACCAGGCCAAATATGGGTTAGTGAGGGGCCAAAGGGCAATACCGCTGGTCCCGACCTGTAAGAGCCCCATGTTACCCCCGTCAGCCTCGTGTGCCTATAGGGCTGCCAATCGCTCAACCGCTCCCCAGAGGAGTGTGTGTGGGAATCGCCACCACCCCGCTCCCCTACGACCAAGACATGCGTGGACTCCCAACCCCGTCTCACGTGTAAGGGAACCCGCACTGCCCCTCTAGCCCCCGTGACCCCCGCGGCACCCCAACCTGCTCAACCATGGAAGCATAAAGAGACACAGAACCACAATCCCGGAGGCAATAGAGGCAGGAAGCCCCCCTCCCCCAAGAGTAGTCCGCAGCAGTCAGCCCACCACCTCGGGGTACCTGCATTGAACACAGTGCAAGCAGACAAGAGTTCACCCCAGAAGGTCGGCCGTCTGGGGGGTCACCTCCGGCAACACCTGGTCTTCCGGAATCATGATGGACGGGGAGGAGGACAGGTCAGTCTCAGTGTCACTGTGTGCGAGCCGCCACGTCCCCCTGGCTGCTCACGGATCCCAGAGTGGCCACCGCTTCAAGAGCCTCCAGCCGCTCCACGCGCATCCTCTCCGGACTCGGGGCCGCCGGGGGACTCGGCCCCGCCCCACCACGTCGGTCCCTCTGCCTCCGTCGTCTCAGTCTTTTCTCCCTACGCCCCACGGGCCCCGGGTCCGCGGGCCACCATGTTGGCCCGTTTCCTCCAGCCAGTCCCAGACATCAGACGGGGCGTCGAAAAAGCGTGTCCCATCTTTCGTGACCACCCTGGGGCGCGAATATTGGATTTGCAGTTCACGGAGCCGGCGTTTCACCTCCAGATAGTTGCTCCTCCGCTTCTGAACGGTCGCAGTGTAGTCCGGGAACAGCATCACTGTGCCACCCCCTACTGTCAGGGCACCCATTTTCCTCGTTTCCCGGAGGATCACGTCCCGGTCCCAGTAGTTGAGGAGGCGAAACAGGAAAGGACGCGGCCGGGCCCCAGGGACAGGTCTCCGCATCGGCACTCTGTGCGCCCGCTCCACCACGAACTGTGGGGAGAGCACTCCTGGGGGCAGGATGTCCCGCAACCAGCCTTCAACGAACTGCTCCGGTCGTCGACCTTTCTCACCTTCCACCAGGCCCACGACTCGTATGTTCTGGCGCCGAGAGCGGCCCTCCGCATCTTCCGCACGGTCCTCGAGAGTGTTAACGCAGTCTATCGGGCCCTGCAAAGTGGCAGAGTGGTTGCGCACTATCGGCTGTACATCCTGGAGCGCCTGACTGTGACTGACAACGGTGTCCGCCAGCTTGCGATGGTCGGCGTGGAGCAAGGTGAAGTCAACCGTGACTTTGTCAATCCGGGACTCCAGGGAGGTTCGAGTTTGTTCCAGCGTATTGCCCAGTCGGTCGACCGCTGCCAGCATGGCGTCCATTTTGGCTTCCAGGGTCGATGCAGGCGGCGCCACAGTCCCAGCAGAGCGCCCTGGCGCCGCGTCAAGACCTTCCACCCTCAGCCTGGTCTCGGCGTGCTTGTTCCGAAGCCGCCCCATGGCCAGTTACTGCGCCGATGGCATTCAGAGGGTCCAGTGGTGCACGAGGCCGACCGGGGCTCCAGGCACCTCCAGATGCCGGTATCAAAGGGCCCAGTCCCACTGCCACGAGTCGGGCCAACGCCAGGGGTGTCAGGGCGCAGGGCAGCGTCACCGGCGGGGGAAGTGCGTCGCGAGCCGTGGGCAACCGACAACCAGAGTCCTCCAGGCCGCGCTCCGCCTAGTCCACAATGGCCACCCCAACGCACCCAGCAGCAGGCAAGCGGCCAACTCCCCAGGCTCCTCACTCTGATCCTGGCCGTCCGAACACTCCCACGGCGCAGTTCTCAGGGCCACAGCACGCCCTCCAGGGTCGCCTCCGCCACCACAGCAGTCCTCTTCGCCCCCGAGGGGCAGCAGCCAGGCGCCCACCAGGTGCCTGTCCACAACCTCGCAGCCAGAGGGGGGTCTGTCACACCAGGTCACTCACCGGGCTCTCGGGTGCCGCAGAGTCCCATGTCCGCCACCATCGCCTCCAGCCGTCACGGCCGCCACCATCGTCCACTGCAGCAAGCGCCTGCAGGCTCGGCGCTCTTAGGCTGGCAGGGTCACGATGCAGCCGATTGTCAGTCTCCCCGTGTCCCTTCGTTGCGGGGGAATCCCTCGCGGGTCGCCAGTCCGCCAGCCGCCGATCCGCACCTCGCTGCACGGCCCAGCCTCCTCGTGGCAAGCCGCGGTGTAGGGTGATTACCGCGGCCGGCCGCCGCCTCCAGCTCGCCCCGCACCGCTCGCCAGGCAAGTCCCCAAGGGGGCGGCACGTAGTCAGAGGCCGCCCCCGCTTTCAATTCGGGCCCCACAGGAATGCCGGGACCTCACGGGCAGGAGCAGGCAGCATCGGCAGCCCCGGGGCACGTCCCGGGCAGGAGAAGCGGAGGATAACGGCTCTGTTGCTCGGGAGCCTCACTCGAGCACAGCCATCTTGGCAGCGCGCCCTCTAGCGCCCCGGCAACACCTAAACTAATAGCATATATTATGGAGGTGATGGAGGAGTGGTGCAGAGCCATTAGCCCTCTTTCCTTATAAAAAGCACAAGCAGTATGCCCACCTCTTTTCTGGGGTGGGGCAGGGGCATCTGGCTATAAAGCTCCGAAAATAAGGACCCTCTCTACTTTTGCATAATTTAGGGAAACAGAATGGGGCAAAAACAGCACATATGGTGGTTGCTGTGGCAGCTGAAGAGTATAGCTGTTCAACACAGACAAACCTGTCCATATTTGGGGAGTGGTGTCCAATGTTGGGAGTCGAGGAGAAAGCTGGAATGTCATAGACCTTAGGAGAAGGTGCCAAGAATGGGCTGATTCACAGAAAGGTCAGCGGAACATCCTGAACTCTGAAGAGGGCTTGTTGTTACCTTTGACTCATCATCTTATCACTGGTCTCCTTCTTGAGGAAGACCTTAGCTAGCTGGGAGAGAGAATGGGGGTCACAGCAGTGTTACCTGGATGGCACTAAAGGGTCTAGCAATGACCGTGCCCATATTTCACCGATGGAGGACTTAATCTGATGAGGCAATAAACGAGTTCCTTCTGATGAACCCAATGACTTTTTCCTGGGTACTTTCATCAACTCCAATGACATGATCCACAACTGCTGATGCATGGCCAGGACAGAGTTCATGGTCCTGGAGGGTATGTTAAGAATGAGTCTCTGGACATCATCAACTTCTACTACGCAGCCTCCTTTCTGGATTGGGCAGAAACATAGGTCACAGTCTCGAAGGAAGAAAGTGTATTAGTCAAGCTTTCGCCAAAACTGGAGACCAAAAGGTGATCATGTTGGTGTTGGCCTGTATAAGGGACACACCAGTGTACTAGTAAAACCTAATCACATATTTCCAGATGTTTTTATTTTCTAGTCTCTGACAGAACGTGTCAGTTTGCCTTACAGGGAAGCAACCAGTAGGGGGATTTCCAGATACAATGCTGGTACTATCCTTGAGGACCGAGTACTTTTTGTGCAACAACTTTTTTGATGATGGCCCCAGAGAAAGGCGGTCTCCAAATGTCCTGATGTGACTTTGTAGTAAGGATGGTGGGTTCATTGTTGACATTGCTAAGTTAGCATGAGCTTTGCTGCCATGAGGCTGCTTTTGTGCACGACACTGCATGTGTTTATTTTGCAAGACTTTGTTTGTGCCCTTTCCACATGAGAACTGTCTGTTTTTAGTGTTCTCTGCTGAGCTCTGAGGTACTAGGATGTACAAGGTCGATCAACAATGCCCCTTGTTATTCTATTCTGGTCAGTCCCTTGAACCTAGACATAACATGACACACAGCTGCACTACTGAAAATCGTATGCTTTAATATTGCAAGCTAAGCATGTTGTTCAGGCACTTGGAGAGAGACTTTTCCAGAGAGAAGAGCTGTGCTTGTCCTGAGATGTAAACCTTTCATCTAGGCCTTGAGGTATGGGGTCTGCTGACACAGCCCAGAGGTGGTCTTTTTTTATAATCAACTATATATTAGCATGGGGAGGGTGGTTAGGCACTGTAGTCCTTTTCCACTGTCTTTATAAAATGATATCCCCGTTTGTATTCTATGGAATTGTGACAATGCTGACAATATTGTTTCTATGCATTTTGCTGCTAGTAATGGCATGTGTACTGTACCACAGAGCGTGTTAGTTAAAATAAACATTTTAAACTATACCAGGACTATGAATACTCTCATTGTGGACAAGTGTGAGTGAGTGAGCGAAAGTTGTCCTGCTCCCGCGATTCCTGAGAGCGTCAGAAGTGTCGTGCTCTGGGTTGTCTAATCATTGGTAGCTTTACTGTTAGTCGGAGAACGAATGAGACACTATTGCTAGTTGGTTTTTGGGATTTTGGGTACTGAGGGGATAGGTTGGTACACCACTATCTACTGAGGTCCTGGTTTCCTGCGCATAGTTCTGTATATGTGCAAAATCCCTGCAACAACTTGGGATCCTAGGTTTATATGACTAGGACGGGCCTTGATAGAAGAGTATACACAGCAACCAAGGAATAGATGCCCACATACTCCAGTAGTCATTAAGATCTGGATAGAATAAAACCTTGGTATTAGTAGCTTCCTAGAATCTGGTTTGGTGCAACTCCTCATAAGTACACATACTGTTCTCCGTGTCAATGGCTCGATTAATGTCTAGCTCTCACAAACAAGCCCTCTTGTGAGAAGGGGGGCATGAAAGTGGCATTAATGGTGCAGTCAGGCAGAAAAAGTGCCTGGAATTGCTTGATGCAAAGATATATTTGCCTTGGATTGGTCCCCTGGCTATTAGCGGTACAGCAAGGACACAGGGAGCAGGATGTACATCAGGAGGTAGGGCCAGGGGCGGTTCTCTGACCTTAAATTTTGCAAAGCATGCAGGAAAGAATTTCTGGAGCTAAACCTGCAGCCACAAATTCGGACTCAAAGACTTGTCTACATTGCAGCCCACAGCCCGAGGTAGGGATTTCCGGGAGAGAATCCATGGTGGGCTGTGCCCTAAAGAGATGTACTTCAAGTACCAGGACAGACTCCTCAGAGCCCACTGACTGTGCTGAGGAGATGAGCGTTTTGCTCCTCCAAGAAGTGGGGCAACAGAAAAGGGTCACTGTCTAATTGACAGGTTGCACCTCTCAAAAGAACTGGACCATGTCGGTATCCAGAGAGGCTAGCTAGGTAGGCTCCTGTGCTTCTGCTTTTTCCTTACGTCACCTTTGTTTCTGAGAGAACTGGACTGCATCCGAACACTTAAAAAGTCCTGCCACATGCTTAAGTGGCCCTCTTGCTCTCTTTCTCAAAAGCCACAAACACAGCGAGACAGCCAGACTCAATGATGGGGCAAAGGAGGAATCACAATATTCGACAAATCAAATCAAACAGGAACTGCAACAGAGCCAGTCCACAGTGCGAGAAGCTGGTCTCGACTACTTAGTTCAAATTTCCAAAGTATTTGGTGGTTGAGGCTTAGTTCCTTGATCCACTCCCAATGAAGCAAAGCTGCTCAACCTTTTGGTGAAACAAACCTCCAATACTATATCCAGAGAGAAAGGGTGGCTTGAACATTCAGTGTAATGGAAGCTTGGGATTGTCACACACAGTTGAGAAGCAAGGCTCAACTCATCAGTGTCGTTGTTCATGCCTTGTTACTAAAAAGGCAACAGCAGGCATCAGAGGACAAGGAGGGAATGATCTTAGACCAGGTACATCTTCCTTCCTTTAGGATTGCTCAGACAACTGAGTAGGGTTAGTGAGGGTGAATTCCACAAGGGAATAAGACAGTCTATGGAGAATTACTTTGCTTCCTTACCACATTTGTATCACACCAGGTGACCAAGCTCATGTATGTATTTACACCCCTTTTGCTTCTTCCAGGCGATTTAATCTAACATATTTTAAGGTCGCCTAAACCTGCATGTAAGCAAGTTAGTTATGCGGGGAACCTTTTTTGATAGTGTTACACAGATGACTGGTGTACACTGGCTGGTACTCTAAGCATGAGTTGCAGAGTATACAAGAGGTCAGCTGCTGTTAATAACCGATGCCATCAGATGCACAGCTTGATGCCAGAGCACTAAGCCTTAAACTACTCTTTCATCCACAAGAATGAGATAGCACAAATGAGCCAAAAAAGAGATGAAGTGTTAGGTCTAGGGCCCATGTAGGAAAATCGGTAAGTGCGAGAATATGCAAAACTGTCCTTAAACAGATACAGAAGCAATTACCAGTTACAAGTCCTACCAACACGAGGCAGGGATACCCACGGACTGAGAATGTACAAGAATCAGGACATATGGCAAAAGAACATTGCAGAAATTCAATCAAGAGTGGATAGCTGATCCTATGTACACATACCCTCTATTTATTTAATAAGGGGATGGATTGTATCCAATTGAATCATGCCTCGCAATTTGTAAAGCCTGATCTTAACCACAGAAAAAATCTGGGGCCATAGTTGCATTTCAGCATCTTAAATAATCGTTTTATACTACCATACCTGGGAACTATAGCTAAAACACAATGTTATGTGGAGGCAGGGATTTGAATTTTGGGCCCAACAAAGCTACTTACAAGCCAAGTTTCCACTAGGCTAGGGTCCGTAGACAAGAAAAGATGGGTCCATTAATCATCTTTTCCTGTGAAATGCACACATAGCTGTGTTTATGGAGTAGACATGACATGAAAAATGACGGATATATGCGCAACAGTCACAACATGTAAGTAGTGAACAGCAAGAGAGTAGTGGTGCTGGGAGCTAGGGTCACACAGGCGAACAGGAACTACACTTGATCGAGATGCGATGACATGTTACACTTTGCTTAGAAACAGGTTATCCCAAAGAACCCAACATTGAATATAGATAAGACACTTAAGGTCATAACATGGAATGTTAGAGGTGTGGTGCAATTCAAAAACGACAGAGCATATGCGTACCTTAAAAGATATCATTTTGCTATTGCCTTCCTAAAGGAAACATGTATGGGGGATTGTCTCCTGGCCCTACGAAAAAGGTGGAGGGGCAAATGTATGCAACATCATATTCAGGGTTTGCTAGAGGCACGTTAATATGGGTGGCCCCTGGAACTTCATTTCGCCAGACTGCGCATGTGGTTGATCTCTAAGGCCGTTATGTAATATTTACTGGAACACTAGATTGCAGCGACCTTTGTTTAATCTCAGTCTATGCCCTGAACTTGGATCACGCCCAGTTCTTTACGGATCTCCTCACGGCACCAACACCAAACCTGACTACTGACATTATCCTTGCTGGTGACTGCAACTGTGTACTGGATCCCGTCCTGGACCTAGATCTCCCCAAGGCAAACACAAAACCACATATCCAAATAACTGAAAAACATATCCACCACTCAAATTACTTTCATATTTCACTATACTGATTTTCAACACTAATCCTTTATGGGTTCCGGAGTAGCGTGCTACTTGCCAAAAATGTGCTGCAACACCCCATCAGGGGTAACAAGCACTATATAAATGCAAACCATTTCCCCTTTTCAATCCCTCCGCTATCCTTCTCACTCCAAATAACTGACTGATATTCACCACTCAAATTACTTTCATATATCACTATACTAATTCACCACTAATCCTTTATGGGTTTCCGGAGAAGCGTCAGGGGTAGTAAGCGCTAAACATATGCAATTACAATACAATACGACGGCATGTTTACGGACACTATTACAAGACCTTAGCCTTAGAGATGCATGGAGAGAAAGGCATCCTACTACCAAGACATTCTCCTGCAATACACCGGCATCAGGTACTCCTAGTAGACTAGACTACTCCTTTACTACCCCCACCATTGCTACCCTAGTCACTGAAGCAACGTACCTAGCCAGATGCCTTTTAGACCACTCCCCCTACTACTGACACTGATATCTAACTGTCCGCGTCTGGCTGTGCTGCAGTGGCGGTTACGAGCAGAGGCAGTGACAGACCCTCCATTCCTGGTCACAATTAAGACAACACTTGCTCATTATTTTCTTGAAAATTAGGGCACTTCAACAACGAGAGCCCATGACTGGAAGGCTATGAAAGTGGTCCTTCAGGGAGTGTGCATGAACACTACTTACAGCGTTAGAAGACAGCTAGAGCGTCACCTGGAACGTGAGGAGTCCAGACTACTGGAATTAGAATGATTACTGCCCACACAACCTGCTAGGTTAGAGGACTGGTGCCAATTACGAAGCACAACACTTGAAGATGGTCACAGGCTGGAAAATACACTAATAAAGCAAACAGACAACGTTTGTACACAGAGTGGGACAAAACAGGGGTGCTACTAGCTAGATTAACAAAACAGTGCCAGTCACGGGACCAGATCCTGGTACTACGCGACACAGGGGGCACGCCCAGTACCTCGCAGGCAGCCATAAATAAACTGATCACAGACCATCTCAAGGAGGTCTATGCGCTAAACCCCACAACCACAGCACATGTAATACAAGATTTCCTAGCTGGCCTTGACCTCCCCAGCCTGTCAGCGTAAGATAGCGATATATTAGAAGCAGACTTGACGGGGGAGGAAATTCTACCTTCATTGAAATGTCAAAGACCAGCAAAAACCCAGGGAGGTAATGGCTTACCCACCAATTTTATCTTAAAACTGCAGGTGCACTCACAGATAAATTACTGGAGGTTCATAAAGAGGCTTGTAAAGTAAGACGCATCCCTGATACATTGTAAGAAGAGTTGGTAGTGTTAATATCAAAACCAGACAAGCCTATAGAGGAGGTAAAATCCTAAAGGCCCTGTTGGACCTACGTCCTAGGGGTAGCATTGGCCTACGTTAACAGGCATCCTCATCCACATAGCGCTTCGTACTTGCATCCTCCTCAGTCTGCAATCCAGTATGACACCACTCAAAAAGGACATTACACTGGATATTTTCTTTTCAACGTTTACTAGAATTCCTCCACCTTTCTTACGTTACCGGAATTCTCAGTTCCGCATCACAGAGCACGACATTTCATTTGTATTCAGAATAACATTAATGCTCCCACTTTGCAGTTCATAGTAGAGTCTCTAAAACACCCTTTGTGTTTCTCCTCCCACCATTACTAGAGGGCCTAGTTACTTTTCTGCAAGGTAAGTTTCAACCCACATCTCCAAAAGTACTTTTAGACTCTATTGAGCATTTCCCAAAAAGCGCATTTAGACTCTATTGAACATTTCTCAAAAAGCACATTTAGACTCTTATCAACATTTCTCAAAAAGCACATTTAGACTCTATTGAGCATTTCCCAAAAAGCGCATTTAGACTCTATTGAACATTTCTCAAAAAAGCACATTTAGACTCTTATCCTGCCCACCGGCTTTAATCTCTGCCTATGAGATATTCAGCTGAAGGTTGCTTACTGCAGGCGACCAAAAGGGACCCTCCAAATAGTTCACCTGAAAGCTAGGTGTGACATAGGGCCAAATCACTACGTCCTAACCGAATCCTTAAGTCCCGGTATGGCCCCGACTACAGACGGTTGTCCTTTGCACTGGAGATCCGCTCTCTCCTTAGCGCAGTCTCACACAACGCTACTCCAGCGCTCGCTTTCCCTGTGTCAGAAGCCAGTCTCCCCGCCCCTCCAAGGCCCAGCTTACTTTACAGGCTTGAGGTCCTCCTCCGGCAGCGGGACTCGTGGACTCCTCCACCAGGGGGCGTCTTGACTGGGGCTTAAGGAAGTAACACCTCTCACCTACCCCCACCCTCAAGGGACTTCCCGTGAGGTGAGCTTCACTGAAAAACTTCTCCTGGGGCACTTCCCAGCTTTTCTCGTTCTGCCAGGCGCCCCCGTCACTGCCGACCGCAGCGCGACTTGCGGGAGCGCAGCGACGGCTCCGTCAGTCACTTCCGCCGCTCCTGATGCAGCGCGACTCGTGAGGGGTGCGGCCTAGTCTGCAGAGAGGGGCGGCGCTTCCTTGAGGGCCCGGCTCACGTGACCCAGCGTCAGTTTCCAGGCCAGCCCCCCGACTCAACTTCCCGGCTGCGGCCTCCTTAGTCAGCTGGTCGGCGCGTTGTCAGCTCCCCTCACAGCTGACACGCGCGATGGATGTCGGCAACCCTGGAGAGCCTCGAGCCTCTCATCAAACCCCACGGCACTCTCTCAGGACCCGCAGCTGGTGATGAGATTCAACGATAGGGCTAGTGCCGGTAAGCGGGGAACAAGGGGGTGTGGCTCACAGTACCCCGGGTGAGCAGATCCGCTAGCCCGGGGAATCTCTAGCACTGCTCCTTACCCCTAGCCCACAATGGAGTTCAGTTGATTTGCCACAGGGGGGGGGGGTTAGATTCCCGATTGACCACCAAAGAGTCAAGGCAGTCCCAACGGCAAACCCTCCCCGGGATTCCTCTTCAGGCTCTCAGTCTATGCTAGGGACGCCTGACTAGAGAAGGAACAATGCCTTTCAGAGCTGTCAGCTGATCTCAGGGACCGGTCAAATGGCAAAGGGTGGTGTCACTACGCAGGGGACTCCCGCAGACCCTAGGATCTGTCCACTCCCTTTCAGCGCAACCACCTCTCCACTCAGGTGCCTTACTCCTGACTGACTCCACAGCCCTACTCGATTCTAAAATGGCCGCCCTCCTGCCACCTCTATTTATCACCTTGGGCTGGACTTGCCAGAGGGGTCCAGAAGGTTCTGGAATCTCCCATGGCAGTCATGGCCCGGGTGCTAAGGTGACAGTTGGAGCCACCATTTTGTGAATCCTACCTTCCTCATCTATCTACCTCAGTAGAGCACCTTCGCCTTTCCCTCATGTGATGAGGAAGAGGCGCCCGGAACCTCTACATCAGCACCTAAAAAGTTTAGTAGACAGAAAAAATGAGGAGGGGGAAAAGGGACAAAAATAATAAAATGAGGAGGGGGAACTGCCAAAGGGCTGACAGGTCTAACACGCGTCCCCCCCAGCTGAAAGTGGGGAGAGCTACCCAATCCCTTGGGAGTCCTCTTCACTAAGGCGGAAATACCTGGAGAGACCGTCAGCATTGGCGTGGTCCACTCCTGGGCGATGTTCCACCCTAAAGTCCATCCCCTGTAGGGAAATGGACCACCTCAACAGCTTGGGGTTCTCGCCCCTCATTTGCATCAGCCACCTGAGGGGCCGGTGGTCGGTCTGAACCAGGAAGTGCGAGCCAAACAAGTATGGCCGCAGCTTCTTCAGAGCCCACACCACCGCGAAAGCCTCCCTCTCAATTGCACTCCACCTCTGTTCCCGGGGGAGTAGTCTCCTAGATAGGAAAACCACCGGTTGGTCTAGACCCTCATCATTAAGTTGCGACAGCACTGCCCCAATACCGTGCTCCGACGTGTCTGTCTGGACAATGAACTCCTTGGCAAAGTCAGGGGCCCTGAGAACAGGTGCCGCACACATGGCCTTTTTCAAGGTGTCAAAAGCTTGTTGACATCCCTCGGTCCAGATTACCCGTTGAGGGTGCTTTTTGGAAGTGAGCTCAGTCAAGGGGGCTACGATCGTACCGTATCCCTTGACGAAGCGTCGGTAGTAGCCAGTGAGGCCCAAGAAGGCCCGGACCTCTGTCTGAGTCTTGGGGGGTTCCCAGGCCATGATGGTTTCGATCTTGGCCTGGAGGGGTTGCACCTTGCCCCGCCCCACCAAGTGACCGAGATACACTACCGACCCCTGCCCGATCTGGCACTTACTGGCTTTGATCGTCAGACCTGCCCGCTGCAAAGCCTGAAGAACAGCCTGAAGGTGACACAAATGGTCCTCCCAGCTGCGGCTGAAGACAGCGATGTCATCCAGGTACGCAACTGAAAAGGCTTCCATTCCAGAGAGGACCTGGTTCACCAATCGCTGGAACGTAGCAGGGGCGTTCTTGAGCCCAAAGGGCATCACACAGAACTGGTAGTGACCCTCGGGTGTGGAGAAGGCTGACCTTTCCTTGGCTCCATCTGTCAGGGAAATCTGCCAGTACCCGGATGTGAGGTCAAAGGTACTGAGATATTGGGCAGCTTCCAACCGGTCAATGAGCTCATCCGCCCTCGGGATAGGATGAGCATCTGTCTTTGTCACTGAATTCAGTCCCCTATAATCCACACAGAACCGGAGTTCTGGGGTAGTGCCCGGTGGGGCAGCTTTGGGTACCAGTACCACCGGACTGGACCAGGGACTACTTGAAGGCTCAATCACTCCTAGATCTAGCATCTTGGTAACTTCCTCATGGATGCTAGCCTTCACCTTATCCGACAGTCGGTAGGACTTGGACTTCACAGGTGGGCTGTCCCCTGTGTCCACGTCATGGGTACACAGATGAGTCCTTCCCGGGATAAGGGAGAACAAGGAAGCAAACTGCTCCAGTACCTGGCGACAGTCCTTCCGTTGTTCAGGAGTTAGTGACGGTGAAAGGATCACTCCCTCCACCGATCCATCCTTCTCTTGGGACGCAAACAGATCGGGAAGAGGTTCACTTTCCTCTTCCTCTGACCCATCAGTCACCATCATTAACGTGACCTCGGGTCTCTCTTGGTGAGGCTTGAGGCGATTAACATGGAGCACCCGATGGGGCTGCCTGGGGGTCTTAAGATCTACCACGTAGGTAACCTTGCCCTTTTTCTCAACCACCTCAAAGGGACCTGACCAGCGATCCTGGAGGGCGCTAAGCTCTCCAGGTTCCATCACCCACACCTTCTGGCCAGGCTCCAGCTCCACCGGGTGAGCGTTTCGGTCAGACCATTCCTTCATGACCGTTTGGCTGGCTTCTAGGTTTTCCGAAGCTTGCTTCCACAACCTAGCCATTTGGCTACGAAAGGCCAGCATGTAGCTCACCACATCCGGGGGAAGTTTTCTGGGAGTCTTTTCCCATCCATCCTTCACCAGGCTGAGGGGTCCACGCACAGGGTGCCCGTACAACAACTCGAAGGGGCTGAAGCCCACTCCCTTCTGTGGTACCTCCCTGTACAAAAACAGCAAACAAGGTAGGAGGACGTCCCATTTCCTCCGCAGGCTCTCGGGCAGACTCCGGATCATGCCCTTTAAGGTTTTGTTAAACCTTTCCACCAGACCATTAGTCTGGGGGTGATAAGGAGTGGAGAACCGGTAAGTAACTCCACACTCTTTCCACATGGCCCGCATGTAGGCCGACATGAAGTTGGTACCTCTGTCCGACACCACTTCCTTGGGGAATCCCATCCGGGTAAAAATTCCCATAAGGGCCCGTGCCACCGCAGGTGCAGTAGTGGTCCTCAGAGGGATAGCCTCTGGGTACCGTGTGGCATGATCCACCAGAACCAGGATAAACCTGTGACCGGCAGACGTTGGTGGATCCGATGGCCCGACAATGTCGATGCCCACCCTTTCAAAGGGGGTACCAACGACAGGCAGTGGTTCCAGGGGAGCCTTCAGCTTCACCCCTGTTTTTCCACTAGCTTGGCAGGTTACACACGTCCTACAAAAAGTATCAGACGTAATCCTCATCTGAGGCCAGTAAAAATGAGGGACAAGTCGAGCAAAGGTCTTGTCTTGTCCCAAGTGTCCTGCCAAGGGTATTTCGTGAGCCAGTCCTAATAGGAAGGCTCGGTAACGCTGGGGAACCACCAAAGCCCGGGATGAACCATGCACCGGAGCCTTGGGTTCGCTATACAGGAGACCATCTTCCCAGTATATGTGGAAGTTCCCCGAATCGTTACCCGCTGCCTGGGCTTCGGCCTGCCGCCGTAAACCCTCAAGGGTAGGGCACTCCTTCTGGGCCCGGCAAAACTCTTCCCTAGTAGGTCCTCCCTCCACCTGCCAGTCTGCAGGGGTAGGTAAGCCCTCCAGGGACGTTACATCCCCCTCCGTAGACTCCGGGACCACTTCAGTTGGCCCATCCCCCTTTGGAGGATCAGATGCCGGGGCAGGCTTCCCCCGTCCCCGTCTACCCTTTCCGGCAGCTGGTTGGGCCTTTGTCCCAGGCTCCAACCTCTGTGAATCCCCTCTTCAGGTGGTCACGGACCGAGTGTGGGCACACGTCCACTCAGGGGTCCCCAACATCTCCATGTGGGCCCTGAACTCAACCTCCTTCCACGCCGAGTGTTCAAGGTCGTTTCCCAACAGGCAGTCGACCGGCATGGCAGGGCTGATCGCAACTCGTAGAGGACCCGCAACCCCTCCCCACTCAAAGGGAACCTGGGCCACCGGATAGTGACCCTCTCGGTTGTCAGACATCACAACCGGGTGGACTACATTGGGAACCACCTGCTCTGGGGACACCAGCTGACTCCTCACCATAGTCATGCTGGCTCCTGTGTCCCTCAGAGCCTCCACCCTCTGGGCATTGATGGTGACCCATTGCCTGTACTTAGTAGTATTCGAGGGCATCTGGGTCTTAGGAACCATCTCACAATCCCCTAAGGACACTAGGGTTAGCCCTGCCCACTCACCTCCCTTATCTAGGGGCAACTCCTCCCCAAGCACTACACTCGCCACCCCAGGGGTCTTTCCTCCAATGGGAGGGTGTGGTCTCTTGGGACACTTGGCATCCCCCTTATAGTGCCCAACCTCACCACACTCATAACATCGGACAACCCTAGGCTGCTGACCACGGTCAGGATAAGGGGGTTTGTGGGGGCCAACCTTAGGCGGGAATCCTACTCCCCTCCCTTGTGAACTCTTTTGGGGGCCTTTAGAGAACTCCCTCTTTTTGTCTCCCCCCTCTTTCTTCTGGGGGGCGCCCTGTCCATCCCCCTGGAAATTCCCTCCAGTCCCTTTTGAGGATACCCGGGTACTGGCCCAGATATCCGCCTCCTCTGCAAGCTTCCTGGGATTAGTTAGCTTGCTGTCTACCAGGTGCTGACGCAGCTCCGGAAAACTTTTCTCGAGGAGGTGCTCCTTTAAAATTAAATTGTACAATCCCTCATAGTCCTTGACATCACTGCCCTGTACCCAGCCCTCTAAGGCCTTCCTAGCATAGTCCAAGAAGTCCACCCAATTCTGGGTGGACAACTTCTGACTGCCCCGAAACCTCTGCCTGAATTTTTCAGGGGTCAGCCCAAATTTCCTCACTAGGGCTACCTTCATAACGGGGTACCTGGTCTGGTCTGGCTGTTCTAGCGCTAACAAGGCATCCCTCCCCACCGGAGGCATATACCTATACAGGCCACCCCCCCACTGGGCTTCGGGGACCCCATGGGCTCTTAAAGAAACCTCATAGGCAGCCAGCCATTTTACAATGTCATCCCCTATACCATAGCTAGCAACTACATCTTTGGGCAGGTAGGGCCTGGACTCTCTCGGGACTTCTCTCGGTATGCTGCCACCATTAGGCCTGCTGGGGGTTCCAATTTGAAGGGCTTTGAGCTCTAACTCCTTTAAGTGGAGCTCATGGAGGAACCTCCTCTCCTCCCTCTCCTCCCTCTCCTTTTCCAACCGGGCCAGATCCATTCTAAGCTGCCTCTCTTCCCTTCGGTCAGCTAGGTCAGCAGAGGACAAGCTCCCTCCTGAGGCGCTACTTCCCACCCTGGATGGGGCCCTGGACCCTACGTCCATATTATCGCTCCCAGGGGGAAGAAGGACTCCCGGTTCTTCTAGGAGGTCTAGTCCTGGTTCTTCCTCCCGTTTCCCGCTAGGGTGGGCCATAACCCAGGCTCTTAAGCTTGCTTGGAGCTCTGTTTTCTTCGCCCCCTGCTTAAAGAATACCTCCCGTCCCCGGCAGAATTCCTTCAATTGGGCCACTGTATACTCCTCCAGCCTACCCAATTCGAATTCCATCCTACCAGATGGGACCCCAACACAGTTAACAAGAACTTACTCAAGAAAGGGAATATACACAGGACAATTTTAAAAACCTCCAATTAGGAAAACACTCTGGAGAAAACTCCAGCCAAAACAATCCAGTGTAGGTGGTGATGCACGCTAAACTGCCACTAAGCGGATGCAAGCACTGAGTAAGTAATCCCACCGCTGAGCACCAAATTGTTGGACCTACGTCCTAGGGGTAGCATTGGCCTACGTTAACAGGCATCCTCATCCCCATAGCGCTTCGTACTTGCATCCTCCTCAGTCCGCAATCCAGTATGACACCACTCAAAAAGGACATTACACTGGATATTTTCTTTTCAACGTTTACTAGAATTCCTCCACCTTTCTTACGTTACCGGAATTCTCAGTTCCGCATCACAGAGCACGACATTTCATTTGTATTCAGAATAACATTAATGCTCCCACTTTGCAGTTCATAGTAGAGTCTCTAAAATACCCTTTGAGTTTCTCCTCCCACCATTACTAGAGGGCCTAGTTACTTTTCTGCAAGGTAAGTTTCAACCCACATCTCCAAAAGTACTTTTAGACTCTATTGAGCATTTCCCAAAAAGCGCATTTAGACTCTATTGAACATTTCTCAAAAAGCACATTTAGACTCTATTGAGCATTTCCCAAAAAGCGCATTTAGACTCTATTGAACATTTCTCAAAAAGCACATTTAGACTCTTATCCTGCCCACCGGCTTTAATCTCTGCCTATGAGATATTCAGCTGAAGGTTGCTTACTGCAGGCGACCAAAAGGGACCCTCCAAATAGTTCACCTGAAAGCTAGGTGTGACATAGGGCCAAATCACTACGTCCTAACCGAATCCTTAAGTCCCGGTATGGCCCCGACTGCAGACGGTTGTCCTTTGCACTGGAGATCCGCTCTCTCCTTAGCGCAGTCTCACACAACGCTACTCCAGCGCTCGCTTTCCCTGTGTCAGAAGCCAGTCTCCCCGCCCCTCCAAAGCCCAGCTTACTTTACAGGCTTGAGGTCCTCCTCCGGCAGCGGGACTCGTGGACTCCTCCACCAGGGGGCATCTTGACTGGGGCTTAAGGAAGTAACACCTCTCACCTACCCCCACCCTCAAGGGACTTCCCGTGAGGTGAGCTTCACTGAAAAACTACTCCTGGGGCACTTCCCATCTTTTCTCGTTCTGCCAGGCGCCCCCGTCACTGCCGACCGCAGCGCGACTTGCGGGAGCGCAGCGACGGCTCCGTCAGTCAATTCCGCCGCTCCTGATGCAGCGTGACTCGTGAGGGGTGCGGCCTAGTCTGCAGAGAGGGGCGGCGCTTCCTTGAGGGCCCGGCTCACGTGACCCAGCGTCAGTTTCCAGGCCAGCCCCCCGACTCAACTTCCCGGCTGCGGCCTCCTTAGTCAGCGCGTTGTCAGCTCCCCTCACAGCTGACACGCGCGATGGATGTCGGCAACCCTGGAGAGCCTCGAGCCTCTCATCAAACCCCACGGCACTCTCTCAGGACCCGCAGCTGGTGATGAGATTCAACGATAGGGCTGGTGCCGGTAAGCGGGGAACAAGGGGGTGTGGCTCACAGTACCCCGGGTGAGCAGATCCGCTAGCCCGGGGAATCTCTAGCACTGCTCCTTACCCCTAGCCCACAATGAAGTTCCGTTGATTTGCCACGGGGGGGGGGGGGGGGGGGTTAGATTCCCGATTGACCACCAAAGAGTCAAGGCAGTCCCAATGGCAAACCCTCCCCGGGATTCCTCTTCAGGCTCTCAGTCTATGCTAGGGACGCCTGACTAGAGAAGGAACAATGCCTTTCAGAGCTGTCAGCTGATCTCAGGGACCGGTCAAATGGCAAAGGGTGGTGTCACTACGCAGGGGACTCCCGCAGACCCTAGGATCTGTCCACTCCCTTTCAGCGCAACCACCTCTCCACTCAGGTGCCTTACTCCTGACTGACTCCACAGCCCTACTCGATTCTAAAATGGCCGCCCTCCTGCCACCTCTATTTATCACCTTGGGCTGGACTTGCCAGAGGGGTCCAGAAGGTTCTGGAATCTCCCATGGCAGTCATGGCCCGGGTGCTGAGGTGACAGTTGGAGCCACCATTTTGTGAATCCTACCTTCCTCATCTATCTACCTCAGTAGAGCACCTTGCGCCTTTCCCTCATGTGATGAGGTAGAGGCGCCCGGAACCTCTACATCAGCACCTAAAAAGTTTAGTAGACAGAAAAAATGAGGAGGGGGAAAAGGGACAAAAATAATAAAATGAGGAGGGGGAACTGCCAAAGGGCTACCTTTCAATGCTCAATGTCAATGTTAAAATAATTAGTGGACTGTTGGCGCACCGACTTCTCCCATTTTTACCTACACATGTACACGAAGAACAGTCCGGATTTATACCTAAAAGGAGCACAACATCTAATCTTCGTAGACTCTTCCTATTCTAACGGCACCTGAGGTTCAGACAGACCTGCATGCGCTTGCTTTTCTCGACGTAAAACAAGCCTTTGATTCGGTGAGGTGGGACTATTTATGGCAATTTATGGAAAAACTAGGGTTGGACCCAAATATATAAAATGGGTGAAACTTTAGTACGTTGCCCGACAGCCCCAGTCCGTACGGGTGGCCATGTGTCAGAGTCCTTCCCACTCTGCAGAGGCACCATGCAGGGATGCCCCCTATCGCCATTGCTGTTCGCGATGGAACCATTAGCGATATTACTTTGAAACAGATTAAACCACTGGGGAAATGTAGTCGGAGGTTCCACTCATGTGGTCTAACTCTACACTGACGATATTTTGGTTTATCTATGGGAACCAGATAGGGCAATACAATTGCTGCAGACTGCACTTTTGGAATTTACAGCAGACGTTGGCCTATTGGTGAAAGCCCAAAAGTCACTAATCATGCCACTCTGGACACCAGTGAGTCTAGACCCATCAGCCCTATCACAACTTTCCCTCCCTTTGTGTCGGGAAGGGGCCCGCTATTTAGCTATACAACTAACCCTAGATAGACAACGATTCTGGACCTAAACTTGGGCAAGGTCCTGACTGGATTGCATGACTCAGTCCAATTCTGGAAAGATCTCCCACTGACGAGAATAGGCAGATCGGCCCAGATTACAATGGTGCTTTTACCTCGCTGTTTGTATGTTATGCAGAACTCCCTGTATGATATTCCGTGAATTGGATAGACTCATAGTTGATCTACTGTGGTCCACTAAATGGAAACGAATCAGTTTAAAGAAGCTGCAGCAAACATGGGCTAGAGGGGGCGTGGAACTTCCTAATTTAGAATTTTACTATTTGGCTGCAAATTTGCAACACGCAGTTCACTGGTTTGATGAGGAGAAAAACTGGGGAAAACGGCTGCTGGGGACCTTTGAGGAGCAAGTAAGCTTACCCGAACTCCTTATGCTGGGAGCGCGGGTTCTTGACAGATACTCATATTTGATTCAACTAATTGGCCGCATGTGGGAGAGGGTGATTACGACAGTCCTTCAAAAGGTCCTGTAGGCATGAGATATGCCAATCTGGAGACTTAAAACCTCAAGGATATTGAAAATACTATGTCCATGTTCAAATGGAAATCCGGAGGTTGCGAGATTCTAGGAGACCTCTACCTAGGTGGTCAATAGATAACTAAGGATGATGTCATTGACTCCTTTGCGTTAGGCACAATATAATAAAATGCTAGCTACAGCACGCAAAATCTGGCCAACTTTCCCAGATGTACCATACCATCCCAGATGTTTACCAGACTCCTAGATATGACAGGGGGCCGAAAACTCATTATACACCTTTACAGAGCCATAAGGGATGACGCCCCTGTGATTACCCCAAAAGCATACTGTAGATGGGAGGAGAGACTAGGAATAGACATCACCCAGCGAGAATGGCAAAAAGTTCATGAGGGGACACATACAGTCAGTTCAAACGCCCGATTTAAATTAATTCAATTAAATTTTGTTCATCAAGTGCATCTCACCCCAAAAAACTACACAACATCTACCCCACCAGGTTAGATGAATGTGCGAGTTGCAGAAATACCGAAGCAGATTTTTCCATGTGGTTTGGAAGTGCACATGTACTAAGACGTACTAGCAGGAGATATTAGACAAACTCACACGAGCAACAGGGTGATATTTGGAAGGCGACCCAAAGGAACTACTATTGAGACAGTTGCCGGCACCAATTGAAAAAAAACGTAGTCGTCAATTCTTAACCTAGGACTGGTACTAACGAAACGCCGCATAGCTATTAGATGGTTAAACCCATGCCCGACTAATTTTAGGGAATGGTTACAAGATATGATGGAATGGGCCACGGCTGAGGAAGTTAGGATGAAACAGGTCAGACGTGATGAAAGGCTGGAGGACGACTTAAGAGCATGGAGACAGATGAGATCAGAGTTGAATACACAAGGTGACACCTACCCCGCAGAACGCACCTGAGTAAATAAAATGGTGCCCAATACTCACGGTTATTTGTCAGGTAAAGAAAAATGCACGATGAAGTATGACTAGACAGAAGAATAATATACAAAATCACACAAACACAAGTGGGATACATGTGTTCCTTGTCGTACATCTGCGCCTTGCTCATCTATAAAACTTTTGAAATACTTTCTTGATTATTAGACCTTTCTCCTGTAGGGGAGGAGGGGGGAGGGGGGGGGGGGAAAGAAGGGAAACGTTTTGTTGAATGTTCAATAACAAACTAAAAAAACAAATTGCATGTATCAATATGGAATATGCTACTTACCAGTATGCATCTGTTCTTGGCATGTAGAGCTGCAGAGTTGTACACTTAGCATAGATCGCCATCTGGTGTTGGGCCCGGATGTTTGCAGTTTGTTTTTCTTCTTGGACAGTCTTTGGAAGTCACGAGTTTGGTGACTCCTCCTTCGGTCCATACTGCGCATGGGCTTCGGCTCCATCCTCAGATTGTTTTTCGCCAACAGGGAAATGATGGAGCGTAATAATAACAGTGAGAAACCCATGTGTTGTATCTAAATAAGATGTACTGGAACGGATACAGGTAGCCGGGGAGGCGGGTGGGCGTGTACAACTCTGCAGCTCTACATGCCAAGAACAGATGCATACTGGTAAGTAGCATATTCCGTTCGAGGCATATGAGCTGCAGATTGTACACTTAGCATAGATTATATAGCAGTACCCAACCTTAGCGGCGACCACCGGTATCCGTTGCAGCTGTTTGAAAAAGTGTCTTTAGTACAGCCTGGCCCACCCTAGCTTGCTGCTTGGAATGCACATCTACACAGTAGTGTTTTGTGAAGGTGTGCGGTGTAGACCATGTGGCTGCTTTGCAGATGTCATCTAAGGGTATATTCCCTAGAAAAGCCATAGAAGCCCCTAACTTTCTTGTAGAGTGGGCTTTAGGAGGAACAGATAATGTTCTCTTTGCCTTTTGATAGCAAATTTGTATGCATTTTACAATCCACCTAGCTATCCCTGATTTAGAAATGGGGTTGCCTTTATGTGGTGGAGAGAAGGAAACGAACAATTGTTTAGTCTTCCTGAAGGGTTGCGTTCTTTGTATGTAGTATAGCAACGCCCTTTTCACATCAAGTGTGTGTAAGGCCCTTTCTGCAACAGATTGGGGTTGCGAAAAGAAGACAGGTAATTCCACTGATTGATTGAGGTGGAAGGGGGAAATGACTTTGGGCAGAAACTTCGGATTTGTGCGAAGTATGACCTTGCTGTGATGCATTTGTATGTAGGGTTCCTGTATGGTGAACGCTTGTATTTCACCAACCCTTCTAAGGGAAGTGATAGCTACAAGGAAAGCTGTTTTCCAGGTGAGAAACTGTAGCTCACATTTGTGCATTGGTTCGAAGGGCGGACCCATTAGTCGTGTAAGAACTAAATTTAGATTCCATACAGGGGAAGGTGGTGCCCTGGGAGGAATTACGCGTTTAAGGCCTTCCATGAAGGCTTTAATAGCGGGCACTCTGAAGAGTGATAAATGCTGTCTGTTTTGTAGATAAGCAGCGATCGCTGCTAGGTGTAGGCGTATGGATGAATATGCCAGGTTACACCTGTGAAGATGGAGCAGATAGCATATGATGTGCTGTATGGATGCATCTAGAGGGTTGATTGTATTGTTACGGCAGTAAATTACAAATCTTTTCCACTTTGCGGCATAGCATGCTCTAGTGGTAGGACGTCTGGCTTCCATGATGATGTTCATGCAATCAGGGGGAAGGTTAAGGTATCCGAATTCTAGGATTTCAGGAGCCAGATCGCCAGGTTGAGCTGAGCTGGGTCCGGGTGCCTGATTTCTCCATGGTTCTGGGTTAGGAGGCATGGGGATAGATGCAGTTTTTGATGTGGTACCACTGACAGTTGTAGTAGCGTGGTGTACCACGGCTGCCTGGCCCACGTCGGAGCTACCAGAATGAGTGTGAGGGAGTGCTGTTGTAGCTTCCTGACCACTAATGGAATTAGTGGGAGAGGTGGAAAGGCGTATGCAAATCTGCCTGACCAGTTCATCCATATCGCATTGCCCTTGGACAATGGGTGTGGGTATCTGGCGGCGAAGCTTGGGCATTTTTTGTTTTCGTGGGTGGCGAAGAGGTCTATCTGAGGATGCCCCCACTGTTGGAAGAATGGGTGAAGAACTTGTGGATGCAGTTCCCATTCGTGTAGTTGTTGCGTTTGTCTGCTGCGCAGATCTGCCATGGTGTTTAGTACGCCTGGAACGTGCTGTGCCAGGAGAAAGATGTTTTGAGGAATTGCCCATCTCCATATGCTCTGGGCTAAGCGGGAGAGCTGGGGAGAGTGTCCCCCCCCCTGTTTTTGGATATAATACATTGCAGTCATATTGTCTGTGCGAATGAGGACTGCTTTGCCCGAAATCTGTTTTTGGAAAGATTTTAGGGCTAGAAAGATCGCCAAGAGCTCCAGATGGTTGATGTGGAGCGATTTTTGCTGTGGCGTCCATAGACCTTGCATGGTGAGGTGTAGAAGGTGCGCTCCCCAGCCGGAGAGCGATGCGTCCGCTGTTAGAGTCACCTGAGGAACCGGGTCCAGGAACGGCCGCCCTTTGGAAAGGTTTGTGGTGTTCCACCACTGCAGAGAGTGATGTGTGCGGCCGTCCACCAACACCAGATCCGTCAGCTGCCCCTGGGCCTGGTTCCACTGTTGTGCTAGGCACTCTTGAAGTGGACGCATGTGGAGTCTTGCATGGGGCACTATGAAGATGCAAGACGCCATCATTCCTATAAGCTTCATAAACACTCTTGCTGGAAGAGAGTGTTGAGGAAGGAATGTTTTGCGTAAGGCTTGAATGCTTGTGATTCTGGCTGAGTTTGGATAGGCAATACCTTTGGAGGTGTCTATAGTGGCCCCGAGATATTGCTTTGTGTGAGATGGTATGAGGTGGGACTTTTGGTAGTTCACCGTGAAGCCTAGCTGGTGGAGCAGTTGGATGGTGCTGTTTGTATGTTGCACACATTGGTTGTAGGACGCGGCTTTTATCAGCCAGTCGTCTAGGTAAGGGAAGACGTGAATATGTTGACGTCTGAGGTGTGCTGCTACTACTGCTAGGCATTTGGTAAACACCCGTGGTGCGGTGGTGACCCCGAAGGGGAGAACCGTGAATTGGTAATGTTGCCCGTCCACCACGAACCTGAGGTATTTCCTGTGAGAGGGGTGTATTGGAATGTGAAAGTATGCGTCTTTCAGATCCAAGGTTGTGAGGAAGTCTCCCTGGCAGAGGAGTGGGAGGACTTGCTGTAGGGTGACCATGTGAAAATGGTCTGAATGTATGTAGGCATTTAGAGGCCGGAGGTCGAGAATGGGTCTGAGGGTCCCGTCTTTCTTTGGTATTAAGAAATATAGGGAGTAGACCCCTAGATTTTGTTGATTGACGGGGACCTGCTCTATAGCGTGTTTTTGGAGGAGTGAGAGTACCTCTTGTTTGAGCAGTGTGGAATGTTCTTGAGACATTGGACGGTGCCTTGGTGGGATATTGGGTGGGGTAGATGTTAGTTCGAGACAGTACCCTGACCGAATGATTTGGGTCACCCATTTGTCCGATGTTATGGACTCCCATGTGTGGATAAAGTCTTGTAGTCTGCCCCCGACCGGAGTGGGATGGTCTGGGGGGAGCGGAGGGGAGTCATTGTGCGGGTGGGGTGGCAGAACGGGTGTTGTTGGTTTTGCCCCTGCCCTTATTGTTGTTGCCTCTGTAACCGCCCCTTTGATTGCCCTTTGAAAAGGTATTTTGAGGAGGGGACTTGTAGGAGGTAGAGGCGTTATCGGTGGAGGAGCCTCTGCCTGTGCCACGAAAGGACGAGCGTCGAAAGGAACGTTTAGAGGCTTGTGTTTGGAGTGCCCCCATGGACTTTGCTGTGTCTGTGTCCTTTTTCATCTTTTCCAACGCTTCGTCTACCTTTGGCCCAAAGAGAGTTTGCTGGTCAAAGGGGTGATTGAGTATGGACGCCTGGACTTCAGGTTTGAACCCTGAGATCCTGAGCCAGGCATGGCGACGAAGCAGGACACTTGTATTTATGGCTCTAGAAGCAGTGTCGGCTGCATCGAGGGCACACTTAATGGAGGTGTTTGTAATTAGTTTACCCTCCTGTATTAGGTCATGAGCCTTGCGCTTGTGTTTTTCTGGAAGGTGCTGCATAAGAGCCTCTAGTTCGTCATAGTGTGCTCTGTCATATCGCGCAAGCAGTGCTTGTGTGTTTGCAATGCGCCACATGTTTGCAGCTTGGGAGGCGGTGCGTTTACCAGACGCGTCCAGAAGTTTAGATTCCTTGTCTGGCGGTGGGGCTTCTCCTGAGGATTGGGAGTTAGCCCGCTTTCTAGCTGTGGAGACAACTAGGGAATCTAGGGGAGCAGGGCCCTTAATGTATGCAGGGTCTGTGGGTGCCGCTTTGTACTTCTTCTCTATTCTAGGGTTCAGTACTCTGGCCCTGACAGGGTCTTTGAACACCTCTGTAGCGTGCTTGGTGACACCCTTAAGCATGGGTAAAATAGAAGTGGATTTGTCTTGTATGTCAAATGTATCCAGTAGGAAGTCTTCTTCCACTGGTTCACTGTGCATGTCCACCCCATGGTAGTGTGCTGCTCTCTGCACTAAATGATGAAACCCTAAGGAGTCCTCTGGAGGAGACGGCCTGGATGGGTATAGGTCGTCCTGAGGTATGTCTGGTATATCAGGGTTATTGTAATCCTCCCATGGGTCTGGGGTCCCTGGTGGAGTGGGATCCATTGGGGCGTCCGCCGGGTAATTGTCCGGGTCCCCGTCATCCGGATCTGGGGATGGGGCCGGATCGTAGTGAGGTGGAGGTGGCGGAGACCTGGGAGGGGGAGGGGGTGGAGGTGGTGGAGGAGGTAGGGGAGGCGGTAGTGGGAAGGGCACTCTGAGGGGTGAAGTAGCAGAGTCCTTCCTTTTGGGTGGTGGAGGAGGAGCCGGAGTATCAAGGCGTCTTTTCTTGATAATTAAAGTCAATAGTCCAGTCTTTGGATCTTTGGACAGAGTCTTTTGTAGAGGGTCTGGTGTAAACAGAGCCAGTGGCGTCGAATCGTCGGTCGGCACCGGTGATTTCGGAGCCGAGGGCTTCGATGGTTTATGTGCGCCATGCTTTTTTGGGGCCTCCTGTTTTTTCGGCGTCGAAGGAGTTTTCGGCGTCGGAGCGTCGGTGCCGACAGATTTATGTTTGTGTTTGGTCGGCACCGAGAGTCCAGGCTTCGGCGCCGGTGGCTTCGGAGTCGAGCTGGATATTGCTTTCTTCGGTGCCGGATGCTGTTTTTCGGCACCGGGCGTCGGCTGGCTCGATCCCGAGCTGCCGTGAGACTTTGGATGCTTCGACACCGAGCCCGAAGGTGGGGTGATCGAAGCTTTGGTCTTGGTTTTGCCCAGGCCGGCAGGCGAGGGAGTAACCTGAGTCTCTTTGGTTTTGGGCGCGGGGGTGGGAGGGGGCACAGTACTCACGGCCCGCTGCGCCGGTGTGATGTCCTCCACGTCGGAGTCGTCGGCTTCGGAAGCGCTGACGACGTCTTCTTCCTGCTCGGTGTGTGTTTGCCCCGAAGCTTCGGCGCCGTCTCCGAAGATGTCCGGTGGAGCTGCAGACGATGAGTGCGCCATGGTGCGTCGAGCTTTTCGATCCCGGATGGTTTTCTTCGATCGAAAAGACTTACAGGCGGGGCAGTCTCTGGCCTCGTGTTCTGGAGAGAGGCAAAGATTACACACCTGATGGAGGTCGGTGTGGGGAAATTTAGACCCACAGTTTGGGCACTTTTTGAACGGAGTCCTTTCCATCGGCCGGGACCGGAGTCGAGGAGGGCCCGAAGGCCGGTGCCGATGTACGGGATGGAGAAAAGTGCCGCTTCGAGAGATGAAGATGATGATGATGAAGAAACTCGAAGATACGAGGATTTTCCGTCGAGGCTGGAACCGTAGAAGTTCGAAGCCGGAGCACGAAGTATCACATCCGAGCCCGATGGCGGAAAAAAACAATCTGAGGATGGAGCCGAAGCCCATGCGCAGTACGGACCGAAGGAGGAGTCACCAAACTCGTGACTTCCAAAGACTGTCCAAGAAGAAAAACAAACTGCAAACATCCGGGCCCAACACCAGATGGCGATCTATGCTAAGTGTACAATCTGCAGCTCATATGCCTCGAACATGATGTTACAGGATGTGCCATTATTTCCTGACATCTGATGCTGCATATCAATTAAAATATATATTTTTTAAATTAAAACAAGAGAGAGAGTAGTGGTGCAGTCTGTAAAACATCAAAGGTTTCTTCCACAGGTGTTACCCCAGCAGGAATGTCTGCAAAGAAAAATCAGTGGAACTGGTCCAAAGCACAAATGGATAAAAGTTTTCAAAATTCTGGGAGATAAACTATTCATTGGGTCAAAGAGATCATGAAGAACACGAACTGAGCATCAGTATGGGTCACCGTCATATCAGTTTGTTACCAATACACAGATTCTATGAAACAGAAAAGGCGAAGGTCAACTGAGTGGGGTTCAACGGAATACCATCTTCTAGAGGATTGTGAATTGGGTAATCGCTGCTAAATTAAAGGGCTTGAAATGTAAGGGAAGGGTGGTAACAGGAGTCAACTGATCAGCCTGCTGTGTACAAGGATTGACTATTCTGACAGTGGAATCAATTGCTGTTGCCTCAGTTAACTAGAAACATGGACTCAATTTAAATACAAGACTTTCAACATATTATTACTGTAGAAGCGAGGTAGTCACGCTAGTTAGTGACCCTCGCCTGACTTATGGGACTCCTCCATAGGCCTGGGCACATAAGATGATTATGGGACATTAGAGTATGGTAATAAATGGCTACTACATCAGTAATGATCATTGTATATGAACATGAGCTCTATATCCACCACCACCGTTTTTATGCTTCTAAAATGAAAACAATAAAAACCACACTTGTCAGTTGTGAAAGTCACAGCCCGCGCAGCCCATAACAGTAATAGTTGGGGAATGCACTCCAAGTAATCTGACTGGATGCCCCATTCTTAACATTCCAATGACTGAGACATGGGGTAATTTATTTTCTTTACAAGGGTATTTTATCACACAGCCACAGACTGAATCAGAGAATGGATTGGGATGCAAGGGTGTTCATGAAGGTGGTAACCAAATCAACTGTGGTTTTGTTAAATAAAACTGGCTGAATATCTTGGTGGCAATAGGACACACAAGTGACAGGCAATAAACTGCCTGATTTATGGTGGAGTACATATCAATAAAATTAATTTAACTAGTCAGTCACAAGCCAGTAAGAATCTTGAGATTGTCAAAAGAACAGTAGTAGGTGAGAGGCTTTCAATAAAAGTTAAATACATCTCACATTTAGCTTTTGTATCTTACCTTTTGATTTAGTTTTCACATTTTGAATTCCAAGACTCTTCATAAAGGTCTATTCTCATTTATTTTACGTTAACATTATTCCTTGTGCATACGCCACTTTAAGCTGATACTAGCTATTTATTTGAGTTCGCTTTTTTGGAGTTTCTTTAACCAGGACAATCGGGTGTGTTTGAGCACCATTTTAAAAATACTTAGAACACATTTTCTATTGAAAAAACAGTCTTTCTACAGAGCCAATCGGGACTTGAACCGGGTACGATCTGCTGGTGTAAAATTACAATGTAATGAATGTATAAGTAGGATACAGAAAACACATGTTGGGGCTTCAATGAGCGAATCTCTGAAAATGTGAATAATCACCACTAGGAAGTTACACATCTGAAGTTGCAGCTCAACAGTGACTGGATGCTTGCTTCTACCAAAAGTGCTTGTGCTGAAGAGAGGCACACCATTACGCAAAGTATTAATGCATGGACAGAGCATTTTATTACGAAAGCTACAATCAGTGAGAGTGACAAATGTGAAACCAACTACAGCCATCCATTCCCTCTAACTTAGGAGAAATCTGTGGCAGTGAAGGACGCATTGCGTGCTACATGCACCCACGGATATAATAGGCTGAATATCTTAAACACCACCGCATGGCTCCCATTGTGCATGACAACAGTGCCAACAATAAATATTCCTTTGCCCTACCCACACAAAGGATACAAATTATCTGCAAATGGTCATATAAATCAGATACACATTGTTGCCTCAGTAAACATGATACGAAAATGACTGAAATCAGAGGATAAAAGAACCAATACTGAAAACCAATCACTAACAATCCACAAAAATGGGATTTACAAACATGCCTCTTAACGATTTGTATTGTTGAATTTCCCAATGCAAATCGGACATTAAGATGATCATATGAACGCATTACGATAAATATCCTAATTACTCTGCTGTGACTAAGTGTTAACAAATCAACAATATGCAAAATGTTTCCATTTGAAAAGTAATGAGAGAATTTTCAAAATATGTATCAAAACACTGAATTGAAGACTATCACTATGTGACTTAATGCACTCTTCAAAGGAAAAAAACTAGAAATGTCAATGCAATAAAAACAAAAAGCAGAATGTAAAAGGGCACATGTTAAATTAGAAGTATTAGGTGGTATTTAACATACATTTTCTCCTTGAGAAATAGAAGTAACAGATATACTCAAAGTAAAATTGGAAACTATAATTCTTCTAGTATCGCTTTAAACCACAGGTGACATCTTTGAGTCAACTATACATTGTATCACACACACCCATTCTACAGGAAAGAATGCGTTTGCACCAACGTTGCTTCAGAATAGTAACAGGCGATTACTACATTAAAAAACAAACCTCATCAGCAGTGCAACCAAATTACTATCGCCTTGATTAAAAAATTCAACAGAATTCATGCCAACTTACAGGTTTAGGACATACCTAAATATATTAAAAAAAAAAAAAGAATAAAATATCAAAGCAGCGTATATTTACATTATGCTCTAATGTAATTCTCACAGCTCACAGTAGTTCTCAACACCCTATCAAAATGGTGCTCACCAAATAAAAACTCTCGCAGAACGTTGTCGTCTTTTATCCATAGACTAATAGTGGCAGGCGACAAGCCTTCACACGTGCTTTAACGCTGCGGGTTCCAGCCTGCCTATAAGGATGTCAGTGGAACAACCGGTTTCACAAAAATAAGTATATCAGTTATGTTGATCGCAAAGTGGGTGATATAAATTTCAAAAACACTCCTGACAAGAATCCACTGAAATCAAGGTCCGGCAGAATATATGAATATACAGTATGTATTTAGCATACCAGTTGGAGAGAAGTGGAGCACAACCAGTTCCGTCTGATCACAGAAATGTACAGAAAAGGAAGATATAAATAAAGCAACTGATTGAGCCCATGCATGGGTAAATAAGGAGGGTAAGGATGTGCTGTGCGCTACCCAACACTAGTCTTCAAGTTAGTGCTCTGGGGTAAACCATGTACAGTTGCAGAGAAATATTCATATTGCCCAGGCTCGTGGCGGCCATGTTTGCTCAGATCTAATTCCCCTTGAACGCGTTCTGGGCCGCGCTCGTTGCTGCTGTGGAAGCTGCATTCGCTGCTGCCGTCTGCACAGTTTTGTTGGACATTACACCTGTTGCAAACTCTTGCTGAGCTTTCTCAAAACTTGCCCCTGTGGTCCGGTACAGCCCGTGCACCTGCAAAGAACAAAATGAAACGAGCGAGGTTAGAAGGCAGCACGTTTTCGAGCTATTAACATTTTAAGAAGCATGCGATTGCAGCTGACCTGATAAACAGGCTCGAAGACTAATAAGAGTACACGGTAATATTCCACTACTGTACATCCAAACAGTTAATGTGTCTACTTATGAAGCTCACTTTTTATCTAGGCATGAGAATATAATCCAAATAAAGACATGTAGGGGAAAAAGAAAGTTACTGATCACAGACTCTTGCAATGGCAATCTTAAATGCCCTTATTCCACGCTCATGAACACAGCATAAAACAGATTTCGAATTATGGAGCTCCTCACCTGCGCAGGAACCGGACAAACCCCGTAATATCAATTCAGGGTCTCACTGAAATTACCTTATCCTACAGCGGGTGCCCCGCACCCCTAGACAGATTTTCAACACTGCGATTCAGTGGACAGAACTTAAAGCCATTTGCCTCACTGTAACAGGGCACCCCCCCATACCACACGTGAAACTACTGCCAATATCTTCAGTGTGTGCCCTGCACCCCAATACAGATTCTTTATGCTGTAATTCAGTGGACAGCACCTCAAGCCATCTGCCTCACTGTGTCCATGCTCTAATACCACAAGCGTAACTTCTGCTACTTATAAGAAATTTCTAAAGCTCTAGGAGAGCGCACCCGATTAGTCCTTAAATATTAACATATTCTCTTTGTTGGAGTGTTTGCCCCCACTGATGCACTAATTTCACTCTTTTGCGCTCAGTTAGGTTACTGCCGGCACTCTAGCCTCGTTCCCAATTAATTAGCTACTATGACCAATGTGCACAAGCCATGGTCAACACGGTGCACTCCATGAATGCGGGGTACATGCCTCACACCCTGGTGGCGTTCTAGTCTTTTCTGTCAAAGCGTCCTGCACTCCCTACGTGGACGCCATCACATTTACACCGCCTCCGTTACCGGCCCGCTTCCGTATTTCTATCCAGCCTGCGGATGGGTCCAGTAACATCCAGGACTGTGAGGAGACCAAAATAGGTGTTGCCGTCTTGACGAAATAAGACCTTTCTATTTCGTACAGGCATGCTCATGCATAGATACATGCCGAGCTTCCCGTTTGTAAATTTGACTCCTTGAGTCAATACCTGTTAACATTTACTCTCATCTATCCCTCTAGTCTGTGACTACAGAAGAGCGCCCCTCCCGGTTCCTGCTAAAAGCTAAGAGTAACACGTAGCTAGTGTAATTATGTTGTTTTTATAATGATTCTTTCACATATTCAATTTTTGACATCTATCAGCTAGTCTTTCGCATGACCTTCATTATGTGTCTGTGCCAATAAGAGCACCTACGCCCTTAACAGTAAGGCTAAAGGCACATATGGCACCCCACAGGGCCCCACTAGCCCTTTACATTTGTTGTTCTAGTTATGTACTAGCATGCTACAAGTACGCAATAATCAGTATACTGATGCATGACAAGGGAGCACAGTATACCTGAATAGCATGCATTAACGGTAACCACCTGGTTACGACTATTGACCGACTCACTTTTGTGCCCACTTGCCGGAGACAATTACAGTGGCACATGAATACTGTTATGAAGATTGCATTTTATGTTGCACTTTATGTTATCTGTGTCTTGTCTCTTTGTCTTTCTCTCCTTACAGGTTTTTCATCAGTGGGTCCGTAAGTATAGAGACACCACTCATCTCACAACACACCTTAGCGTGTGTGTTAATCACGATACACGTGGCTTATTTGTGCCACACCCTCACTTCACTCATCTGGTCCTGACGAAAGCCCCCCACTTTTTATGGGGCTGAAACATGTAGACCTATTATTGTAACAACCCGGAGCATTTTTATCCAAAGTTGCCCTCTTTCTCGTTTTAACCTTATCTAGGGCCGCTAAGAATAAAGTGTATTTAGTAAGGACTCCCAGAGATAACTTTAACTTGCACCACTTCCCTCACATACACATGAAACCAGCTCTGCTGTAATCAATCGTTGTAGCACAACTGGGTGGCATTCAGCTACCCAGTTGGGACCCCAATGATGAAGCATGCCACCAACTAGGTTGATGGGTGAGGGGTCTTTTAATAAATCTAATGGTTTTCTGGCACTCATTTAAATCTAAATACGAGTGAGTTGCATTTGCGATTGGGTCCGTCCACTTTGTTTGATTATTGTAGTTACAAGACATGCTTTCTTTCAGAGAAAACAAAAAAAAGTGAGAACCGAAATACTCGGTCTGTTATAAAACAAAAAGTATTAAAGCGTAGATTTGGGACGTTACATGATGAACTGCTTTGAGATCAGGTATTCGAGTATTTAAGGAAAAAAGATATTCAGGAAAAGTTATGGATTGAAGGAGATTCACCCTTAAAGCTTAAGGCATATAGCTTCCTTGGTAATGAAACAAAGAGCTATCAAAACATTGTGTCAAAACAACTTTAAACTCTGAGAATAAACCAGAGTGTGAATTAGTTGATAAACTATCTTATGGAAAAAAAATAAGGAACATGATGGAAACAAAAGTGGTTAGTCACTGGTTTCTACCAAGATGGATAGCCAGACGCCATTGATGTGACAGAACAAAGTACTCTTCAAAATGTGTTAAATGCTCTTCTAAAATGCTAAGTATTTACAGTGCACCAAAAAGGTTACCAAGGTAATGAGGGACACGATAGAGCTTGAGGATGGCAGGGTCTGACACAGGAGTTATATTACTGTGGAGAGAGGAGGCAATATGAATCTTGAGGATGTCTGTTTCCAGGAAGAATTATTGGTGGGTGAGCAATATTGATGTTAACTTACATTGTTATATAATGAAGGTAGGATGGAATCAGATGTAGATATGTGTCTATGAACTTCTGAGAGAATTGCCAGTGCCCACACTCACTTGGCAAGTGTTTACAATGCTCCAGTCTCAAAGAATCACAATTCTTCTGTGGATAGGAGTAGATGTGTGACTGATACTTGTGAAAGTGAAACATCGTTTTCTGGTGTAGTGTGTGAGAAAGCCATTGCTGAGATGTTAGCTGGATCTGCTGGCAATGACGATAAGGCAGACACGTTTGGGTGAAAGTTCAAGATACCCAAGAATCTTGAGATTCATCATTCCTCATTAACTTATTAGCTTCTAGGTGTATTTTAGTCCATAAGTGTTCTTGTCAGTTTAATTCATTTTTATCTCGGATTTCCATTTATTATATGCTGAACAGTTGCTCTATTGTATTTTTACATCTTGATTTGCTTAATTTGATTATTTTTAAATTAATATTTATTTAATTTTGGAGATTTTTGTTTTGGGGTGGGGGAGAGTAGAGGCGATCTTGTAAGTATTTGTGATTTGTCATGAATTATTTCTTCTATGCTAGTTTTAGTATGTTGTACTATGGTTCTTCCACAGGGCTATGGGCAGGTCTGGATTGTTTCGGGTCACAGTGGAGGTAGTTAGAGAGCTTTGAGGATCAAGTGCAATTGCTCGTGTCACAAAGATGGTCAGCAATAAGGAATCTTTCCTCCTTCAGCAGTGTCAGAGGAGTTTCTACAGGGCCCAATAAGCAGCAGAGGTATCGGGTGATGCAGCAGCAAAGCAGGGTAAGGCCTAGGTGGTGGGACGCAAGGTATACTAGGCTAAGACCAATGCTACATTAATGCAGGAGTCTGGGAATCCCACTGCACTGCTGGGGCATAATCACAAGGTCGAACAAAGTGTGCAAGTGGTATTTACAAAACGGAAGTTACCAAATACCATGCCCTGCAATCTGTTTGTCAGGTAGGACTTTAGTGTTCAAGGTAGCCGATAAGTTTAGAAGGACAAGGTGGCAGGAGTTTCCTTAATTAAAAAGATTTAAAGTCTCCTCAACAATTATGGAGAGTGAGGTTCTCGTGTTGTGTCTGGGTTGGACACCCTCTTTAGCAGTGACTAAGAGAATTCAATTTCCCCCAAGGGTAATGAAAAGATGATCTGAAGACCTTAACTCTTTGGCACTATTCAGATAAACGTGCAGGTAAAGCGTAATGTCCATATTATGGGGAGTATCCTCAGCTGAGGAGCATGGGCGGGTCATGAAAGGAAAGTCAAGAAAACAATTTCTTCCTTCAGGATGAACGAAAATGCTTTTATAATGAAAAAGTTGAGAATGACATGTCTTTGTAAAATGTTTTGAACCACTATGCGGCACACAGTTCCCGAAGCTTCATTATGCAAATGGCTGATTTTAGAGCCACCTGGAAAGCAGTTTTCCTTGAATAAAGCATCAAAGCATCAATTTGCAAAATGCCATGGGATCAAGAGTTCTGTGCACTGGCATGGTGAGAGCCAAAGTAAAACTGCAGGAGGTGGCAGGAAGCCATAAGAAAGGACACAAGTGCATTAGGACTGGCCTGCTGAATTTTACCTTCTTGGATGGCTTTGGAGAAGGCAGTTTCTTCAAGCCCCAATGGCCTTGAAGTCTGCCTGGAAAAGTGTCTACCTGCACTTCAGTTCCTGCCAGGTAACGCAAAAAGGGCCTTAAATCCTTTAATAAACCTGTGAGCAAGTTGATGTTCCTCCCCCAAATCCAGTGAGCAAATCACAGCCACTTTTACAGGGTTGTAGAAAAGTATTTTCTGGCAACAGTTAAGATCTCAGAGAGGAGGCCTATGTGTTAAAAAGTAAACTCCTCAGAAAATGCACAAAAGCTGAAGGTGAAGGGTAGGGCATGCTCACTCCTTCTATGAACAGAATATCTGTCCAATAGTGGAACAGGCCATTGTGTGTTTGCAGGACATGGCGCTGATCAGACTACCATACCTAGCAAAGTCAGACTAGAGTTACTCGAATAGCTGCACCTTCTCAGGTTGCACATTACATAAAGCATACATTCACATTTTGGGCATCTTGCGTTGAACAGCAGATGTTTTTATTACTAAACTCAATGGTTCTCGTTTTATTGATCTCAGAAGGATGAAAAGCTGAGTGGAACCACCAGGATCCAGGTCTATTTCTAAGAACCGATGCATGCATACGAGTACTATACCTTGGTAGCTGATGACCACACCTCTGGTAGTTATTGCTGTTTGTTAACTTCAGTGGTGTCATTCCCTATGATGGTGTCAAAGGTCATGGGACATCACTTCTTGTGACATCACTTCCTGTGAGGGAAACAGGAGTTACAGGCCTGTGATGTTACTTCTGCTACCCCAGGCATTGTGGTAAACTGACATCCATGATTGTAACTTTTTCAGTAAGAGGGAAGGTCATGCCAGAATCCTTCTACTTGGAAACACAAAAGGATTATTAGTAGTTCACGGAGAACCCAAGCTGGTCTCCAAAAAAAGGCTCAATTGGACTCTATGATCACTCTGGGCACCATATGAATGAAACGGTCATCGTGAAAGAAGTAGCAGTGCAGTCTCTGCTGTTGTAGAAATACCGTCTGTGGGGCCAGGATTTCTCCAAAAGCCTGAGATGGGTCACTGAAAACGAAAAGTAAAATCCTGTATCGGTAGTGCTGATTTCGGATTGTGAACCAAAGGGACATTTGGTACTCATTCAGGATGGGCACGTGAAGGTAGGCATCTGAAGGTCCACTGACAACATCCAGTCACTGCTCTGTAAAGCTGCCACTACTCAAATAGAATCTTGAGCATTCTGAATGGGAGCAGCTCACTGAGATTGTAAAGATCCAGGCTCAGAGTCCCCCCTGCCTGTTTTCCTCACAAAAAAAATGTGGGAGAAAAACCCTCTCCTTTACGCAGACAGCTTGATTTCTCTTAAGAAGAGTAGCCTTTCTACTTACTACCTGCAGACATTCATGGTATACAAACTTTGACAGAGTTGACAGCAGTGGCAGTTGTGGAGCATAGTAAAACACATCCAAACAGGCACATGATACAGTATACGAGAAAAACATTACCTGCAGCTTATAGTGTTGCATATCACATGCTGTGCACTTTTCTACAGCTGGTGCTGGGTTCGCAATATTTAAAAAATGCTTTCAGTTTCATGCATGCGGTAAATCACTTGTGATAACAAACCACAATGTGGCACATCAGACTTCACATTTGAATGTATGTTGAGCGTATGCTGCATTCAGGGAGGTAGATTGGTACATTAGAGTCAACAACACTAGGAGCTGCTGACTGAGTGTATGAGGTGAATAATATCTTGTGTTTGCGACATGTGTTGCTATAGACTACATGCCGTGCACCGACTGTAAAGCAGTATACATCCATCTAAGGTGGTGGATTGTGGTAAGCAGATGTGGAATTAAATAGTGCCTTAAGAACAGATTGTTCAGCTTGAGGCTCTCTTCTGTTATGTATATCAAAGCCATAATGCTTTGTGGATGGAGGACTACTTTGCTGCTTTGCATCTGTTCATTATAGGAATGCTGCTATCCAAAAAACCTTTTTTGCTCCTTTCGGAGCACGGGTTGCATGTGGGATAGTTGCAAATGTAAGCTTTGATTTATCATATCAAAACTGAATGAATTTATCAATCCAACTTGAAATAACTGCTTTTGAAACAAGATTTCCAAACTGTGGGCGGAGATAGCATTTACTTTAATCTTTTAAACTAAAAAAGCTCAACACAGAAATTAAGAATTCTTCTAACATCCAAGGTGTGCAGCCAACACTCTGCCCTGGTCTCTGAACTATTAAAAGATGACAGCAATTCAATAGATTCACAATACTTGGGTCCCAAGAAGGGGCTGGCTTGAATCTAGGAGGTGTAATTCTTTTTCAATACCTTCATAAAATCCTTTTTAGACAGGGACTTTAAAATGGGGTATCCTCTGCTTTGTAAGTATGCTGCTATTGTCGCTAAATACATTTTTTCAACAGTATTTCCCAGTTATGATTTTTGTATCTGCAAAAGGTGTTGGATAATATTTTGGACAGATATTGAAGTGGATTTATCCTTATCCTTTCAGTTGTAAAAATGCTTCCATTTTGGTGCATCACATGCCTTGGGTACTTAAATGTCTAGCTTCTCTTCGAACTGTCTTAAAACGTCATACATTCCTCAGGAAGTTGACGGTATCCAAATTCTAACTGCTAAATTGAGGATTTAAGATTTCCATGTAACAGTCTTTTGTTTTGCTTATGTACCCATCCGGGATAGGTCAACCATGGGCTGTGGTAGCCCTGGTTCGCTTGGAGACGTGGCATAGGAAGGCATGATGAAACAGACTGGAGAGAAATAAGTTTGAACACTGTAAATACTGAGCAGAGGATCTCCACTCCTAGAAGTGCAATAGATCACATCTCCCCTTTAGTGATCAAACACACAAAAGGTGATGGGAGACATACTTGCCGTAGGGCTAACCACTGGCAATCGCTCGGGTTGGCATTCCAACCCACTGATATTTTGCCCATCATGCTGCCTCAGTTTGGATCCACCCATATGTAAATCAGTCTAGACACTGCTCCAATAGGAGCAGTCCAGTCCGAACTGTGTGTAAGCTTGGTTCTAGTAGCACAGCGAGCAGGAGACCCATGTCTGGGCATACCCTTGGTGACTTTGGGCATTACATCAAACACACAAAGGTGATGGGAGGAAAGCTTGTAATAAGTCTGGAAATCACCTGGGATAGCATTCCAACCCATCGTTCTTTTGTCCACTATACCACCTCAGTTTGGACCAAGCCACATGGAAATTAGCCCTGACCCTACTCTTACCGGAACAATGCAGGCCACACAGCCAGGCCAGGTCCTCCCTGCACCCGCTCCTTCTGTCCTTCATCCCCTTTTATAGAAACAGATGAGTCATAATCTAAGTTAAACATGGGAGTTTATTCAGACAGGCTTTTATTTATTTATTTATTTTAAATAGTCATTTTCCTTACTGTGTAAGGGTTTGACAATCTACACAAGCGCAAGTGAGGTTAATTTGATATGTAAATTTGTAGCACCGTGATTTAATTGAAGGCTTGCAAAAATAGAACGGGTGACTGATTTATCAATTATAGATCCTGTCTTGCCGAAGATTGTCCTTGTCATCAACGATCGATGCAAAGGGCAGCCCACTGTGCTGTTAAATTGGGAGTCAAAGACTTGTTCGGGTGCCTTGGACACTTGCATGTATATGGTAACTCCCAGGGATCCAGGACAATGAAGGCAGTGTCACTCGAGCTAAATATCAAGCTCAAAAGCAAGAATGCTGCTGGATTTTCCTTAAGTTCGCCCTGGAATCATTGGGTAGCTCCTGCTGAAAAGGCAGAGTTCTTTCTGGCCTAGAAGTCTACATCTGTACAGATTTGACTGCATGGTAGTGTGTTTGAAATAAATAAAGAGGTTTTGAAAGATTCTCACTCACCACCAAATCACAGCTTTTTTCTTAAATTAAAAGAAGCAGCTATTGCATCTGCTAAAAACACGACTTTGCAGAAATGTGAGGGAAAAAACACACAACTCCTCCAAAGAGACCCAGCACTTGTTTTTCATCTTTGTACCCAATACAGAAGTGCAACTGGGCTTTTCCCCGCGCATGAATGGTCAATTTGTGATGTCAGGCTAAACTGCTTGTACCTGCTGGGGAGATAATTAGCTAAGGTCCCTTGTTTTTCTGGTTAACATACAATATTTGTAGGCCACTGACTCCATCACAGTGGTAAGGAACCTTTGCTTCTTGTTTAGAATGCGTTAATCCTCCATACAGTGAACAGTATCTGTCTTACAGAGACTCCACTGGAGAGAAGCCATGTCAAGCTAACACTATGGTTACCCGCCAAATTGGGAATGAAGGGTACAGAAAATGTAAATTAAATCCTTCACTCAATGACATCAAATTATGTATCTTATTTGGTGGAAAAACAGGAGGATTTGGCAGGAATACACCAAATAGTCTGCAGCAAACTGCATGAAGGGGTAGTGGAGTCTACAAGGGAGGGGACCCGGTCAACAGAAATGGCAAAACCAGTAGTGTAGGCCATATATCTAATCAAAGCCAACATGCAGTGTGGCTCCTCCGCTAAGGCGGGGGAGCGTCGCCCCCCTGCTTTTAAGCAGTATAAATAATGGAAAAATAAAATGATAATATCTATGTTATTATCATTTAATTTTATTTCTTCCTTGTTGCGGCAGCTTTGCGGCCGGGGCTGCTCTGCTGACCGAGCAGGGAAGGAGTGGTTTGCACTCCCTATATGCACATGAATGTTTGGTCGGCCAAACAGTCATGCACACTTTGCATGTTCTTAACCCAGGCATTACAGCCTGGGTGAACAACATGCCCAGGCCCTCAGTCCCAGTCTGAGCGCCGAACCATGCCGCTCAGACCAATCACAACGCTGCATTGCAGTATTGTGATTGGCTCAGGGGAGCCTGGGTGCTCGGTTCCGGAAGAGACAGTGGTGGAGAGAGCGGCTAGGCGGTACATTTGTTATCCCTTTACTCCCTCCTCCTCCCAGCCCTCCCACCCCGATCTACGCCAGCAGCCACTGTCAACATGATTACATGGCATCAGATGCTTTATCAGAAGGAAATCATTAACAAGGGAAAAAAGAAAAGAACGGAAAGAAGACCTTAAACCAGTTTTGGAAAAATAATGTTCAACCAAGTTGACAAAGCGATCTTTCTCTATTCTAGAATTGGCCCAAATCAGCCTTAGCGAAATGTGTTTAAGTGATAAGTAAAAAGGACGAGACAGAACGTTGTAGAGAAGTCGTTAGAGCATGATCATTTTGTGAGATTGAACCATTGCCATTACGGATAAACGGTTTTTAAGCCAGAGGCCCATTATCCTCATCTTAATATTTTTAATGTGAGTACATTGACTGGTTTGAGCACCTCAACAGACCCTGCAGCATTTCGTGATTAGCTTAATTACGAAATCAGATAATGAGAGCGAGCGATGAAGGCAATATTTTGTCAGCAAAAAAAAGGTCTACCGGCAGACAGCAAATACACTTGTTATTTCTTATTGAAGACAGACAGACAGATACACACACGTCACTATGTGCTGCCAAATACAGCCGAAATACGGACCTAAGGGTATTGAGGCATAGATTTCTGCCGGGAGACCAAATCCCACCTTGCTTCAGTGCCTTGTTTGGTATGTGGATTCGCAGTATATGCATAAACAACCAAGTGGCACATGAGCAGTTGTGTGTAAGGCAGTGTCTTAGTGGCGTAACAAAACGTGTGGTGGCCCCACTGCAGAGTACATGGAGAGGATGCTCACACTCAGGGCCAAGTCAGGAGCTCTCAGCCGCCGCCTGTGCACAGTGCCGCAGGAGGCCAACTCAAGCTCGGGCCCCCCCCTGCACCGCAGGGGCTATTGTTATGCCACTGGGTATTATCACCTTGCCGTCTTTACATACAGCAGCGTGCCCTGTTTGCTGACGTTGTCGGAGTCACAAGAGAATACGCCGGGGTGGAACAGAGGTGCCCTCACAGGGAGCTGTGCAGCTCGCTGTAATTACACTACTTTTAAAACAGTCAGTTAGAGTTCAGCAAGTAAAGAATACCGGTTCACTGGCTAATACATCAGCCATTTTAGAGGACCATTATGTTTCATACAATTTTTTGAGGACTGGTCGGGGGTCTGTAGTTTAACCACCTGCATTTGAGCAACAAACTGAGCACAAAGTTCTGTTTGTGATTCTGCCAAGCCTGGTCATCAGAATGGCTCTGCTGTCATCCCGTTTACCAGAGGTGCAACTAGACAAACTTCAGGGAGGGAGGGGGTAGTGGGAGGTGGGGGTGGGTGGGTTTGGGCTAACACATAGATTAGTGGAGACAGAGACATCTTAAGAGCCAAATCAAAATTACTTGTGGGGGGCTCCCTTCGCTTTTCCGATGTAGTACGTAAACCCCAGAGTCATTCTTTGAGACTACATGTGGAAAATAGTGCATTTTAAAGCACAGAGGGTCAGTAACATTATTCTCGGCATAACATGATTTTGGGTCTCTCAATAAATTTTAGCACAGTGAATGACAAATGTTCTATTTTCATAGACATTAGGCCAGTAAACCTGGTGCAATGTGAAACACCAGATTCTATTTTACATCACAATCTCGGGCAAATCGAACACTCCAAACACTCTGGGCCAGTTTTGTCAACCTGACTAGTCTTAAAAAAGATCTTTTACAAGATATTTCACCATCCATCCAAAAAAGGAAGGTTTTAAAAATTGTTAGCAAAGAATGCAGTTTAAGCACATTTATTTAGTTACTGCTCTGTTCATGCTTCATTTACCTGTACACAATACTTTTATGTTATTTTCAGAATATGATGTTAGTATAGTAAACAGCTTTGTAGCTGTTTGGAGGAAGCTGCCACATATCCTAGCTCTATAGCACAATGAACGTTGAATATATATTATTTGGTACTTCGTGGCAACTCTCACCAAATATTTTTGAATTTGAAATGCTTGGGTAGTCATTTAGCAAGAAATACAACCCAAGTTTTATAAGATTTGCTCTAAAAATATACATTAAGGATAGAAACTGAGCACACACACTTGGTTATAGATCATACCCCCACTTCACAGATGGGTGTTAATCTGGGATTACCAAGGGTAAGAGATGGTGACCTAGTTTTCCATTTGGCACTCATCGCACTGCACTCAGTACCCCTTGTATAAGTGGAAGGATCAGAAAATAAACAGAGCTTTAAAAGTCTTATGTATTTTTACATTCCAGTCCCTCTACCTAGCCACTGGGCAGCTAATAAGAAGCTCCTGTAGAGCTAAGCATGGGTAAAGGGATCAACTTTTGATGCCACTACAGCTATTGCTGCCATTTTAGTGAATACATTCCATGGCAGCTCAGGGCTGACATTCAAAACCGTAACGTAACCCTGAACACACATGGGAGCGGATGATAAAATAGCAATAACATTTGTGAAAATAATTTGCAACGGTACTGGAAGAATGAGAATGTATTTTCTGATAATAATGTTTGCAAATGTCTATTGAATTTTTGTGTGAAGCAAATGACATATGAAATAAGACTTCTTGGGTTGGAAGCTTAGTAGCAGTATGACAAAGTAATCCCAGAAAGAACTTTGGATGCATGAGTGTCGTCTAATAGGAATGATGGGGCTAAATTAGAACAATTGCATAACATTTTGGAGTCATCCTAGTGTGAGAAAAAGACTGGACCGCAGACAAACTAGTCTCTGCATTGTTGGGGCAGGCAGGAAATTAGGCACAATCGCTAAGACTTAATCCCAACCTCATTTGAGTTGACACATTAGCTCATATGAGCAGGAAGCAATTACTGCATAGACAGAAAATACCTTCACAAAGTATTGTCCATTTTAAGCACTGCCCCTCCTGCTAACATAGCCTTCGGCCCTATAAACTATTGCAGAAGACAAGACAGCCATACTGACCTCTGTCCCTGAAGAACTCCTCTCTCCCTTCCACATTCCCTCCTGCGGTCTCCTCAACTAAATGTAACTAGTATAGTGAGGATCATGAGAGGTCTACCTTGAGGCCCTATGTAGAAGGTGGGCAGCTCCTGCTTCCAAGGGGCTCTTCTTGGCCTGCCCTAGTATCTCCTGCTCTCAAAATACTTGGTCAGATGCTCCTCTTTCAAATCACTTTTCAATACCAACAGGGGAACCTAAACAAAGCTTCACTGATACACACAGAACTCTGGCCTCAAAACTGGCATCCCAGCCCTCATTCATTTCCTTCAGGAAGCTACACACTGATGGAACTTGTTTCTCTGTCCAAGCAACATTTTAAAACTCACTCCCTGCAAAGATAAGAAACATCCAAAACCACCTCAGATTCAGGGATGCAGTAAAGACCTGTCTATTCCGTAAAAGGCGACACCCCTACTGCAAAGCAGTCCCAAATCCTAAAAAAAAACCAAAATTGAGTCAGTCACCTATGTACTGGTGGTAGGTATTTGCATCTCTCACTCCTCTTGGCTCCATTCCAAGCTTGTGTATCTAACAATATTGCATGCATGTATCTTTTCCCAAAAACACATTGAAAATTATGCTCATTAGGACTGCACAATTTTGTACTGAGAACTATGTAATTCTACTTAGGCCCCGATTACACATGCCTTGGAGAAGAGTGCGATATATATTGCACATGTTAAGTTAGATACAAAGAGGTGGTCTCAATTTATCCGGTGTGATAAATAGCATCATTTGTGAGTTTTGTCTGAAAATGGGACCCAAGATACAGATTTTAGTGTTCTCTGCACCAAAACCTGCATGCTCTGTTATTTACAAGGCACTTATCTCCCAGCAAAGTTTTTCCCAGGTACCTTTTGGCTAGGGAAACCTGTTGAAATCTACCTTGGAAAAATGTTGTGGTTGTGGATATGTGCTGTACCAGGAGCTACCATACATTTCGAAATTATGTTGGCCAAACCTAGTCGGTGGCTTGAACCACTTAAGTTGATATAACACAAAGTTTTATGCACGGTACAAAGGTGGGCACTACAGACTACAACGCTTAAAAATATATCTCAAACGTTTTTGAAAAGCATAATTGATGGTGCTTTTAAAGCTGTACCTAATTCTAAATGACTAACCATTGCCCCACAGCACACAACATAATTAAGATAGCTGCAAGTGCTATGATTAAAAGAAAAGCAACATAACTGATGCCCTTCTGTACTTTTGAGACTTTTATTAATAGGGGTTCTAGTATACAACACATTGTAAACTTAGCGTTGCTTGAAAACTTTAAGTTAAATATATACATTTGTGTTCTACATTACACAGGCTACAGGATATTTTATAGTTTTGCAGTATTAGGTTAGCTATTTTATTAATCCCAGAAGGATGATAAGATGCCTTTGTTGGAATTTAAATTCAAAACCATGTCTGACGGCCACTAGAGTTTGTTGAGTGACTGAAGGTTCAAGCCAGGCTCAAGTCAGATGCCTTGCTCTGGCTCACCTTGAAATACGTGAGCACTGTATAAAAACGTCTTGCATTTGAGTCTATAATGCTTCTACATGTATAATACAAATCGAGGCCATATTTAGGGTGCACATGACATCTGTCTTGCCTCTTAAGGGCATATGCATCAACATTAGCATTTGCGATTCCTTATTAGCGAAAAATAAGGATTCGCTAATAAGGAATAGCAAAAGGCTATGCATGTAGGAATCGCTATTCAAATAGCGATTCCTTAACTTTCCTTAATTGCTACTAGCAAATAGCGAGTAGCAATTAAGGAATGCCGTCCCAATCATTCCTATGGGCCTCCAGGCCCATAGGAATGAATCGGAGATTGCATGAGCAAATAGCGAGTACCAGTAGGTTCTCGCTAATTGCTCATGCATTTTCAAGGGTGTCAAAATGACACCCTATAGCACCCCTGAAAATGATATGTGCACATATGTTGCACACACACATGCTCTAAGGGCATGTGTGTGCGCAACATGAAACTTTGAAAAATGCACAAAAGTGCATTTTTCAAAGTTTTTGCAAATTACCATGCAGTTCATCTTCATGGTAATTTGCTCCCCCTATTAGCGAAATCGCTAATTTTTTTACTTTGATGCATTGCATTTAAGGAATCTCACTTTGGGATTCCTTAAATTCAATCGCTATTTAAGGAATCGGTATTTAAGGAATCCCTATTTAAAGAATCGCTATTTAAGGATTCCTTAAATAGCGATTTCTGGTTTTGGGTTGATGCATTGGGATTGGGTATTTTTAACTTAATACCGGGAGCTATTAGCGAATCGGTATTTTACCGACTGGATTTTGGGTTGATGCATGAGGCTGTTAGTTGCTTATTTATGAGATTTTGGCATAGGGCAGTGCAACAAAACACCTTGCTGTGCTGCCCAATCCAAAGTGAAAGGGTAGGAATGCACCACATTTTTGCAATATGGTGCATTCCTGTCCTTTCACCCTGCGCTGGTGCTGTTTCTGCAGCCTAGCGCCAATGCAGGCACCCTTGCACTGTGGTGCAGAGGCAGGATTGTTTTTTTGCAGGAACGGACACCTTGTATTGTATTGTATAAACTCTTTTATACCTTCACAAAAATAATGCTAGTAGGTGCTTTCCTTTCTCTACGTGTGTTGCAGAATGTAGCACACACAGAAAGAGGAAACAATGAGGAAAAATGAACATATTTCTCCTTGTTACGCGTCATCTTGTGAAGCGTACGGATTTAGCGCTTTCCCAAGTTTACGTGACTTTGTAAATCTGGGACAGCATCAAATTCCATTGGTGTTGCATAGGAAAACCCACTGCAATGCCCATAGAACGCCTCCGGGGCGCAGAGTAAGGCTGCTCAGCGATGTGCGTTGCATCGCCTTAGTCATGATTTATGAGGCCACTCAAAGCAATGCGTGGAATCTAAATCGAAATAAGAGCTTCTCATCTGAAGTATGTACAGCAGGGTGTCGGAGTGCGTTACATCATGCACATATTATAAAGAGACAATGACTTAAATTTGAAAGTCAATGTGAAAGTAATGTTACTTAAGACATTGAGGGCTACAAGGTGTAAGAGTCAGATGTCATCCATACTGGTAGGCAGTGGCGTAGCGTGGGTGGGGCCACAAGGGAGGTTGCACCAGGCACAATTTTCTTAGGGGTGCAAAATTTTAAAAGAAAAAAACATTTGTGGTGTAAGGGACTCGAGTCACATCGGTGATGTTGTCTACAAGTGCAGGTTATATTGTTTTGCCCGCCTTTCCCCGCCGAAGGGCTGCACAGAGCTGTGCCCTCATGCATCTCATGGCCTCGGGGCAGGTGGGAGCTGCTCACACTGTTTTCCAGTGGCATGAGATTACGCCGCCCAGTGGCACATCAGTGGAACGTCTCTTGTGGTACCACGGTGCCGTACAAGGAATTTGTTTCCGCTTTTTGACAGGCAGAAGGATCATTTCAAGCACAAGTTCCGCGCTTGCTGCCTGACGTCATGTGTCGGTTTGGGATAGTGGATTGAGTCACCCGGGGGTGTGGCATCCATTCATTCCTTCATCCATTAAGGAGTCTTTCACCATTCATTCTGTCCTTCCATCTGTGTGCCCATCCATATCCAAACCTATTCAACCATTTCCAAACATATCCATCATCTACCCTTCCATCCATCCTTTCACTCATCTATCCCTTTATCCACCCTCTCTCATTCATCCATCCATCCACTCATTCACTCATCCATCCAACCATTTACCCTCTCACCCATCCAACCATACTTTCACTTACTCATCCGTCCATTCGCCCAGTCACTCATCCGTCCATCCATTCACCATTTAACTCAACAATCCATCCTTTCTTAAAGCTCCTCACCTTCCCTTTCACTCATGCATTATGCATTCTTTCACTCATCCATCCGTACATCCTTCTTTTCACTCATCCATTCCCCTTTTCTCCCTCCACCCCCCTTTCACTCAGTCATCCTTTCACCCATCCACCCACCCAACAATCCATCCACTCATCCCCTCATGAATCCACCCATTTACCATATCACTCATCCATCCATCCTTTGTCTCATCTATCCACCCTTTCACTCATCCACCCATCCTTTTGTCCATCTACCCTCCCTTTCACTCACTCATTCATCCTTACATCCCCCCTCTCACTCATCGATCCATCCATCCATCCATTCACCCTCTCACTTATCAATTCATCAATCCATCCATCATTTCACTCATCCACCCGCCCATTCACTCGCCCATCATCCACCCTTTCACTAACCTCTTCTTTTTAACTTATTTCAATGGCTTCTTTACATGAACTGGATTCTGTACATTTCTTTCATTTCGTGAGGTGCAACATTTTTCTTTATGTTCTGTTAAAACAGAATACCCTGCCCTAGACCAAGGCAGGGGGAGGCCCGCCACATGCTTTAACAGCCCATACTGGCCCATTGTCATGCTGTATGTGACAATCCGCTGCCTACAAAATGGCAATGGGTGGGGTGGGGCTGCTCTTGTGCTCCAAGAATGAGTGTGAGGTGGCCCCATCAGGGAGTTGAGGCTTCCCAAAGGGGAACAGTGCTGTTCCCCAATGCCTAAAATTATGGACAAAAGGCGTCCGTTAAAGGAATCATCACGGACAATGGACGTGAGATCCAAATCACGGACGATCCGTGAAATTTACAGACTGTTGGTCACCCTACTTGAATGTAAGGCTGGAAGGCACTAACTCCAGCCCAGGCAGCCCAGTCAACTGCAGCTGACGGGGGGCTGCAGCCCATTCTGCCCAATGGGTGTTGCACACCTGCAGTTTATGTAATCTGTTTCTACAAAGCTCCTGTGAAATAAGAAGGTGAGCGAAGCCTCGCACCTGCAGGTCTTGTCGTGCAGGACATCTGGGGTTAATAGTCCAAGTACAGCTGCGCCACTGACTCGCGGCTTGTTCCTGGAACTGTGCGAGGGGAGAGAGGATGTTGTGGGCAGGCTCTAACTGTATCATCTGGGCAGGAATCATGCTTCCACTTGTATTGAAAAGAGAAACTGCACCAACAGTCAGCTGGAGGGAGAATGGTCATACTCATCTTCTGATGCCTCATCAAAGACTGTGGCTCGAAGAAAATGAAACTTTTAATCTGGACCCTCTTTTTTCATTTTTTCCAATCATTTTTGAGTGAATGTTTAACTGTCTTTTTTCACAGCTCGTTTCCTTTCATTGTCCAGTCTAAATTCAAACCCCAAGGATCTGGGTATAAGTTTGATACCATGTCAGGACTGGGTGTGTATCCACTTTTAAGATAAGGTAAAATGCATTCCCTTGCATTCTTAGAATGAAGCAAATGCTCCGCGCTAATCCTAGATTAGCATCTGCCACGAGTTGCAACATGGTGCTTCCTTTCCCTACAACCGAGGTCAAAGCATGCATGGCAAGAAGGATCTCCGTGTGTTACACTGCAGCAAGCACTAAAGAGACCCTCCAGCATTTCTCGAAATAACGGGTGTTACATTAGTCATCTCTGTGCTTGTCCACTATACGTAGTAAAAGGAGAAGTGAGACTACATGAGACCTACTGCAGTATTCTGCAAAGTGCAAAACCTCCTTTGGGAATCAACATGAGACAAAACGTAACCCTTCTGATGACAACGCCAGCCGCGGCCCATGCAGGTAAGGACGGTGGGCCTAGTGGGGTGTGAGATTTCGACGGATGATGACAGGGGAAAATTAAATAAATAATTAATTTTCCCTCGTTGTCGTCTGTCGAAATCCCTTCCCCACCTGGCCCCACCACTCACCTGCACGGGCTGCGGCTGGACAATGCAATCTCTTTTCTGTTTTTTGAGCAAGTACTTTTTGTAGAGTGGCAGAAGCAGTTGTCAAATGCAAAAATGCTCAGAGGGCCATGACTGTCTAGCCTTTAACTAAGGAGGAATTCTTGAAGGGTTGGCCCGTCACTAGGGTCTACGTTACGATCCTCAGCAGAAGTGGAGGTGTACCAGGTGTGGCACTTTCTTGGATGGGCTGTGCTATGTTAATAGTGCCACGTACAAAGACACTGAATCGCTATAGTCGCGCACACTCACCTCAGTATTTAAGGACATTAGGGAAGCTTACAAGAAAAAGCAGAAGACAACGGCGGACCATTCAACTGCACCTCACATAAAGTTCAAAGTTGTAGAATACGGTGCACTCTTCTTCCAATACCAACCGTTGTATGGTATTGCTGCAGACGCAGACAAAGTCTTGACAACACAAAAGAGTGGAATGGTGCACCCGGAAGTAAGAATCAAAGATTCCTTTAGTTCATCTGGAAAGTTGAAGCTTTATTCACAATCGTAAAATCCAATCAGTAAAAAACATTCCAGCCAACGCGTTTCGTTCAAACAGTGTTGAACTTCATGAGGGCTTGTATTTATATATTGGCGAGTATCCCTCTGTACTAAAAATCGTCCATCAGTTATAATGAATATTTTTTTTTAATGTATTTATTATTTATTTCATCGTCGTGAATGAATGCCACAATCTCTGAAAATGTTCCAGGGGGACAGTTATCCTTCCCTCAGTCCAATACTCTAATCCGTATTGTCAACTGAAAACACCGCACTTCGTTTAGAAAGCTGCCCACCGCCCTCACACCGGCGGCATTTGGTGTCCTACAGCAGATGGCTCAGGGACTTGGAACCGCTAGCCCCAAGTCAGCACAATGCCAAATAAAACAGAATGACAAGCAAACCTGTGCTATCGTGCTTGGCATAACCTATGAACCAGAATGTTACCCCAATGGAGAATATAGCAAACAAACACTTTCAGACACTTTAAACATGCTTATTTCGAAATGGAATACTCATTGATGTAAGGCTGAAAATGAATGATTACGAGTTAAATAAAGTAAAATAAAGTGTTGCAATAAAGCTGCAAATGTTTCATTTTGTGCAGCACAATCAATTTTTGTGCAGCAACATTTGAAAATCTATGCTGTAATATCCTGGGGGTGTGTTTAAAAAGGTCTGTGTCTCCCAAGCAGCAGCGCCAACATAGTCCCATCATCCCGAAAAACGACATCCCTCTAACCTCCAGGTCACAAGGAGATCAGAACTCCAGATATTTACCAGGCAAGATACATTTTAGTTTCCAGGAAATATATAATCGCAAGAATATAGGTGAACAAATGCATTACCATGCACTCACAAACCTTTTGTTATACTGATAATGATGGGCGATTGATGCTAAGGAAGCCTGCAGAAATTAAGGCCCTACAGTTTTGCTTTATGCTCTAAATAATGATGCGAACATTTAGATAACTGCACAAAAAAAGCGATAGAAGACAATTAATTACACTCCGGGGTATACATTTTCGCACGAAAAATGTCATTAGTCAACAGGAGGAAAGCCGCTTTTGCTGGGTGGGAAAATGCATTACTGTTACAATCCCAAAGCAAACCCCTCAAAAAGCATTCAGCCTGCATAGATTTTGTTTTCCAATTAAAAGCATTGCCTCTTCACCGGTTTTGGAAGTCACCCGAAAAACGAACGAGGCTTACCTTTTTGAACATAACAAGTGACATGACTGCAGACACCGTGAAAAGGGCGGCTATAATTAGCATCATAACTCCAACAGCAATACTTTTATTCAGGCCAGTCAGGGCGGAAATCCATCCACTGAAACACAGATTTAGACAAGTTATTAGACGTGATCGGTTCGCATGACAAAGGATAAAAGGGCTGTTAGATCCAAACACATTCATTGGATTTTACATATTCAGAGAGGAAACAAAAGGCAACACTAACTGTGGTCTTTGCGCAAAGTGGGTGAAAAGATCTATAAAAAGGAATACACACAATATTAAATCTTGACAGATCACAGCAATTATTCATAACATAAGGGGATATTTACAGAGTTTCACCTTCCACTTAGGAGGGGTTCTTCTGGTTTGGACTGATAGATAACAGATGCTTGCTACCGAACAGAGGCACTCGCTCTGTCATCGACACTAGGCGGACGAAAGGCAGAGAAGGACGGGTGGCATTTGAACCTACGACCACCTACACACCGATCCCTGCAGTGGACGCTTTGGTCCACGGAGCTAACTGAGCCCCCAGCATCTTCATCGAAGAGAGCTGAAGGATGGAGAGTGATCTCCGGCATTTTCGGGGGACATGTGGATGTTAGTTTTGTACCTTATGTATCCTCCCTCCCCCGTTTATTTAGCTATCCGCTGCGGACGACATTTCCATTAAAATAAATGATTCCGTAAAACGTATGCACTCAGGACGCTAGGAGGGGGGATTCTAATACTTAATAAAGGAAGGCATGTTAGAGGGAAGATTGCATTCATTTATTGTTCTCTGCAATTCGTTTCAAGTCTGATCTGAAGGGCAGTGGCTCATGCGGGAAGTGAGAAACATAAGGGGGAGAAAATATGTTCTTACCTTGTATATTCGGGGATTCTAATCTGAAAAAGCCTCTAAGGTTCTGTGATTTGTAGGACTCTCACTTAGGTTTTACAAATGTATATATGTACCCATGTAGGAACATCTGCATCGTGCAGAAATAGCAGAGGAGCAACAGTGGGCTGAACAGAGGCAAGACCCAAGTAGAGCTTACAGAGAAGCAAGTAGTGTTGGTACCCGGAGGGTCAGTTCATGATACTTTCAGTTTCTTTCTGAACTGCAGGAGGACAGGAGCAAAGCGAAAGTCATTCATTATTCCTGTCTGTACCCCAATCATTGTGTATTGGTTTTTCGGTTTCGCAGACCTAGCGCTGGAGCGTGCATGCGCTCCTCGCTCTGCAAGGCATATTGTAATCGAAAGATTTCAGAAGGGGACTTGAAGCCCCGTCCGGCATTCCCATTGGCTGGCGTCATCATTTATGCTAAACGCTGGCCTTCGATTGAAAACAAAGCTTTTTTGTTACCGCCCTGTCTCCTTCTCGGACAGCCCATCCGGACTGGATTGTTTGCATGCGGCGTGACACAGTCTCCTTTAATTACAGTGGGTAGCACTATTTTTTTTCATTTGTGTAATGGTTGTTTTAAATTGTCCTTTGTTTTGTTATATTTGAGTTTGCTGGGACCGCACTATTTTTTTCATTTGCGTAATGGTTGTCTTAAACTGTCCTTTGTTTTGTTATATTTGACTACGCTGGGACCGCATTGGGTCTCTTGGAGGGTGAAAGATGATGGTGCATAACGGAAAGTTGTTCTCACATTCGCACTACAGCACTTTGAGTATTTTAAAGGGAGTCGCCTCGCTTGTTCCTGCCTGGATCACGTTTGTGACGTTTTTGGTTTATGCTGTTGCTCGTGTCTTGTGACCCTACTTTTGATTGGTACTGCTCGCTGTCCTTCTGAGCACTGGAACAGGAACCTTTTTCTATTCGCGTGTCAAGGTTGGGGTCCCCCCTCAGCAGAGTTATAATTGGGGTCCTCACTCAGTCAAAATACTTTCTGCGGTCCTCTGAGCGGGCATTTTAGGGGCTCTCGCCGTTGCTTGGGGGGTGGAGTGAAATATCACATAAATCCGTGACCAGTATTACATTGAGTCTCAACCTCGAAGGAGGTACGTTAGGTCCTGGGGGTCGAAATAAAAACACCCTCGGTGCTCTCCTGCGGACGTGCTGGAGGTGGTAGCTACTCACTCATCGTCGAGGTGGGCTGTGTCGTGTTTAAGATGGCGCGGCGTGGGTGCAGGAGCGCAGCATAGCTTTTTGAAGCAGTGAGGTGAACTAAGTAGAACATTATGAGGTCACTACTATAGGCCTCTGGGACCCTACTTAATTTTAACCAGGTGATTCCCCTAAACTAAGAATAAACGTTTGTAGAGTTTTAATGTTGTGGTCAAGATATGCTGATATCTAGCGCTACAAGGCCATAACGGGGGTGAGCTATAAATAGAAAATAGCATCTAACAGGTTGTGCAGTACTGGGGTTGGGCAGCAGACTGCGCGATTTGAAGAAAGGAGTGGGGATTGGAGATCTAACATAGTTTTGTCACTCTTTGGGGCACACACACACACCAGAATCGTCTCTGCTCTAGGTGTGACATGGAGATGCACTTATCTGAGGGTGGAGAGTGACTTTATACTAACCCCACACACTTGTTCTGTGTACAGCGTGATCGCAAGGCTGGGATTGATGCTGTCCCTGGTCCCCCCTTCGTTATTTAGGAGCCCAGAGAGCATAGTTTGGGGGTTAGGTAGACGGGGAGGCATAATTATGAATGAACATAAGGGGCGGTGAAGTATTAAATCCCGGGTTTGTATGCTGCAGGTGCGCCCCCTTCCAGCACTAGGTTCACTATTTTTGGGGTACCTGAGCAGGGCGCCCTCTGAACGCGGTTTTGCTGCTGCTTACGCGAGAGGTGATTTATGGCGCCGAGTGGTTCTACGCGACTGGCCCGGCGCAGGCATCTGGTCGCACTGGTACTGCAGGTCTGGGGGAGCAGCATTCCTGCCCTGTGCTACAGTGGGGACTTATCTGGGGACCAGCTGCGGATCTCCGTGGTGTGAGGGTCACGTAACAAGGGAGGGGGGCAGGCCAAGGGACGGACTGGGAGCCCAAAGCAGCCGTGGCCCGTGGCACATTGTCAGGCCAGTCCCATACAGTGCACAGAGAATACAGCATGCAAGTCTGACCACTATAGACTGGGTTCGGGGCGCTGTGCTCCCCCCCCAAATGGGGGAGGGGTGGTGGCACAAAATTGTGCATTGTACAACACATAAATTTAGTCTATTATACTGACTTTTACTGTATAGTAAATGATAACTGTACAGTGCACCAGGATACTGCATTCTTTATTAGGGCCCTGCAATGGTTCCTTGCAAACCAGTGGAGGGTGTCGGAGCATTTTACATCAAAACACTATAAAATGTATGTGAAGGGCGTGGCCAGGAGCGTCATGATGCCGGTCGCACTTTAGAAGTGCTCCGGACCCCTCCGTCATGCGCTTCTGCATCCACTGCCATCGGAGGGTCCTTACCGTGTATCCAGCCTGCCTGTCTTTGGTACACAGGCCTTCCCTGGAGGCGGTGTGGGCTGCATCCAGGTGCCACAGGTGGTCCCGGCCGGGGTCCAGGCCTCAAGGTGGCCTCAAGATGGCGGCTCCGCTATGCCAATCTCCCGGCCCGATCTGCGGCTGTGCTCCTGGCTCCCCCCTAATGTGCTCCGGAGAGGGGGAACCTGGGGAACTGTCTGCGCCACTCCAGCTGGTATTTGTGTTGCCCCTCCCTTCCTGACAGTGAAGGATACCCGGCTGGGTGTGAAGCGCTGGGAGAGCCTGGTGAGGTCCTGCCTGCCGAGCCCCCTGGGGCAGATCCTGTGTTGAGGCGGCGCGGCGTCCCTCTATCCAAGTGTGATCGGCTGTCCCCGGACGGCGGAGGAGGCGCAGAGTGCTGCTTTGTTTTCATCGCGTGGCGCTGCATCTGAAGAATAGGGGGCTGACCTGAAGAGTTGAACCGGCCGGGCTCCCCAGATGGCGGCCGCGATCGCGCTGGAGTCGGATCCTCTGTTGGCCCAGGCTCTGTGACCGGTCTGCCCGCCTGTGGGGGGGGGGGGGGGGGCTCCTTGAGTGGCGGGTACCCCCCCTCTCTGCTCTGGATCCCCGCTGCCGCCTTGACGGGTCCCGCCGGCGCCGTATCAAAGGCCCTGTGAAGCGGAGCTGTGGCGCTGGAGGCCTCGCGATGTTATCCCGCGCCGGTCGGCCCCTTTGAAAAGGCGCTGGTAAGTGCGTGCTCCCGCGGCTCCATCTGGGGTCTCTGAGCGCGCGGGTCACCTGCTGCGATTCTGGGGGCCAGTGGAGTCCTGCCTGGTGCCTGGCCTGACGATAGTGGTGGACATCCTTCATGAGCTTTGGGCAGCGGGCCTCTGTTGATCCTGTGATATCGGCGGACCAGCGGGCCTTGGACAGTGCCTGCCTGCTGTATTGCTGAGGCCTGGCAGGGATGCATCCTGAGAGGGGGTGACCTCCTGTTGCCCCTGTGGCCCTCCCCTGGACTAACGGTGCGCATTTGTGGTGGCGGGGCTCTTCCAACACGCCCCTGCTGCCTGGCCCGATCCCACTGGAGTGGAGAAATTCCGTCTGTGGGATTGCTGATCATGGAGGTGGCCGTGTGATTCCTTGAGGGCCGCATCGGTCGCGGATGGTGCTGTAGCCTGCTGAAGGGGGGGGCGGCCTCCTGGGTGAGGTGCTCTTCTGTCATCCCCCGGCGCAGGGTGGACGTAGCTGACTTCAGAGGCCCTGCCTGAGTCCACGCGAGGAGGTCCCACCGAGCCCCGTTGGAGGTCGCAATCCTTGAACAGTCCTGCAGGTAAGGAGTGGGGGTGCAGTGGTGTCTGGTCTGGGGGTGTGGGTCGGCTGTCAATCGGGCAGCAGGGGGGGGCGCAGGAGGGCCCTTGGCTGGTGCGGCTCCTTCCACCCCCTCCCCCGGCTCCTGGTGGGCCAGGCAGGACTTACTGGTGGGCAGAGCTGGTGCCCTTTGTCTGGCGACGGTGGCGGCGTAGCCCGCTGGCTATCCTCCTGGGCCCGGGGCGTGTGTGCGAGCGCCTCGGCCGCCATTTCGAGCGGCGGTGATCCGGGGTGGCTGTGGACGGAGGTCCGTTGGATCACGCGGGGCGGCGATCATCACCACTGCAGCTGGATTCGTGGGTCCCCCACTCACCCCTTGAACAATCAACACATCCCAGGGGGCGACTGCGCATACCGTACCCTTCCCCGTCTGGGATCCGGTGACCCCCCCTGCCTTCTTCCTCATCGGCGGTGTTTCTTACCCCGGTGGGCTGGTCTGTGGCTCCAGTGGCGGGGGTTCTACCTATGGCCCTGAATTGCGACCCTCCCTTCCGGCTCCTCTACGCTGGCTGCCCCTCTGGGGTGGCGGCTTGGGCTGCCCCGGGACGTCTCATCGGCTGCGTGCAATTCACGGCTCTTTGGGTAGAGTCTGCCGCCTCACTGATCCTCCAAGTGAGGGTCCTGCCGGGGGGGGGGGGTCCTTGGGGCCCGCCCTTCCCTGGGGGTCGAGCTTGGGTAGAACGGACAGATCCGCAAAGGTCCCTGCCACCCAGGCGAAAATGGACCGCTTCATGGGGGGGGGGCGGGGGCTTCTGGGGGAGTGGCTGGGCAAGGTGCTCCGCCATCTGCCGAACTGGCCGCCATCCTCCAGGCCATTCACACATCCCAGACTTCGGTGGAGGGCAAGATTGCAGAAGTGAGGGTGGACATGACTCTCATCAGGCAGGATCTTCGTAATGCGAATGCCCGGATTAAAGAATCTGAGTACCGGATCTCCTCTGTTGAAGATGACGTGCAGAAGCTTAAGGGGCAGGTGGCCCATCTTCAGTCTCATACTCAGGAGTTGCACCGCCGGGCGGAAGACGCTGAAAACAGGTCTAGACACAACATTCTCCGCCTGGTGGGTTTTCCGGAGGGAGTGGAGCAGGGTCGTACAGTGGACTTCTTGGAGAAGTGGCTGAAGTCGTGGATCCCGGGGGGACCCTTATCTCCTTGGTTTGCAATCGAGCGGGCTCATCGGTCCCTGGCCCCCAAACCAATGCTGGGTGTTCCTCCCCGCCCGATCATAATGCGGGTTCTTAACTTCAAGGACCGTGACATCATCTTGTCTGAAGCCCGTAAGCAGCAACGACTCCTCCACGACAACAGCACCATTATGATCTTTCCAGACTATACCCGGGAGTGCCAGGGCCAACGTCGCTCGTTTGTTGAGGTTAAGCAGAAGTTGAGGGCGCTTAACATTCAATACCGACTCCTCTTCCCGGCTCGTCTGCGGATGGTGTTCGCGAATAAGACCTTGTTCTTAGACAGCCCGGCTGAGGCTTGGACATGGGTGACGGAGGAGCACCCTCTGCGAGCCGAGGGTCGTGCCCTGGGCGGGATGGATGCAGGGGACGGGCTCGGCCGCCCTGCTTCCTCTGCCCCCCAGCCTCCACGTAATCGATCCCGCAGACGCCGTGATCGGAGGCGAGCCCGCTCGGACTCCCCGCCGGGCCACTCACAGCAGCCACCCCGATTCGCGGAGGGAGTGCCGACTGGGCGGCTTTCTGGTTCTGCTGGCCGATTGGACGACGGGGAGGCTGCATCCCGGTACCCCGCGATTGACCTCCCGGACACGGATCGCTCCTGTAGCCCCATGCTTTTGAGGGACCCTGCTTGAGCCGGTCTCTGCCCGCCGGGCATTGCTCCGCGGCCGGAAACGGCGCTCTGACTTTGAACTGTGTCTAGTTTCCCGATCGACTTTATAAACATGCATCCATTCAAGAGGAGGGGTCCTCCACGTTTCCCCAGTCCCAAGCAATCTAGTTTGGTTGTTTGTCCAGTGTAATAGGGTGCTGCTTTTGAGGGTCGACTGATGCTTTGGTTCCTGAAGTGTAGGGTGGGGGGGAGGGGGCCAATGGGGGTTGGGAAGGTTTTGCCCTGTATGTTATGGTTTTTGTTGCAGCTACCACGGAATGACACAGGTTATAGGGGGGAGGGACGGGTGTGCCCCCGCAGCAAGCGTACACTCTCAACACTGCGAGCCCCCAAGCGCGTTCGTATACCCAAATTCATCTGCTCAGCCTAGACCGAGACGCACCTATCATGACAGATAACACTTCCCCACGGCATCTCTCCACGTGTTGTCGTGGAATGTCAACTGTCTGTTAGACCGCCACAAACGCACAGCGGTCCTATGGTACGCGCAGCGTCTCCACATAGATATCCTCATGCTTCAAGGAACACACCTTTTGGGTAACTGCTGTCCCTTTTTGGCTCTTATGGCTATGACGGAGTATGGCACGCCGGCTCCTCTAGGGGTTCCCGGGGAGTTGCCATCCTCCTGCGGCGCACACTGCCATTCCGTTCGTCCTCTCCCACGTGATCCATGATCCTCAAGGCTCGTCAGTGACAGTCTGTGGTTCGCTGGCTGGGTCTCCCCTTACTCTTATGTTGGTCTATGTCCCCCCCCCCTCCATGCTCGCGACCACACTCGCGTATGTAGCTGCCCTGCTACACAATGTGCCCGCAGGCAATATGGCCATTGCGAGCGACTTTAATGCAGTCTTAGCCCCGGCCCTTGACACAACAGGACCTCCATCTGCTGCCCGGGCGGCGAGCGCGAAAAAACTGAAAACCTGGTCGGAGTCCCTGGGGCTCTGCAATGCATGGCGCATATGGCACCCGCGTAGCACCCGCTTTACCCATACCTCCGCGGCTCACCACATCCAAGCGCGCATAGATGCGATCTTTGTCCCGGCGCCCGACTGCTCTATGATCCTTGACGTCCGCATCCTGCCCAGAGGCATTTCAGATCATTCCCCGATTCTCCTTGGCACAGGGGCCCCCCCTCCCTCGGCCCGCCAAACATGGAGGATGAACTCCTGGTTTCTCCAGGATAAGGACTTTAAGCAGGCGGAAGGGACAGAGCTTAAACATTATTTTGCTACCGACGCGGGCTCGGTGGCCTCCCCGGGCACCCTCTGGGAGCCAGGGAAGGCAACCAAACGAGGTTTTGCAAAACGGCAGCTTCAGCTCCAGAGGCAATCGCAGGTGCAGGAGATCACTTCCAAGGAAGTGCAGGCGCTTCGCTTGGAACAGCTGTTGTCTACATCAGAAGATGCTGCCGAGACCCGACAGCTAGGCCTCATCCTTGACGAGATTAAGCAACTATCATTGGATGCGGCCAAGCTCCTCTGGCGGTCCTCGGTAGCAAGATTTTACAATTGGGGGGACAAGAACGGCATGATCTTACACAGATTGGCCACGTATCCCAGGGCGAACCGTATCATCCCAGAGGTGAGTGATGCTGCAGGGGCGGTACAGTGTGCTCCAATGGTGATGGCAAATACCTTCGTGGCATACTACCGGGGGCTGTACACAGCCCGCACCCCGAGCTGTCCGTTGCAGAACTCCTAGCCTAGGGCTGGGTGAGCTTTCCTAAACTGGACTCAGCCGCTCGAAAGGACCTAGAGCGACAAAGAAATCGAAGAGGCAATCACCCGGGTTTTCCCCGGTCCGGATGGCCTTCCGCAAGAGTATTACACAGCATACCGAGGCACCCTAGTGCCCCACCTGGCCAGCTTCTTTAAAGAAGCAGTCGAGAGAGGATTTTTCCCCGCCAGAAACGGATGTGGCCACCATTGTGGTTATTCCGAAATCCCAGCCTCCCTCCCAGTCGTGCGTGGAGTATCGCCCCCATCCCCCTCCTCAACAACGAAATCAAACTTTACGCTACCATTCTGGCCCAATGACTGAAACCATACTCGGCCTTACTCGTGAACCAGGATCAGTGTGGGTTCATGCCACAGCGTGGGACCCGCCACTGCCTCCGCAGGTTGCAACTAGCTCTGGCGCACCGGCACCTGGCTACCCCATACTTGGCACTCCTGGCCATTGACTTTGAGAAGGTCTTTGACCCGGTGGACTGGACATACCTGCTGGGCGTGCTGTCCGAGATGGGGTTCGGGCCCCACTTCTGTTCTCTGGTCCGAGTCCTGTATGCTCGCCCAAGAGCGCGAGTGTTGGTCAACAGGGTACTGTCGGAGGCCTTCCCCATCGCCAGGGGCACTAGACAGGGATGTCTCCTTTCTCCCCAGCTATTCACCCTGGCGATGGAGCCCTTGGCGTCCCTGGTGTGGGCTGTAGGCCGCCTCCGTGGATGGGAGTGGCCCAATACTGACACGGACAAGATCGCCCTATACGCGGACGACGTTCTGGTCTTCCTGTCTGACCCAGACTCCTCTGGGCCACATTGCCTCCGGATTCTGCACTCTTTCGAGCAGGCCTCAGGGCTGCGGTTAAATCCAGGGAAATCAGTGCTGGTTCCCCTGCATCTCTCTAGAGAGTGCTTTGACTGGCAGTCTACCATACCAATCCGGAGGCAGTCCTTTAAATACCTGGGGAATTGGATTACCCTGCTTCCAGAGTTGGGCTGGTCCCTTAATGTGACCCCGTTAATTAAGAAGGCCAAGGTTGACCTCCTCAAATGGAAAGTGCTGCCCCTGAACCCTCTGGGGAGGGTGGCCCTGTTTAAAATGATGATCCTCCCCAGATTCCTCTACATCCTGCAGAATACCCCTTTCTGTTTTCCCAGGACCTGGTTTCGGGAACTGGATAGTCTCATTACCAAGTTTCTCTGGAGCGGAGGTCGGACACGCGTGGCCTTGTCTATTTGCCAGATTCCCTCCTACGATGGCGGCATGGGGATGTCCCACTTGTATCTGTACTTTTTGGCGGTACGTCTCCTGGTAGTACACGATTGGTTTAATGGGGGCTGGTCAGATCTAGCCTATAGGCTTGAACTGAGTGACCTAGGGCTCGCGGACATCCAGGCCATGATGTAGGGGGGTCCCATTCCAACTCGATTGCCTGATGTGATGCGCTCTGTGCTGTTGGCCTGGCGGGCCTCGCTCCGCCACACTGGTTGGATGGGGAAGTTGACCCAGTGTACTCCCCTCTGGCATGAGGCGTGGCTTCGGGAGGTTAGCGGACTACAAGGGTTCAAAACTTGGGACCTCTTTGGCATTTCCCAGCTAGGGCATGTATGGGCCAGGGGCCGTATGTTGTCCTTCCAGGAGCTCCAAATCCGTTACTCTTTACATTCGTCCCAGTTTTATAAATATTTGCAGTTGAGACATGCCCTCCACGCACATGTTAAGGACGAGATGAGGCTCCCTGAGTATAGCCCCACTGAAGCTCAGACACTGCTGGGAAACTTAGGAAGGGGGGGGGGATCTCACACATTTATCGCACCCTAGTTAACAATACCCCCACATCCCTTGATAGATTGAGGGGTCAATGGGTGGAGTGGGTAGGCCCCCTTGATGAGGCGGACTGGCGTGATGCCCTCATAGCCCCCAGAATAGTCGCCGTCTCCGCAAAACTCAAGCTGATTCAGCTCTACTACTTGCACGTTGCGTACCTTACCCCCTTACGCCTGTGTCGAGCGGGTATGCGCCCAGATGCATCATGCACGAGATGTAGTCAAGCACCGGCCAACTTCCTCCACATGGTTTGGTCATGCCCCCGCTTGGGACAGTTCTGGGGATCTATTGAAGTGGAGTTAACGGAGGTACTGGGCTGGGAGGTCCCCCACAATCCACGTCACTCTTTGCTGGGGATCACTGATGGGCTGGACGGGTCCAGGAGTGACAAGTTATTTTTTAACATAGCCATGATGGTGGCCAAGCGGGACATAGCGGCGGCCTGGAAAAGCCCTGACCCCCCCGGTCCTGGAGAGGTGGTGTAGAGGGGTGGATTGGTGCGCAACCCAAGAGAGAGTCTTCTATAAAGTCAAGGGGTGCATCAAGAAATACCGCAGAGTGTGGGGGAAGTGGTTGGGCAATGTGGAGGGTCTTGATTGACTTGGTTCTAGATCCTATCAATGCAATTTGCTTTTATGGGGGTTCGTGATTTGGGGCTATGTCGCTTTTGTGAATGGACTTAACTTCGTGATTTCCGTGTATTGGCTGAATTGTTTTCTGTGTTGTAAAATGAATAAAATTTGCTCATCAAAAAAAATGTATGTGAAATGGTGTCTATGTTGCAAAAAGACACGGGACACAACAAGGTGTAGAATTCACATGTTATCCACTCACCCGTTAGGGTTGAGTTTAATAATAACAAGCATTTGCAATGCAATTGGTCTTGCATTTACTCAAGTTTAAGCTATTGACATTGTAAATGACAATGCCTTTTATTTATGTTTTAAAAACCAAAACATAAATAAAAGACATTGTCATTTACAATGCCAATAGGTCAAACTCGCATAAATGCGAGACCAATTGCACTGCAAATGCTTGTGAAATGTATGCGGTCGGGAGTTAGGATTCATTAGCACACTTCAATCTTTAAAAGTGTGGTAAAATGAGGATACACAACACATTGCTGAAATTACCAACCCAAAATACTGAGGAATGCTAAAGGAAGACCGCTTGCAGTTATCTACAAGGTACATCGTTATAACGGTACGTTCATAGCTTGATGCTGGGACCTAAAGAGCATGGCCTTTCTCCTCCTCCAATTATTCAATACCTTCAGGAAACTAAAAGGCTTAATGTTTTGTTTGAGCACCTGGCCCTTTTCAAGGTTACAGTAAAAATATAGAAAATAAATAATGTTCTGCATATATTCATGCAAAGAATCAAGCACAAAGAATCGAATATCTATTGCACAATTATTCCAGAACTCACAATATATAAAACGAGAGTAAACTATGTTAAATTGCTACCAGCAGAGAAAACATTATTACAAAACACAGTCATAATTAGACAAAATTTCAACACGGATAAAACATACCGTGACTGATCTTCAGTTAATCTTATTTATGTATTAGCTAGAATACTATTACCAGACTACAGCTTGCATAAATGACAAATTCTTGCTTACTGCCTCACAGATACCATGTTACAATACATTTACAAAAGGTTACCTAGTCCCATACTCATAAACCCTAAACACATTTAAAGCATAGCATTCTGGAGCTTGCAAAAAACCTTTGTAGAGAACTTCTACACATGAAAACATCATGGCACAAACTATTTATGCAGATCTACGGGGTGTAATATGCTCTATGCATCTTGACCCTCTCATGCCCCTCTCTATGCACAACCACGGTAGTATACAGCATTCTGCGCTTGGCACATCGGCATGTATATATAAAGATACAAATATATCTTGGTCAAAGCATATGACAAAGGCAGAGACCGAATCATGGATAGGATCCAATATATCTGGGAAACAGAGACAAATATCAAAGACCACTACATAAAAAGATTGGAGAATGCCTCAACAGAAGAGATTGTGGACGAGTTCTTCTGGAGGGTCCTCAAGTCGAATGAGGAGAGGCTTTCAGAAGAAAAATACAACCACTTAAAACACATCCCCCAGAAGCTCCTACAATTTATTTCCTGCTAAAGGTATTGTGACGAGGCACCCGATCGATCTGTGCCAGAAGGAGAGAGCGGCGAACATTCCAACAGGGCCGTGGAGGCAGCAGTCTAGTCATGCGCGAGGAAACCCCTCCCATCACTGAGACTACAAGGCCAGAAGACGCGGCTGCGGGGGCGCGTACGAAGACAGAAGTGGAGGAGAAAGAGAGGACGGACTACACCTTGAAGATTCAAGACCAGGAAGCAGAAGGAAGGCATCCCAGTGGGGAGAAAGTTCCAAAGGAGGCAAATGAGAGAAGATCTAACCCCGTTTACACCACGAGCGAGACCGGCACTCTGAGGGGAGCCGAGGAGGCAGGATCTCAGAAGACCACGGCCCCGGAGGGCCGTGGATACAGGCGAGTGCCAGCTGCACGTTTCTTTTCTTTACGGGGCTGGTGGGCAGATAGAAGAAGCACGTCACCTCCTGCACAAGACTAGCCCCCCCCCTCACAAAGGCACCTGGCACATAGGAACATTGGTGAAGGTGCACATACCCCCCCCCCCCCCCTTTTATTTTCCTCAGTATATAGGCAAGAGCCTAAAACCTTGTTTTTTTTGTTGTTCTCTCCCACTATCCTCTTGAGCGCCACAACAAACGATAGAAAGAAGCAACCAACAGAAGGGGGAACTATACCCAAGCCCAGTGAAGTCCAGTGAAGAGGATAGAAGACCACCCTCACTCTGTACCAAACAAGGAATGTCCACGACGACTTAAAGAAAAAGAAAGCAAAGAAAGAGAATTCCAATTGGTGTACTGTGTATATATGCATAAAACCCTTGCGAGAAGGAGGGAGTAACATAGCCCAGGGCACCACAAGACAAGAGGTATGTAAGAAGTTTTTTTGTAGCCTGTAGTTAGCTTGATTGGGTCTTGCTAGGAACACATCTAGATGTTTTGTTTCCCTATGATCTACAATTTAAATCAGAAACAATTAAACATGCTCAAAAGGTCCACAGGAAGAAAACTGCTTCCAATAGCATTTTTGAACCAACAGTGGCCATCGTGGAGCTCTCAAATTGAGAGTTCCTTACATGAAGCTATTGTTAACCAGGACTTGCACCAAGAATGAGAATTTAGAGAAGAAGCACATGTGGTACGGTAGAATGATTTGAAAAAGATGGCATCTATAAGTAGTTCTGGAAGCTTCCCTGAAAACAGCAAGCGGGAAACAAAGATCAGCTGCTCACTCCAACAGCACACAAAACATAAGCACCGGGCTCAGAAATACATTCAAGGTTTAGAGACATTGTGGAATACAATAGAGCATGCAAGATTATAAAGAATGTTTTACTACAAAAATGGAGAATGTTAAACAAGAAGAAGCTCCTTAAAGATATTATTGGTGAAGCCACTCAGTATAACATAAAAACATAACCCCTACTGCTGATATCACTACAAAGAGCCCCTTTGATCACAAAAAGAAGCAAAGAGAAGGCATTTAGTGGCCAATAGAGAACAATGGTTTTAAAAAGAGCATCAAATGTGAGGCATGTCATAATTGGAAAAACATGCCCAAACATAACAAACAAAGCCTGGTTGATGGATCTAAAAGAACACATATCATATAAAGGCACCGGAAATACTACAAATAACATGAAGCTCAGACTCTTGCAACATCTGAAATCCATAGAAAATGCAAACCTTATCCAAAGGTCAAACATTATCAGTAAAAAACACTTCACTTGAGAAAGCTTAAATCCTAATTTATTAGGGCATAAAGTACATAAACATATGAGGGAGGAAGTGACAAAATGAAACTGTAAAGCGCTGCATCAAGGTTAATATTGCTCCTGGGAACAAATGTCCCTTGAGTACCGTAGGTGGAGGTCAAATGAACAAGTTACTTATCTTCGGTGCTGCCTTATCTGGTATAGGCTATCTAGCCGCAGATTCAGTAACTTAGCTGAGAATGATCCCCAGGCGTCAGACTGAATCCAGAATTTTTCAAGCAGTACCCCTGATTGGCTGTAGGTTGTACCGCTCGGCTCTGCATCGGCGTCTGTGCCAGATGTGAAGTGCATGTCGCCTATATAGGAGCAACCCCAGTGCCCTGACATCCGTTTCTTTTTCATTGCTTTCCACGCCAGAAGTGCAGAGTCACAAAGAATGTGGACATACTGGTGTGCATTACGAAGGCCCTTAAATATGCAGCCAGATAGTCTCTACCAGATAGGGCGTTAACAAAGTTAAGTAACTTGTTCATCTGATAAGGAATCTGCAGCTAGAAGTCCCTACCTTAGAACAGTTACCCAAGCAACATCTCCCCGGACGGGAGTCTGCAAACAGATTAGACCAAAAAGTCCTTCAGGACGGAACTGACAACGTGATCCTCACGACTGACAGGACCATTCAGGCAGTAGTGCTTGGTAAATCAGTGCAAAGATACCCATGTTACTGCCTGACAGATTTCCAGGCCAGGGACTCTGAGCGCTAATGCAGTGGTCGCAGCCTTGGCTCTGTGGAGTGCGCAAACAGGCCCTCAGGGGGTTGCTTTCTGGCAAATGCATAGCAGATTTTAGGCAGAACACTATCCATCGTGAGATGGTTAGCTTTTGCACTACCGTTCCTTTCTTAGCTCTAACATATCCTACAAAGAGTTGATCGTCCACCCGGAACTCTCCTGTGTTATCAATGTTAAACGACAATGCAGTTTTTGGGTCCAGATTTTGGAGTCTGTCTTCTTTAGAAGGGTGAAGTGGAGCAAAGAAGGTAGCGATGGTAATGGTTTGGCCTACATGAAAGGGTGTCAACCTTTGGGAGGAAGAAGGCATGGGTCCTCAGAAAGACTGCCTGGGTAAAAGGTGGTATAAGAAGGGTGTACAGAGAAGACCTGCAGTTCACTGACCCACCTGGCAGATATTATAGCCACTAGAAAGGCCAATTTGACGGTCAGCAAGGGAAGTGGGCAGCTGTGTAACAGCTCAAAGGGAGTGCACACGAGGAAAGTAAGGACCAGGTTAAGATCCCACTAGGACAATATGAATCGCCCGGGGGTAAAACATGTGTTGTAGTCCTTTCAGGAACCTAGTCACAACAGGTGACTTGAACAAAGAAGGTTGGTCCGGCAACCGGAAGAATGCCGAAATGGCATACATAACATTTAACAGTGTCCAGAGCAGAGCCCTCATGTGCCAAAGAAAGAGGAAATAGAAGAACCTGTCATAAGGGTGCAGAAAAAAGATCAATGTTTCTGGATGCACACCATGCCACAAATTTGTCCCAACGGCAGGCATATACCGCCTTGGTAGAGGGACGCTTGGATGCCAGATTAGAATCATAGATTTCGGGAAGAAGGCTGTAAGCTGTCAAAGGTTGCAGCTCAATCTCTACGCATAATGGTGGAGGGTGAGCAGCTTTAGGAGTGGAACCCTTTCCTGTTGCTGTGAAAGAAGATCTTCCAAAAAGGTACAGCCTGATCGGAAGACCAATGCTCATGATCAGAAGCTCGGGATATTAAACTCTCTGTGCCCAATCCGGAGCCACAAGAATGATTTGGTCCTGGTCATTCCTAATCTTCTTGAGAACTCTGGGCAGGAATGGTATTGGCAGTAAGGAGTACAGGAGGTCGGTGTTCCACTCGAAATGAAAATCATTTTCAAGCCTCAACTGCCATGAAACCTCCTGTGCGCAAACCTGGTGACATGCACCACCTGATGGAGAAGCCATTTTTGATCTGCTAGGCATCGATGGCAAAGGTAGTCTGCCATGGAGTACAGAGAGCCCGTCAGGTGCTGGACCACCAAGGGAATGCCGTGACATTCCATCCATGCCCAGAGTCTCTTGACATATGGTCCACAACCTCACCCTGCCCTGTTTTATTGCAGTACCACATGGCAGTAGTGTTGTACGTGAACACCTGTCCTAGCCTTCCCTTCATCGAAGGAAGAAAAACTGTCACTGCAAACCGGAACACCCAGAACTCCAGTGGGTAGATGTGAAGCCCAGACTCCGCCATAGACCTAGTCCTCTGATCGTCACCTCTCCCAGATGGTAGGCCCAGCCCACGAGTCACGCATCGGTCACTACCGTCAGCTCTGGGTGGGAAAGGGAGAGGGGCCTGCCATTGACCCAATCGTGGTTCGTCAACCACCACTGCAAGTCTTTCGCAGTTCCACCTGAGATCTAGACCAGGTTAGAGAGGTTCCCCCTGATGTTGTGCCCACTGGAACTTCAGGCCCTACTGCAGAGCCCTCATGTGCCAATGGGCACATGTCACAATAAGGATACAGGGGGCCATGAGGCCCAACAACCTCAAATCTTGGATAGAGGCTGAAACATCTGAATCATGGCCGGAATATCATGGACTCTGCTTTCAATAGAACAGGCCCACAACTGCATTGTTTCCACAATGGCTCAGATGAAAGGCTGCTTCCGAGATGGAGTCAGGTGTAACTTTGGCACATTTATTGTGAACCTCAGCAAATGCAGGGGGTTTCGCCTTAGTCTGGAGGTGGGAGGTAACTGCCTGGATCGATCCCACCTTCAACAACCAATCTTCGAGGTAGGGGAAGACTGGAACACCTGACTTACACAGATATGCTGCAACCACCGCCATCACTCAAGGGGCACTGGTGAGCTCGAAGGGCAGCACAGCAAACTGGAAGTGCTCTTGGCACACCATGAACTGCAGGTAACGCCTGTGGGCTGGCAGGATGGGTATGTGTAAATATGCTTCATGCAAGTCTGTTCGACCTGGCCTTTGTTGGCGTTGTCTCCCCTAACCTTTTTGGCTGCTGACCTCATGTGTTGACCTTGTTTTGCTAGTTTAGGACTTAGGGGCGTTTGGCACTGCTGTGCGGTGTCAAAGTACTGTGCTCATCATGTACTTACTGCAGAGCGGTGTATATATGATTGGCTGATTTGAGTTAGCCGTAAGTCCCTTGTCATGGGGTAAAATCTATATCAGGGGCATGTATCTCGAATGTGCCTCCGTGGGCCTGCTGCACTGGTTGTGCCATCCACAGAGGTAGCTCATCAATTGTGCCACAGGGGTGCCCTGGTGGGGCTTGTGTGCATAGGTTACTGTTACTTGACGTTTACAAAACTGTGTGCCAAGGTTCTGCCTGTCTCCTGCTATATCGGAGTTCTCCCTGGTGAAAGGGAGTGGTGTTAGGAAGAGGTTGGGCAGGTGTGTGTATGTGTTACCTGCAAGAGTCGTGAATGACGTGTTCGGTACGATGGGGAATGCTTCGCGCATTGGATGAGCATGAGGGGATGTAAGAAAAGGGTGTCTGGCATTATTTACTACAGGCAGAATAGCAACAGTATGAGGTTTGGTATCGATGAGTTCATACTGGCGAATCCTCTCTGGCAGTGGGAGTTGGTTCGAAATTACGGCGATGGAAATATCACTTTGAGAAAGTGAACATTTTAATGTGCTTGGCTGTGTGTGCCTGGCGGCCTGCCTCCTAATTCACAACTGGGTGCTAGGGGGATAGCTACATCTGTATATTTCTGATAGAGGGCCTTGAACTAGGTGTTCATGGGAAACTGTGGACCTCTGTGTCTGAAGGGTCTTTCTGGGACGGTTACGTGGAAGTGGAATTGGTACCGGCATTCCAAGTCTTGGCCCCACTGAAGATTATGATCAAGCCTCCCGGGGTAGGATGGCAGACAGGTCAAGATTTAGAGAGGGCTTGAGCATTTCAACGGTGGCCTTTTCAACTGATCGTATTTTCAAAGGCCATGGTGGGTATAACTACTGGGGCTAAGGCCTCCTAAAGTAGAGACACTTTTGGATTTGGAACCATTCTACACAGGTTCGATACTGGGACATTGACACTAGGAATCATTAGGGTAGGAGGGACTGCAACTGGACTATCCACAGACTTGCGGTGTTTTGAAGCTTGTGTTCCAAGAAGGGGACTATCAACAGGTGGATTTTGTCTTGACGTTACTGGCCTGCAGCCAACTGTTGTGGCCAGGGTTGGAAGTACTCTCCGAGGGCCGGTGAGCTGGCCTCCTGTCCACGAGATCCCACAGACACAAAGGATCTCACTGTCTCCACGAGATAGTAAGGACCGCACTGGGTGCAACAGAGAGAGGTGTAAGTGATTGTAGTTGGGACAAGGACCGCCCTGACATATACCATCATCTCGCTGTGCAACAGGAGGGTGTGCGCAAAGACAAAAAACTAATTACTTACCTGTACACTATGGTTCTCCAGTATTATCTTTCATAGATTCACATGCTTGTATCTTCCCCGTCGTCATGGTGGGGGTCTCACGGTAAAAGAATAACCATAGCAGTAAAAGAGAAACTGCCTGGAAACCATAGAGAGTATATCCTTGTGTAACCACTCATCCTCATTATGTGGTCCAAACAGCCAATCAGCAGCCAGCCCTGAGATACACCATCCCCAGCAGAGCCACCATACCTCAGATTTCCAACAGCCCAAGAGCGAGCTACGGATGAAACCAGAGATAAAGGTGGTCTACCTAAGAAGAAACAGGGAGGTGGGCGGGACGCATGTGAATCTATGAAAGATAATACTAGAGAACCATAGTGTACAGGTAAGTAACTAATTTTTTCTCCAGTATTGAATCTTTCATAGATTCACATGCTTGTATCAGAATAGATAGCAGTCCTTATCCTATATATCGTTTCTAGGATAGACCCCTTTGTCTCCAGGGCTCTGCATTGTTTTTTTTGTTGTTTTTTCTAAACGCTATACTGCATAGATAGAAAATTGCTGTAGGATAAAGATTCATTAAGAACTACAAAACTGACCTTAACAGCTGTGAATATATATTATCTACTGGCGGTCGCCAGTAGATAGTTATAGTTAGGACCGTGTTTCCATAGGAAATTCGCAACATTCTATTTGGAATAACTTTGCCGCCGGTTGACGAATCCTCGCGAAATTTTCAAAATAGGTGGGGCGCTCCGCTCCGCTCCTACCCTGAAAGTCTCGGGGGGATTCGTCAAGCGGGGGCTGAGAAAAAAAGGGGGTCCCAAAACGCATTTTCCCCATGCAATATTCCATAGGGACCTTTAGTCCAAGGTACAGCCCGAACGGCTGAACAGAATTACTTGAAATTTGGCAGAGAGGTAGTCCTCAGGTCAGGGATGTGCCTTTTGCAGGTCTGGTGTCAATCTGTTCAGTAGTTCCTGAGAAAATCAAAAGTAAAATCATATATATATGTGGGCGGAGCCTAACCACACATCTCATCCTGAGATCTGATTGGCTGTCAGCACTTCCAAGAAGTGTTGGCAGCCATCTTGGGACCAATATACATGATAGCACCTCATTAAAAAGCATTGCAGTTAATAGAAGGTTTTAAGACTTTAGTTACATTATAAATCATTTGTTGATGGTACCATACTCATTTTAGGAATTGTGGTATGTTCTAAGGTGATTTCACCATGTGAAAAAGCCTTCTGCTGGGACATCATGATTGAGAGAAAAATATTTTCTCATGTTTTTCCCACAGAGGTTTGGAAGGTGATCTATAAGCTAAACTAAGAGCTTATTTTCTGTAAATTCACATTATCTTTCTCAGTCATGTGAGAATGAAGTCTGACATTCTCAGTAAAACATGTACATCCAACAAGGGCAGAGACTGTCAGTTGATTCCTTTGTGTTCTACTGCAGCTTCCCGGAGTGTTCCAAAGAACAACTAGAGCGCTAACAGTCCTACTTATGATAAACTTATGGCACACCTGAAGCCATCTTGCTTGGATTAAAGTGGTAACTCTTAAAACATTTAATTTAAAAAGGAACAAAATGAGGGGGTTCATTTTTCCATAAAAAGTATGATTAGTGCTGCAGAAAGAAAAATTAGGGCACATTTTGAGTGACTTCTCAAATCCTCTTCTATTTCATTAAAAAATTCTGACATGCAGACTGAAACATGCACTTTCAATACCAGCAGCAGTTTTCCCTGGTGAGCAGTAGCTTTACTACAGTGATCTAATGAGCAAAAAGAGTGCTAACACTCTGAATTTATGGCAAATGTGTGACACATCTGAATGAATTTGGAATCAAAGTAAAAAAACTGAAAGTATTTCCTACTGAAGAGACTGCAGTAAATGAGGAAATTAGGAAACTTCATAACAAATAAATCTCCCAAGATGGCCACCGGAGACAAAAGAGCCCAAATGTAGCCCAAAATCACCCAGATGTAGCACAAATATAGCCCAATGACAGAAGTGTGCAAAACACTTATTATTTTGTGTTTTTGCAGTGTTATATAGTGCAGACTTGTCAGGTATTGGAGTGCTTTACATGAGCATTGGTTACATCACACAAGAACAAATTCATTTTGGTTGTAGACATGGGGAGACTAAGTGATTTGACCAGAATCTGAAGAGCTGAAGCATAAACTCCAACCTGGTTCCCAAGTTGCAAAGTCTGCAGTTCTGGAAGTAACACCACATCCTCTCCCCTAAGTGCAACATTTAATCAAGTGGTCAACTGGATAAAAAAACATAAAGGTAACAAATAATTTAAAAGTGCTTTCTCGCTATTTGAAAACTCAGAAAATATGTCCTTATTTTAGTCTTTTATAGCACTAACCATAATTTTGATGCCAATAAGACCCTCTCATATATGTAATTTCGAAAGGAAATGCTCTAGGTATTACAGTTTTGATTACATCAAGATGACGTCAGGCGTTCCACACTTTTGTAATAAATATAGAATGTTAGCAATCTAGTTGTTCATTAGGATACTGTTGAGAGGCAGAGGCTAGGGGCACGGACTCTGAAAATTGAAGGCAGGTAGGAGGGTGCAAAGGCAACAATTTAACCACACTGAGCAGGCAGGAAGGGCTGTGGCAGCACAACAGACTATGGAGGGCAGTGGAAAGGGGGGCAGGGGCAACAAACCAACAATACAGGGCTTGCAAGAGAAGCTGTGGCAATGTAATAGACCATTGTGGGCAGAAGGAAGAGGCAATGGTAGTACAACCATACATGCCAACAGACCCGATTCAGCCAGGAAACGTCCAATGTTTTTAAGCTCAAATGGGCTTTATTTTATCTGTCTCCTGTCTACAATCTCCTCTTTTTCAATGCAACTCAAAGGGGAAAATCAATACCCCAGTTTTTTTTCAAAATCTCCCTCTTACCAAGTTCAAAATGTTCGCAAGTATGGTACATTGGATCATGGAAGGAAATGGGGTAGGGACATGTACTTGGATAACAGAGGACAGGAGGGACATGGAGAGGTGCACCAAACTGACCCTGCAGGGCAGGCATCAGGGTTTGCAGCAGCACAATACACCACACAGGGCATGCGGGACGGGAGTGCAGCACAATCCATAGAAAGCAAGAGGGAGGGGACAGGACCATGCACATGGACAACAGAGAACAGAGGGGCAAGAGGCAGGACCATAATGGACAGACAGGAGAGAAAGCTGCAGCATAACAGACCATAAAGGGCAGGAGGGATGGATCAGGGGCATTACAATGGAACAGACAAGCCAGGGGGGAGGGAGTAGGGGTCTGCACATGTAAACAGAGGGCTGGGGGCAAGGGGGCAGGGCAGGAGTAGCAAGATAGCCATGGAGGTCAGGCAGGATGGGCACTAGAAGCAAGACAGACCATGAAGAGCAACAGTGAGACTGTGATGGCATACACACAGACCATGGAGGGAAGGTGGGAGGGGTTCAGGGGCAGCTAACTGACCACACAGGGAAGGTGGGAGGGGCCATGGCAGCACAGAAGACCATGCATGGCAAGTGGGAGGGTTAGTGGTAGCACAATGGCTACGATGGGCAAGAAGGAGGGTGCAGGGGCATGCACAAAGGACGATGGGGGATAGAAGGGAGGGTCAGGACCTGTGCACAGACAAGAAAGTTCAGGGGAAGGGGCCTCACAACAGACCGCACGGGGCAGGCAGGAGTAGATAGGAGTGGCAGGTCCATGGAACATGGTGGGCAAAAAGGATGGAGCAGGGGCATACACAAAGACATCGGAGGGCAGGGGGAAGGAGAATAGGGGCAGCAAGCTAAGCACAGAGTTTAAGCAGGAGGTCAATGATGGGGCATAGAATTGGTCAATGATGGGGCATAGAATTGGGCAATGGAGGGCAGGAGGAGTGGACTGGTACATCATACTAAATTGAGGGCAGTGGCAGCACATCAGACCATGCATGGCAGGAGGGAGGAGGCTAGTCCATGGATTCACACAACAGAGGATAGGGAGGAGGGGGATGGGGCAGCAAGCTAACTGTTCAGAGAAGGCGGGTATTAGGAACTTTATTGTTTTTAAAACATGTGTCTGTGCGAACTACTTAAAATATGAACAAGTATGCAGCATAATCTCACTTTTATTCAGGAAGAAGAGGACGTTTGTGACTGTGACTCCGGGCTCACTTGGCAGAAACACCCCCTGACCCTCCACCCCCTATCGCAAAATGTAATGCTCGTGAAAAGGGTAGGTGAACACAGTGTTATATAGAACATAGTCCTGAGAGCACGATTGAAAATGAAAACTAGATATAGTGTATGATATAAACTATGCACCAAAAAGTGTGATATAAGATGAACCGGGCGTGAAATATAATATGCAATACATTGTGCGCAATGACAGATTCATTGGAGAGCGCGAGATAGCACAGGCACTAGCGCGTGCTATGCGATATGCGCCTTGGAGTGTAATATGCACAGGGCAGTGTTGTGTAACCTAACTAGTCTCTAAAGTTGTAATATAAAATATGTGCTGGGGAGTGTAATGTTGCATATGCACTGTGACAAAGATATGGATCCCAGATTGTAATATGTATGGCATAGCACTGTGCGTTATAACATAGGCATCGAGGAAGGCACGTTAGATGGGGCAATATAACCCGTGCGAAGAGAAGTGTGGCATGACATATTCACGGGGTGGTGTTGCAGTGCACATGGGCTAGAGAGTGTCATAGCATATGCACTAGCTAGTGGAATACAACACAGAGGTGTGTGGCACTCAGCAGGCAATGGTGGGTGTAACACAGCATTGGGCTCTGCCAGGAGCGCGCTGTGACTCTCAAGTGATGTTCGTCCCCTTTCCAGAGAGTAAAATAAAAAGTATTACACATCCGGCAGTGGATGTGTGTTTTATTAACCGTGAGGGGGGTTTCTTGCATAGTTTGTCGATTTTTTGTCAAATCCCCTTTGAATGGCTTGGTGTGCATGTGTATTAAATGTGCCCGTCAATAGCTACCCATGTTTGTATAAATAAACGACAAGGGTGTCTACCGGGATTAGGCACGGTAGGGCATCAGACATGTCAGAGCTTCACTAGTGGTGTAAATACATTCCACGTGGATTAATTGTATGCATAGTCGCCTTTTAATGAATATCACGCATATCGTCATGGTGATAGGTACGTACGGTTTGTCCAGCATGTCCTAGGTGTGTCTAAAATATATATTTTTAAAAAATAATTAAAAACAGTGGCCGGCCCTGGGGATTGGGGTCAAAAAAATATAATTAGGAAACAGGCCCTGGGGGATGGGGTCATCAGGGCCAATAAATTAGAATAAGAAGGGGAACCACACAGCCCCCTTCTTAAAAAATTAAAATAAATAAAAGACTGGCATCGTGCCGGAGGCCACGCCCCCTCCTTGCAGCACTCTGCAAACGCGCCCCCTGGCGAGTTGTAAGCTGGGGAATTAATTCCTTTTCAATACTGAGGGTCCCTGAGGGCCAACTAGCCCAACAGGCATCTGCAGTATGCGCCAGGGAGCTGCGCTGAGAGCAGGTGTTCTGAGGCCAAGCCCCTTTTTACACCTCTCTGCAACGCAGCTCTGTGGCGCTTACTGGAGGTACCTAGTGGTCTAGTTTGACCCTAGGGACCCTTAGGATTCAAGGGGACTTAATCTCTCAACTTAGAACAGCCACAGGGCGCGTTTACACAGTGGTGAAGGGAGGGGACGGGGCCTGAGGTGACGTGTGCAAACACGCACTATGGCACGTTTTAAATTGGGGATGTAATTTCCCTTCAATACTGAGGGCCCCTGGGGGCTAACTAGCCCACCAAGTGCTTCCAGTAAGCGCCACTGAGCTGCATTGCAGAGAGGTGGTCCAGGCCGTGCCACTTTTTACACCTCTCTGCAACGCAGCTCTGTGGCACTTACTGGAGGTACCTAGTGGGCTAGTTGGACCCTAGGGACCCTCAGGATTCAAATGAACTTAATCTCCCAACTAAAAACGTACACAGGGCGTGTTTACACAGTGGTGAAGGGAGGGGACGGGGCCTGAGTTAACGTGTGCAAAAAAGCCCTGTGGCCTGTTTTAAGAGGTAGTTTTAATCCCCCTGCCCTATTATATACTAGGGGCTTACAGAGGAGGTCATGATAATCACAGGGGGACCCCAACGCATAATGTTCCCTAGTGTATGTAGGTGTTTTCACTGTCTTCTAAGTGTCTTTTAACATAGCACTGGCTCTAGGACTGGTTAGTCAGACTCAGTTACCACCAGTATCCGTCTGAAAAAGTTAAGGGTACAGGATGATTTTGCAACAAGGCTTCTTTCTGCTCTTCTTTTTGTTCTTTCTGCACGTTATCCTTCTTCCTGCACTTTTCTTCGTCTTTGAGGACTTCTGTTGCTTCTTTCTGCACTTCTTTTTTTTCTTTCTGTGCATTTTTTCTTCTTTCTTCACATGTCCTATCTCTGTAGGCATAGTTATAAATTAGCATTTAAAAAACCTTTGAAATTCACAGAAAAAACCATAGGTTTCAGGCACGTTATAGTTAGGAATTAGCATTTAAAAAACCTCAGAAATTGACTGAAAAAACCATAGGTTTCAGGGGTGTTATAGTTAGCTGGACTTTTCACTTGTACAAAACCATTGAAATTCCCCCGTTATAGTTAGTTCAGCTAACTAGAATTCGCGCGCCCGCAATGCACTGCTGATGACGTCACATATTACATCACTCATGACATGGTCAGTGACATCACTGATGACATCACTCATGACATCACTGATTACATCATCCTTGTGATAGAGTGGCAGACCTCCTCTCACCCTAATATAACCTTTGATACACACATTCAAAAATAGAGACTAAAATTTTCAAAACAATGGACATACCAATACCAGTTACAACAACCTCTTCAGTAATTCTAAGATCCACATACACATCCACTCATTCACCAACAGTCCTATACAGTCACTCATACATGTACTCACTCATCATATGTACTCATACACCTATACATCCTGTTACACAATGCCACTCATCCATAGAGTTACTCACACACATAGTCACTCATGCTAATAAAGAATCAAACATACATTTACTTGCATATACAGTTATACACACACCACCACACTTAATTCTACGGAAACTTACACATACTTAGTCTTTTAAACAATCACTTATAGAAACACATACTTATTCATACAGGAACTCTTTCAATCTCTCACTCTCACATATACTCACTTATATACACCAATAGTCACATATACTAGTTTAAAACATATGAAGTTACTCATAAAGACATTATTGAGACAGTCATTCACTCACTAACACACCCATACACACACTCATCCACCCATACAGTCCTGCACACATGCTGTCTTCAACACATACAGTGAGTCACTCATTCATGCACCTATGCACTACGTAATACCCCCCACCGAACCATGCAGACACTCAGACTGATACTCAAAAAACCAACTAATAACCTATATAGACACCCATGTAGCTACTCACCAACCCATGCAGCCACTTATACACAAAGTGAGAGACTGATACAGATATTTACATATTTAAACATTACTCACTAAGCCATGTATTCACTATGATGCACTTAATCAGTCAGTTACACAATCAATTTTTCAAAAACAAATCATCCATTTAGACACTTATATACCCATTTATTCTTCCATCGACCTTGAGATATACATATATAAAACATATTTAATTTTCAGAAAAACACACATTCACTGGATGATGTCATCAGTGATGTCATTTGAGATGTCATCAGTGAGTGATGTCACTGACCATGTCATGAGTGATGTAATATGTGACGTCATCAGCAGTGCATTGCGGGCGCGCGAGTTATAGTTAGCTGAACTAACTATAACGGGGGAATTTCAATGGTTTTGTACAAGTGAAAAGTCCAGCTAACTATAACACCCCTGAAACCTATGGTTTTTTCAGTGAATATATATATATATATATACACATATATACACACACACACCCCCCCCACACACACACACACACCCCCCCACACACACACACACACATACACACACAATTATATATTAAACAAACCATATAGAGAAAGACAAGTACCTTAGTGAAACAGGTGCCGCAGAACTGCTTGACCCACTGCTGAATCTGCTTTCCACTGCGTGCCCAGACAATAATGTCTGGTAAACGTGTGTACATTTGTCCAAGTTGCTGCTCTGCAAATGTTCGGGAGCGAGACACCAGCCAGCAACGCTGTTGAAGTTGCCATCTTTCGAGTGGAATGAGGGCGCACCTTTGTGTGCAAAGGTTTTCCTGCTCTTTCATGACATAAAACAATGGCAGATGCAATCCATCTAGAAATGGAAGTTCTTGAGAGGGCCAAGCCTTTCCTGGGCCCAGAATAAGCTATAAGCAGTTGATTAGTTTTACGAAAAGATTTTGTTTTCTCTATGTAAAATTTGAGGCATCTCTTAATGTCTAACGTGTGCAGAGATTTTCTGCTGCAGTGGAAGGGTTCTTGAAATATGTGGGCAACACCATTGGTTCATTGAGATGAAAAGTCATAGGAATTTTAGGAATAAACTTTGGATTTGTCCTATGAATTACTTTATCTTGCCTGAATTGTAGGAATGGCTCCGAAACTGAAAATGCTTGGATCTCGCTGACCCTCCTGGCCGAAGTGAGGGCAAGAAGTAAAGCTACTTTCAATGAGATGAACTGCAATTCAGCTTTGTGAATCGGTTCGAACGGAGCCCTCATAAGTTGAGACAAAACCGTGTTGAGCTGCCAAGGAGGCGGTGGATATTTAATTGGTGGAAACTGTCTGAACAAACCTTTTAGGGATTCTTTAATCAGTCTTTGAGACCAAAGCGATGGACAATCCGGTGTTCTACGGTATCTGGAGATAGCCGCCAGATATACCTTTATAGAAGCATGAGAAAGTCCGGCCTTGGCTAGGTGAAGTAGATGTGGAAGTATATGCTCTGGAGAAAAATTAAAAGGATGCAAATTTTTTGTTAAAACCTATACAGCAAAATTGAAGAGATTTTGCAGTTGGTGTTTGTTAGTAGAAATTGCTCTAGGACTTGCTAGTATCTCTCAGCATTCTTGAGAAATATCTAGCGATTGAAATTCATGCTCATAAGGTTCCAAGCGGACAATTTTAGAGAGGTCAATTGCAGGTGAAGAATCTGTCCTTGTTTCATAGAGATTAGATCCTGAATTATTGGCAACTGCATTTTGGGTTCCACTGACAATTGGAGAAGTTCCGTGTACCAGAACTGCCTCGGCCAAGCTGGGGCTATCAAAATTATGTGGCATGGTTCCGACCTTATTTTTCTTAGAATCCCAGGAATTAGAGGGAATGGGGGAAACACATATGCAAACATCCCTGTCCAGCAAAGGTGTAGAGCATTTCCTCTCAATCCTTTTTGCGGAAATCTGCTTGCGTAATGTTTGCATTTTTTGTTGTTTTGATTCGCAAACAAGTCTAATTTCGGTTTGCCCCATAGACTGAATATTCGTAGGAGTAAATCGTGATTCAGTTCCCATTCGTGGCAAATGGAAGGTGATCTGCTTAGGTAGTCTGCCCTTGTGTTGTGTACTCCAGGAACGTGCTCTACCTGCAGAGCGAGGTTGTGTAGTAAGAGCCAATTCCAAATTTCCTGGGCCTGAGCTGACAGAGATTTCGACTTCGTGCCACCTTGCTTCAGAAGATAAAACATTGTTGTCGTTATGTCGGTTCTGACAAGGACCGGCGAGCCACGAATTCTGGGAAGAAAGGCTTGAAGACACAGGAATACTGCTTTTAATTCCAATAGGTTGGTGTAGAGTTGCCTCTTGAGCGGACCAATGACCTTGAATCTCTAGGTCTTGTAAATGTGCTCCTCAACCTTGTAAGGAAGCGTCTGATGGCATGACGTAACTGGGAGACTGAGGTTCGTAGAGGAGACCCTTTGTTAAGTTGTTCCTGATGCCCCACCATGACAGTTCGCGTTTGATCTGGATGTTGATTTTGAGTGTTTCCTCGAATGAACCCAGGGCTTGAACCCATTACTTGTCTAGAGATTCTTGCAGTGGTCTCATACGCAGACGACAGTTAGGAACAAATGGGATGCAGGATAACATCATTTCCAGCAAAGATTTGAAGATCCCGATTGAAGTGGACTTTTTTGATTTTATTGATGCTGTTAAACGCAAAATCTTTTGTATACGTTCTTCCGAAGGGTATGCTTTCGCTTCCCAAGTATTTAACATTGCTCCAAGGAATTGAAGTGATTGTGCCGGAATAAGGGAAGACTTCTCTTTGTTTATCCGAAGCCCTAGTTCTTGGAATAGATCCATGCAACTTATTAGGGACCGTTGCATTTCCTGGTACGAAGCGCCTTTTATCAGCCAGTCGTCCAAATATGGAAAAATCTGGAGACCTTGCTGCCTCAAGTGTGCTGCGATCGGCGCCATACACTTTGTGAAAACCCTTGGTGCAGATCTGAGGCCGAAGGGCAATACTTTGAATTGGTAATGGCGCCCCGCCACCACGAACCGCAGCTACCGTCTGTGCTTTCTGTGAATTGGGATATGGAAGTACGCATCCAAGAGGTCTAAAGATGTCATGTAATCTCCTCTGCGTAGTAAAAGGAGGATTTCTTGCAAAGACAGCATGGGGAACGAAATTTTCTTTATGTATTTGTTCAGATCCCTGAGGTCCATTACCTGCCTCCATTTGGTAGACTGCTTTATCTTTATAAGGAAAAAGTGCGAATAGAATCCTTTCCCTTGTTATTCTGGGGAAACTTCTTCTATTGCTCCTTTCACAATAAGAGCTAAGACTTCTGCCTTGAGGGCTGAAAGATGGTTCTGCTTTCTGTGAATAGGAAGTTGATATGGAGGTTTTTGCAAGAATTCTAGGGTGTGGCCCTGTTATATAATATCCAAAACCCATTTGTCCGATGTTATTGAAGCCAATGATTGAGATAACGAGAGAGGTAATGGATCTGCTTGATGTGATATGGGGCCGGAAGCGCCTGAAGAACGTCACTGCCTCCTACCGGAATCCTGTGTCTTTCCTCTCGTAGCAGGTTTCCTCCTAGCCTGCTGCCGATAGTTGGTGTTAGAGGACCGATATTGCTGATTGGTGGAGAATTGGCGGTACCCCTGCTGTTGGTAAGGTTGGTACCTGTTTGATTGAAAGGAGGAATGCTGATGGTATTGTCCTCTTGTTCCTCTGCCACGAAAAGATTGAAAACGGCCCTGTTGCAAGGACCCCAGAGCTCTAGCCGTGTCCGTGTCTGCCTTTATTCCCTGAAGCGCTTCAACAATGTGTTTACAGAAAAGACTCACCCCATCAAAAGGCATGTCCATAATTTTTGCTTGGACTTCAGGTCTGAAAGATGTTGATCTCAGCCATCCTTGCCTGCGAAGCGCGACCGCTCCAGCCATCTGCCTGAAGCTCACTGACGAAATCCATCGCTATATCAATGGACTTCGAGGCTGCTCTGGCTCTGTCCTGGAGAATTGTAGTTGCTTCCTCTTTCTTGTCGTCCGGAAGGTGGGACAGAATTGGTGTTATATCCGACCACATTTGTCTATTGTACCTGCTGATGAGAGCTAGAGCGTTTGCTGCCCTGATGGAAGCTGCTGCCATTACCGCAAAGCGCTTTCCCACGCTATCCAACCTCTTACCCTCCTTGTCAGGGTGGAACCGAACAGGACGTGACTGGATTTTTGGAACGTCTGAGCTGCCTGCGTAACAACTGACTCAGGACGTGGATGTCCAATCAGGCACGCTGGGGAAGTCTCAGGAGCTCGGTATTTCTTTTCAATTTTTGGAATTGAGGCTGGTACTGAGGCCGGATTCTTCATTAATTTCAGACCTTCATCCTATATATGCTGGATAATCGGGATAACTCTTATAGATTTTCGGGATGTTTCCTTAACCCCTTCGATGCTCATGACCGAGCGGTTCCGTCATGAGCATCGGTTGGGCTGTGCTTATGACGGAACCACCCCGTCATGAGCACAGCCCCTGGGGGAAGCGCTGGCGCTCCCCCCCTGGGGCATCGATATTGCCCCCACAGAGGGGGATGGCAGCGGAAGAGTTTCCGCTGCCACCCCCGAGCCCCCCCATGCTTCCCCACGTCGTCAGGAAGCGCTGGACGCGCTGGAATTCATTTCTTTCCAGCGCGTCCAGCGAAGGAGGTACGTGTTTTGCCTCCGGTGGGGCGGGGGGGCCAATTTAGGATGTCTTGAGGCATCGGGGGGAGAGGAAAGAGTATTTCCTCTCCCCTGATGTCTCAATGCTGGGCATTCCTGCTTCACGATCGCGCACAGCGTCGCGATCGTGGAGCAGAAATGCCCCACTAGACACCAGGGATGTTTTTTTTGCGCAAAGGAAGCGACCCCTTGGGCAAGGGTCGCTTCCTGGGGGGCCAAATTATAAGTAAGACTTTTCTGCCCCCCATGAGGGCAGATCAGGCTTTTTTTTGCCGTTTCTGGTCCTAGGGGGGACAGTTTTATTTTTGTGATACTCTGCCTTCCCTGGGGGCAGATCGCCTCGTTTTTTGGGAACCCCCACTAGACACCATGGAAAATGTAAAAAATATGATGGAAGTGACCCCTTGGGCAAGGGTCACTTCCGGGGGCCATTTTATTTTGAATTGGGAATTCTGCCCTTCCCCGGGGGCAGATCGGCCCCTTTTTTGCCCTTTCTGCCCCCAGGGGAGGCAGAAACCCCCACTAGACACCAGGGAACATTTAAAAAATATGATGGAAGTGACCCCTTGGGCAAGGGCCACTACCGGGGGCCATTTGTTTTTGTATTGGGAATTCTACCCCCCTGGGGGCAGATCGGCCCCATTTTTTCTCCTTTCTGCCCCCAGGGGAAGCAGAAACCCCCACTAGACACCAGGGAATTAGTTTAATAAAAATGGAAGTGAACCCTTGGGCAAGGGTCGCTTCCAGGGGACAATTTCTTTTATAATATGTATTCTGACCCCCCCCAGCCCCATCCCGCCCCCCGGGACAGATTAGACTGTTTTTTTTTCCCTGCTGTTTTCTGCCCCACCTGGCACACAACCCGATTGACCATTTGGGTAGTAACATAGCATGTTATAATGTTTATTGTTATATTTTTTGTGAATTGCAATTGTAATGCTTTTTTTTTTTTACTTTTTTGTTCTAGGTGAAGGCTTTTGCTCTTTCCAGTTTGCGGTTTCGTTACTGGTGGTTCTGCTGTTTGTGTAGTTTGGTACGAGACTATTTTTTGTACAATGTAAATGAGTTTGATTTCTCTGCATGAATTGTTTTTTGCAAATGGTGTAATAATAGCAGTATGTTTGGTTTTTGAGTGTCAAAAACTGTTTGCATTTGTGCTCGATGTGTATTTTGTTGTCTTGTGAGTAATTTGTTTTTTTTTCTTCTTTCTAGTGGGATATCGTTGGTTTTTGCTGTGTCACTGCAGAGTAGGTTCTGGTGAGTGTAGCTGTCTCTTGTAAGTGAATTCTATAGTTTTTGAGTATATAGATCTTTGTGATAAAGGTACACGTTTCTTTACTTACTTGTTTTGCACATTGTTGGTTGTTGTTGACTTGTTTGTGCAGTCTTCTTTCTTAGTAAGTATAATGGCTAGCCGCAGGATTACTGCTCAGCAGGTTGTTGGTTTGCTTTTTGAGTCTTCCTCTGACCATGGTTCAGAGACTGACTCTGCATCTGAGGCAGGGGACGATTCTGGCAGTGAGTTTTCTCTCCATATGGAGTCATCGGATGATGAAGATACTCTTAGTGCGGATGAAGTGCCTGTGTTAGAGGAGGAGACTGATGTGCCGGCAAGAGGCATCTGGGCTGCAGCCTGGGACTGCAAGGCTTCCCGTTGGTGTAGTGCGGCAAGAGGCATCTGGGCTGCAGCCTGGGACTGCAAGGCTTCCCGTTGGTGTAGTGCGGCAAGAGGCATCTGGGCTGCAGCCTGCGGCTGCAAGGCTTCCCGTTGGTGTAGTGCGGCAAGTGGCATCTGGGCTGCAGGCTGGGGCTGCAAGGCTTCCCTTTGAAAGTGATGACCTCTGGGTTGCCCCTGGCATGGTGTAGCCGGCATTGCCAGACTTTACTGGTGTTCCAGGGTGTAGAGTGAATACTGAAAACTTTTTGCCGATACATTTTTTTCAGTTGTTTATGGACGACATGTTTTTGGCAGAGATTGTTGAGCAGACTAATTTGTATGCCGAACAGTTTTTGAGGGACAACAGTGCCAGTCTTAAGCCACACTCTAGAGCTACCCGGTGGACTCCCACAAATCTTGAAGAGATGAAGAAGTTCTTGGGTTTAACTTTGTTGATGGGCTTGCTAAGGAAGCCATCAATGTCTTCATATAGGTCTACTAGTCCCTTGATGGCAACTGCTATTTTTCCGGCAGTCATGAGTCGTGACAGGTATTTGCTTCTGCTTCGGATCATGCATTTTGTTGATAATGGTTTAGCGTTGCCACGAGATCACCCTGAGTGTGACCGTCTTTTTAAGGTTCGGCCTGTCCTTGATCACTTTGTTGATCGATTTTCTGAGATCTATGCTCCTGGGAAAGAAATTGCAGTGGATTAGACTTTGGTGTTGTTCAAGGGCCGCTTGGTTTTTAGGCAATACATTCCTAGTAAGAGGGCACGCTATGGAATTAAGCTGTATTTGCTGTGTGACAGTAGGACTGGATATGTCTCTAATTTCAGGGTGTACACCGGTAAGGAATCCAGGATTAACCCCCCTGGTTGTCCGTCCACTTTTGGAGTGACTGAGAAAATTGTTTGGGAACTTGGTAGAGGATTTTTTAACAAAGGCCACCATTTATATGTAGATAACTTCTACACTGGTGTGCGGTTGTTCAGGGAATTGGCCAAAGTGGACACTGTTGCTTGTGGCACAACCCGCTCCAACCGTAAAGGTTTCCCAAAAGAACTTGTTTGTCAAAAGCTTGTGCGGGGACAGTGCAGTGCGTTGCGTTGCGAGGAGCTTCTTGCTGTGAAGTTCTCAGACAGGAGAGATGTCTACATGCTGACTACCATCCATGATGAAAGCACTGCACCTGTGACTGTTTGGGGTTAGGTCGCTGAAGCGCGCAAACCTGTGTGCATTTTAGACTATAATAGGCACATGGGTGGTGTTGACAGAGTAGATCAGAGGTTGGAACCTTACGCTGCTCTTCGTAAGGCTTACCTTTGGTACAAGAAGTTGGCTATCCATCTTTTCCACTTGGCAACCTTTAATGCTTTTGTTGTGTTCCAGGATTCTTGCCCTGAGTCAAAGATGACTTTTGCTAAGTTTCAGGAGTCTGTAATAGGCATCCTTGTTGTAGTGGAACAGGCAAGTGTTCCTAGAGTTGGAGTGGTGGAGGATGTTGCTAGATTGAGAGATCGCCACTCTCCTGATCACATTCCTCCCACACCCTCAAAAGACTTTCCCAGTTTGAGATGTAGAGTCTGTTGGCGAAGAGGTACGCGGAAGGAGATTCGTATGTCCTGCCCAGACTGTCCTTCTAAACCTGGGCTGTGTGTCCCTGCTTGTTTTAGAGCGTACCACATGCAAAATAATTTTTGGGAGCATTCATGAGTGGTAAAGTGAACTGCCTGGTCTGTATTCTTTGAAAAATTTGATTCTGTTTCAAGGTTGGCGTTAGTGCAATGTATTTAGTTGCTGATTTTGTGTTTGTAGATTTGTATCTATTTGCAATTTGTTTGTGTTTTTATTTTTGTCTAAAAAAATCCTAAATGTGATGGTGGTGTGTGTAGGCTGGCGCTTGGCTGTTGGTGTGTGTGGACTGCCACTTGGTTGGCGGTGTGCGTGGAATGGTGCTTGGCTGGCGGTGTGCGTGGACTGGTACTTGGCTGGCGGTGTGCGTGGACTGGCGGTGTGCGTGGACTGGCGCTTGGCTGGTGGTGTGCGTGGACTGGCGCTTGGCTGGCGGTGTGCATGAATTGGCGATTGGCTGGCGGTGTGCTTGGACTAGCGATTGGCTGGCGGTGTGCCTGGACTGGCGCTTGGCTAGTGGTGAGCGTGGACTGGTGTTTGGCTAGCGGTGTGCGTGAACTGGCGCTCGGCTAGCAGTGTGCGTGGACTGGCGCTCGGCTGGCTGCATGTGAGTAGTGACTTGCTGCTGGTCACTACACACACTGCTAGCGGAGTGCCACTCCACGCAATCCATCAGCTTGTGTAGTTGCTGTGTCAGGAATGTGGGCGTGTGAAAGTGATGGGCCCTTGAATGGCATTGTGTGCTGGTGTGAGTTTTGTTATGTGATGGGCCCGCGGCTGGCGGTGTGAATGGGTTTGTATGTCTCACACGTATGAAAGGTGTATGAATGGCCTGTAAAGAGGTTGGTGCCTTATCGTGGCTTTACAGCTCACGAGCTGTGAGTCAATGGTTCAGTTTCTCGCCCTTTTAATTATTAACAGTGAAATTCAGTTTTGTGAAATCACTTGCTAATACAATTGTATATACTGAACCATCACTCACCCTCATGCCAAATCCAACCAGTATGTGTGTGTGTGCTTGAGGATTAGATGGCTGTGCAGTAATATTTGCCTTTCTGAAGCAGGGTGTACCTTGTCCCTTTTTGTGAATTTTGTAATGTATTGTTTTTGTGCCTGGTGGTGCGAATGGTCTTGTGTGTATCACGTTTGAAAGGTGTGTGAATGGCCTGTAAAGTGGTTGGTGCCTTGACGTGGCTTTACATCTCACAAGCTGCGAGTCATTGGTTTGGTTTTTTGTGCATTTAATTATTGACAGTGCATTTCATTTTTGTGAAATCTCTAGTTAATAAAATTTAATATACTGAACCATGACTCGCCCTCGTGCCAAATCCAACCAGTATGTGTGTGTGTTTGAGGAATAGATGGTTGTGCAGGAATCTTTGTCTTTAGTTTCTCTGCCAAGCTGTACTTTCCAAGTAAGAATAACCCACCAACTGTAGATATTGTCGTAAACCCATGGGGGTTCATGGTGATGTCTCTCTTGTGAAATCAAAAAGTTATTTTACCCATGGGTGTTCATGGTGATGTCTCTCTTGTGAAATCAAAAAGTTATTTTATCCCCAATGTCCTGTCCTGCAAACCTCAAATCGTCTGTCACATTTTCATTGCAATATTGTTCCAAAATTCTCACGCTGTAGAAACAAACAATTAATTATGTCTAAACAATCTGGTTTTGCAAGGGGTGTCACCTGGGTTTTTGGCCCGGTGTTCGGCGGCCTTCTAGGGAAACCTACCAAACCCATACATTTCTGAAAACTAGACACCCGGCGGCTTCCAGGGATGTATGGCTTGTGTGGATCCCCAACGTTTCCTTACCCAGAATCCCCTGCAAACCTCAATTTTAGCTGAACAAAACTTTTTTCACACATTTTGGTGTAGGAAAGTTGTGGCATCACCGGGCTCACACAAATTTACCACCACCCAGCGTTGCCCCAGGTCTCCCGGTAAAAATGGTGCCTCACTTGTGTGGGAGGCCCAAGTACCCGCGACAGGCAAGGGCCCAAAACGTAGTGAGGCGACATCAAAATGGCCTCTCACAAAACCACCTGGTTTTGCAAGGGGGGTTCACTAGGCTTTTTGGCCCGGTGCTCGGCGGCCATCTAGGGAAACCTACCAACGTTTCCTTACCCAGAATCCCCTGCAAACCTCAATTTTAGCTGAAAAATCACTTTTTTCACACATTTTGGTGTGGGAAAGTTGTGGCATCACCGGGCTCACACAAATTTACCACCACCCAGGTCTCCCGGTAAAAATGGTGCCTCACTTGTGTGGGAGGCCCAAGTACCCGCGGCAGGTAAGGGCTCAAAACCTTGTGAGGCGAAATCAACATTGCCTATCAAAAAATGTTTTGGGCCCTTGCCTGTCGCGGGTACTTGGGCCTCCCACACAAGTGACTCACCATTTTTACCGGCAGACCTGGGGGAACGCTGGGTGGTGGTAAATTTGTGTGAGCCCGGTGATGCCACAACTTTCCCACACCGAAATGTGTGAAAAAAGTGATTATTTCAGCTAAAATTGAGGTTTACAGGGGATTCTGGGTAAGGAAACGTTGGGGGGATCCACGAAAGCCATACCTCCCTGGAAGCCGCCGGGTGTCTAGTTTTCAGAAACGTGTGTGTTTGGTAGGTTTCCCTATGTGCCGGCAGAACTAGGGTTCAAAAACTACAGCTAGGCACTTTGCCAAAAAAAGGGTCATTTTTCACTGCAAAAATGAGGTGTGACCACGTTGCGTTTTGCGCCGTTTCCTGTCGCGGGCACTAGGCCGACCCGCACAAGTGAGGTACCATTTTTCTCGTAGGACTTTGAGGAACGCGGGGTGGGTAGAAATTTGTGGATCCACGCGTATTCCAGAACTTTCCATCATAGAAATGTGGGGAAAATGTGTTTTTTTGGACAATTTTTTAGGTTTGCAAGGCATTCTGGGTAACAGACCCTGGTGGGAGGCACTCAAGTCACCCAATCATGGATTCCCCTGGGTGTCTAGTTTTCAAAAATATATAGGTTTGCTAGGTTTCACTAGGGTTCAAAAACTACAGCTAGGCACTTTGCCAAAAAAGGGTAATTTTTCACTGCGAAATTGAGGTGTGACCACATTGCATTTTGTGCCATTTCCTGTTGCAGACAGTAGGCCAACCTGCACAAGTGAGGTACCATTTTTCTCGTAAAACTTTGGGGAACACGGCGTGGGTGGAAATTTATGGATCCACGCAGATTCCAGAACTTTCCACCACAGAAATGTGGGGAAAATGTTTTTTTTTGTCAATTTTATAGGTTTGCAAGGGATTCTGGGTAACAGATCATGGTGGGAGGCAGTCAAGTCACCCCATCCTGGATTCCCCTGGGTGTCTAGTTTTCAAAAATGTATAGGTTTTCTAGGTTTCCCTAGGTGCCGGCAGAGCTAGGGTTCAAAAACTACAGCTAGACTCTTCGCAAAAAATTTGTAAATTTTCATTGTGAAAATGTGGTGTGTTCACGTTAGGTTTTGAGCCATTTCCTGTTGTGGGCACTATGCCTACCCACACAAGTGAGGTTCCATTTTTATCGGGAGACTTAGGGTAGTTTAGATTTGTAAAGCAACTGTTATTACCTATTGATTTTTGATGCATTTCTCCCTTCCAAATGAAAGACACTGTGTAAAAAAAAAAGTCATTTTGAAAAATGACCAATAATTCTCATGCTAGTACGAGTATTCCCAATTTCGAAAATATGCAAATATGCACTGTTTCTAAACTCTGTAATTTGTTCCCATTTCAGAAATACATAGGTGTCTTTCATACCGATTTTTCCATGTATACATTTTCCCACAATAATTGCTATATACCCGGAACATAATAAAAAACCATTACAAAATGCTGCTCAGTTTTTCACTCTGGGTTCGTTGGGCTCTTGGTGAACCTACAAGTCCAATATATCCCCACAACCAGGAAGGTCCAGCGGATGTAACGGTACATTGCTTTCAAAGAGATATCATAATTAGAAGTTACAGGTGAAAACGTTGACACAAAAGGCTGCTTTTTTCAACTAATTTTTAATTTTTCCTATATTTAACTGGTAGTTTCTATAAAGAAACCTTGATGGATCTACACAAATGACCCCTTGCTGAATTCAGAATTTTGTCTACTTTTCAGAAATGAATAGCTTTCCAGGATCCATTAATGCTTTTGTACCCATTTCTACCATTAACTGGAAGGAGGTTGAAAGCACAAAAAATAGCAACAATAGGGTATGTCCCAGAAAAATGCCAAAACTATGTAAAAAATGTTGGTTTTCTGACAAAATTCTGTAATTCCCTAAAAGTTGGAGAAATTGTGATTTCAGCCCCACAAACCCTTTTTTGATACCATTTGCAGAGAAAAACCCAGACGCTTTCATTTGCAGCCCGTTTTTCCCATTTTTCACAAAAAAAAACTAAATATTGCTATATTTTGACTAATTTCTGGGAACCCTCTAAGAGAATCCACATTCCCTGGGTACCTTTAGAATCCCCATGATGTTGGAAGAAAAGGACGCAAATTTGGCGTGGATACCTAATGTGGCCAAAAAGTTACAGGGGCCTAAGTGCGCACTATCCCAAATAGCCCCAAAAAAGGCTTAGCACAGGAGGGGAAAAGGCCTAGCAGCGAAGGGGTTAAAATCATAAAGAAAACATTCATTCTCCTTTACAGGTAATGAAAGTTCAAACCTCTTTGAGGCTTTTTCCATCAGATCATGGAAACTGGCAATGTCTTCTGGCGGGGAGCTCGCCTGAGGTAACGGTGATGAAGGTGATGTTGGAACAATATATTGATCTCATTCATTTCCTATGTCATCTTGGGGTATCTCTGCTTCCTCTGTTTGGTCATCATGATCACTCTCTACGAGATCATCCCGAATAGTTATTATTTTGGGGGTTTCTACTCTTTGCAATGGAGGCGGAGATTTAACCACTGGAGTCTGAACTACTGTTTGAGGAAGATTTAAAAACAGTCACCGTCGACGACTTGCTCGACGGCGGTTTGATCGTCGACGGGATCGTCGACGGCGTAGATGTTGACGTCGACTATGGCCTCACACTCACCGTCGACGGAGTCGTCGTCTTAACCGCTGTCGACGACGCAGTCGTCGTTGAGATGGTCGTCGTCGACGAGATCATCGTCTAAGTCGTAGACGCCTTCGTCGGCGAGCTGACAGGAATTTGTTTAGACTTCATCGACGGCAACGACGATGGAGCCTTCGTCTCCAAGGAAGTTCTGTGTGGAGTTTGAGGCAAAGAAGAAGAGGATGACTCTCTTTCTTTAGATCTTCCAGATTTTTGCCTTTTTTGATCTCCTTTCTCCTCAGAAGATTCCCTCTTGTGCTTTTTAGAGGAATGTCCTTTAGAATCTCCATCAGACTCAGTCTGTGGTTTTCTTCTTTTGGAGCCATAATAACAGGCGTGCTTCTCTGTCCTTAAGTGTCTTTGCAGAGAAGGTACGACAATGCTTGCACTCCTTTGGAACGTGCTTGGGGTAGAGACAGTACAAGCACTCCTTGTGTGAATCCTCAGAAAAGAATCTGGGTTTTCCACAGGATTTGCAAGATCTGAAGAGTCTCTTTTTAGAGCTTTCAGACATCTTGAATAAAATAGAGATGAAAAAAATCAGTACCTCACTCCCAACTGTTGAAGGTCAAAAGTTCAGCAAAGAAACAAACTGAGCTAGGCTCAGGGAGACGACTCCTCATACGATGGCGGTTGAAAATCTGAGGTATGGTGGCTCTGCTGGGGATGGTGCATCTCAGGTCTGGCTGCTGATTGGCTGTTGTTTGGACCACATAATGAGGATGAGTGGTTACACAAGGATATACTCTCTATGGTTTCCAGGCAGTTTTTCTTTTACTGCTATGGTTATTCTTTTACCGTGAGACTCCCACCATGACAACAGGGAAGATACAAGCATGTGCATCTATGAAAGATTCAATACTGGAGAAGCAGCCGTCTGAATTGCAGGGACGTGAGCAGTTCGATGAGTGTGGGGGAAGCTTGTAGAGTCCGAAGGACCCGTGCGTGCAACCAAGTGGACCTATGCTCGCTTGTGCTCCAGAGTGTGTGGTGTCCGAAGGGTGTTGGGGCAACCTGAGCCAGGACAGTCTTCACCCTCCAGACCTGAGTGGAGAGTGTCTTCACCCGCCATATTGGGAGTGCTTGACATCTCGGCCTCCGTCAGAGGTCGTTGGCCCCCTCTCCTAGGATCCACACCACAGGGTGCTTTGTTTTGGAAAAATTTGTGACGAGACTGGAGGGGTTTTGTTTGCCATGTATGCACCTGCCGCTGTCTGACGGGGGTCTACGGCAGGACACACCTTCGCTTAAGGGGAAAAAAGTTCTCTAGACAGGGAGCGCACCAGCTTCCTGGGTCACAACATTTTGTCTACGGGCGGGGGGAGGGGGCGAGAGATGGAGGGCGGGTTGGGGGGAGATCACGATCCCACCCTCGTGCAGGTGCAATCTAACCCGGAAGGACGAAACTAAGTAACAGTTTATTTCCGTGTTAGGTGGTTCCGACTGTCTAATCAGCAGGGTGCCAGCAGGAGTAGCGTAGATCGTTGGCTGGTAGAGTTGAAAGACTGAGCAGCTGGGTCAAAGACTAGTAACTGTTTGAGCTTCCAGCAGTGGGAAAGTCCAACCATTGCATATAACTGTAAAGTGTATGTACAATGTGTATCTCGTTTTGATTTCAGTGCATGTGCACATACAGTGTGGAGTCTTTTTGTGGCGAACGCAGTGTCTTGCAAGGCGGGGTGTTGTGCCAACGATTTACACTCAAGCCCTGAGGATAAGCCTGACTGCTCGGTGCCAAGCTATCATAGGGTGGGTACAGGTTATCGGACAAGTGTATAGTAATCATCCTATTTGGAACAGAGTGTTCTACCTGGCTTTGATGCGTCTTAGCCAGCCCGAAAACCGCTGGGTCTAACAAAGTCTAAAGCCAACATCCAGTTTCCAGGGCAGACCGGACCTGAGCTAAGGTAAACATTTTGAACTTCTCTTGTTTAAGGAAGAGTTTGAGAAGGCACAGATCGTGGATAGGATGAAAGGCTCTGTCCTTTTTGGGCACCAGAAAGTAGTAAGAATTCCAACCACGACATACTTCTGATGCCAGCTGCCTCTTGATGGTGCCTTTGGCCAAAAGAGCAAACACTTCCTGACAGAGGAAGGAGAGGTGGTAGTCCGTCAGCCAGTCATAAGTGAGTGGTATTGGTGGAGGAGTTTCCAGGAAAGGATGGAGAAGCTCTCTGGATGATTTGCAAAACCCATGTGTCATTTGTTATTAACTTCCATTAGGACAAGTGATGGAGGATCCTGCCTCCCACTGGGTGCCCATGCTGGTATATGGGCAAGCTTAAAGGGTTTGGATGCTGTGGCTGCCAGTGGATTGGTAGACTGACCAGACTGCTGGCTGGTGGTTCCACATGATCTGTGGGAATCACGTTCATGGCCACAATAGGGCTGGGGACCCTGTTGCCATAGTGGCTGGGCAGAAAAGGACGCAGTTGGTAGTCCCACCGTAGCCACGGAAGGGGCGAAAGGCAGACTAAGGTTAGCGAGCGGTCATGGATGGGACCAAGAACCTGGCTGTAGCTCTGCAGTCCTCAAAGCGCTCCAGTAGCAGAGTCTGCCTGCTCACCAAAGAGGCGAGAGCTATCAAAGGACATGTCCATGAGAGAAGCTTGGACGGGGCGTGGCTTGGAGCTGCGGATGGCGGCCGTCTAATTCGCGAGCTCCGTACCTGAGCCCGCATTTATCCTGTAAACAACGGCGCCCGGGACCCCCCGACCCCCTCAGCTGGTGGTTGGCGGGGCTGCGGATGATTGGAGCTGCTCTGGAGCGATTTGGTTGCTGATGGGACGCGATCGGTCGTCGACAAGCCTGGCCGGGGTGAACGGAGCCGCAGCCCCCAAGATGGCAGCTTAACAGGGAGATGGCTGACCGGCATTGATGGGATTCACGGAGAGCTGGCGCCCGGCTCTGCCCCTCGGAAGACAGCGGACCGGAGACCCCCGGGTGGCGGACTGCGGGTGGTTCACTCCGTGAGGGGAGGTGCGTGCCGCCCCCCTTGCCTCGTGGCCGCTGGGCGCTGTAGAGGCGGAGGACCTGAAGGGCCCATGATTGCTGGTGCAGCGACGGCGGGTGCAGGCGCCAGCCGAGAGGCCGATGGTGAGAGTTACCTGATGGAGGCAAAACGATGGGTGACCCGCTGCTGAGCCCGCATCTTGTGTGTACTCCTCTTGCGTGGGCCTGAGACCGAGCGGAGCTGCGCTTCCTGAGTGCCCGGGCGACATCAGCGGCTCCCGAGGGATCTGCGGCCCGGCGACCGTCGGAGCTCTGTTGCGGGCGGCGGCGGGAGAGGGCGCTGCGGCTCCCCTTGCATCGGAGAGGAGTGACGGTCTCCCGGAGCCCTGCCTCCCTGTATGCTGGTGCCCGAGTGGAGATCTGCAGGCGGCCTGTGGGGGCCTCCCTGGGACCGGACCTGCGCTGGGAGCGGTAAAGAAGAGCCGTTGTGACGGTGCATGACTGGAGCGGGTTGGCCCCTGAGGCAAGAGCCCCTAGGCCTGGAGAGGAGGCGAGAACCCTGACGCCCTGCGAGAGGGGGAGCGGTTGCTACATCGGCTGTGGGCAGTGGCTTGGTGATTGCAGCGGCGACCCTGAGAAGGCCTGCCACCAGCGTGACGTAGTTCACCAGGGCCTGCGCCTCACCCGGTGGTGCGGCGCTGCACTGGGGGTGCCCGGCGCCCGCGCTTTGTCCTTTTTCCCTGGGCGAGGTGGTGTGAGGAGTGGCCGCGCAGGGGCGAACTGGCCTCGCTACAGACTGGTCCTCGGAGCTGGATGATCCCCGGCAGGCCCTGACCCCACACCATGCGGACCTGGGTTTCGGGAGCGGTAGAGATGGGACTGGGCGAAGAGGTTAAGTGACCCGCGGCGAGCTAGGCACGTGAGATTCCGGGGGAGTGCTGGGAGCATTGATTACTGCCAATCATACAACAACAGGGCGGATTGGGGCGCCTCGAGCACGCCAGGGCGCCGCATAGGAGGACTATTGCTGGGCAGTAGGCGGATCACCACCTCTGCCACTGTGGGGCACTTGGCTGTGGCCCCTGTCGGTGAGCAACCCTAGCGGCCCCATAGCCCGAAAGGAAGAGAGGTCTTCCCTCCGGAGAGCTGGAGTATGGGGAAACCAAGAGCCAAGAAAGAGGGGACTCCACCGCAGTCGGACACTGCGCTCTCGGGTCATGGAGAACAGGAGGGACTGGACCAGCGCCGGGACCCGCACCTGCAACAGCAGCTGGACAAGATACTGGCGGCGATAGGGGATACCAAAACAGCACTGCAGCACGATATAGCGCAGGTGGCGACGGGCTTGGGGCTCCTGAGGGCGGATCATGGCAAGCTTGCCGACAGAGTTACGGAGGTGGAGAACGTGCTTCAGACCGTGGGCCCACAGCAGCTCACTCTCAAGACCACTATGTCGGATGTCCTCGATCGCGTAAGGGCGCTGGAGAGGAGGACGGAGGAGGCAGAAGGGCGCAACCGCCGGAACAACATCCGCATAGTGGGGCTGCCGGAAAAAACGGAAGGAGATGACATGGTAAAGTACTTGGAGGACTGGCTCGGGACAGTAGTGGCACCGGAAGGGCTGTCGTCCTTTTATACGCTGGTAAGAGCTCACAGGGTCCTAGCTAGACCGCCTCAGCAGGGGCGACCCCCACGCCCGGTGGTGGCAAAGTTACTGCACTACCGGGACAGGGACCTGCTGCTCCAACGGGCGCGCATGTATGGCCCTTACCAGGTGGGAAACAGCAAGGTGACTTTGTTCCCAGATTACACTTATGAAACCCAGCGTCGACGATCCTTCTTCCTAGCTGTTGAGAGGACTGAGAGAGGAGGGCCTCCAATACTCGTTGTTGTTCCCGGCCAAACTGCGAGTCATTGCAGATGGCTCCACAAACTTTTTTGAATCACCTGCCGACGCCTGCGCATGGCTAGAACTCTACAGAGCGGGGAAGACTGGGATGGAGCGTACCTCACGGACCCCTGCGGAGGCTTCGCAACCGAGGAGACCGCAACGGTCCAGACGACGACGAGGGAGTGTGAGAGGTCCACTCTCGCAGGAGGTGGAAGCGGAGCGGAGGGATGCGCTAGATGCGGTGATGGCACTATCGAGCTCCCAGGGTCGCCTCTCTCCAGAGCGGACGAACCCGGACAGAGGCACGGATGGCTCGGATGATGGCCAGTCTGAAACGGATAGTGGGCACCTACCGTCAGTTACGCCGGCTACGGCGGACGGAATCTTGGACGAGGGTTGAGACAGCTGCGGACTACCTCTCGAGCGCCACCCTGAACTTCCGAGACTTCCTGGTGCAGGTTTGGCATGGGAGGAAGGGCGGAGGGAGTCGGGAGAAGGGGGAGTGCAGCTGAGCAGGTGGACGGGTGTGCCAGGAGAGGCAGCCGGACTGGATTACTGGTTATAGCATGGTTCCTGGTGGATAGCCTATTGAGGCCGATGGCGTATGAGTGGTGGAGGGGGGGGAGGGGGGCACCGGGGGTGATGGATGCCGCTGGGCTCAGAGGGACCGGGCGACCTGTAGGAACTGAGGCGGCTGCCCGTTGGTTACTGGTCCCCCCCTTGTTGCCCATAAGGCATGCCCACAGCGTCTGCTGTAGGACCTACTAGTTGTTATATTGAAGTCATTGTTTGGATGGGAGCTAGTTGGGAGTTTCTAGGTCCTATTCTTGGGGGGGGGGGGGGGGGGATGGTGATTGTTGGGGAAATGTTGGGGAGGGATCCTAGCCGGCACGTTAGTAGAGATCGGTTCTCGATTCAGCAAGAGATTGTGGGAGAATGGCTGATTTAACAAATTTGAGATGTATGACCTGGAATGTGAGTGGACTTCACACTATGATGCGGTGACATAAGGTCCATGCCTACTTACTCCGTAGGGGTATACACATCGCACTGCTCCAAGAAACACACCTAACACGCGCAGAAGGGATAGCGCTGCAGCGTAGATGGAGGGGCCAGATATTCAACACCACTTACTCCGCATTCGCCCGGGGGGCGCTGATCTGGGTCAGGGCGGGAGTCCCGTTCCAGGTAGTTAAACAAGTGGTTGATCCGGAGGGTCGGTATGTGGCTGTTGAGGGGAAACTAAGGGGGAGAGACATCGCCTTTTGCAGCTTTACGCGCCCAATGTTGACCAGTTGGGCTTTCTGGCGCAGTTATCCGGAGCATTGGCCCACTACTTGGCGGGCCCGCTGGTGCTGGGTGGGGATTTTAACTCCGTTGCAGATGTTTCTCTAGATAGATCCCACCCACCGCTGGCGGACTCCCCGGTGCACCGCTTGACCAGAGGCAGACTCGATTGGCAGACGCGTTGGGGACTGATAGACGCTTGGCGCGCGCAGCACCCGGAAGACCGAGACTACTCTTATTTCTCTGGCATGCATGAACTGCACGTTCGTTTAGATGCGATACTATGTTCCCCGTCAGTGATGCCTGCTATCGTGCATACTGAGTATTTAACCAGAACGATCTCTGATCATAACCCCCTATTGATCAGAATGGATTGGATGGCTGGAATCTCGTGCGTTCCTACCTGCAAACTGCGGCCCGAAGCGTTAGATGACCCACCTTTTCATGCAGCGCTAGAAGAGGGCATCAAACAGTATTTTGCGGACAGCTGCGACGAGGGCGACAGAGTGGGACGCTTTTAAGGTTATCATCAGGGGACTCTGCATCGGGAAACATGCGGGTGTAAGGAAAACGCTCCTGGATGATCTGAACAAGGCTGACTCCAGCCTTCGTGAGGCGGAGATAGCGAGGCCTGGCCGCCCTGAGCTTCAGGAAGTGGTTACTGCGGCTAAAGAAGCGGTGGCAGTGGAAGTGGAGCGCTTGCGCAGCTTTGACCATAGGACTTATACGATGAGGGCCCATGCTGAGGGAGATAAAGCGGTGACATTGTTGGCATGGCTAGCCAACCCCGCAAAGCAGAGCTCCCCTATCCTGGCTTTAAGGACAGCGGAAGGGGGAGAGGTTTACACCCAAACAGAAATTATGCAGTGCTTTAAGTGCTATTACGAGACACTCTATAAAAGTAGGTTAGACGACGGGAACCTGGCAGTTGACGCTTTCTTAGCTGAGTTGCCGCTACCAAGACTAGATCAAGAGCAGGCGAAGGACTTGGGGAAAGACAGAGCCGGGAGAAATCAGAGAGGCCATCAAGCGCATGGCTCGCAACAAAACGCCGGGCCTAGATGGCTTGCCCATAGAATTTTATGGGAAATATGCTGACTTGCTAGTACCGCGGCTTCAGGAAGTCTATAGAAAAGCGAGAGAGTTGGGACGGCTGCCCCAATCAATGCGCGAAGCGCTGGTGATCCCATTGTTGAAGCCGGGGAGGGAGAGTGAGAACATGGCCTCCTATAGGCCCCTATCGATGTTAACTACCGACTACAAAATACTGAGTAGCATCTTGGCAGCCCGGTTGCTGCGCTACATGACCACGCTGGTCCATGAAGACCAGGCTGGGTTCATACCGACGCGCAGCACGACTGCGAACATCAGGAGATTAGTGCGAGTACTAGATGTCGATCACCCGGAAGCGCTACAGCCAATGATACTCTCAGTGGACATTGAAAAAGCTTTTGATAGCTTGGAGTGGGGGTATTTGTATAAGGTATTGCGACAGTTTCACTTGGGAGAGGGCTTCCTACGGTGGGCATCAGTGCTATACACTTCGGCTGTGGCTAGAGTGAGAGCGGGCTCCTTGATCTCAGCGTTGTACCCAGTGGAGCGGGGGACGAGGCAGGGCTGCCCGCTCTCCCCACTATTATTCGCTTTGGCGGTAGAGCCGTTCGCGATTAAATGTCGGACAGGCCACCACTACGGAGGGCTGACTGGCAGGGACGGACGCCACCATATCTCGCTTTATGCAGATGACTTATTATTTTTTCTCGAAGACGCCGGTGGAGCACTGGCAGGAGCGGAGAGTTTACTCTCCGTTTTTGGAGATGTTTCGGGCCTGAGAGTTAATTGGGCTAAGACCTGTCTGTTCCCGGTGAGGCGAGGAGAACCTAGACCGGGCACGGCATGTGAAGTGCGATGGGAACCTACCTGCCTGAGCTACCTAGGCGTCCACATCTATCACACGATGGCAGACACGCTGGAAGGGAATGTGGGCCGCAGTGTGCGAGCGCTGCGAGGGAGTATGGCCTTTTGGGCCACCCTCCCGTTATCAGTGACAGGCCGCGTATCCCTTTTGAAGATGGTGGCTCTGCCTAGATTACTCTACTATTTTAGGACGCTGCCGGTGTGGATCCCCGGCTCCACATTTCGATTACTGAAATCGATGGTGGTCTCTTTTCTATGGGGCGCGGGTAGGCGCAGAGTAGCGCTGACGACGCTTATGCGACCCAAGGCAGAAGGCGGACTGGCGGTCCCGGACTTTGAGTTATACTACATAGCAGCTCAGTTGCAGATCTACACCCAAAACGTAGCGTTGGTCTTCCGAGGTCCGGAAGCTGGGAGGGAGGGGGGGGGGAACGCCGCGCCATGTCCTTTCCTACATCGCCTTACAGCAGAAACTGGATTAATTTTCCATGGTGGTTAACAATAGGTTTTAGTTGGGAGATTTTGGTTCATTTGGCGCACAGCTCTGGAACGACTTGTACATCCTTGTATTATGCACTGTGTCATTGGTGGGGGGTTGTCGATTACTTCTCAGGGATTATGCTGCTGAATATTGTGTGTGATTTTGTGGATGTTTGCATAAAAAAGTCAATAAAGTGCGTTTAAAAAAAAAAAAAAAAAAAAAAGAGAGAAGCTTGGAGATTCACCAAGAAGCCAGTGGTTCTCAGCCAGGCGTGGCATCTCAGTGCCACTGACTATGAAATTGCTACGTATCATCCCACATCTGATGTTAGACTTTGCTGCATCTCTCCCATCAGCAATAGCTTGAGAGAGTATGGCTTGGACCTCCTCCGAGACCATAGGCAGCACTTGCGCAACAGAATACCACACAGTGTGTTGGTATAGGCCCAAAAGCCACGTTGGGTTCACCAACCACAGTGCTAGGCAGTCAGAAGATAAAATCCACTTACCGAAGGTTTCCAGCCTTCTGGATTCCGTATCCAGTTGAAGGGTAGGGAACGCGCTAAGACTGATCCTAGAGTGGAGGCTTTGACCACCAAGCTCTCCGGGGTGGTGTAGTGGGCGAGGAAACTGGGGTCCCCAGGAGCGGGTCAATGGCAGATAACTGTCCTGTGCCCAGGTGCTCCTGTGAAGGGCTTGGACCAGGCCCCAAGGAGGACATATTTAAGGGCTTCATTGAATAGAAGTAAAGGTTAAGAAGATGCAACTCCTGGCTGAAGCACATCTGTCAAGACGTTCGTCTTGACTGCCACTGTGGGCAGCTGAAGGTCCAGGACCTCCACATCACCATTGCAAATGACGCACTCTCCTCTATAGCCATGGTAGGGGGGTCAGACCAGGCAAGTGTCTTGTAAGGTGTCCAAACCACTGGCATCCACCAGCACCAGTAACTATAAGGGTCCTCTGACCCCTTCCAATCATCACCTTCTCCAGACCTGTGAAAAGACAAAGGCCCTGGCTCCATCCCGGAAGGCATAGTACTGGTCTGAATAGGAGTAAGCATCAGGCAACACCCATCCGACTCCATTTCAAAGTCTAATGTAACGATGGGGCCTGAGCCACCGCAGGTAGTCAGCGGCCCTGGAGCGGGAACCGGGAAAAATCACAGTCTCGCAGGTGGCGGCGCTTTGGACCCAGTAGTGAATCCATGGGGTCCAACTGGTGCCAAGGGCGAACAGGCTGGTGTAGAACCAGTAAGGGCCCCAAAGGTGCTTCAGAGCGGTCGGGCCACCCAAATATGAGGTGCACAGCCTCATAACACCCCTTGAGTTGGGTGGGGGTCTCTCCGGCTCCGGAAAACTCTGGGAGGCACAGAGCCAACCTTGGCACAGACTTTACTGTGGAGCAAGGCCTAGAATGCCGACGCTCCGGTCCGATGACTTGGACTGGCATGGAGAAGTCAAAGAGCGCTGCGACTTCTAGATATCTTTTTCTTATGTGACTTACCTGACAGCCGGATTAAAGACGACGACTGTTTGATGCGGCTCCATGAGAGGTCTAAGGTCATTCTCCGCGACTGAGAGCGTCACAGTGTACTCCAACTTTGCGCGGCAAGGAGCTTGAGGGACTATTCCCTCAGTAATTCTTGCAGGCCCGGGAGACGTGGCCCGCTCCAAACACCAGAGGCAAACCAGATGCTGGTCTGTCAAAGACATCTGCCTGTGACAGGCACCACATGGTTTGAAGCCTTTGGGCTTCTTATGAGATATTCCAAGCACGCCAAGAGATGCAATCTTGAAAAAAGCCTCAACAAAATGTTTTGTAAAAAAAAAGACTGGGGGTAGCTCTCTCCAGGTCTGCGCGGACTGCAGCGGAAAGAAAAGAACTGACATCAATGCACTGTGGAGGCACCCATAGAGGCACAGCACATGCCACATAGGGCGCGGAAAATGCAGAGACAGAGCTGAACAATGCCAGCTACCGGTATGCAGGGGTACTGCTTGAAAATTTCCAGACCCAGTCCGACGCCTTGAGATTATTCGAAGGTAAGGAATCGCGGTGAGAAATCTCTATCAGATTAGATGTGCATCTGTAAACTGGACATACATGATTATCCAAACAATTTATTGATAAATGAATATGAACCATTAATTCATGGACCAGTTGTCAGAGTGAAGAGTCATGATGGAATAACAGATTATTGGACATTTAAAATTTAAAGAACTTACCAATATATCCAACTACTTCATGACAAATATATTTAACCTCCACTCTTTGGAATATTTTTCCTTTTTTACATTCCACATACCATAAGAACTAAAATAAAAGGTATTTCACACAAACACATCTAACTATAAATCTGTGAAACTTAATAAATAGGCAATTAGAACTCATGTCCTAACACTTCCCTAGAACAGGACTTATAGCATCACGCATCAAGTCGACTACAAGACCCTATAAACTACTGTAAGTTATGGTAACCTCTTTCTTTACTATTATTATTCTGCCCAACACACCTTACCACACGGGTGTATTAATCTTTTCCTTGAACCCTAAATACCATAGGTCTCGAGGATAATACAGGAGACATTTTCAACTATGGCAGTGACCAATTGAAGAGTGAACAAAGATTTAAATTTTTTTTTAAAAAAGACACCCTGTCCCCAGAATTATTGAAAAATGTACCATATAATGAACAATCTTGATGCCATTCCATCACAGACTAAAAGAACCGAGACCCCGGACACCATTTAAAGGCAAATAGATATCTTGATTTGCAACATGTTCATTGACATTTTTGTCCCTTGTCATAATGGACACTGAATTTTACATCAAAAATGTCAATGAACATGTTGCAAATCAAGATATCTATTTGCCTTTGGAATCTGATCCTACTATAGAATACCAACAAATACTCGAAAACATCGTTAAACACGCATTTGAATTGAATTGGATTGGCACCAAAACCAAACAATTTTTTGAGACAAAATTTCCAAGAAGACCGAAGCTATACATGTTGCCAAAGATTCATAAGGATATTCATAATCCTCCTTTCAGGCCCATTGTCTCGGCTTGTGGGTCCATCTCTGAGCCTATTGGTAAATTTGTGGACAAATTTTTGCAGCCTATTGTCCAAAAAAGCGTCACCTACATTAAAGACACTACTTTTTTGAACTTGTTGAATTTGGTTGAACTTGAAAATGATGCATCTTACAGTCTGTGTACTATTGATGTAGTAGCGCTATACACTTCAATACCCCATAACGAAGGCCTTGAAGCATTGGAATGGAGCCTGTTAAGAAGCGAATTAGATGAGTCACAAAGATTATTTATCATGGAACTTATGCAATTTGCCTTGTATTGCAGTTATTTTGAATGGCAAAACAACTTCTACAATCAAACGAGTGGCACATCTATGGGATTCGGGGGGGCTCCCTCGTACGCCAACATTTTCATGAGCAAATTTAAAACTGATCACATCCTTGACAATAATATGTGGAATGAAGGCATTATCATGTACAAACGGTACATTGACGATTTATTCTTTATTTGGAAAGGATCACGCTCACAACTTGAGGAGAATATTTCGACATTGAACACGCATAATGACCGGATAAAATTCACCTACCACATAGATGAAAAAAGCATTACATTCCTGGACGTCATTGTCAAGCTGGATCACAACCAAATTTCGACTCAGCTACACATTAAAAAGACTGACAGAAACTCCAGTTTACTTTTTCAGAGTTTCCATCCTGAAACGTTAAAAAACATTTACCAACTTCGCAACTTATCAGAATAAAACGTATTGTATCCAACAATGAAGATTTAACCAAGTCTATTGAACAACAATTGATCAAGTATCGACAAAGGGGCTATCCAGAGAGTGTGCTGAAAACATCTGCAGATAAAGTATCATTGGTACCTAGAGTTAACCTTCTTCAAGAAAAACCCACAGATAAAAAAGACAAAAATAAAACTGTATGTGTGTTGAAATATTCCACTGAATCATCACAGATCAAGAAAATCATAAACAGACATTGGCGAATCATCTCTATGGAACCAGATCTTGTTGATCTTTTTGACAATAAAATCACATTCGCTTTTCAACGTTCTAAAAACATTAAAGAAATCTTGAATACACCCAAGAAATTGATTAAACCATGGCGTGGTATGCTTCAATGTCAAAACTGCACCCATTGTGGTAATGTAATGATCGGCAACAAATTCAATCACCCTACAAAAGGTTACTCCATAGCTCTACATCACACAAGCACTTGCGATACGACTAATTGTATATATGCCATTAAATGCCCCTGCGGAAAAATATATGTAGGTCAAACTGAGAGGAAAGTAAAAATTTGCATCTCAGAACACAAGAGCAACATCAGAACAAATAATTTAAAATCATCTGTGGCATCACATTGGATTGAAGCTGGTCACCAAATCTCCCAACTGCGTTTTACAATACTTGAAAAGATCACACAACGTCGAGACATGGATCCTGCAAAACAAAGACTAAGGACTGAATACTTTTGGATTAAAAAGCTAAATTGTTCTCACCCGATTGGGTTGAATGACCGCATAGAATATGCTTGTTTTCTCTAGTCTGCTGATTACAGTTACATTGGTAAATAGTGTTATCCGGTCCCGTAATTCACTGTTTATAATTTATTAATTATGTCACGGGATGATGATGTTTATTCATATATTCTGTTCTCGTTTATATTTTTCACTTATTATTTTCCATTTCTTTTTTTTTTTTTTTTTTTAAACCTTTATTTGTGCATATGAAAAGGACAAATACGGGCCTACAACCATCAGGCCGGCCACAAAACGGTTAAGCACTGAGACACACATTACAACCCCTGTGCGTCAATGGTCAAGATTAGCAACGATTCAGGAGTTATACACTGGAGAGATCCTTGACACCAGGGGAAGGAGAAGTAAAGGTTAATTTTAAGGTTTTCAAAATAATTTTATCGAGGAAAAAGTCAGTAGAGGATAGAACCAAGGAGATTCGAGTCCGCAAGATGGCTTCATCACACGGGAGAGCAGCAGCATCATTAAAACGGCCATAGAAAATCTCAGACAGTGAGGCGATGCAGTTATATAACAGGATAGTCACATGAGTAAATACGCACCCCTCCAAAGCCGCCCCCACTCAATCCACCCCACACCCGGACCCCGAATCGGAAACAAGTATAGCGCAGAGACATAGAAGAAAGAGGCCCATAGAACTAAAAAGAAAAGGTAAATTACCCCCCCACCCTACACCAATGCGGAGGCTACGGCCTGCCCCCCCCCCGGCATAGTGCCTGTCGCCCAAAGAACCCGAAATATAGACAAGAGAGAAAGTAGGAATAGAGTAAAGAAAATAAGAAAACAAAGAAGAAAGCGGGGAGGAGCCCACGTAACCTCGGAGCGCCCGAAACCACCGGCCAACTACGTCTCCACACACTGAGAACCCACTACACCCAAAGGCGGTCGTGTGAAGATAACGTGTCACAACAATATAAATGAAGGCAGACAAATCGCGACGAGTGCGCGCAACATATGCAGACAGTTCCAGTCCCAGTCCAGCCCATCCGTGACACCATGGTGATAGAAATCAATCTAGCCCTGGCCCGATCGCGGGCGTAAGATTAGACTAGCCCCCACATGAAGGCCCCGCAGCCCGTGCAGACAAAGACAATATGGCCGCTTGGGAGAAGATGGAGAAGTAGAGTCACAAAATGGCCGCCGATCATCTATTGAGGTCCCCTTGTGCACCATATAGAATCCAGACCTGGCCTGTAAAGTACAGGAGTTCCACATAAAAGAAGCCGTAGGCCACCGTGAACGGTTCCTCGAGGACGTCAGGTGTCGCTCAGCTGGATACTCTTGCGGACGCGGTGAGGCAGGCAACAACAAAGCAGGCAGCAATGAACGGGGAAACAAAGTGTCCACAATTGAGCAGGAGATCGATTGATCCTGGGTGCCGGGAAAGCCAGATGCAGACACCAGTGTAGCACGGTTATACACAGTCGTTGCATCCCCGCAAGAGGACAGAAGCACTGGCAGACCCACGTCTTGTTGAGAACAAACGGGGCGCTCACGACCCGCAGCCGACAGTATGGAGTCGAACCGCTCACTCAGCGTTTGCAAGCCAACACACAATTGCAGACGAAGGTCCCGCAGGGCAGCCAGAACGGAGCCGCATGTCAGCGGAAGCTGCGCCCCCACATCGGCAGCAATCCGGGACGGCACTGTGGAGCTGGAGTCTGGTAGAGGGAGGGCGAAGCGGGCAGCGGGCGAGACCGGAGCATCGCCCCCCAGCAGCGAGCAGGCAATCAACGCCATGTTTTACCGCTGAACGGTACAGTGGCCAGGGGGGGGGTCGTAACAAGGAGGCAATTCCACGCAGGTCTGCGCCGCAACAGGTGAAAGCCAACAGTCGCTTCCCCTCCCTCGGACTCTCTTTGCAGCCGACTAGGCAATAGAAGAAGGGGGTCCGCAGCCTTCCACAGCGCGGGCCACAGAGCGAAGCAGGAGACCCGCCACACCGGGGCTTACCCTATAGCTCCAGCCCGTCAGGTGAAAGGTGAAGGAGGTGTCCGGGCGTCTCTCCCCCGGCTCATCTGGCGACAATCCGTGGTGTGAGGCGGGATCGGGGCCGCGGGGCTCAGATTTGCGCCGGGGGTCCAGTGACTGCGGAGCTTCCAGGGGGCCGGCCAAGGCCACAATAGAGCAGGGTCCAGCGCGGAGAACAAAGGCACCAAGAACTCCAGCATCCGGGCGGGCTCAGACTCCGGGAAAGCGGCGGCGCGGTCAGCGCGTCGTCGCGCACGTTGCACCTCGAAAATCGGCGAGGATAGGAATCAGGATGATAGTCCGAGGCCAAGGGCCGGCGGAGCCGGGCGCTCAAGCGTCTGCTCCGGTCGCCATCTTGGCTCCTCCCCATTATTTTCCATTTCTATGTATATTTTCCTTTCTCAAACTTTTTCTTTCTTCATTAACTTTATTGAAATTTCGGTCTTTTCTTTGGGCTTCTACTTGTCTGGCCGCTTCATTGGCCGTTTGCGTCTTCATTTCTGTCAGCCCGACGCTCATTCGTTGTGATTACGTTAACACGTAACCGATTGGCTTATACTGTCCATTCCCACATCACGTCACTTCAGCTCATATATACTGACCTATCACAGGGTGATTTAGATCTGTTATCAAATTCGACGTTGAACTTTCACGCCGTCTGCAGAGCTTTAGACATGTGAAAACCGTTCGGTTTCCAGTAAGTTCACGTCAAATACGCTCTTTCCGGGTTTTAAAGGGATCTTTGGGTACATTCTTCCACTCGTTTCATGCTTGCGCGTTTTTTTCTTACTGAATTTTGGACTTGGGTTATCTGCATCTTTCCTTAGTACACGCTTCGTTATTTTCTCAATTATACATTTATTTCCCGCATGTTTTGTTAACTTTCTTTCATTTTCTGTTCTCTTGCTTAAATATTCATTTCCCGCACGTTTCATTAACTTTCTTCTATTTGGTTTGTGTTCATTATAGTTTATGCATTGTGGCCTGTATGCGTTATTTTGTATGCATTGATTTTACTGTCTAGAGTTGTTCATTTGTTTGGGATAGTGAACTTAATGGTCCTGTTTCATTTCATTTGTAGACCCCTGAAGAAGGGTCAGATATTATTGACCCGAAATGCATTGGGTGGATGTCTAATGTGCTCAAGAAGAACAATTTTTGTTATGTATGATTACATTTGGAAATTATATTTCAATGAGAGACTCAATCGGATGAATTTGTCGAAACTCAATCTATGAAGTAAATAAATTGTTGAAGAAACTATCAGTTTCATGGTTTACTGAGTGCCCTTGTCTTGCGAGAAGGTGATCCTTCTCACTACACACGAATTAAACATATTACTTTAATCATAAATATGTATTTTAGTTTGGTGCGGAATCAAGGGGACATAATGAATATAAAGGAGACTGAAGTGATTTGTTGAATGCACACTTGCTTTTAAATGGGGAGAGGATGTAGCCTTACGGCTAGAGCGGACGACCTCGAAGCTGGGGAACCGGGTCGAGTCTCGGCAACGACGCTCAACATCCTGTGATTAAGGGCAAATCACTTAATCTCCTCGTGCCTAACAAAAATTAATGTGTCCTTCTGTAACGAAACTGGTACTATGTAAAGCGCTCTGATACCCGATCTCTCGGGTCTAGTTCGCGCTATATAAAACTTCAACAACAAAAAAACTAGTGTAAAAAGATAAACAAGGCAAGATGCATGAGCACTTCTTTATATAATGATATAAGTTGTATGGACACATTGTCCAGTAGAAGGCAGGTTTTACCAAAACGCATAGTACATTTGTCTTGCTCTAGCGCAGATGAATGTATTGATAACACGGATCTGTCGGTGGTTGAGGAATATGCCTCCCTGTCCTTTGATAGGAGAAGTTAGATTAGAAATAAAACAAATACATAATGGCTAACTATGTAGGGAGAGAAGATGTGGCCCGAGTCTCGGCAACGATGCTCAACATCCTGTGATTCTGAGCAAATCAATTAATCTCTCCGTGCCTAACAAAAATTAATGTGTCCTTATGTAACGCAACTGGTGCTCATGTAAAGCGCTCCGATACCTTCGGGTCAAGTTCGCTCAGAAAAAAAGATAATCCTGTATTATGCCAGGAGGCCGACAAATACGTGGTTTGTAAACGTCAAGAGATCCCTTGCAATAGAAATATAGGCCCTTTGCACACACAGCAGTCCTAAAGTTCTCATAGTAAATGCATATTATTGTTAAGTTAGAATGGGAAATGTGTTTTTTTCAAACAGGGAAATGTTAATGGAAAACAGTAAGTGAAGTACTGGACTATACTATATGGCTACAATAAAAAGGAGAAAATATTTAATTATGTAGTTACGAAGGAAGGGGGTTATACAGAATACATTTTGATTTTTTTATAAAACACATTACGTTTCTATGACTCAGATTTTTAAGACTGCTGCCTGGATGGTGCAGCAAAACAAATAATCTGAAAAGATCTCATGTATTGTGACTACCTGAGTTTTTCCCCCGTTTCTGTTTGAGAAGTGCCGACTGTACTTTATTGACGTAAAATGACTCCTTTAGGAGATAACCAATGGCTACTAAAAACCAGAACAAATAACGCCAGTTTGGTCACGGCGCGATGTCCACCACTGCTCCTGTATTAATTAAAAGCTAAGTAAAACATACGAACCAGAAAATAAAATATGAAAATGAGTACTTTAACATGCCAGTGTGTTGTATTCGCAGACGAGGGGCTGTATTACGGTATGGGCACATTTTTCTGGTTAGCGCTGGGTCCCCAGTTCAAAAGGGGCACCCAGAGCAAACCAAGAAAATATGCCGCCCCCAGGGAAGCCGCAAACTCGCGCTGCCCTGCCCTGGGGCAGTTCATTCCAGTGAAAAACGGAGCGGCTGCTTTGAAGCCGTTCCAAGTTTCACAGTGCAGGCAGCAACCAGCCTGCACTTTTAAAGGGGATTAGAGACCTCCTTGCAGGTGGGTGTAGTGAGTGACTGAACCCGCCTGCAAGGGGATGTCAGGGGGGTCCATGGGACCCCCATTTCCCCTCTCCAGAGGGCTGTTATAAGCGGACACACTGACAGCTTCTTTGCCTCCAAGCCCGCGTCTGTAATACAGCGCGAACGCAGAGGAAAAGGGATTCTCTCATTTACATGCAGCCACGCCCCCATGCAAATGAGGGAATGCCCTCTGATAATAGCAGCGCTATCAGTATTACAGAATGGGACACACAAGCGTCTGTGGCCCCTTCTGTAATACCAAAGTCGCCTTTGGTAATATGGCCCCAGGATTCTTCCAGTGGATATCTGCGAATCCCTCCAACATTCCACGGTGTAGGAAATCACATCTTGGTCCGGCATAAGTATTCCTGGGTATTCGATTTCATTGATAATCATGATTTCACAAGAAAAGATCAATGTAACAGTACATAAACAATCAAAAACACAATCAAATCACAATAGAACACACAAAGTATTGTTACAAATACTAAAATATAACTGCACTATGTAATTAAAGTCAAAAGAAAAATCACACAGCTAGCATTTTAAATTATGGTTAGAACTAAATGATTCTTCAGTGCCACAGGGTACCAAACAATTGTTATACACAAAACAAAATGTCTTCGACCGAACTGATTCAAATATCTAGCTTCTTAATACCAAAGAGAAAAGAAAAGCCAAACAACAACCCAAATAGAAATAAAAAAGGAAAACTCAGTAAATAACTAAACAAGGAGTACATAGCGAGGATCTGTTTATGGTAATACCTTTTCAGTGATATTTGGGGTTGTGTCACAACCCTGACTGCTCGACTGCATGTGAATCTGGTATGCTGACACTTTTTGGCTCTGGTGTCAAGCTAACCTAGTGTGAGGGTATAAGTCTATGCCTGCCCTTAACACTGCGAGGTCCAGGACCCGTTGAGTGACCTGGAGGGATGCATGAAGCGTGCCTTCAAAGTAGACATTGCACTATTGGCCCTGTCCTATATGTATCAGGTAAAGTGGTGTATTGGGTCATGCAATTTGTGCCGTGACCCAACTTTTTCATGCCTAAGTGATAGTGTGGTCTACTGACACATCTTGCGCAAAGTTCTACGGCTATGTGAAACACAGAACCTAGCGCTGCCTTCCTGTGAGCATGCCAACTGTGTGTGCATATAGAGTGAGCGTGTGACACAGATAAAGTAGTAGAACAGTGTGTGAGTGAGAGAGGAGAGAGAGGAGAGAGAGGAGAGAGAGGAGAGAGAGGAGAGAGAGGAGAGAGAAGAAGAGAGAGAAGAGAGAGAGAAGAGAGAGAAGAGAGAGAGAAGAGAGAGAGAAGAGAGAGAGAAGAGAGAGAGAAGAGAGAGAGAGAGAAGAGAGAGAGAAGAGAGAGAGAGAGAGAGAGAGAGAGTGTGAGTCGGACAATTAAGACCAGTGGGTCAATTTTTGATACCCACAGTTATGGCATGCAATTAAATGGAGGGTGAGGATAGCTGCCCCAAACAGTGGGAGTACATTACCTGTATTCTCATCTCTGGAGGGTGAAGACCCAGAAAATGAAGTAAGAAGGGAGACAGGGCCACCCTTAGAAAAAGATCATAAATCCTTTATAAACAAGGAGCTACTGATTAGTTCTTACTGAGGGCTGTCATTAAGGTAGATGGCAGGGGTCATAGGTGGGACTACAGATTCTGTTCAACGTGAGAAAGTTTCTAGGCAGGACGTGTCCTCTTGCCAGTCTTGGATTACTACTTCTAGGCCGACGACAGCCAGGAGCAGACATCTCAAACTTCATTGTGGCCCTGTTGTGTGTACTATTTTTTTGATGATGACTGTGCAAATCATCAGTCTGCACAAAGGTTATGTCTGGAGACAAGCCTGGAAGTAACATTTGAAAAGAAAAAACCCACACTAGTTCTAATGCATGAGACAAAGGATCAATATCCCCACAAGATAATGGCCGTGAAATTGGAGGACCAGGAGGGGCGGGCCCGCAGAAACAACATTAGGGTGGTGGAGTTCCAGAGGGGGCAGAGGGCCCCAGCGTGGACCTGTTCCTGGAGGACCGCATATTAAACCACTTGCATCCCAATAGACTCTCAACCTTGTTCTCAGTGGAAAGCGTGCATAGGGCACCGATACCACCGCCAAAGCCAGGGGCCACGCCAAGGACTAGACTTGGGTTTCCCCTTGTACCACTTATTCAGTTCCAGCATAAACAGCACAGTTGTATGAATTTTGATGAATGTGTGTGTTGGTTGTGAATGAATGTATATGTGATTAGATCTTTTTCTTTCACTGTTTTTTCCGAGTGGGAACCTGTGTTTTCTCAATTTTTCTCAATTTTGTCGTACCAAATGTTTTTAATGTGTTATATTTGTATATATAAATTATCCTAATCAACAAAATAAAAATAATTTGTATGAAATATTAATTGAAGTGGTTGTGTACATATGTATGTATACATTTTTTTGTGTTCCTTTCCTCTGTGTGTCTCTAGCTTGCACTCAAAAATATTTATTGATACTGTGTACTTTTTTCATATATAGGGTAGAGTTTTCTTCTTTTTGCATTGAATTGGGAGGGTCTCGACCAGACAATGTGGTACTGCTCACAGGAACTGGCGGAAACTTTGTGAGGCATGACCAGTACACCAATGGCCTCCATATCTGAAAGCGATGCAGAAGTCTCCAATATCGTCGTACATAAGGACATGCATTACAACTGACACAGTCAGGTGAGCGGGAGGGCTGCCCTCGGACTATAGGCGGCAGCGCTAACCAACCCCAAGTTATAGACTAATGGTTTCAGTTGGGCGACAGGTGCTCTGCAAATTGGGGATGTGGGTAGTTTTAAGCCTACAGGGTAGCAGGGTGGGGGGAAAAGCAGGATTGGGATTATTTTACAAAGTATAAAAGTTATGGTTATTCTATGGTTCATGCGCTCTACTTTAGAGATAACATGCCAAGTGCGTTATGCAGGGCAATTCCATTGATACAAGAGGGCAGGGTGGGCAACCGGGAGGGGACATGGGATGTCAAACTCTCAATCTCTGACATGGCACCACAATCCATGGCCACACTGAAAATCATGACTTGGAATGTCAATGGATTGGGGGATAAAATAAAGAGGACTATGGTTTTACAGTACCTCCGTAGACATTCCCCTGACCATGTCTTCCTACAGGAGATGCACCTATGAGGCAACCACTACTTAGCACTCAATAGGTTTGGGTACACCCTTCGAGCACATGCAGGTTTTACATCAGGCTCCCCGGAAGGGGGCTGAGGGGGATTCTAACAAGGAATGCAGTACCTCTTTTGATAAATCGTACTTGGCAGGACCCATTGCGTCGGTATGTGGCGATAGCTGGGACGTGTGAGGGGTGGAACCTGCACATGTGCTCCACATGATAAAATCCCTTAAAAGTTCTTTGATCTGCTCCCAGTTACAGCTAGAAAGACAGCTGCAGCTGCCCTAGTCCTGTCTCGTCTAGATTACTGCAACAGTCTATACGCAGGAGCCAAGAAGGCAGTCCTGAAAAATTACACATAGTCCAGAACGCAGCAGCCCGCCTGGAACTAATATTGGCCCGAGGGTCTTCTGCATAAGCAGCGCTTAAGACCCTACACTGGCTGCCCATACATAAAAGGATTCTGTTTAAGATCCTAGTGATCACCTTTAGAACCTTTAGGTCAACAGGACCGAAATACCTCAGGACTAGAGTTAAACCTTATGTTACCCAACAATTAATGAGATCATCTTCTGAAGACCTGCTAGCACGTCCCAGGCTTTACTTGACGTCCAGAGGGGGAAAGTCGATGACGGTGTTGGGGACCAAAGCATGGAACAGTCTTCCCACCCATCTCAGATTCCCTCAGTCAGAATCCATTTTCAAGACACTTTTGAAAATCTGGATCTTTGCAGCCTCAGATAATCTAGTGTTTTCACTCATCTGGTCAGTTACTTTGGACCGCTCTAATGTCTTCTTGTTCTAGACCTCTCCACATTAGCACCATGATGCTCCTAGGAGTGAAAGTTGAGCTGTTTAAATTACATCATTCACTCATACATACATATACATCCCACCAAAACTCCATGCGGAGACCTTCCCTGCGCTCAGTAAAACACTATTGGCTATGCCCCCAGGTATACTCGTATTGGGAGGAAACACGAACGCAGTGATGACCCCTGATCTTGATAGGACCACGGGGAGTGCTCGTGGTGGGAGGCAATCCCCTCTAAGGTCATTCACAGGCGTGATAGGCATTTCTGACCTCTGGAGAATCCACAACCCGACCATCAGACAATACACACGTGTTGACAGCACACGGTAGCCGGCGCGTCTAGACCACCTCTTCACACAATCCATATATGTGGGGCATTTCCGTGGGGAGCAACATAAAGCAAGGGGAATATCTCACCATTCGCCGGTAGAGGTCCAACTTCCGGGTACCATTAGAGACTACTCATTACCACCGCGCCTAGCCCCCTGGTACTTTATAGACAACGATGCCCAGGAAAAGTTTAGAGAGTGAACGCAACTGTACTTTACCTAAAACACTGGGACAGTGGCATTGGGCAGTACCCTATGGGAAGCGTATAAAGCAGTGGCCCGGGGATACGTGCAGGCAGAGATGGGAGGGCAGAGGAAGGAGAGGAGAGCCATGGGCGAGAAATTGGAAAGGGACATAGAGGCCCTAGAGAGATCGCTACAAAGTAAGGGGGCATTTGACCTCGAAGTGAGACATAAGATACGCCTCAGACTAAAGGAATTGCGAGACAGAGGAAGACACGGCATGTAAACATGCAGTGGCCACCCAGAGGCGGCGCTACGACCTGGGAGATAAAGCGAACTTGCTTATTGCATGGCTTGAAAGGAGAGATAGGGAACGGAACTGGGTTGTGGAGATTCGAGAGAGACGATGGGGTACGAAACTCAGACAAGGAGATAGCTGAAGCCTTTGCGTTCTATTATGAAACACTATACCAATCAGCAATGACTAGGACAGGAGAGGAGAGTGCCGAACTGCTCAAAGATCTCGCTCTGTTAACACTCTCACAGGAGGACAAAGACGATATCGAGCAAGATCTGAAGAAAGAGGAAATAGAAGGGGTCATCCGAGATCTACAATCCGGAAAAGCCACAGGCCCGAATGGGCTGCCCGCGGAATTGTTTAAATGTGTAGCATCAATGGTGGCACAACCGATGTTAGATATGTTGCATACCTCGCTGCAGGAGGAGAGCCTACCTGAAGACCTGAGAATGGCCACGATTGTGGTCATTCCAAAGAAAGATAAACCACTGGAGTAATGTGGCTCCTATCGGCCCATCTCCCTACTCAGTTTCGAAACAAAGGTTTTGGCAAAAGTATTATCCAATCGCCTCAATCCCATTATCTCCTCAATAATTCACACAGACCAGACGGGGTTTATGCCCCAGAAAAGCATCAGGCTGAATCTCTGACACCTATATGATGTATAGCACGGGGCAGCGACACACCCAAAAGAACCTGCGGATACTGTCTTTAGACACCGGTATGGCATTCGACAGCATTGAGATCCTGATTCAGATGGGCTTTGGCCCCAAATTTTGTACCTGGGTACACCTACTTTACCGTAACCCTATGGCTCGAGTTCAAGTAAATGGATTGGTCTCCAGAACTTTTTCATTACAAAGGGGCACACACCAGGGGTGTCCCTTATCCCCCATGATTTTTGCAATGATGCTGGAACCACTTGCTGCGTGAGTCTGGAAGGACCCATTGATCAGAGGTATTGACATGGGGAGCGAGTGGGAGGCGAGTATTTCCTTATATGATGATGACGTATTGCTATACGTAAGCAGACAGAGACAGACGATCCACAGAATTATCAACATACTCCACCTCTTTGGTAGCTATTCAGGATACCAGATAAACTGTGATAAATCGCTAATTTTTAGCTTAACTGGCGATATCCCACAGCATACAACTGAATGTAGGGCCCCAATACAACGGGACCAAAATAAATACCTTGGCATCTGGATCACGAAATCAGACGAAGAGTTCCTAAATCTAAATATACAGGCTCAATTAGTGCGATTGCGCAAGGATATAGCTCGCTGGAGCAAATTAGCAATCTCCCTTATGGTAGAGCGGTTCTATTCAAAATGATGGCCTTCCCAAGGCTGCTGTATGCACTACAAAATACCCCCTGCAAGATACAGGAGAAAACGTAATCTATTGTGGGAGGGAGGCACTCCGTGTATAGCACTGCGTAAGCTGCAATGGGGGGTTTTTGATGGCAGCCTGGCAGTCCCCGACATTCGGAATTATTATATGGCGGCCCAGCTCATAAATATTAACGAATGGGTCTTTGCGGCCCTCTGAACCAGCATATCGGGTCGATTGGCATGCAATGGGGGCTGGAGGGTATGCTTCAATTCTGTACCAAAAAAAGTCAAGTAAGATCCCTGCCGACGCATACATAGACTGTGGTGCAAGAATGGCACGCTGCCACAAAGTCACTCGGATGGGAATTGCGACTGACCCAACAAACCCCGCTCTGGAGAAGCAATGCCTTGGGTGAGGTGGGTAGTCTACAGGGCTTCCATAGATGGAGTCTTATCGGAATAGAAACCCTCTGGTATATTTGGAGGAGTGGGGCCATGCGCAATATCAAATAATGGACAGGGAGCGATTTCCCTATCTATAATTGAGACATGCTGTGCGCTGCCATGTATCAGAAGGGGAGGTGTTGCCGGAATACTCCCCGCTGGAAGACTGATTGTTACTGGACCCCACGACAGATAAGGCGGTCTCTCCCACATATCGAAAATTAATGAACAATCTTCCACACCCCTTAGGTCCTCTAAGAGAAGCATGGGAAGCAGATGTGGGATTACTGGAGTACGACGACTGGCTAGAAGCGATTCAGAGTCCTAGGGAGGTGGCCATACGCACACGGTCCAGGTTAATTCAACTAAGTGTACTACATAGGTCGGATGCTTCCAGAACACTCTAACACAGCCTGGGTAGACGTGAAACAGGTCACTGCGTCAGGGGGTGTGGGGAGATGGGTACATTCTTCCACACTATCTGGGCATGCCTGAGAATTCAGCAGTACTGGGCGGAAATAGTTGGGGTGATGTCTGAGGTAACGGGCCTGAACTTACAACCTGGCACACGGTGGCAGCTGTTGGGAGTCTCGGAAGAGGATAGGTAGCCCACACACACTAGGACTTGGCTCGTGCTGGAAAGAGTGATAGCCAAAAGAAACATAGCAAGATTATGGGGGGCACCAACCACACCGAGACTTAACAATTGGAAACAGGACCGAGATTGGTGCTGTCAGGCAGAGAGAATTGTATATAAAAGCAGGGGCTGCCCCAAAAAATGGGGGAAAAATCTGGCGTTCATGGGAATAGTATAGGACCTGACGGCGAGGGGGGAAGGAGTGGAGGAGGGGAGGGACAAGGGGAGTGGAGGTGCCGGTGGACAGTTTGGGTATCTCATCCATGAACTGAACAGATTGCACACTTTCCAAAACGGTTTTGTTGGTTACCTACCGTCTGTACTGGTGGATTGCGCATATGTTTTAATAATAAGAAGTTTAAAAAAAAAAAAAAAAAGAAATGCTCGCAATCCAGCATCACAAATGACCCTTTCTCCAAAAGATAAACATGAAAACTACATAGTCCATCCTTGTGATCATGATATAACTGGAGAAGAACCAGAAATGTCTGACATATGAATCCAATTCCTCAAAAAACCAAACAAGAAAAAAAACCATCTAGACCGATCAGTGTTAGAACAACTTAAAATGCATAGCAGGAAGTTCTGTATAATATTTTTGAACAATATCAAGACTTCAGCTCACACACAAAAAACACCTACAACTACATCATTAGTTAAAAGACTGGACACATAGTTAATGGATAAATCTCTCAGCGAAAGCAAAATTTGTTTTAAGTTTAAAAAAAAAAAGGTTTGAACAGCTGTAATGAAGAAACATTCAGTAAAAGCTTACTGAGAAAACTCTACAATACTGACCCTTTTATTAGAAAAACAATGGAAGTCCAATTTTTTTTAAAAAGTTTCTTTCCGGGATCAAACCCACCCAAGGTAAAGTACTGTGTTATGTTATTTAAATTTATATAGGGCAAAATGAATCAGGCTGGAGAGGGTCTCTGGGCGCATTAACAGGAAGAAGGGGTATGGATGAATCAGAAGAGCCAGATTGTGTAAAGTATTTGAGCTAGTGGTCTAAACACCCATCAAGTTTGCTACAAAGGCACTTATAATACATAATAAGATGATATGATAACATATGATATAATCACATAACAGTAAGAAGACATATTTGAAAAGTATCAGATTTAGAAACTCCCCAAAGAAAAAGAGGAAAGATATAAACTTTCAATTTCTTCCCAATTAAGTTAATCATGAATAATGTTTTGAGGGTTTCTGCTATTTTGAGAGACCTTATTTAAATTGTCTGACTAATATCCTTGAAAACTAGATTGTGATTTCAATTGTTTCCAATGTTCATTAAAAAAAATTATCTTACAATTTTCTTAATCAGATTTAGTTAAGTGACATCAAATATACCCAGATGATAATGGAGATAGCATACATTTTTACTGAATCTTTGTCAGGTGGCGAGTTTATAAGGGCTGACGGGTTCTTGGCCAGCATTGAGCAGCCACTGATATAGGTAAATCAATTTCTATCTGGTTTAAGCAGAAAGATGCATTTTCTAATATTCTATTCTTTTTCACAAGTTTGGCAAAGGAAGTCATGCAGTGACTGGATTTTTCAACGAGCTAGAGTCTCTCTGCCAGACATGATAAAACACAAGCAGATCCCTTGCGGATTTGCGTCTTTTCCTTGAAATCAAATATTAAGCAGGATTTCTCACTGGACTGTAAAGGTAATTCGAATTCAGTAGATTTCTTTAAATAAGGCTGCGAAATTTGTAGCGGTCATTGGGTGGGAGTCTTTAACCACTGTAACAAGGGGTATAGGGTGCTTCAAGCCCATCATCCATAGCCACACGCTGTTGAGGTCATTTTAAGCAGCAAAGAAGTAGGAATGAGTAGCATCTGAAAGGGTATATTTTGCCCTTTTCCATTCATATGAGAAGTTCTAAATGCTTTCTTTTCTTGGAAAATTAAGACGTCTTGCTACTAGAAGATTCTTCTCCTGAGGACATCATCATCAAGGATAAGTCTTTGTCATCTAGTTTAATGAGTCTTATTACTGTAAATCATCTTCTAACCACAGTTTTTGACAAAGTAGAAATGTGATTTAGTTGCCATAGTCATGGAAGCCACAGTGAAGACTGAACTACAACACTGGGCCCAACCTCCCAAAATCAGTGTGAGGTTCAAGACCGTATTCCAGGAAAGGAAATAAGAATATAGTTTAATTGGTGGCAGGTAGTCTTCAGAAATATGTTCAGAGCAGAACTCAAGGGTTCTGTCCTTTTCACCGACATGCAGTAGAAAATTCCACCTATGGAAGTCACTGTGGGAAGTGGAGCCTCATGCTTCTCCACCTCACTAATCAAAGTTTGATAGGCTGTCCGGGCTTACAAAGGGGAATAATTCAAGCATCTGAGTCTATAAAAGATCTAATGCTGGAGGACAGCTAGGCTCTTTGGCATTGGATGGACAATCAAAAAAGTGGAGTTGAAAGAAGCAAGCTTTAGTTATTTACCAGCCACCTGCTTACTGCTGGGTATCGTTAAAGGTTAGCAAACGTTCAGACTTTTTTGGTCTGGTCATTAGGATCTCAGTGAAGTGATTATATTTAATCTGAGCAGAATGACAGGCAATGGAACACCTCAGACATGTTGCAGTTACATGTAGTGTATGAGACCTGATCATATGCTGGATCTTCTGTCAGAGAAATCCTCTTCATGAACAATGTCAAAACCACAATTTCTGGAGGTCCAACAAGAGTCACCTCTCTCAATGCTCTGGTGCTAGAAAATGGTCAACCTCACTATTATCATGTTCATCCATTTACAGGCCCTTCTCAAGAAACTAAGCATGCCTCAATCTAAACCAAAAAGGTAAGAAAATCTGGGCAGGCATCAAACGACTGCAGGCCTGGCACCCGTGCTACAGCCACTGCTGCTGAACGAGACACAGCTGGGAAAAAAGTGGCAGGCTTTTTTTTAGTGAACTAAAAAAGAGCACCAATGACACCAACAGCGCTGAAGCGTCAGGCAGGGGCGTCATTAGGACCTGGGGCAAAAACTGATGATTTCAGTGCAGAGCCTGATGGCACCAAAGAGGCAGTTTTCATTATAGTGGCAGAGGGTGGCCCGAGTGTCAGTTTTCGGTCCAAAATATGCTGCCATAGAGTCTTGAAAGGCCTTACTTTGTTCAGAATAAGCTCCAGAAAGGCGAAAATGTACTTGTCAGGGAGCCATATTTTCTTAAAAGGCCCCACTCTGACGAAGACACCTGGAGAGCTTTTCAGTAGCTCTTTTCCAACACCTGCTATGGAATGAACATGAGAAAGAGCACTAGCTTTTTCAGGGTGGTGATACTCTATTCATTGAGATCAAGGAAATATTCCATAAATGAGAGGAGAATTTACATTTCGATGTTGGCTCCTTACGTTATGAAAAACCATCAGCCACTTGATCTCTCTTTCTTGAATAGTGGTAGGTTGAATGAGGGCAGAACAGATACAATGAACGTCTATGCAAGATATTTGGCACACTATTTGAGAAAGGCTTAAATCTTGAGACTTTTATAGGAAACACGGCTTAGAAAAGGTAGGCAAAGATGGAGCAATTAAGAAAGAAAACACATTATGAGCTCCCAATACTGATGCCTATGAGGCATAGAAAAAAAATGATGTCATCACTACTGGTCAATCAATTAATCAGGGTCGGTAACATGGAGCTACTCACCCGGGAGGGTTTCAAACCGCTAGGGGAGGGGTGGCTCTGTTGAGTGCTGGGATCATACGAAGAGCCTGGCCTTGGGGTACTTTCTGAACTGGGGCAATGTGGGAGAGTGGTGGAGGGGGAGGTCGTTCCAGGCTTTGGTTGTGAGGTAGGAGAAGGACTTTCCTCCCGTCTGGTCTTGTAGATATGTGGGACGGTGGCCAGAGGGACCTCGGCTGATCGGAGGAGTCTTCTGGGTGCGTGGAAGGAGAGGCGGTTGTTCAGGTATGTGGGTCCGGTGTTGTGAAGAGCCTTGTATACATGTGTGAGGAGTATGAAGGTTATTCTTCTTTCGACTGGGAGCCAGTGGAGATCAAGGAGATGCTGGGTGATGTTACTGCGACGGGGGATGTCATGGATCAGCCTGGATGTGGCGTTCTGAACAGTTTAAAGTTTGTGAAGGTGTTACTTGTTGATTCCGGGGTAGAGAGCGTTGCCATAGTTTAGTCTGCTGCTGATGGGTGCATTACTGTTTTTCTGGAATGGGATGGGATCCATCTGAATGTCTTTCGAAGCATGCGGAGGGTGTTGAAGCAGGTCGAGGATACGGTATTGATCTGGTGATTCATTGTGAGCAATAAGTCTAGTATGATGCCGAGGTGTCGTGCGTGGTCTGTCAAGGTTGGGGGGGGGGGGGGGTATCCGAGGGCAGGGGGCCACCAGAAAATGTCCCATGCGGAGGGGGTAGAGCTGAGGATGAGGACTTCTGTTTTCTCTGAGTTGAGTTTCAGGCAGCGGTTCTTCATCCAGGAGGCAACGGCTTTCATCCCTTATTGGAAGTTGTGTTTGATGATGTTGAGTTCGTTGGTGAGGGAGAGGATCAGCTGGGTGTCGGCACAGGAGACGATGTTGAGCCCATGGTTCCGGAGGATGGTTGCGAGGGGGGCTATGTAGACGTTAAAGAGGGTGGGGCTGAGGGAAGAGCCCTGGTGTACTCCACAGTTGGTCTCTGTTGGTTCCGAGAGGTAGGGAGGGAGTCTGACCCGCTGAGTTCTACCGGTGAGGAAGGAGCTTATCCAGTCCAGGGCCTTGCCACAGATGCAAGCGTTGTGTAGTCTGGTTGCTAGGGTATGGTCGGAGACAGTTTCGAAAACAGCCGAGAGGTCCAAGAGGATGAGAGTTGCCATTTCGCCCTGGGCGAGGAGGGAGCAGACCCTGGTTGGACCCTTATTGGACACATTTGGTCTCTCTCTGAGCCAGACCTGCAGCTGGTGTTGTAGTAGTGCTACTGGCACCAGATAATTGCTAAATATTTATGGGATCCAGCATGGAGGTCCGTTTAAGATGAGGCAGAGACGAAGCATTTATTTGAAATACACATTGCATATGGTCCTGTGCAGTACATGTGATAACCAACTGACCATCTCACAACCTGTGACCAATACCTTGCATACAAATGTCGACAATAGGTGAATTAACCCACTGAGTTTGTTCAGTGGAATTAGTAACTGTAACCTTAGCAATACACACTGATTTTTGCTATAACTCAATATACCCACTTAGTTTTCTGACTGAAATTCGAACCAGTGACCTGCAATAAGTATATTGACCCACTGCAGCATCTCAGATTATATATAGATTAGCTATAGATTGCCCTATGCGGTATCCTGTTCAAATTTTAATCTGCAACATAAAGGATTATTTTTATTTTTGTGTTTTCGTTCAATTTTCATTGTTGCTTCTCTCACTTCCTTTGCCCATCTTTTCAATCTAGGTTTCCATATTTCTATGATGTTTCATGTAATCTTGTCCGACCCTGTTGTAAGGAATAAGTGTAGGTACCACAGTGCAAACAGAGACTAATGGGCCTCGGCAATGGGGCTGGGGTTGTCTGCCTCTGATCTGCCTGGGGCCGTCCTACCATGGCTTGACAAACTGGGCTAATTACAACCCCTTAAGCAACGGACTCTGTGGTAGCAATGGCAATAAATCAGACTTCTCAGAGAGGTAATGTGGGAATGCTTCAAGATCAGAATGCAAAAATCACCTAGCAGCAAAACAACAAATTGCCCAACCCAGTGCTGGTCTTTGTTAAAAGAAAATGCTTTAATTCACACAGAAATCCCAATACTACACGCTACTGGTCATAAATTCTAATGCCCCCTTTCTTCCATCCTCACTCTCCGCGTGGTTCAAATTCTGCCTTGGGCAAAACCCCTCTATTGAGTTTGTGCACTTGGTTACTCTAATTTGTCCCAAAAGAGACATCTGCGGGGCTTGTCCAACATGGCACCCGTGTAATAGCACCCCTCTGGAGCTCCGCTGCATTTCTGCCAAGTGCTCCCCTGTGCCACTCACCATCGGATTCCAGACCCAGTACAGCTCCTAAACACCAGCTGCCCGAACAGGATCACTGGCGACCAGAGGGAGCCCGCAGAAACCTGGTCCTGTACTGATGATCGGCCGCGTGGCCAAGATGACGCTCACTGCGTGGCCTCATACCAGATGGCCCCGCCGACTTTGTGCTGATCACTGCAATTTTTCTCCCCCTCCACTAGGCCTGCGGAGCAGAGAGCGCTGGTACGCGGCAGCCTTCTACAGCTTAGCGTGGCCTGTTTTGGGTGGTCGAGCCACTTCCACTGCCCAAACCTTGCACGAGGAGTAGACTGGTGGGGATCCCTACCGAAGTGCCCTGCACTCCGCACCCCACCCCACCCCCTCCCGAGGGGCGGCCGCCATTTGGGCCTACTGGCGGCTGTATCTAGGTCCATGCGCCGAGAGGTACGTGCCCAACCTGTTACAGCCTAGCATCTCTTCCTGTGATCCAAGCCATCATCTCCCCGGGAAATACCATCTACACTGTCCGATGCTCCACAGGAGGTAAGGCCTTGGTGGGGGACTGGGAAAGGGAGGTGGGGAAACGTGACTGTGTAACGGACTACACTGGAGACTCTGATTTCGGGCCAGAGTGCCTTTCACAGGTTCCCCCCTCTCCCTGCCTTCCTGAGGGGGTAGACTGATTTGGAACATGTAGGAACCTTGCTGTCTAGCCAACATCTGAGCCCTCTTCTTTGCTCATCAGTAGGTGCACCGACTCTCTGTGTATTACCTCCTCACAATTACCACCGACTTTACCCAGATCTGTAACAAGGCCTCCTGCAGAAGTACTGCAGCGGCCCCTGACTGGTCCGTTCTACATCTGTGATCCCCATGGCTGTTGCTGCAACACTCTCTCTGACCCCCCGCCACCAGCTCGACCCCAGGTCTCTTCATCTTTGGTAGGGCCACCAACTCTTGAGCAACCAAACTGGGGGCTAGTGGCCTAGCGCAGTTTTTGGCGCACACTCCCCCCACTGGACTCGGAACAGACTCTCAGCACATCAATGGCCTCACAATGCAACCCTAAAAAGAGATGCCACGCTGGAAGACATGGTTGCCAAATAACCGGGGGAAAAACAGATCAGGCCGGGCAGACGCCCCTGCCGTTCCTCCATGCGGGTGGACGCTCCAGTGATGAGAGCCTTCCTGGAACATCTGTTTGGGACCCTTAGGGAGGACATCACAGCCATCAAGCAAAACATAGCAGTTAACATAAAAAAGCAGTGGCAGGACCTCGGCGAACTGGGTCAGAGAGTAGAATCCTCAGAGCAGACCACTGAGTCTCGCTGAGAGTAGCTAGAAGGATATAATCGGGAACTTCTAGAGCAGAGAGACAAAAATATAGAGAATCAATACCAACTAGAAGATCACGAAAACAGATCCAGGTGCTGTAATATTTGCATAAAAGGGGTTCCACTGCAGGCAGCCCCGAAAAGTTGACCAAGATATTGTACTAGACCGTACCCCATAGGGCTGGATGCCTGGCATGCTATTCGGGGCAAACACAAGATTTACTCTCATGTCTGCACTACTATAAGCAAAAGGAAATCATCATGTCTATGGTGCGTGACAGAAATGCTATAGACTTTAAGGTGCAAACGTCAGGCTCTATCAAGATCTTTCCCCGATAACCCTACAGTGGCTGCAGGACCCTCAGGCCTCTGATTGAACACCTTCGCATAAAAGGAATCTGATACAAATGGGGACATCCCGGGTGGCTTCAGTTTGTATGGAGCAACAAAACAAAGAGTTTCCGCATCTGTTGAAGAGGCACAATCACTACTGGATATGGACGCCCTCCTAGGAGAGTCCTCCACTCAATCCCCTTCTCATGGGCCGGCTTCCTCCCACCAGACCTATGCCGATATTCTCGCCCGAGGAAAAAGACGGTGTGCAAACGCGGAGACTGAAAGCCTCAAGGAAAGAGTGGAATTGCTTTGCCAACTGCAACACGGAGACAGTGCATTGGAGCCAGACAGTGAACACCGACAGATTGTGCGGTTGATGGCCATCCTCGCACTGATGGGCCGGCAGAAGTTGGGATCAGCTCTCCCACACTGTCTGCTGCTACTTGGTGGCGGAGCTCCACGACGACCCCACACTGAAACTCAACATGAATCGTGGCAGGCAACATGGACCCTTACATTTTTGATAGTTGCATTCTCAGGGGGGGAACTCCATTGTTAAACTGTTTCTTGTTCTACTCCTCCCTCCTTGAACCTGACACCCATGCATCTCTTCACACAACATGGGCACTACATTGTGGCAAATTCATAGGGGATACACATGGGTTCTCTGCCACCCCCTCCCCATTGTTATCATGGTTTCTTCCTCACCCATATGTCCATGATCACCATACTTAGCTTAAATGTCTGAGACTCGATGCCCCTGTAAAACACCATGCACTCTTAGGAATGCTAAGTGTGATATATGGCTTATCCTGGAAACCCACCTGCTTAAAGTGGGCTACAAATGTTTGCGATCCCAGTGGCATCTGAAAGGATATATTTTGCGATTTGCCTTGGTTTGACCACCAATACTTCTCATCGGGCCCAGGGAAAAAGACAGGGGTGGGGATTCTCCTGGATATCCATTTCCTGGGAACGACCATATACAGAACTACCGGGCAGACTCTTAGCGCTCCAGATCAAACTGAAGGGACACTTTCACACTGGCAACCATATATGGACAGAACAAACATCAGGAAGTCTTTTTTAAAGAAGCAATAGGCCATGTTATTGACACCCCAGACTCTGATGTGATCATAGTGGGAGACATTAACATAATGACTGATGCACAGGTAGATAGATCCATCCAGAGAATGGGTCATACTGGGGGTCTCACTTCAGTGTACCAAAGGTAGTTGGCGGAGTTAGGGTTAGTGGACACTTAGTGTCATACACAACTGACCACACATGCTTACACATTCTTTTCCGCAGCACACCAGATTGACGTCTTTCTCATAACCCCCTAGATTACTAGTGTGACCACAGGGGTAGATATTGTGTTGGATGCCCTTTCGGATCCCTTTTCCATAGTCATTAGTTGCTGACTTCCTACCACAGCACCACACCTCTGCACCAGGCACCTTAACGGCAAACTCCTCACATATGCTGAAACAGTTACTGAGATCACGAACACTATCAACAGTTTTTTTTAGCCATTAACGACACCCCGGCGACACCTATGGCGTTGCTATGGGAAACGCGGCAGGCAGTGGTACGTGGTCAGTTTATAGCTATAGCTGCACACCTCAATAAGGACAGACGCACCACCCAAACGCACCGGGAAACCAAAGTTAAAGATTTGGAAGAGGTCCATAGGCTCAATGGCTCATTTGCAAAGCAGCACTAACTTACAGAGGCTTCCAAGAAGCTTAAACTCTTGGACATAGATAGGGCAGAATATTCCCTGATTCGCACCAAACAGAAAAATTACAGAGGGGAAAAAAGTAGGCCACCTGCTGGCACACTTCCTTCGCTCGCAGAATGTCCACCACAGAGTGGGGGAGGTTAAGGGCTGGAATGGTAGCACTATCAATCAGGAAGACTTTATTGTACGGGAGTTTGAGCGCTTTTACGTTGCCCTCTACACAGCTGAAGAGCTGGACACCGGGCATATTGATTCCTTCCAGTCACGGTTTCCTCAGAACCGATTCCCACAGTGAGATGCCTCCACCTCAGATAAAGACATTACTCCCAAAACGGTCCTCATGGCTATACACAAACATCCAATAAGGCAAGGCTCCTGGGCAAGACGGTTACAGCTCAGATTTCTATAAAACATTTGGGTCATTGCTAGCTCCCATACCGGCGAGATTATATAAACACCTTTAGCACCATTGGTACCCTGACGGATACTATGCAACTTGCTGCGATCACAGTAATCCCTAAGCACGGTAAGGACGCTGTGTACTGCTCCTCCTACTGCCCTATCTCTTTACTTAATATAGATGTCAAGATTTTCACAGGCATCCTGGCACATCATTTTGCCCCTATTTGCAAGATCTAGTGGATCCTGTTCAGACTGGCTTCACTCCCGAAAGGGGGTGTAGCGAGAACATGAAGCTTTAGCCACTTGTGGGGCAAGATGAGGCGCTCCTGTATCCTGGCCCGCCTCCTCTCTATAGATGCAGAGAAGGCCTTTGATTGAGTTCACTGGCCATACCTTCACTCGGTGCTGACTCGCATTGGCCTGGGCACACGGTTCCTTCAGTGGATCCAATGTGGTTATACTTCACCCAAGGCATTGGTGAGGGTTAACGGGCAGACATTCAGTCCATCATTTCTAGAGGCACCCAACGGGGCTGCCCTCTGTCCCCCTTACTGTATGCCTCCCCTTACAGAAAGGATACGTAACCACCTAGACATCTCAGGAGTATAAATGGGAGGAAGGGATCACAAAGGCATCTTATATGCCAGCCATGTTCTACTGCTCGTGTCGAACCCAAAGGCATCTCTGACCAGTATGATGGGAGAATAGGAGGCTTTTGGGCTAGCTTCTGGGTTTAAAACAAACCTACAGAAATCTTCTGCACTGAACCCGATTAGCCTGGACTGAGCAAGCATAACATGAGCGTCGATTACCATTTGTCTGGTCCTCACAGGGAATTGGGTACCTGGGATTAAGACTCCACGCCATCCCACGAAACGCCTGAGCGCACTGTCGACCACAACTACGCCACCATCTTGGCGACTCGCACTCTAATCTATCCAAATGGAAGAGCTATGGTGTCTCCTGACTAGGACACTTCGCGGTCGGTACAAAAATACGCTTCTGCCAAAAATTATTTATATCACGCAAACCCTGCAACTACAACCTCCCCCGCAGGTAATCAAGAAGCTAAAGCACCTCATTAATGATTACATATGGGACAGGAAGTAGGCGCACATGGCCTGGTGGCAGACGTATTTGTCACTATTGGAGGTGGGTTGGGTATCTCCAATTTATTATACTACTACCAAGCACCAAAAATTGGTTGTATGGTAGAATGGTCCCAGCCTAGCACTAAAAAATATATGTGCTTTATAGATCAAGCAGTGGGAGGCATTCATATTTGGAAGGTCCCCTGACTCCCAAAACAACTACGATCAGCCGGGGTTTATGTCTCACCGGTGCTCTGGGCTACAATGGGAGTGTGGAACAGAATGCAGGTTCCCCGGAAATCATCCAATTATAGGGAAACCAGATTTCCCCCTGCACTGTTTGGCTCTGCTTTCACTCAGGGGCAGAACGCTAACTGCAGGAGGGTGGGCGATCTGTTTGATATCAATGGGCTTATAGACTTTACTCATATTCATTCTGCCTACGATCTCCCAGCAGCCGTGCATTGGCAGTATACAGCCATCAGCCACTGGGTCTTGCAATGTGTGATTCATCCCCAATACTGTAGGCCCCTTTACACCCTTTGAAAAATAGGTCATTATGCGCTCCTCAGACAAGTGCCTTCTCTCCGATATGTATACATTTCTTTATACTCAGTAGACGTACTCGAAATCCCCAGCACAGCGTAGATGGAGGAAGAACATGAACGTACGTTCACCAGTAAAGAATGGTGCGACATTACACAAAACCTGTGCTTTTGCCCATAGCACTTCGGGCAAGGAAATGTTTCTCAGAATTGCACACTATTAGTACTAAACACCATCAAAGGCCGCCCAATGGAAGATGGGGGGAAAAACACACTTGTTGGCAACACTGTGGACATACTGCCAGCCTTACATACATTCTTTGGCACTGCCCCAAAATCAATTCCTTCTGGACAGAGGTGCTAGCAGCTGTGGACGAAATGTACTGAACTCCCTAGATGTCCTTGACACATCTTGCTAGGACTGCCGAACCCCCAGATATTCCCTTTAAATACAGACACAGGACGCACCATTACCTTAGCGCTTAGTGATGCCAAGCAGCTTTTACTCTCTCACAGGGGTTCAGATACAGTCCAGATGAAATTGGACTGGCTGCACAGACTGGGGGGGCGGGGGGGGGGGGGACTCTTGGGAATGGAGCGATTGACAGCGGTAGTCACACATACACTCCCACAATTTGATAAAATATGGGGACCCTGTATACGATACTTTTCAGATGAATTTAGAGAACAGACTTGCCAGAGTATCTATATGACCTCCGCTTGACGTACCCTAACATATGCACCAGAAGTGGTTTCGGCCATACTGTCCTCAGTCCCTCTTACATCTTTCCTTCATTGTTCCCTTGTGAGTGGTGGCTCATTTCTTTCAGGTTGTCGACACAACCCACCCCCTCCTCTTACCTCTCCACCCATTAATGTCTCCCTCCATCTTCTCTTGTTGCCTTCCTAGGTATTACTCTTTGTTGCCCCCCCTCCACCGGCCGATGGATGTAGGTGGGATGATTATTGTACACTTTTTTTTGCAAAACTTACCAATAAAATGATTTAAACCATAATTAGTACCGATCGTCCTTATCCAACCACTGCTGAGTTTTGCCTACTCTTTGGAAGGAACTGCAGCACGCATCTGCCTCTCTCTCGTTCTTCTGGGAGGAGACACACTGATTGGGTGCTCTGGGACTGCGGTCATGACCAGAGAAGGCCGAAACGGAGGCTGCCAGACAAAGTCTGTGCAAGATCTGGCGTCATCGAAGGTCGTTGGCTGATTGCAAGCCCACTGGGCTTCAGATGAGGTGGGGTGGTGAACTGAGACGTTGAGTAACTAGGCACTTCAGCCAGCCCAGCCAGACCCTGTCATATTTCACAATGTTGGGTTAGGTTCATAGTCTGCCCAGATGAAATTCAAACTCAGAGTGACCCAAGTCGCTCAGGCACAGCTTCACGATGTTGCAGCAGCACAGTCTGCTTGGACTCAAGTTCACAATGTCACAGAGGCACAGTATGCTTGGCAGAAATTTACTGTGTTGCAGCGTCACTGGCTGCTTATCGGGAGAGACTATTCTTCATCCCCTAGAGCACGCAGATGGCTCTCTGTTACCTTCCTGGGTGGATGGACCCTCAAGCTCCATTTCTCGCTGCTTCTGGCTCAGCCCGGACATTCACACCTTCTACAGGGTAGACACGTTTTTTCCTTCTCTCAGCACGCAGGTTGGCCTCTAGGTGCTTAAGAAGAGGGGGAAGCTTCTTCCTTCCCGGTCAGAATCCAGATGGTGTCTTCACCTCTGGCAAGCTGGTTGTCAGGCATTCACCAGCTCTGGTTCCAAGCAGGCCCTCTGAGTATTCTACAGTGGTCAAAGACAACTTGGGACTGAAACCACAAGTGGGTCAGTGGCTCCCATTTTTAAACAGTCAAAACAGTCTGGGGATGTGAATTCTGTCTGTGCTTCTAGGATCGGGTTAGTTATTTTTGCATCTGGCCTCTGTTTGCTAAACATAAGCTTTGTGTAGAGTGAAGCTCCTAATAGCAGGGTAGTCTCCAGCCTGGAGTACCCACAACAGAGGCACAAAGAGGTGTGAACATTCTGCACCTGGCTATCAACAGTCACACTGAACAGTGATAGGAAAGGGACACACAGATGCCCTCACCTAAAGAACCTTTCACACTCTGAACAAGAGACTGCAGCCTCACTCTTCACCCACACCATCTATTAAATGGTGGTGCACAGGAAGCGTAGTCAGCAGCACCTCTCAACATAAGGACCTAATTCCTCACTTCAGTGTCTAGGTCTCACCGCTCCTCTCCAGGAATGTCAGCAACACACTGCCAATGTCTGGGAAACAAGCTCACCTCCATCTTGTGCACAAGAACAGGCCAGGGGCCAAACCTGCAGGCATCCAATCCTCTGGTTAACAGATACATACAATGTATTTACCACACAGGGCACAAAAGATATTCATAACAAATACTTAGGATGCTAGCGCTACAATCTGGGATAACACACAGGAAAGGAACTTTGTAGGAGTGGGTCAGTAGGCCTTCACTCCAGTAATGTAGCTAAAAAGGTCAAACAAATTAATAGATAAAAACAATTCAAAATACTGAAGAAAAAACAAACATTTTATTCTCAAACCAACAACCACTATGCATGTGCACATGTAATCGTAACACTCGACACACTAAAGCTATCAATTATTAAAGTCCAATGGAGGTTGTTGGTTCTTTTTCCCTTTTATTACAGTGTATGGGGGGGGTGGATTAAAGGATGACTGGATAAGATTTTTTGTTACACAGGGATTCAAAAAAACAACACTGTAGAAGGTGTGTCCTTCCTCACAGAACTTACCTAGTGAACTTCAATAGCAACTCATTAGACTATTGGGGCACAGGAAAATGGAGAAATTAGGTAAAATCCTTTCCCACGCCTTTTCAAACAACTATCACATAACCTTGTTACTGCTGCTGCATTTCAGTACTGGCCCTTCTATAGACTAGAAGGCACACCAAGAAGTGTGGATTGTGGGCAGTGAGGTATTACACTAATCCGCCTTTCTGCGATCCCAAGAATGTCTCAAGAGTACGACAGAGTAACCCATTGGGGATGAGGCAACTCTCTCAAAGGGTTAGTCTGTATTTCATGAGACTAGCAATCGATTGGAATCTAAATCATTCCATTTGCTGACTGGAAAAAATACGGGAACTGAGAAGGAGAGAGGGCTATGCCTGCACAGGAAAGGGGAAAGAGCATGGAAGAGGGAGAGGGGGGTTATTGTGGTGGGACGGTGTTGTGTATTTCAGTGCCAAGTGCTCTACAGAAATGGATATTAAAGTCACAGTCTGGAGGTACCTCAAAAACGGAAAAGGTCAAGAACATAAATATTAGAAATAAATGGTTTGGGAAAAAACAATAGAAGCATTGGCAAAGTCAATAGGTCTCGCCTTTCTGACCTACTGGCTTAGCCAATGGTTTTCAGTCACACTGCACAGCATCCGGGATGCTGATTAACATGGCTAAAATACATTTTTTCATTTTTTTTTTTTTTTAAAGGTTTGAAGCGACTGCCTATGTGATTTTGTAAATCGAACAGATGATAGACGGAATGCTGAACAAACATTCCCCCCTACTCACAGATCTGGGTTTAATTCTTCATTTTTTTGCTCACCACCACACTTTGGACCCATTCATATGCAAAGCAGGCTTGACCCCGCTTCCCATGGAAATAATTCAGCCCAAACTGCCAGGCCAGGAAACAAGCTTCCTGGGACTGGTTTTGGGGTATCACCCCATATCAGCCAGGCTAGCTTGAATCCAGTGGCACAGTGAGCACGGGACCCACGTCTGGGCATACCCGGCGCACTTAGGGAAACCAAAGCAAAAATAACAAATGGTGAATGGCATACTGAACAAACCAAACATTCATCCCCAGTCACAGATGGATTAGTTACTTACCTGTAATCCTAGTGCTCTTCCAGGGGTATCCTCATCAAAGTCATAAGCACTAGAATATTCCCACCTTTGCGCGGGACCCCGGAAACACAATCATATATGTGATAAATATATAATTATAAAAGTAAATGCAGCCTTTCATAACCAGAGCTGAATAATGCTGTAAGGACTCCCCTGTACATCATAAATAAACTATGCAATATAAACAATATATCACAAAAAACAGGGAAGAAACAGCAGCAAAGCATGTTTGAAAACGGTTTTAATGCTTAGCATTTAGCCCAAAACCTCAGATAGGACTGAAAGCATTGACCGCTCACAGGCTGCATTGTAGAAAACCACAGCCTAGAAAGAGCAGAAAGCTAACTCTTAGCAACATAGGAAAACTGGCACCGTGCCTTTAAGGCAGCCATGACCCCTAGCTTCCCATCATGCCCCAGGGATGACAGTTTGAGGTTCTGTAATTCTCGAGTCTGACTCCATTTTGTTCTGTGCCACCATTTTGTGTTGCCCTCACGTAGGCCCGTGAAGGTAGCCTGGCGAATAAAGTGGCCTGGCCTTCTTAGTTCATGTATACATTAACTAGGTTTCTTTTTGACTCTGAAATTAACTGTAAGAAACTGACCTCTGCACCTGAAACTGACCCCTCAAAGCCAATTTCCCTGATCGATCTTTGTCTGAGATTGCCAATCAATGTTCAGGACATAGTTAACTTTTTAATTTTCCTTGTACATGCCTTATCTTGTTCAGCATTTGTTACCGTTTCTTTTTTTATGTTTCTTCATTACATGGGTTATGATTTCAATTATAGATTTGTCCGGCTTGTGGAGATTGAATTTGGGACATTCCTAATAATTAACTTTTGGGTTGGGATACTGTAAATTGAGTTTTTGTTATGTGACACTTTGTTTGAAAATGTACCTTATTGGCTAGAATTTTGTGCAGTGGGTGTACATTTATAATGTGAATATTGGGTATAAAAGAAGCCGTCTCGCCTTAGTAAAACGAGCAGTCTCCTGAGATTTTACACCGTGATGTATTTCTAGGATCACTGTTACTAGCTGCAGCTAATAAACTTGGTCTCTGATGCCATCCAGAAGTATTCCGTGTCTCTGTATACCAAGACAGGTGAACTCAAAGATCTTAGGCGTGCCCCTGACGCCGCTGGGTTAAACCCCGGTTCTTCAACTGGCGCCCAACGTCGGGCGACTTCAGCGGTACTGGTCCAAGCCCGAAGATTGTGAGGAGCCCCGTGAGGAAATTCTGGAGGACGGCCGCCACTTCATCGACCCCTGCATGTCTTCGTGGACCGAAGGTTTTTTCTGCGAGGCTTCCCCTTTCCGACGGCTGCGAAGGACTGCTGCCCTGACTGTCGCCCTGTCTTGGACCCTCTTGTGATGATTTGTAAGGCGAGACGTTAGACAGTCTTCTGGTGGCGTGACAGACATTTTGGTTAAGTATAAGTGGGTCGCTCCCACGACTTTGTTTTGTTTCTTGGTTTTGATTCGGCCATTGCAATAGTCGAAGCCGGGGGGTTCGTATATTTGCGAGTGTATCATTTTTGATAACTCCTTGAAGTTTGAAGCAAGACTAGTGAGATAAAAGATGCCTGGTTTTAGCAAATTTAGGAAATAGTTTTGTTGTAGTTGTAATAGGGATTCCCGATTGGAGGACTCGTGTCCGAAACCTCCGGTTGGAACTCCAGCTTATGAGATCTATTCAAAGCATGGTGTAGGTCCCATTACCTTTAATGCAGTATGGGTTGGTTAGACAAGGAAAGATGGTGTTTTACGATGGCCCCAACATGGTAGTTTTGAATCAGATGTTTTAGATAACCTAGAAGTTGCGATATTTAAGAAGAAAGCCTGGCCGGCGATGTTTGACTCTTTCCGCCTTTGGCGTAAGGAAGCCAAACAGCAAGAAATTAAGCAAGCTAAGAGATATAGGAAGGAAAGGAATATATCGGTAATGCAAGCTGCTAGGCAGTTTAAGGAAGATGAAGAAGATCGTGCGATTGAAGTGTCAGATAGACAACATTGCATGGCCATTGACAAATGTTACCCGGCTTTGCCACCTCCCCTTTCAAATGTGACTGTAGACCCTGAAAAGGATCCTTTGATGTCACATTTACTGAGATTACCACCCCCTTATGTGCAGGGTGCTACTGCACCTCCGTTACCTCCAGTTGTTGCACCCCTTGTTGTCGTTCAACCCCCTGTTGTTGTTCAGCCACCCATTGCTTCACAGGTGGTTCTTCCTACTCCGGCGCAGCCCCCTCCAGGGCCGCCAGCCTTGCCACCAGCCTTGCCTCAAACTCCTTTGCCTTAAACTCCTTTATCTTCGACTTCTCTTATTTCTGTCCCTACGTCTCTGTCACCTCAAAACACTTTGTCTCCTGTCCTCATGTCAACTTCTTCTCCTTCTGCTCGGCAACGAATGACTGAGACCGTCACTAGTCTTTTGTCTCCTTTCTTTGGGTCACTGAATATGACCCCTGTTTCTGAACGTAAGCAGAGACGTAGTCAGCTCCCTGGTCCCGAAGAGCGGGCAGTGTTAGATCTCCTTGCTCGTAGATGGGTTTCGAATACCTCCAAGTACAGTCCACAAGTGGTTATGGATATCTTCCTGCAGTGGGAGGCACCAAAACAAAGGTATGTTTTTGATGTCATGTGTACCTTCCTTCGTCAGGAGTGGGAAGATAATGAGTTGGGTTCAATTTCACTGGAATTGCTTAATGTTCAGTCTGAATTTGCTAAAGGGACGATAGTGGGTTCCGATGTTGAGGAAGCGGTAGAGACACTACTCACTTTTAGGTCTAGACTTTCACCTCAGTCATTGTCCGAACCTGACCCTTCTATTAGGAGAAAAGTGAAGCAGTATCCTATGTGAGAGGTTCCCCCTGTATGGAGAGAGGCAGTTGTGGCTGATGCCGCTCATGGTATTGCGGCTGCACCGGCTCATTTTCAGCGAGTGTGGGTGCATGTCCCTTGGAAGAGGGCTGAGGTCCTGGCTCTTAAGCAGACTTTGCCTGACCCCCGTAAAAATCCTGCTGGTTATTATACGGAGTTGTCTCAGACAGTTGATGCGTGTGTTATGAATTTAGCTGACATAGATATGTTGATGGGTAATGTAGTTCCTCAACCCTTGTGGGCGAAGATCCGTCACGAGGATCACGCGCCAGAGTTAGGAGATACGTGGGTTAATATTACTGCTGCAGATGGTCGGCAGGTAGGAGGTGCCAAACCTGAACCCTTAGTTGCAGAACTACCTGGTAGGATTATTAATTTAATGAAAACTATGATGCCTCCTCTGCGGGTGAATTGGGACAAGTTAGCAGCATGCAAACAAAAGAAAGACGAGAGTGTGTCTGATTTCTTCACTAGGTTTGAGGAAACAATAATTGATCATAGTGGCCAGGATATGAGTACAGAACATGGTCAGAGGTTGTTTGCAGATAAGTTTGTTTTTAATTTAATTCCTGAACTTTCTAATAAGTTAAAGGACTCAGAGTTCATGGGCTGTTTCTTCTTCGGCTCAGATATTGGCTACTGCACAATACTATGAGAATAGAGATAAAGATGAGAAGGATAAAGTAGAGAAGAAGACTAGAGAATTAAAAACGAAAGTTCTTCTGCAGCAGGCTTATCCGCCTCGCCCTAATCAGCGTCAGTTTCAGCAACCTTCCCAGTTTCAGCAACCCCCACAGTTTCAGAAACTGTTGCAGAAGCCTGAGTCTTTTGCTCCGCGACTCCCGCTAGGCCCTAATCAGTGGGCTTATTGTAAAGAAGAAGGTCACTTCAAGAATAGCTGCCCGGGGGGAGGTGCCAAGATGGCGATCGGGACGGCAGCGTAGGCTCCCGGCTCCATGAACCTCCACATCCCGCACAGATATCCTGCATGAGATCCTTAGCCTGCGCTACATGCCCGTGTTGGTGGTTGAGAGCGGCGACCGATCGTGTGCTTCTGAAGTCTCTGGCGGCGGTACCGCCGGAGAAATGTTCATTTGAAGTTTGCGGCCTGTGCAACCCTGGAACCGGGACCTCGGGTGGACAACATGGCCGGGTAGCAGTTCAATAACAGCGGCCATTGGTGACCGGGTGGAGTCGGAATACCGGAGCGGTGCGAATATTGGCATGAATTTCGCTGTGGTCATTCCTGCCACTGAGCGTAGCGGAACGAGTGCATGCCCGAGGTGGCAATTCCAAGATTCTTCGGTAATTGCCTGAGCCCTCGCCAGTGAGCTGCTCGGACGCTGCCTGTAACTCGTCCCGATTTTCGCGGGTACTGGTCCAGGGTGAGGATGGCTGTTACCTGTGACCACACACTGGACACATATTTTGCCTGCCCCCGGAACCCTGTTTGCAGTGACATGGAACTGGATGCGCTTGTGCCTGAGTCCCGGTCCCAATCTGGGGTGGAACTACCCTGCGGCCATCTTGATAGGATGGAGTCTTATCATCCTGTGTACTGGGTCTCAGCAAGATTGGGAGTGTGTGGCGAAGAGGAGCGTAGCGGACCGGGCGCGGGGAGCTGTGCTGGGGTACGGTGACCTTCTCGAAGCTCTCGGTGCCCTTCATTCCACCCTGGTTCACGGCGCCCGGGTATTGGGGAGAAAGCTTGATGGTATCGCGTCAGCGTCGGAACAGTTGCGATCTGCCTGTCCCCAGGTACACAAGTATTTGTTTCACTTTACACAGGAGGAAAGTGTCGTGGCCGCCCCTGTGAATAAGGGAAAGCTGGAAACTTCGGACAATGTGGCAGCGTGTGGTCGGCTGGCTGTGGGTTTGGTCTGTTCCGGAGGTTTTAGATTTGAGCAGAAGGTGGTGACTTTGTCCCACGCACGGCCTCCGGCGACCCAGGCAATATTCAAGCAACGGTCGCCTGCTCTGGCTGATTCCTCCTTCCTGGACCTTGTGTGCAACGCATGTCCTGGGGCAGTACCGGGAAAGATGATCCTCCATGATGATGACTGTGTTGGTATTCAGCGACGTCCGCACTACATGTGTGTGTCGCTTTCTGGTCTTTTTTGGACGCTCCTCTTCCTCGTCACATTAGACATGGCAATGGGTCGAGGGGTATGCATTGGTGGATTCGCAAAGAGAGGCCAAGGATAAGGCTGATCCTTCAGAGGCTGTCATTTAATAGGCGGGCGGGCACGGGGGATGCGTGCTCTCACGGCACAACTAATAGTGTAGTAGGTGAATAATGCTCCCCATTTCTCTTTGACATGGTCGATTTTTGTTGTTTACTGTTTACCTTGGGGAGGAACATATTGTGCGGGAGGGAGAAGCCGGGGGCATGTTTGAAGGCCCTCCTCCAGTTTATTAATAATCTCTCCATTTCCCCGTCAGGTGGGGTTTCCTTTCTTTCTCCTTTTTCCCTGTATCTTCTATATTTCGGGTCTGGTTCTGGGGCGACAGGCACACTGCTGGGGGGGAGCCGTAGCCATTTGCAGGGGTGCAGGGTGGGGGGTTGGGGGAGGGGATTTTTTAGTTTTTACTTTGTTTCTATGGCCTCCTTTTTCTTCTCTTATCCTTCTTTGTCTTTTCTTTTCTGGGGTCAGTACGGTAGGTTTCCTTCGCTGTCAATCACTGCTTTTTCATCTGTGCCTCAATTTCCGTGGTGTTTTCTGGGTCTTAGGGCAGGGGACTGCAGGCGCAATTGCTCGTGATATTCCTCCACATCCTGAACCTCCTGTTTCAGAGCCATTGACTTGATCGATTGCTGTTTATTGTTGACGTTTACTATTCTGCCTGCCATTTTTCGCTCCTGGGAAATTGTTTGGCACCTGATCCTTCCATTCTCTATTATAAAATGAAAACCTTTTATATCCTGGTTTCCTACTAGCGCTGTTCAGTGGCCAAGAGTATACTAGCATGGAGAATCTGCTCCCCGAGGTGCTGCATGTGATTAAAATTTGCTTTCTGTTACTCTAACTGCTTAGCGGCCGGCCCCGGGGGTTGTAGGCCCATACTTGTCTTTGGTTGAAATGTCAATAAAGGTTTAAAAAAAAAAAAAAAAAGAATAGCTGCCCGATCTTGCTACAGCGTGCGAATGGTATGTCTGGTCTGAGAGGTTGTGGTGGTTTCCAACAAGTACCTAGGGGTAGGGGACGTGGTACGTTTCCCCAGAATGAACGTTCCTTTTCCCCTCAGAATTCTATGAATTATTTTGACCCCAACAGAATGGTCCGACCATCCAGTCCGCTCAGTACTACACTGATGATTATTATGTTGGAAGTGAGAGTGCTGGTTTTAATGATAGTTAGGACAGCCATGGGCAAAGGGAGGGAGTAGTGTCAGTTCCAGTAGACCAGAGTGGACCTTATGTTGAAGTGATTACATCAGGTGTGGCAGAATCTTTTCTTTTGGATACAGGTGCAGCAAAGAGTTCTATCATGCACTCTAAACTCCCCAGCGCACCTTTGTCGGGCTTGACTGTTTCAGTAGGATTTTCTGGCGCCCCAGTTCGTAATCCGGTTTCTTGTCCTTTGCCCCTTTCTATTGGTCCCTGTGAATTGGAGGCTGCCCTTATTCTAACGACGGGCTGTGGCGAGAATCTGTTGGGTTTGGACTTGTTGAAAAGATTGCATGCAACATTACATTGTTCTCCTTCGGGAGTACATCTTACGGTGGGTAAGACAGTGATTTCCCCGATGTATCTGTCTAAGGATCGCCTTCAACTGGAACTGCGTTCTCTCCCTGATACACTTTGGGCTACAGGTCCCAATGATGTTGGTCTCTTGCAGATTCCACCCTACGTTGTTACCCTTAAGTTGAATGCTAAATTACCTCGCATTCCCCAGTACAAAATTTCCAGTGATGGCGAAAGAGCTTTTTTTAGCGATTATCTATGATTTGGTTGAGAAAGGTGTGGTTGAAGAAACGAGAGGTAATGTGTGTAACACTCCTGTTCTGCCTGTCCTTAAGCGTACTACCTCTTCTCAGCCACCTGTGTATCGGTTTGTGATCTACCTTCGAGAGGTCAATAAGATCGTTGTGCCACAGTTTCCTGTTGTCCCGGACATTACTGCTTTATTGACTATGATCCCTGCCCCAGCTGGTTGGTTTTCTGTTACTGTTCTGAAGAATGCCTTTTTCAGCATTCCTATTGCTGAAGAGAGTAGGGATATTTTTGGCTTCTCTTTAGGAGGCCGAAGCTTTCGGTTTAAACGAGCTCCTCAAGGTTATTGTGACAGTCCTTCTATCTATAGTCAGGCTTTGAAAACACAGCTTGATACCTTTCCTCTGCCTCCTGGTGCTACTCTTATCCAGTATGTTGATGATCTTTTGGTTGCTGCTGACTCTGAGGACATTTGTGAAGAAGTTACTTGTGGACGGTTCGGACAGACGACTTAGGACACGGCGTCTAGTAAGTGAGGGTTTTATTTGCGGAAGTACAATTCTGTGCTTTCTATCCAGGTTCTGGCGGCTCTTCCCCAAGGGGTCTGGTTTCTGGTTCGCCTCGGACTTGATTGGCCAATGGACGGGACCCGGTTGTGGACGTCAGAGGACTCCCGATGCCGGCCTCACCAATATAGGTGAGACAAAAACAACAAAGGCTGAGATCAGTAGGATGATTACGATAAGGAAAGACCAGGGCCAAGGACGTGAAGGGTACACTCCGGTGCTCTCGTGTCAACCTCCTATCTACACGACCGGTGTGCTCAGGAAAGGTAGTGCAAGTGAAGGGGAGGGCAGAAAGGATCAAGTGCTAGGAGTATTTACAAGTGCGGACGGCGAGAGGCATTTAGGTTCTTTCTCAGCCTTCTCCCTCCTCCCGACCCAGCCCGTGAAACGGTCACGCACCTGGGTCAGCCACGCTCCTCTGTGGGCGCGGCTCGTCTCCGACCTCTCCGTCGCTCTCCTTCTTCCGCTCCGGTGTAGCCACACACCACGGGTCTGTCTGCCTCCGCTCTTATTGGGTGTTCGTCAACCACGTCATAGTTGTGGGCGTGAGCACCAGGGAGCGGATTCCAGTTAAAGGGGAAGACGTCCATGGATGTTTCTTCTGTTGCTGTCTCTCTCCAGTCGGCTTCCTGCAAATCACAAATAACACTGTCCGTGACCTCCGGCACCTCCCACCAGTCCGCCCCATGCAGTCCGGTGTCCCCGCTCGCCTTGAGACACTCCTCCACCACCGGATTCTCCCGATCGGGGAGAGGAAAGGTCCGGGACAAGGAGTCCGCGCTGGCGTTCTCCTTTCCCTTTCGATGTTTCAAGGTAAAGAAAAAGGGTTGGAGGGAGAGAAACCAACGGAGAACCCTGGGATTGTTGGAGAGGTTCTGGCTCATCCACTGGAGGGGTGCATGGTCAGTATAGAGGAGGAAGGGACGGCCCTCTAAGTAGTAACGCAACTTGTCGGTAGCCCACTTGATCGCCAGACACTCGCGTTCAATGGTGGGGTACCGCACCTCCCTAGGGAATAGCTTCCTGCTGATGAAAACTACTGGATGCTCCACCCCCTCCCCCGTTTCTTGAGATAACACGGCTCCCAACCCGTGATCCGACGCATCAGTGTGCAAAATGAAGGGGCGAGAGAAGTCAGGGGAGGTTAACACTGGACTCGAGGTGATGGTCTGCTTCAGCGAGTCAAAGGCCTGGACCATCTGTGTGGTGGGTCGGTGGAAGACCTGGGGGCTCACATGTTTCTGCAGGGTATCAGTTAGAGGGCTGGCCACTTCAGCGAAGTTGGGTATAAAGCGCCTATAATACCCAATCAACCCCAGAAAGGCTCTCATCTCCTTTTTGGTGGAAGGGAAGGGGGTATCTGTGATAGCTTTAACCTTTTCGCTTTGTGGGGCTATAAGGCCATGACCTAAGACGTACCCTAAATACTTAACTTTTTGGAACGCCATCTGGGACTTTTTGGCATGGATATGTAGGCCGGCGTTTCTTAGTGCCAAAAAGATGGTGTGTAGATGTTGGAGATGCGTGTTCCAGTCCGGGCTGAATATCACAATGTCGTCAACGTAGGCTGACGAAAAGGACTGGTACTTTTGCAGGACGGTATTCATGAGTCTCTGAAAGGTGGCCGGGGCGCCATGCAACCCGAAGGGTAGAACCGTAAATTCAAACAAGCCATCGGGAGTCGAGAACGCCATTTTTTTCCGATCCTCCTCTCTTAAGGGTACTTGCCAGTACCCTTTCGTTAGGTCGATGGTCGAGATGTAAGTGGCGTCTCCTAGTTTCTCAATCAGCTCATCGATGCGAGGAATGGGATAGGCATCGAATGAGGAGATACCATTCAGTGCCCGGAAGTCCATGCAGAATCTTATGCTGCCATCGGGTTTAGGCACCATCACTATGGGTGAGGACCACTCACTCCTGGAGGGTCTGACCACACCCAACCGCAGCATCTCCCGGATTTCCTGTTGTACTGCTTGTCGTCGTGCCGCGGGGATCCTATAAGGACGTAGTTTGACGACCTTTCCCGGGGTTGTCTCTATTTTATGTTCGGTGAGATGGGTGCGACCTGGTAGGTCCGAAAATATGGGAGCGTGGGTTTGTAGGACCTTCATGAGCTCGGTCTTCTCCTTTGGGCTTAATTCGTCGTTGATCGGTAGGTGTTGTAAAGTATCTCCTTCTTTCCCCTTGTTGGGAAGGGATAGGGAGGCGGTCTTTGGAGGAGGTCCTATCCATTTCTTCAACATATTCATATGATACACCTGGGTTCGACTGGGTGACAGCTGTAATTTGTATGTAGTCTTCCCAATGGCTTCAATGACTCGGAAAGGACCTTTCCATTCATTCTTCAATTTGTTCATGCTGTTAGGAAGTAAGACCAGGGCCCAATCGTTCACGGCCAAGGTCCGCCACTTCTTTCCTCGATTGTAATAAGCGGCCTGTTTCTCTTGGCTTTTGGCCAGATTAGAATAAGCCAAATCTCTGAGTTTCCCGAGTTTTGTTTTTAAGGTTTGGGTATACTCTAACATCTCTCTCGTATCCAGCATCTCCTCCTTCTCCCAGGCTTCCTTGGTCATCTCTAGGAGACTGCGAGGTCTACGTCCGTACAATAGCTCAAAGGCAGAGCATCCAAGGCTACTCTGTACCTGGCTTCGGATGACGTATAAGGCCAAGGGTAATAGCCTATCCCACTCTGGTCCTTCCACCTCCAACATTTTCTTGAGCATGTTATTCAGAGTACCGTTATACCGCTCGACCAGACCGTCCGTCTGGGGATGGTAAACTGACGTACGGATGTGGCGGAGATCCAGTAGGCGACATACCTCTTTCATGAGTCTAGAGACGAACGGGGTTCCCTGATCCGTTAATATTTCTTTTGGGAACCCCACTCTGGAAAATAGCTCCAAGAAACAGTCGGCGATGTTGCGGGTGTGGGGGGTCCTTAAGGGGAAGGCCTCGGGGAAGCGAGTGGCGTAATCCACTATCACCAACACGTATAAGTGGCCTTTTTTTGTCCGGGGTAAAGGGCCTATGAGATCCATCCCGACCCTCTCAAATGGAGTCCCTATTATGGGTAAGGGCTGTAAAGGGACACCCGGTGGCCTGTGGGTGTTCCTTTTCTGGCAAATCTCACATGCCTGACAATGGTTTTTAACGTCTTGGTATATCCCTGGCCAGTAAAAATGACGTAGTATGGTTTGGGTTGTCTTTTCTGTGCCTGTATGTCCTGCCAGAAGGTGTGCATGGGAAAAGAACATTATCTGTTCCCTAAAGGGTGTGGGTACCAGTAGCTGGTGGGTGTCTGACGGAGACGCCTGTCTGTATAAGAGCTCTGACTTAATGATGAATCTGAGGTACCCCGGAGAATCTGTATCTGCTGAGCTGTGGGCTTGTTCCCATGCATTGTATAGGGTAGCGTCGTTTGCTTGGGCGAACTTGAAACTACGGTCCGTAAGCCATGGTTCGGGGGTTAACAAGGCCGATGATGGTGGGGACAGCTCTTCGCTCTTTGGCCTACCTTGCCCTGGGGTATGGAGTACCCGTCGGAACATCTCCAAAAAGTCTGGGTTGTCTGTGCCTATAATGAGGTCTTCTGGTAGGTTGTCCAAGACCCCCACCCTTATGTGTGTTTTCCACCCCTTCCCTGGATGTATGAGGGAGATAACAGCCACTGGGTAAGGTTTTACATCGCCATGCACACACCTAATGTGTACGGTGGCCTCGGGGACTAGTTGTTTAGGAGATACCCATGTTCCCTGTATCACCGACTGCTTACACCCAGAGTCTAAGAGGGCTTTTAGGGTGTTACCGTTTACCTGCACACTCACATGGAAAGCCGTCCCCATCTCCGCCGTATAGAGAATGGACTTGGGTATGTACCCCACCTCCATTGGCTCTTCCGTTGGTCTCTTTTTTTGGCACACACGGGCTATATGGCCCCACTCCCCGCACTCGAAGCATTGGGTACCCTTCAACCCAGGTATTTCGAGCCGTAGCTGTCGGGTCTTTGGCGGCTCCAGGGATTTTGGTCTCCGTTCCACTCGGTAGGGACTACTACGAGTCTTTTCCCCTTCTGTCCCGAATCCCTTAGGTTGCGCTCGGGAAAAGGTGGTAGCCATTTCCACTGCCTGTTGTATGGTCAGGTGACTATGTTGCCTTAACCACCTTTGGGTGTGATACGGTAGGGCCTCGAGATATTGTTCCAAGTAGATCTTTTCCATGATCTCCTCCTTGGAACTTACTCCGGGGGTCAACCATTTATCGGCAGCCATTTTTAGCCGGAAGAAGAGCGTTTTGGGGTTTTCCCCGGGACCCCCTTTCTCCTTCCGGAATCGCACCCTATACGCCTCCGCATCTAGTCCCAGATGATCCAATATGATACCTTTAATGGTCCCATAAGGTGTGTCCCCGTTGGCGTTAGCCACCTGATACGCCGACTGGGCTTCCCCTATCAGGAGTGGAGCCAGGAAGAAAGGCCATTTTTCCAAGGGCCAACTACATGCACGGGCCACCCTCTCGAAGTTGGTGAGAAAGGCATCTGGGTCCTCACCAGGGATGTATTTCTGCAAGGACAGCCCAGAAGGGGTATGGTGGCTAGGACCCCTAGGTTCCCGTACAACACCGGCCTGGGGTTCGGTTATCGCTTTTTGCAGTCCTTCTAGCTGGGCTGCGATCGTGTCCTTGAACACCTCACGGTCCGCACTAGTGGAGGCCATTTGTCGCTCCACCGCCCATTCTAACTTCTCTTGTCCTTTGATCATATGTTGAACTAATGCATCCATCTTCACCGTACAGATGGTCGGGTCAGTGCCCGCATTCTCCACCACTGTGGACGGTTCGGACAGACGACTCAGGACACGGCGTCTAGTAAGTGAGGGTTTTATTTGCGGAAGTACAATTCTGTGCTTTCTATCCAGGTTCTGGTGGCTCTTCCCCAAGGGGTCTGGTTTCTGGTTCGCCTCGGACTTGATTGGCCAATGGACGGGACCCGGTTGTGGACGTCGGAGGACTCCCGATGCCGGCCTCACCAATATAGGGGAGACAAAAACAACAAAGGCTGAGATCAGTAGTATGATTACGATAAGGAAAGACCAGGGCCAAGGACGTGAAGGGTACACTCCGGTGCTCTCGTGTCAACCTCCTATCTAGACGACCGGTGTGCTCAGGAAAGGTAGTGCAAGTGAAGGGGGGGGCAGAAAGGATCAAGTGCTAGGAGTATTTACAAGTGCGGACGGCGAGAGGCATTTAGGTTCTTTCTCAGCCTTCTCCCTCCTCCCGACCCAGCCCGTGAAACGGTCACGCACCTGGGTCAGCCACGCTCCTCCGTGGGCGCGGCTCGGCGAAACGTGGGTGCGGAGTCCTCCCTTCTCCGACTTCTCCTTCGACGTAGTCTCTCCCGTCTCCGACCTCTCCGTCGCTGTAATCCCTCTCGTCTCCGACCTCTCCGTCGCTCTCCTTCTTCCGCTCCGGTGTAGCCACACACCACGGGTCTGTCTGCCTCCGCTCTTATTGGGTGTTAGTCAACCACGTCATAGTTGTGGGCGTGAGCACCAGGGAGCTGATTCCAGTTAAAGGGAAAGACGTCCATGGATGTTTCTTCTGTTGCTGTCTCTCTCCAGTCGTCTTCCTGCAAATCACAAATAACACTGTCCGTGACCTCCGGCACCTCCCACCAGTCCGCCCCATGCAGTCCGGTGTCCCCGCTCGCCTTGTGACATTACTCTTTCTTTGTTATGCCATTTGTCTGACCTTCATCACAAGGTTTCACCTTCTAAGTTGCAGTATTGCCGCCAAGAGGTGACCTACTTAGGTCATCTCTTGTCGAAGGAGGGAAGACGATTGACCCCAGAACGTATTCAAGCAATTGCTCAAATGTCTGTACCACGTACACAGAGAGGTGCGTGCATTTTTAGGCATTACATCTTATTGTAGACAGTGGATTCCAAATTTTTCTCTGTTAGCGAAACCTCTGTTGGCACTTACTCTTAAGGATACACCACACCCTCTTCCCTGGACAGAGGAATGTCAGAAGAGTTTTATGGATTTACGAACTGCACTGTGTTCTGCTCCTGTGTTAGGTACTCCTGACTATAGTAAGCCTTTTACACTCTATGTGCATGAGAGAGAAGGTTGTGCGTCGTCAATGTTGGCACAACAATTTGGAGACAAGCAGCGCCCATGTGCGTATTTTTCAGCTACTTTAGATCCGGTAGCTAGGGCGTTGACTAGTTGTCTAAGAGCTACAGCGGCAGCGGCTGTTTCTATCCGACAGTCTGCTGGTTTGGTATTGGATAATACATTGATTGTGATGGTCCCACATGCAGTGGATACCCTATTGAATAGAACGAAGACTCAACATCTTACCAGTGCGCGTTTGTCAGGTTATGAGTTGACGCTTTTGGCTAGCCATGTGCACATCAAGCGGTGCAACACATTGAATCCAGCTACATTGTTGCCGATTTTTGTACAGACAGATGCTCAGGAACAGCATGACTGTTTTCTCCGGACAGAGGAGGAAACGAAGGGTAGAGTTGATCTGAAAGATACTCCTCTTTCGAATCCTGATGGTACCCTATGGGTAGATGGTTCGTGCTTTAAGCTTCTGAATGGAGAGACGACTGCAGCATATGCTGTTACAACTTTGCACACGATTGTTGAAACAGCACGTATTGCACAGAATTCAGCACAAGCAGCGGAGTTGATAGCATTGACTAGAGCGTGTGTGTTGTCAAAAGGAAAGAGTGAATGTTTATACTGATAGCTAATACGCATTTGGCGTGGCTCACAGTTGGTCGCTTGTGGAAAGAGAGGATTTCTTACTTCCCAGGGTACGAAAATTCAGCATGGACAATTAGTGAGTGAACTTCTTGAATCACTTACTTTGCCGACCCAAATTGCGATAGTGAAGTGTAGTGCGCATAAGAAGGTTACGGATGATGTGGGTCAAGGGAATGCGTTTGCAGATGAAGTAGCGAGAGAAACGGCGAAAGATGTGACGAGTCGGATGTATGTTGCAGGTTCTGCCAGATGGGTTGTGGAAGGAGGAATGTGTGAAGATACAACAGAAAGTGTGAAGATGATTCAGGCAGAAGCTACTGAGAAAGAATGGAGTATGTGGAGAGAGAGTACGGGAAGGTTGGATTCAACAGGCTGTTGGGCTGAGTTGTCAGAGCACCAGCGATGGTTGTTGCCGGATGCATATGTACTTCCGGTGGTTACTATGGCTCATGGGTTGGCTCACATTAGTTCAAAAGGGATATGTAAGTTGTTGGCTCCGGTATGGCAGAATGGTGGAATTCCTAAGTGTGCTGAGAATTTGGTTAAACACTGCATGATTTGCTTGATGCATAATCCTGGAATGGGAACCCCAACTCCAGCGGGTCATTTTGCTCCTCCAATGTATCCGTTCGAGGTGTTGCAGATAGACTATATTCATATAGAAAGATGCAATAACTTGAAGTATGTCCTTGTGGTTGTTTGTGCCTTTTCCAGATGGATAGAGGCCTACCCCCTAAAGGATAATACTGCCCTGTCTACAGCCAAGGTTTTGCTCAAAGAATTCTTTCCCAGATATGGCTTGCCGAGGATGGTATGGAGTGATAATGGAAGTGAATTCGTGGGTCAGATTATGAAGAAAGTATGTGCGGGTCTGGGTATTAACCAGAAATTTCACGCTGCGAATCACCCCCAGTCAGCAGGCCTGGTTGAGTGCTATAATGGCACTCTGAAGCTGAAGTTGGCCAAGGTGCAAGCGAGCTCTGGTCTTACATGGCCCGATGCCTTACCATTGGCACTTTTTTCCACGAGAACGACAGTACATTCTCGCGTGGGACTTAGCCCATACGAGATTGTTTTTGGACGCCCGGGGAATGTCTGGGGTGTGCCGAGGCCTAAGAAGTACAGTGATATCGAGTACCCTATGTTGGTTGACTACTTACATGATTTGACTGCTAAATTGCGTGTTCTTCACCAACAGGTCCATGACACTTTGCCTTCAGTTTCTGTAGACGCAGGCCACACGATTCAACCTGGCGACTGGGTTCTAACCAAGAATTTTCAGAGGTCAAAGAACTTGGAACCAAGATGGCCCGGTCCATACCAAGTCCTGTTATCAACTCGGACTGCTATTAAGGTGTTCGGCAAGAAAAACTGGGTACATGGTACCCATTGTAAGGAGATACCTTTGCCCTTACCGTACGATAAGTGGGTCCGGGAAGGTGTTGCCGATTCCGAGAGTGAAAGGGTTCCGAGATTTGTACCTTTTAGCGATGCACATCTGGAATGGACTCAGTCAGAACGTGTGGATGATAAAGTCTTGCAAGAAGCTGTGCCGCCGTGTTTGAGACTTGATACTACGCACCCAGAGACACTTTCAGGATCAAACTGTGCCTGGTAAAGAACGCTACAACTTAAGGTCTAAAAAAGGACAAATAAAATTTGAATTTTTTTGTGAATTACACTCTTTCAGACAAGAGACTATTTTTCTTTTTCGAACCACCATCCGGGTTCAGCTGCAGGGTCGCGGTATAAGAACTTAAGGGGTGGCCCGCGTATTGACGAAAGGTCTGCGGTTCTAGGGACGTCTAGGACGCCTGGACGCACACTTGAGAGAAGAAGGAAAATTGCCGCGAGCAGCACGTTAGAGGATGGAGTCTGTTGTAACTGAAAGAGATGTTGAGAGAATAGATCTTAAGACAAGATTTTGTACATTGATACATAGCAAATGTTTTATAATATTGTGCTTTTTGATGTTTTTAAGTATCACATTAGCTTGCGTGGGTTGGACCGTCTATACTACACAACAGACATCTGCACCCACTTCCCAACCTATGCTTTCTTTCACTACTGTTTCTTTGCACCCGTTTTATACGTTGCCTGAACATGAACAGACAAGGAGATCAGAATTTGTCAACAACTCGTTTATACAGTTGTTGCATCAACATCAGTTAGTAGTAAATACCACTAATTGTTGGGTTTGTGGTCTTATGCCTCATACGACAGATAAAGGTATGCCATATTTGGTTTTGCCTTTTTCTTTTAATGGGTCTGTGTGGGCTTTGCAGACCATGTTTATCTATGGAAATGAGGTACACCCCTTACGTTTCCTTAAAGATAACTCGAGCAATAGTGCCTTAATAAGGGGAATAGTAGCTATGATCCGAGATATTGATGCATATAATGCTATCCCTAAGGATGAGGTGCAGGCTTACGTTGGTTGGAACGTGACTGGATATAGTACCAGTTTGACAGAGAAGGAGAGACGAAAAAGGTCTCCCCCCTATTTGGATTGTACCCCATCAAGGCCACTTTTGTTTTCAAGGTAATGGTCGGAATCCGAAAGCTCAGCTAGGTAAGAGTGTGTGTGCTCAAACCTATGTCTATTCATCTCGGACTTCTCCACCGTTTGTGCCAGCTAAAGGCACATATTTTGTTTGTCATGACAGAGCCTATACATGGTTGCCACCTGATTTTTCAGGAATGTGTTATGTGGCATTTCTACTTCCCCCTACATACACTACCATATCTCGTTCTATGATAGTCTGAAGCAGTAGAGGTGTCTTCAATAAGGAAGATACCGCAGCACACGAAGTAGGAGATTTCTTCAAGGGCTTTTTGCCCTTTTGGGGTCCTATGATCAATAGTAGGCATATTCGACAGCTTGTCCGCGTTGTTGAAGCTACTATTAATGAGACAGCAGGTGCTCTTAGTAATGTTACAGCTGAGCTTCAAGCGGACCGCCTTATGACTTTGCAGAACCGTATGGTATTAGACATCATACTTGCAGATCGAGGAGGAGTATGTAAATTGATTGGACCCAGTTGCTGTGTTTACATACCAGATAATGCCCCTACAGTGTACCAAGCCATCTCTAGGTTGTATAAAATCTCTGAGTCTATCCATGTAGACGAAGGAGACTGGTCATTGACGGGATGGTTTAGGGGACTGCTGTCCAATTGGGGATGGAAGATTTTGACATTCCTTGGTATGGTTTTAACCATCCTTTTCTCTTGTTGTCTTTGCATCCAGTGTGGTCCCGCCATTTGTAGTCTTTGTGCTACTATGTGTGTTCGGAGACCTGTCCCGAGAGAAGTAGAGAATAATAAGATGATGCTACAGCAACACCTTGATGACCTAATGAATATCGACATAGACCTAGATTCAGATTAACATGAGTCTTAGGTTATTACCTACGTAATGGCAAAAGGAGGGTCTGAGGTTCTGTAATTCTCGAGTCTGACTCCATTTTGTTCTGTGCCACCATTTTGTGTTGCCCTCACGTAGGCCTGTGAAGGTAGCCCGGCAAATAAAGTGGCCTGGCCTTCTTAGTTCATGTAGACATTAACTAGGTTTCTTTTTGACTCTGAAATGAACTGTAGGATACTGACCTCAGCACCTGAAACTGACCCTGCAAAGCCAATTTCCCTGATCGATCTTTGTCTGAGATTGCCAATCAATGTTCAGGACATCGTTAACTTTTAGTTTCCTTGTACATGCCTTACCTTGTTCAGCATCTGTTACAGTTTCTTTTTTTATGTTTCTTCATTACATGGGTTATGCTTTCAATTATAGGTTTGTCCGGCTTGTGGAGATTGAATTAGAGACATTCCTAATAATTAACTTTTGGGTTGGGATACTGTACATTGAGTTTTTGTTATGTGACACTTTGTTTGAAAATGTACCTTATTGGCTAGAATTATGTGCAGTGGGTGTACATTTAGAATGTGAATATTGGGTATAAAAGGAGACGCCTCGTCTTAGTAAAATGAGCAGTCTCCTGAGATTTTACACCGTGATGTATTTCTAGAATCACTGTTACTAGCTGCAGCTAATAAACTTGGTCTCTGATGCCATCCAGAAGTATTCCGTGTCTCTGTATACCAAGACAGGTGAACTCGAAGATCTTAGGCGTGCCCCTGACGCCGCTGGGTTAAACCCCGGTTCTTCAAGTTTGGTCAGTTGTTCTTTGCGATGACACAAAGCCATAACACAAAGAGTTGACAATTCCCTTAAAAATAAGGATCCTTTGCCCGGGGAGGCGGGAGGGTTGCTTATGACTTTGATTTGGATACCCCTGGAAGACAACTAGGATTACAGGTAAGTAACTAATCCTTCTCTTCCAGGGGATCCTCATCAATAGTCATAAGCACTAGAATAGAATAGCGAGCCTCACCTCATCCGCTGCGGGCAAAGGAAAAATAATAATCATTAACAATCCAGCTCAGACAACTAAACTTGATAATTCAGACATTTCTGCTATCTAAACAGATTCCTCAAGGAGGCCTGGCCTACTTGAGTATCTGCCCTGGAGTCGGATTCAAGACAATAATGCCTTGTGAACGTATCCACAGATCTCCAGGTTGCTGCCTTGCAAATTTCTGCCATTGGAACATCATGCAAGAAAGCTACTGTAGCTGCTTTTCCCCTAGTGGAGTGTGCTATAGGTGACAACAATAGGGGTTTATTCGCCAGCTGGTAGGCCAATTTTATACAAGACACTATCCATCTGGAGATGGATCTCTTGGTAGCTGGATAACCTGACCTCATGGAACCATAATTTAAGAACAATTGGTCTGATTTTCTGATAACCTTAGTTCCCTCCAGGTAGAATTTAAGCACTCTCTTAAGGTCTAAGCAATGGAGTGACCTCTCTGTAGGAGTTGCGGGATTGGGAAAAAAGGATGGTAAAGAAATTGTCTGATTAATATGAAAATCAGATACAACATTCGGCAGAAAAGCAGGGTGAGTCCTTAATACTACTCTGTTGTGGTGAAAGATAGTATATGGCTCTTTGGAAGAAAGCGCTTGGATCTCGCTTACTCTTCGCGCTGATGTAATCGCGACTAAGAAAGCGGTCTTCCATGTCAAATGCTGCAGCGTGGCTTTATGGATGGGCTCAAAAGGAGGACCCATCAACTTAGAGAGGACCAGATTCAACTCCCAAGGAGGAAAAGGAGGTCGAACAGGGGGATACACTTTCTTCAACCCCTGTAGGAAATCCTTGACCACCTGCAGTTGAAAGAAGGAAGGTTGGCTTGGAGACCTTCTATAGGTCGTAATAGCGCTAAATGTACTCTGATCGATGAATACTTCAAACCTGATTTAGCCAAGTACAAGAGGTAAGGAAGAATAACCTCCTCCTGACCTGTGGTTGGATTAAAGCTATTACGAGTACACCACAGGTAGAACGCTTCCACTTAAAGGAATACGAAGCCCTTGTGGAAGGTCTCTTTGCTTCCTTTAGTATGTGCATACAGTCCTGCGGCAGGTTCAAATGTCCATATTGCAGGACCTCAGGTGCCATGCTGCTAAGTTCAGTGAGGGAAGGTTGGGATGTAGGATCTTCCCGTCCATCTTGATCAGCAGATCTGACCTGCAAGGCAGCCTCTTGTGGGGGTGCACCGACAGCTGTAACAGGTCCGGGTACCACCATTGTCGAGGCCAGTCCGGGGCTATCAGGATCATTGACATGTTGGGCCGGATGAGCTTGGACACCACCTTCGGAATCAGAGGCAGGGGAGGAAAGGCATATGAAGGACCAGTCCTTCAAAAGAGCATTCCCCTTCGTCCCTGGACGGTGGAACCTGGAGGCGAAGGCGTGGCATTTTTTGTTTAGATCGTCTGCGAACAGATGTATGGAAGGCTGACCCCACTGACGGAAAATTTCTGCCACTACCTCGTCGTTTAGCACCCAGTCTGGCTGATCTTCGAAGTGCCGACTGAGTGCGTCCGCTCGCACATTCCGCTCCCCTGGAAGGTGCACCGCTGTGACGGAGAGGTCTTGGGCTAGAAGCCAATGCCATATCTTTTGAGCTTCCAGGGAGAGAGCGCGTACCACCCTGCTTGTTGAGGTAGTACATGGTGGTCGTTTTGTCTGTTTGGACAAGGACTGAGTTGGACATGATCAAAGGCCGAAAAGCTTTCAGGGCTAGATGGACCGCCCGCAGCTCTAACATGTTTATGTGGTAGGATTGCTCCTTGACAGACCACCGTCCTTGCATTTGTAGGCAATCGATAGGCGCCCCCCATCCTTGAAGCGATGCATCAGTTACCAAGGACTGGGTGGGAACAGGTTGATGAAAGGAGACTCCCAGCAGGAGGTTCCGTGGACGAGTCCACCACAGAACAGACATCTTTGCTGCTTGCAAAAGCACAATCCTGTCTTCCGAGAAACCGGTAGTCTGGTCCCACTTGTCCTCCAGATGCTGCTGTAGAGGTCTCATTCTCAGCCTGGCGTTGGGAATGAGGAATATGCAAGATGCCATTGATCCCAATAGGAACGCTACTTGCCGGACCGTCAGGCGATTGGTCTGGAGAAGAACTTCGCACTTCTGCCGAATCGATAAAAGTCTCTGCTCCGAAGGAAACGCTTTTCCTAGGTTTGTATTTAGGACGGCGCCCAGGTAATGGATCACCTGTGTCGGCTGGCAAACTGACTTTTCCATATTGACATGCAGGCCGAGCCTGCGGAGCAGAGTCAGGCACACTTGGAAGTCGCTCTTTACCTGCTGAGGAGATGGCCCTTTCAAGAGCCAATCGTCCAAGTATGTATATACGAACAGCCATCGTCTGTGTAGAGCTGTCGCTACCACCGCCATGCACTTGGTAAAGACTCGTGGGGCAGATTTTAGCCCGAAGGGCAACACTCTGAATTGGTAGTGACTGTTGCCGAACATGAATCGCAGGAATTTGCGAAGACGAGGAGTTACAGGAATGTGGAAGTACGCATCCTGGAGATCCGCCGAGCACATCCAGTCCCCTGCTTGCAGATGTGGACATATTTGATGAAGCGCCAGCATGCGAAATTTTTCTTTTAAGATGAGCTTGTTCAGAGACCGCAGGTCCAGGATTGGTCTGAACTTGTGTTCCTGATCTCTTTTTGGCTCAAGGAAGTACCTGGAGTACACTCCCTTTCCTTGCTGCAAGATGGGAACTGTCTCTATGGCCTTTTTTGTAGAGGCGCCACCACTTCCTGACGTAGTAATTTTAGCTGGTGAGGACGAGATTTTTTCGGAGGAATGTCCTTTGGAGACACACGGAAACGTAGTGCGTATCCATTGCGCAGTATACTGCGCACCCAATGATCCTTCGTTATGTTGCACCACTCTCTCAGATGTTGCGAAACACTTCCTCCCACTGAGTGGGCAACTGCGTCAGAGGAAGCTCTGGCTCATTGTTTTCTTGTAGGCCGAGTGGTGGAGGAGGATTGTTGTTGGCTACCCCCTCTACCTCTGGCAGACTTTCGACCTTGAAATTGCGACCACCCTTGGTTCTTGCCTTGGGACCACTGAGGGGTTTGAACCCTCTGTTGGTATCCCTTGCGTTGGCTGGGCCTGTACCTTCTTCGGAACTCCTTTTTCTTTTCTAGCCCCACCGCCTTCTAAGTGTCCAACTCGGCTTTCATCCTAGCCATTTCTTCATCCGTGTGGGAGCCAAACAATTAAAAACCCGAAAAAGGCAGGTTAAGGATCCTCTGCTGAGCATCCGGTTTAAGGGCTGTAAGCCTCAGCCGGGCAGACCTTCTCGCACAAATTCCATGCGCATACGAATGCGCCGATAGTGTGGTACCATCCGCTGCAGTGCTAATCATCTTTTTAGCCACCAAGGAGCCCTCCGTAATGATCTCTTCAAAGTCCTTCTGATCTTCCTTTGGCAACTTTTCCTTAAACCGATCCAAAGAGTCCCATAAGGATCGGTCGTATCGACCTAATAAGGCTGCTGCACTAGAGACTTGGAGAGAAGATGCTGCCGAGCCACAAACTTTTGGCCCCAAGAATCCTGGGACTTACTCTCCTTGTCCGGAGGGACCAAAGCATGAGCAGAAACCGCATGCGTGCCGCTGCAACTATCCCGGAATCCGCAGGTGGATCAGTTTTCAAGAACACCGGGTCTGTATCAGCCGGCTTGTACTTCTTCTGGATTCTGGCCGGTGCAGCTTTAATCATTGAAGGGGTCAGAAAAATGTCCATTACTGGTTCCATAAGGCCAGGAACCAGAGGCAGCAACGGACGCGAAGCAGATCTTTGGTGCAGCATCTCGAAGATCACTGTAGTTGCACCTGAGGAGTGGACATTGCAATGTTCAGCTTCTGAGCCCCTCTCTACAGCACATTCTGATAGGTGTTAATGTCATCTATCGGAGACACTAGCGACTGAGGGCTGTCCGATAGAGTGGGCAAATTGTCCCTCTTAGAAGAGTGGGTGGAGGAAGATGACCATGAGGGAGACCTTCTTCTGTGGTGATGTGACGAAGGAGGCATGCGTTCCTTAGATCTACCTGCACGGTGGTGGCGTACCGGTGAAGGCGATCTATCCACCTCCTGCACTAATCTTTGCAGAGGGGACCTGTGGACTGGGCTTGTGTAATCTTCCTCCCTTCTCGCTGCTCCTTCCGGAGTCTTACTCCAGTGATGAACTGGTAAAAGCCATCTTGGAGACAGATGTATAGAAGGAGAGGGCCTGTGATGCGACAGGGATCTCTGTCACAACCTCCTCTGATGTTCTGGAGATGCAGATGGATAATGAGGGCATCTCGAGGAGTGAGAAGAAGAATGCCTTGACGCTGATTCCATCATCAAGACTAATGAACCTTCATTAGATCTATGCGATGGTGCTCTCGACGTCGAGCGTATATCCCGCTGCGACGGAGGCCTCCTCGACGTTGATCGAGATCTAGTCGTCGAGGCTCGATCAGGTTCAGGGAGTGGTCTTGGCGCTGAGTGTGTCTTCTTTGGCGTCGAATGTGTCGACGGCGAATGGCGCCTTGACGGCGGGCGAATACTTCCTCGTCTCGACGTCGAGCGATGTGGCCTCAACGGCGACAAGGACTTTCTCTCTTCGACGCCGAAAGTCGATGGGATGACGACGGCGGAGGGCTGCTAGCTCTCGACGCCGAACGACGTTGGAATGACGTCGGCGGAGGACTTCTGGTCTTCGACGTCGAACGTCGTCGGGATGACGTCGGAAGTCTCGTTCTCGACGGCAATCGCCGTCTGGTCTGCGAAGGCGGAGAACTCTCTCTCCTCGACGTCGAACGTAGTCTCTGCGACGGCGACGGAGGGTTATCAGCTCTCGACGTCGAACGTCCAACCGACGTCGACGGAGGTCTGCTGGCTCTCGACGCCGATCGTCGCCGGGTTGACGACGGCGGAGGCTGACGGACTCTCGATGTCGATGACATACCTTCATGTCTGCGTTCTCTCGACAGCGAGCCCGCCATCAACGGTCTTTTCTTCGCTGCATGCCCCTCCGGTGGCTGCTTTCTCAGCGCCGTGCCAGACGCTGAGGGTCTAGAAGAGGATCTGGGCCTCTTGGAGCCTCTTCTTACCGGAGACCTGCCTCTGGAAGCCTTCTCCACCAATCCATAGAGACGAATCCTCTCTCTGTCCTTTAAAGTTCTTTTAGAGAGAGACTGGCAATGAGGTCAAGTCTTTGGTACATGATCCTTAGGCAGGCAAAGAATACAGACCGAGTGAGAGTCTGACCTGGCCTTCTTTTTTCCACAAGAAGGGCAGGGATCAAAAAGGGATGGCATTTTGAGTGGTAAAAAATGCCAAAAGTAATCAGAAAAAGCAAACACCTTACTTGACTGGATGAAAGACGTTGAAGTAAGTTAAAATTGTTCTGAAAAAGGTAAAACATTTCTGAATAAAACCAGAAAAAAGTGGAGCTGTGTAACCAGGGTCCTGACTGAAGGAGCCGGAAAGAACAACTGACCTAACTGTCACCCCTGAGGCATGATGGGAAGCTAGGGGTCATGGCTGCCTTAAAGGCACGGTGCCAGTTTTTCTATGTTGCTAAGAGTTAGCTTTCTAGGCTGTTGTTTTTGACAATGCAGCCTGTGAGCTGTCAATGCTTTCAGTCCGATCTGAGGTTTTGGTCTAAATGCTAAGCATTAAAACAGTTTTCAAACATGCTTTGTTGCTGTTTCTTGTGATATATTGCATAGTTTATTTATGATATACAGGGGAGTCCTTATAGCATTTTCCAACTCTGGTTATGAAAGTAAGTAAGTAAGTATATATATATATATATATATATATATATATATATATATATATATATATATATATATATATACACATATATATATATATACATACATATATATACATACATATATATACATACATATATATACATACATATATATACATACATACATATATATATATATTTGTGTTTCCGGGGTCCCGGGCAAAGGCAGGAATATTCTAGTGCTTATGACTATTGATGAGGATCCCCTGGAAAAGAACTGGGTTTAATCCATTGTTTTTGAGCTCAACACAGCACCCCAGTTTGGACCCCGCCATATGCAAAACAGTCAAAAGCAACATGAGGCAGTGTGGCAGGGAATGCCGAAGTTGCATGGGAGAGGATGCGAAAGCAAAGAGGGAAGGCTAGATGGGATGAAAAAGCAACACAGGAGTGTAGGAGGGAGGCAGAAGCAGCACAGGAATTGTGGGACAGCAACACAGAGGGTGCGCGTGGGGAGAAGCAATGGGTATAAGAGTAAGAGGGGGCAAGGGAAAAGCAGTGACAGGGCACACACAGAGTACAGAGGGAGAGACTTGCACAAGGGAAAAGGCTTGAAACACATGCACTCTCATGGAGAGCTCAACTCGAAAGAAAGTAGGTCTTGAAAAGCAAGCAGTGGAAGCATAGATGGATACCAGCCAATTCAAGAGATTGTAAAGTGCAATACTCCATGGTAGGGACAAGCAATATTGAGGGCTACTAACAAGAAGCAGACAAATGAGTGACAAGGTATGTCAAAAGATAGTAAGCAATGGACGGGCTCCAAGGCCCTCTATGTTCTTGATAAGCCGTAATATGTCTTGCAACAGACAGATTATGGGCTGTTTTCTACAGTGGACCTAAATAGCAGGATTCCTGATATCTCAGTTAGGCACTCGGGGCAGGGGAACGCAACTGTACACCATCCAGGAGACAATCCTAACACGCCTTTTTTCCACTTGCATGCAGTCTTCATTATTTTTCTTATATTGTATTATACTAGCTTTGTCCCTTTATTTCTTTCCTCTCAATCTCATTTTATCGCTCAGCATTTGTGATATCTGCATTCTTTCCTCTAGGTGTTGCCCCTTTTCTCTCCCCTTCTACCACTCTCTCCTAAAGCTGTTCTTTTCCAACAGTTTCTTTTGATCTCTTTTACCGTCTTTTTCTTTATTCTGCAACAGCTTACAAGTCTGGCTCGAAGAAAATGAGTGAGGAGCAGAGATTGGCAAATTTGAAATTGCCTGCAAAAATGAGAAACATTGGGGCCAAAAAGAAGGATAGCCACCACGCACTTTAGATAATTGGCATACATACTTTTGTTGGTGTTAGAAAATAAAGCTGTAATAATGAAAACTGCAAAAATAAATTAATGTCCACAAATCTGCGTACAAAAATGTAACACGTTGATAGAAAGTTTCAAACAATGACATTTACCCAAAAAATACTAATAAATCCTGTATTTTGCTGTTAAAACCAATTGTTAAAAAAGCAACAAAATTACAAAAAACAAACAATATTAACTTATTTTTACAGCTAATCACTCACCAGTTGCCCCAACCGTGTAATCCTAAAGCCTGGAGTACATGTACACCAAACTGACAAATATATATAAAAAAGAAGACAAAGAACCGGAACGAACTGTCACTCCTGGAGGGGAGAAAAAAACGAATGCATATAAGATAGGAAAAATAGTACTCGCAACACAAATAAAAACAACTTCACAATCCTACGCTATGCAATGGAAAACACAGTTTGCAATGCGATGTAATTATTTTTTTAAATACCCAAAACATGCAATACGTATTGGAATTTTGCAATATCTTTCTGACACAAGTAATTGACCAAGAAAATAGACCTTTCATATATGCCTTCGTCACGTGAACAAAATGAAACAATGTTAAATGTGTATCGTGAAAAAGGTTGTGTCAATTTATTTATTTATAAAGTTTTATATAGCGCGAACACGATCCCAAGGGATATCAGAGCGCTTCACAATTACAGATGATCAGGGATGTACAGGCGTCAAATACAAATCAACGAAACAGTAACAAAGGGTACATAAAAGCATCACAGTGGTTAAAAATAGCGTATCTGGGAGGGGAAGAAAAGATTAAATAACGAAGTATAGCAAATCAGTACAAGACGTGAAGGTACAAGTCCAATATCTTATAGCAGATGATCCAAACCCAATTAAGGTAAGAACTTGTTCATAAGGAATATTTTTACTTCCAATTTGAAAGCAACCATGGAGGTGAGTCTGCGAATTTCAGGAGGGAGAGAGTTCCATATCCTCGGGCAGAGCCGGAGAAAGCTCTTTGACAAGTTCTCTTTTTGCGAAATATCTGTGGTTTCAGGAGGAAGGAGTTCGCGCTTCTTGAAGGTCTACCACCTCCCGATATTTCTAACTTTTGGACAAGATACTTGGGGGTTTGGAAATGGAGAGCTTTGTGAGACAGGAAGGCAATCTTTAGCTGTATTCTTGCTTCAGAATCGATAAGGAGGGGTGAGCAGTTGAAGGCAGTGAGATGGTTCATCCAGAGTTCTAACTTGGGGGTATGATACAATCTCTATAAACATACATTAAACAGGGACCGTAAGTTATAGGTAGCATCAGTTCAAGCATCCCTCACATACAGAACAGAGAGCGCATGGGCAGAAGGACTACATTCCTCTTTACACAAACCTCACTGCATGGACGGCTGGAATTCAATAAAAACACACGCGATGTAACAAGTACAGGCAAAGCCAATACATCTGGTGTTGGCTCTCATGCCTTATAGCATTGTCAATGCTCGTTTTGTTATGGTTGGTAGAAAACGTTACAGTTGGGGGAAATTGCTGGGCTCTCAATCTAAAAACCCATTGACTAAAATCCAAAGTATCTTTTAGTCACAAAAAGCACAAATTGCAATAGCAGCCCCTGCCACTTTGTGCGTCTATGTGCTCCTTGTGAAAGAGCAGTATGCCGTTTACTCACACTGAAGTATGCCAATGGCTGACGTGGACTGCCCCACTGTCCCATGATTTACTCTGTAGTGGGTGTAAGAAAAACATTAATGACAATAGCAGACCTATGGGTGAAAAGAACTTACTGAACGTCCATTTAGGTACAGTGCACGTAAAATTTTCAGTAAAATCAAAAGCTACTGGCTAACGCCAAACCTAAAAAGAGACACCAGCAGCACAAGCGTTGCTGCAAACAGAACATGTATGGAAAAGGCAGTAGCAGACCAAGGACCCTGAACCCAAGGAACAGGTCCACAAAGCATGGGCAGCACCACGATCAGATTCCTTCACAACACATGCACCAAAAGAGCTTCTGAAGCAGAATATATTCCTTCCTAAAGCATCAGTATTGTCAAAGAAAACATGTTGTGGTGCCCAATCAAAGATGTGGGAGGTTAACTTAAAAGAACAGTAGCAATTATTGCACAGCACTTCTTAGTAGTTAAATTCGTTTGGTTGCAACTGATAGCAAATAAATACATTTATAAGAGCTCCTACGTAGTTTGTGCCTGGTACGAATCCAGGGAAAACACTACAGGACTTAATTTACCCAAGAGTTCACATATTTACAAGACATCTATGTTCACAACATCATTTCCAGTTCTTGCTCTATTTGCAACACCATGACGCTTACAAAAGTAGTACTAAAGGGAGAACATGGCAGTCAGCTAGCAGTTGTCCGCGAGCAGACCGGGAGTAAAGGGATATGTTCCCAATGTGAAGTGCCGAGAATGAGGCTTTTGATTGTTCGGAGCATTGAGGTTTGAAAACTCTGCTTACAAGCAACTTCTTGGGAGGCCTGGGCGGTATAGTCCGTTCCGCTCGTAGAATTTGGGTAATTTTGCATTCCGCGGAGAACCCGAATTGCCAAAAATTCCGCGATCCGCGGATTCGTGAAATTTTTTGCTTGTTCACGCTTTCAAAATACGTGTTCGTGAGATATTTCCCCCCCGAGTACGCAAACCGCATTCGCGAACAGGTAAAAAGCATTGCGAATGGGCGGAACAAGCAATTTCTCGTGTTCGCAGAGATTTTTTACCGTTTCGCGGAGCTTTGCGTAGTGAGACTACGCACATTTCGCCCACCCCTACTTCTTGGCCAGTGAGTGGTGTGCGGAGCCCGGCTTAGAGAGGCTTGAAGAGAGACTGGCGCGGTCGGACAGTGCACGGCAGTGAGAGTGTGACCGGCATGGCGGGTTTTGGCATCTGGAGATACCGTGGAGGGAAAGAGTGGGAGGAGGGCGGCCCACGAAGGGAGTAAAGCCCGTAGTCTCACTTCCAGGGTCATGTGGAGGGGGAGAAACTGCTGCGGTAGAGACAGCTTCCCAGACCTCCTCTACATGGCTCAGGCGCTGCCAGAAACTCATTTGGCTGGTTGGTAGCACATTACATGGGAAAGTAGAATACAGGAGCTGTTCGGAAGATTTGAATATATAGACGGAAGACTGGAGGAGGTGAGCCCAGGGTAGACCCAAGGTGGAAGCTGTCAAGGTAGGAAGATTGCAGGGGACTGGATAATGAAGGGGAAAGTACAGAAGCCAAATAGGTACACACTGAGGAGTGTGGGATGGGGGGGGGGGGCTGGCAGTGATCCTAATATATCTAAGGAGCAAGCCCCTCAGGGAAGAAAGACAGTCAGAGGTGGGTCCCATAAAAGTGAAAGCCCTGAGGGTGGGGAAGACCCCACCCCCCACCCAGTGTTGCAGGAAGAAGTGATTGTGCCCCTCACAAAGCAGCAAGGTGTACTTGGGCATACACAATCACAGAGGTAGGGTAAGGCAATCCCAACCCCTAAACTTAAGACTCAGAAGATTACCCCCTCTCTTCGGCCTTATTTCAAACTACATGGGAAAAGCCCCGAATCCAGGAAGGTTTCCCTTTCTCCTGACACCCCACAAGCTCTCTCTGCAGAGGTCTTAGACACAAGGTCCGAGACAACAACTGCCGTAATGGATAAGGGGCCCAAGGATACGTTGGAAGAGCAGTGTCAAGACCACAGTACGACGGCAGGGGAAACTCCTCCGATTCCAGCTGGTCCAAATCGGTATCAGTTTCTAGCAGAAAAGGACTCGATAGGGAGCACAGGCAAGAAAGGAGAGATGGAAGGTGACACCGCTACCCCAGTAAGACCAAAGCCCAGGAATGCATCTGTGGGACCAGGAGAAGTAGGACGAGAACATAATCACCTATGGTCTCATGCTTGCTCTTTGGAACAGTTAATTAAATCTCTTGTGGAGGAGGTTAGAAGTAGGTTTGCCACTTCTCAAGGCAATGAAAAGGAGATTCAGGGTGTTTGTGAGGGGCTTGTTTCAAAGTTTGAATCCCTATCTCAAAGAACATATGCATTGGAAGCTTCAGTAGCAGAAGGAAAAGACAACACGACAAGACAGACAAGTGCTGAATAGGTTAATATGAAATTCAAGGAAAGCCAAGATAAACTGGAGTCTTTAGAGAACAATGCAAGGAGAAACAACATTAGGGTGTTGCTGGAAGGAAGCAAGAGGGAGGATATAAAAGCCTTTATAGTTGACTTACTGAGGACCAGAGGTGCTTAGGAAGGTTCAGAAGAAATTCTGATTCAGGACATTCAGAGGGAAGAGGTGTGGCGCCACGGCCAGGGCGACTGACTCTGGAATCTGGGGATCACGGTTCAATCCCCATCGCCGGTGGCAGATTAGCCCAGCACCATGTGACTCTGGGCAATAGCTTGCTTAATCTTCCTGATGGCCCCCAGCACCTAGAGACCCATACGGGTGATTGTTCGCGCTTTACAAATGTGGATTATTATTATTATCGGGACCCCTTCAGGAAGAATGCGAACAGAGATAAGCCACCCAAAATCGTAGTTAATGTTCTCACATACGCTATTAAAGAGAAGATCTTGAATGCAGCAAAGAAAGCAGGTTCCCTAACTAGTAAGGGGCTTGTCTTTGAAATCAGATCTGATATCTCCCAAACTACCCTGAATAGGCAGTGGGAACTAGGAAAAAGGATGGATGAATTAAAAAAGCTGGGAGGGTCTGTCCAGCTTAGATTTCCAGCAATCTCTACATGCGATGGTTAATATTAAGATGCACAATCTGAGAGACCAGGAAGAAATGGACGCTTTACTTGAGAAGCTTAGATCGAATCAAGAAATGATTATAGGACTAGGAGAAGTGGTTTCCTACGAAAAAGGCCCAGGTCCAGGTCAGATAGCTCCTTCTGAGCTGTAGCGGTTATTTGTAGTTATTTCCTTCTTCGTTATAATTGCATAGCCATACATTACCTTTATTAGTATTTCTTCATACTTTTCAGTTGTATTAGTTGAATTCTTCAATACTTGAGGGATGCCCAGCCCAAATTATCATGCTTTAACAATCACACTTGACCACAGCTGAATGCTTAGATATTTTTAAATATCAGAAGTGGGTATACGGTGTATACGGAACAAACCTGTCATACAAATGGAGTGATCATTTTGGCCAAAAAGCGAGCAGAGGTTTCCATTTTGGGTCGGAAAGTGGATAAAAAGGGTAGATGGGCCACTGCGACTGCAAAACTTTTTTTTTTTGTGAATCTGTTTTTATTGGGTTTTATGATTATTACAGTAAAATACTTGTAGAATCAAACAGTGTTGGGCATTACAATTGGCATGCAAGGCACAGCATATTCATATAGCATATTTACAGTTTATGTTCAGGGCAATGTACAAAATATTCAAAAATGAGGCTGACAGGTATATTTGTAGTTGTGCTCTAGCAAGCAGGCGAAGAGTGCAAAGACCGATAGGAAAAGAGGGTAAGGAGGCATGGTAGCCGCACCATTGTCTCCATACTGAGTGTCCTCTGAGGTGTGGATGCTGGCAAATGTCCACTGTCGCACGCATTTGTGCGCACTGTCCCATAGAGCCAGTAGGAATGCTGGCGTACATTTGTAATTAAGTACCAATAATAGATTCACAGTTAATCAACAGAAACTTAGAAGTGTGCATACAAAAAAAAAAGGAAGGGTGGAGGGGAAGGAAGAAGAGGAATGCACAATGTATGCAACCTAACATATAGCCCGTGACCCCTCCCATGCTTCCATGTACAGTATTGCCCATAGCTCATGTGTCTAACAGCGTCTAGTTGCTACCCCGTGTCTAGAATGTGTGTCGACTGAGTGTCACAAAGAGCTTATGTCTGCCAGTAAGAGAGTGGCGTGGTACATACGCTACTGCTGCCTGTGAAGCTGATCACTGCCCAAGGCTGGTGTACCAGAGAGGTCCGTGGGTGGGGTGTCTAGGCTGCGCTGTAGTGTGAGGTAGATAGTGTCCCAGTATGTGGCAATGGGGATCTTGCGCAATACAAGGGTCTCCTCGCGCTTAATAGCTAGGCTTTCCGCTTTGGCCCACGCAAGCATAGAGTGGCGCCAAGCTCGTATATGGGGAAGGTTTGGTGCTTTCCATCTTTTACTAATAAGTCGCTTAGCCTCTATCATTCCCAGATCTATAAATCTGAACATGACCTTCGTGTTGGGGGTTCTACGAAATGTATGTAATAGATATGTAGGCCAAGTGAAAGGCAGTTCCCAGTCAGTACACTCATGTAGCAAGGTGGCCACTTCCCTCCAGTATTCTTCCACTCTGGCGCAGGTCCAAAACATGTGCTGCAAATCGGCCCCTATCTCTGCACACCGCAGGCAAGCGGCATCTCCGCGATTAAAGTATTGATTAATTTTTGCAGGAGTGAGGTATGCTCTGTGGATTATGTAAAGCTGTATCTGCCTAAAGCGCATGTTCCTGGGGATGCGTGTGGGGCTCTCAAGTACCTTGGCCCATTCCTTGTCCGTGAGATGGCCAGCCTGGTCTTGTTCCCACTTGTGGCGAAGCGTGACAAGGCTTAATGCCGCTTGAGTTCGGAGTGAGGCTGCGAACCAGTGTGTCAAGTGTCTGCCCTGTCCCATGACGTGCAAGTACTGCATGGTGAGATGCGTTCGTAGCTCTGCAGTGACATCCCCCCCATTTTGCCGTGAGCGACTGCAAAACTATTTGATAGAATCTATACACTGGTGGGATACTATGGCCCTAATGTAGACGTTATAGAGCCCCTACAATCTGTGTGTCTAGAGTTGGTCGAATCCCAGTACCCGATTATTATTTCAATGCGGTGATGGATTACCATTTGGATAGGTCTAGCAACAGCAGAACAACCTTTTGTTCGAAAATGCATGCCTACATAAGATCCCTGATGAAACAACTAGGCCTTTGTGACATCTAGAGAGAAGTGTGTTGAAAAGAGGTACATATTACAATAAGAAACACAATCACCATTCTAGGATTTACTATTTTTATGCTAGATAAGTCACTTAGAGCGAACGTCCAAGATGTTCGGCATTTAGCCGCTCATTTCACTGATCATGCATCAGTGGCTTTAGTAGTTAACAGTAGACATGGGTAGAAAGACAAGAAGATGGACATTAGATCGCTCCCTATTAAACAATCAGGGATTAATCAATACTTAGCTTATATAAGGGGTATTCCGATTAGTCTTTCTGCTTAAAAGACTAAGCAATAGAAGAAAAGTGGTCGTAGACTTGGAGCATGAGATTGTGGTGTAAGAAAAAAAGCGCTGGAAGCATGCAGATGGTGAAGATTCTATTGAGAGGCGGCTGAAGGAAATTCAAGAGGGGAAACTTTGCCTTAATACCATTCTGGAGGAGAGTGTCCGGGCACGCTGGGAAGCCAGCTAATTAGCACACTGAGTATAGTGAGAATGCGAGGAAACTCCTGGCATGGAAGACGAAGACAGAATTGAGAAAAGAGAAATAAAATGTAGGAGAACTTGGAACAGACTAGTGGAAGCTCAGGATGTGGCATAAGCCTTTGATGAATGTTTTTGAAACTCTGTACATAGAGGATTCGAACTTGTAGGAGGATCAGGCCAACGATTGGTTGGTAGGTCAAACCGGTGGGAAACTCTTAGTGGAAGAAAAGGAAACCCACGAGGAGGAGATATCTCAGAGCGAGGTACTGTTGCGATTAATAAATGACAGAGGTAAGTTGGCTGGGCCAGACGGGCTTCCTAATGAAGTTTACTTAAAATTAATTGATATACTATGCTCGGTAACGACCCAGCTTTTTGCAGAGATTTGGGAGGAAGGAGCTCTGCTCCCAAAATCTTGGGAGGAAGCAGTGGTTACCATAATTTTAAAGCAAGGAAAAGACCCAATGTTTTGTGCATCTTATAGACCAATTTCACTTCTGAATTGTGACTATAAGCTCTTCGCTAGTATCCTGGCCAATAGGCTGAGTAATGCAATCAGAGGGTTGATAGCAGAAGGTCAAAAAGTTTCATGAAAGGGAGATTTATGCATCACCTAAGCCACGAGTTAATAGGGACTGTCGATTTGGTAACTGCAAACAAAGTACCACTTGCGATTATTACGCTCAATGCCACCAAGGCATTTGATAGGTGAATTGGCAGTATCTGTACACCCTTCTGGGCCATTATAATATGGGTAATAAGTTCTATAGGGCCATACAGGGCATTTATAGGGCACCTTCGACAAAAATTGTGCTGAATGGCAAATGTACATCAAGCTTTAAGATAACAAGAGGGCCCAGGCAGGGCTGCCCCTTTCCCCCTTGCTTTTTAATTTATATATTGAGCCCATTGCTGGAAAGATCAGGCTGGAACAGGGGATTTTACGTTTGCCTACGGTACTTGGTCGAATTAAGTATCCCTATATGCCGATGATGAAAAGGTATAGACGCAAGATTTAGCTCCTAATTTGGAAAGCCTAGACCACCTGATCAACTTGGGGAAGGTGGCTGGGTATGAGGCCAACTCTTCCACGATGCAGGTTATGGTGTGTAATATAGAAGAGACACAGGATGATAAGGAGGGAACTAAAACTTTTGGCCATAAAGGTCTGTTGCTCCTTACAAAAATTGGCAGAACTAACTTCCACAAAAGAGTGGTAGAAACAAACCGGTTATTACTTAGTTGGTCCCATCTTCTATTAACGATACTTGGGAGAACGAAATTTATTAAAAATGTCAATACTTCAGAAATGTTCCTTTCTTTTGTAATATGATACTCCTTCATTTTAAGAGCACCTGGCTGCAAAAACTTCATGATAGAATAGACTCATTTATATGGGCCTCTAAGGGCACAAGAAATGCAAGAAGAAAGTTGCGGAGGATGTACGACAAAGGGGGCATTGCACTGCCAGATTTTCAATTATATGCATGGGCTTTTCAATTAAAAAACTGTACATTTTTGTTATCTGAGAATGGGTGGGTCAGGGAGTGACCAGTTATGGGAGTCCTTGCTAAATGAAGTGGAAAGTGATGTGGGTCCAAGTTAATGTATACATTTGGGGACCAGAGTTACTTCAAGAAACAGTAAGGCTAAAAGTGTTGCATGTGGCCCCCGATTGTGGGCCCAGATTCGAAGAGTAACAAACTTTTCCTACTATAGCAGGTGCGCTCCAATATGGGATTCCCTGGGCTCTCCAGAATGTTTGGAAGACAGGCTGGCTCTGAATCAAAGGGAAGCAGGCATTATTGAATGGGGCCAGATCCTTCAAGAGGGAAAGCCCTGTTCAGGAGAGCAGTTTCAGCATGTAACCAACAAGATGGTGTCCAAGTTCAAATGTATCCAACTACAAAGGTGGCCCGAGCCATGGATAAAGCTAGCATCAACGATTTGGAAGGGCACTTGATCAACAGCCCACAACGGAAGAAGGTGGTGGCAACCTCGTATGAGTTAATTATAGATATCTCAGAAGGTGGGCTCAGAAGGTGGGCTGAGTACACCTAACTCTTTGTGGGGAGAAATATTGCCGAATACAAGTCTCGACCAATTATGGCAAGTATGTTTCCGGTTATTACATATGGTCTTTAAACCGACATATTTCAGAAGGAACCATCTTTTTTCCCTCCACAGAGCCTACTGGTCACCATACAGCCTAGCAAAACTGAAGGGTACTGAAGAGGCATATTGCAAGAAATGTGGCCTAAAGAACACGGATGATGTCCGTATGTTCATACTTCTGGAAGGATTTTTATATGTTTTTGAACAGTCTCTTACATACTCAAATCCAAGTAAGCCCTGAATTAATTATTTTTGGAATATCACCAGAAGCTGGAGACCCTTTGGATTATGGCAATAAATTGGTATTCTATTTAATTTTGTTGGGAAGAAGACAGATTTGTAAGTACTGGATCCAGTCGAAAGCCCCTCTCAAAAGCAGAGTGGCTTGACTCAGTATTGTATGTTAATAGGATGGATTGAGTCATACCTCTTCAAAAAAAGTGGCTAAGCTATGGGACCCCTTGACTATTTGGTGGGAAAGGCATGATGGAGGATAATTTTCGGGTTCAATTAGGAAGGGATTGAATTGGTCCATTTTCAATTGGGTCCCATGATTACAGCCTGTAGGAGGGTGGCTTAGGATATGTTGCTCACTTATGTAAGTGTGGCACCCTGCACTAATCCAGACAACCCTTATAGTGATTTTAGTGGTCTTAGACAACCTTAAAAATTTTCTGTAAGTGGTAGCTGTGGAGAGCAGGCTTCAGGCTTAGTCCAGAAGGAGTGTAAAGCAGCTTGTTTTACCAGTACTAATCATATGGCTTAGGTTAAGTAAAAGAAAAACACACTGTGTAGTTATAAAAATATGTATTTATTATAAACAATAACTAACACATTGCAATGTCTCCTACCTGAAGATATAATCACAATACTTTGATAATAGAACACGTAAGTAGCACAAATACACAGTGGTCGCTGGGGGAAACTAAACCATATACAAATAAAGAGGAATTCGAACCATGACTTAATTCCAGACTGGACCCAGAAGACGTAGAAGAGCTGGTGACCCAAGGAACCATCCAAGGTAAGAACCCAGGAACCCCACATCAATGGGTAAGTCGCGGTTGCAGATTTTAAGAAGGACTCTTCCCAGAAAACCCTGAAGAAATCCAGAGGAAGATGGAAGGTTGAAGAGTCACCCCACCCATGGATACCCCGGGAACCAGGATACCTACACCAGGGAAGACTGGCTCATAGGTGCGAAGTGACGTCGGGAACCGCCATAGACCACAATGGAGGACTTCAGTAACGATGCCGCTGGCGAAGAAGGTGAAAAAGTCCGGTAGAATCCAAAGGTGGATTCATGAAGAGAGGTATCTGCAAGCAGAGGGGACAGCGTCTATGCCACTCAGGAGTGACCAGGAGGCACGGAAGACGAATGCCCACCGATGTTGGAAGATGCAGGAGAGTTGACAGTGACCTTCGCGCTGCAGCTGTGCGGACCAGGTGACACAGTGGAAGACAGGAGCCGTTCACGAGCTGTCCCACGCCGGACGTCAGGAGACAGGGGGTCGGTGTCAGTCGGGAGCACCAACAGCAACAAACTTAGTCGACGAAAGAGGTGCAGTGTCGGGACCAGTAAGGACCAAATGACTCACCACGAGCAGGTAAGTCAGAGCAGGCCAGAGCAAGCAGGGGAGCCCTTTGGAGCCAAAGAAGACCCTCAAGAAGACCCATAGGCCGGTGGCACAGGAGTCGCAAGAGGACCTCGAGCAGCTCACCAATGTTGAAGGCCCACGGTGCAGAGGATGCGGTGAGGACGAAGATCTTGGTAGCAAGAGATGCTTGAGGCTGGAGCTTCGTGGAGCCCAAAGATCTCTGGAGGAGAGAGTCAACAAGCCTTGGTAACGGCAAGTCATGGTGCACAGGGGTACTGGTCTGGCGGTTCTGACGAGGGATACTGGTTTCAAACTTGCTGTGAAGACAGTGCAGGCCTCACAGGAGTTGCAGAACCACCACCTGTGTTGCTGAACCTTTCGGAGTCCATGGGAGCTCAGGAACAGCAGACCGGTCAGCTTCATTGTGGTGCCTGCAGATGCAGGGGAGTGACTCCTTCACTCCAAGGGAGATTCCTTCGGGTGTCTTGGATGTCCACAGACCTGTAGAAGATCCTGTATGGGGCACAGGCACAGACACAGACAACACAGAAGACTGGCAGGAGGACGAGACCAGGAGCAGCAGGAGTCTTCCCAGTTGCAGTAGTTCCCAAAGCGAAGTCCAAAGTGCTCAGACGGCTGAAGATAAAGTTGTTTCGGATCTGAATCTGGTCTCACAACGAATCTAAGGAACCACCCACAGGTAAGCCCTTAAGTTGGGATGATTCAGGGGTCCCTCCAACAGGAGGGGCTGGACAGGGGGAGGATACTCCTATGTCCAGTTTCCTGCCAGAGCGGGAGCCAATGGCTCCATGAACTGGTTCCAACTAGAGTATGCAAAGAGGGCACAAAATGTGCCCTTCAAAGCAGTCTAGAGACGCTGGCAAGCGCCCCCACCCTGGCCCAATACACTAAGTCTAGTCTGGGAATTGGTCAAACCTCCCTGTGACAGGAAACATATTGTCCTGCCTTCCCCTGCTCGAGCTTGGCTCAGCAGCAGGAGGGCAGAATCGTGTCTCTGGTCGGCAGCAGCCATAGGTTGCTGTCCGGTTCTAGAAGACTGGTATCAGGAGCACTGAGGGCCTGCAGGAGGACCTTTACAAAGCATGAAATCATACCTCGAACAATGTTTACGGTGTTGGAGGTATGATTCCAACATGTTTGATACAGCACATGCCAGGTTTCGTTACTCAGTTTAGAGTTATCCATCGCATAATGACGCATGGCCACTATTGTAATGGCGATGCACTTACAACCCAGCAAAATGTACTCTGTGGATTGTAGGGGTGTCCAGCTCATGCAGGGGCACCCTCACACTTATAACCAAGCACCCTGCCTTCAGGACTGAAAGGCCTGCCTTAGGGCTGACTTACAGGTTTTAGGTGCATTGACCTCAGATGTAAGAAAACTTATATCCGTTGGTTGCAAGTGGTGCTAGCAACAGCTTACACAGGCTGAAATGGCAGGCCTGTAGTCACAATTTGAGTGGTCTCCTATGGGTGGCATAATACGTGCTTCAGCCCATGGGGGACCCTTGGTGTACCTATGCCCTGGGTACCTTAGTACCATATACTAGGGACTTGCAAGGGTACACCAGTAGCCAATCTGGGGGGTACCCAAGTACTCACCATGGTCCAATTTAGGGAAGAAGCACAGAAACTGAGGTCCTGATTAGTAGGATCCCAGTCAGACTAGTCAGAAAGACATAATGACACCAGCAAACAGTGAGGGTAACTATGAAAGCAGATCCTACTTTCCTACACAGCCGTTTGGGGGACATGACATGGTAGTCAACTCCTCCCTTTCCATAATGCTGTTTTCTCAAAGGTTTCCTCTAAAGGCAGACCACTGAGGCAGAGAGGAAGCTTGGAAGTTTCAGTTGGAAACAAGCATGGCAAATGAGGATAATTATTATTATTTTTTTTCCCTCTTTATATTGAACAAAAGTGATGGTACAATGGTGGGTCACATAATCGCATAATGTTAACAGATAACAGTGAAGCCTCACAGGCATATACACATATCCTATCGTGTCTCCACACCACCTTAAACAGCAGGCAGGTCAAAGTCCAGAGCATGTTTCCGCAATTCAATTGAAGAAGATATTACAGATGCCCCCGTGATGCGTCCATTTTGTCTATTTGCTGTCCCATTTGGCAAGATAACCTTTATGTTTGAATACATCTTTTTCTGCAACCATGGCATTAGCCATATCTTTGGCCCATTTTGAAAACCTGGGTAGGTCACCGACCCCCCACCCCTGAGCAATATTCCTTTTTGCAAGAACGAACCCCAGGGACGCCCATGTGCGTTCTGTTTGAGTTAAGTCCGTGGCCTCCCACACATTCAGCAGACAAAGACGTGGAGAGTGAACGATGGTCTTCCCACATACCCGCTCTAATATAGAGACAATTTTCACCCAGTAGGATTGAAGCTGCGGACACTTCCAAATCGTATGGAAGAAAGTGCCCTCATCATTGCACCCTCTAAGGCACCCAGGGTCCGGGCGCCTTCCCATCTTGACCAGTAAATGTGCTGATAAATATGTTCTGTGCAGGGTTTTGAGTTGGATAAGGCGTAGGCGCATTGGGATGGCAACTTCCAGGGGGAGAAGAGGGCCTCCTGACAGTCATAGTCATCAAGGTACCCTAAGTCAGTCTCCCAAAGTTGTCACAGGGGCACCAGTGGGTCAGGTTTATTGTTCATCAGTTTGCTTTAGGTGAGTGAGACCACTTTGTGTGTCAGTGGGTCAGTCAGAAGTCGATCCTCCAGCGGGGAGGCCTCGGGCAAAGCTCCATCGCTGGCGATGATGGAGATGAGTCATGTCGGATTTGGAGATACCGGAAAGTCTCACTCGGCCAGCTGGTATTCTTTTTGGAGAGCTGCGAAGGGAACCATAGCGTTACGTTTCTAAAGGACCCCAAACAATTTGGTTTAAAAAAAAAAAAAAACACCATGAGGCTTATGTTTTCTGGATTCCACGTTAAACATGTCTCACTGAGAGACAACTATTGAACGTTTTCACATATTGCTGAAAACACAAGCAACATTTTCTGATTACCCACGTTACTCGAGGAATTACTGTGAAGTGATTTTTTTTAAACCCAGTAGAGTGATAGGTTAGAAGCCTATGCTGAAAAAATGTTACAATTTCTAGACTTAAAACACGATTCCATCCCTCTTAGCATGGTATACCGCGAAAACATTTCACTTTACAAGCAGGAATAGAGCTACAGGCCTTCTAGAAGTGAAATTCAGACAAACATCTGTTTGGGAATTGTTGATTAGTTAATGGGGGTCAAAATTGTGGGAAGTTGTTTTTCTCAAGACAGCCAAAGAGTCATAAAATGAAGATAGGGAGCACCCTTGACAAAAGCAATCCAAATCTATTTTCTCCCACTGCACTCAGAAGAACAAGCATTTGCAATGCAATCGGTCTCGCATTTGTGAAAGTTAGAGTTATTAGCATTGTAACTAATAACATTTTTTACTTATTTTTTTGTTTGCAGTGGAGTAACGTAACAGGTAAAGCAGCTGACTTTCAAATTTGTGTACTATATTTGATTTTTAAGATTGATTAACCATATGTGCTGCAGATGAATTAGTAACAAGAAATACTGCCAGAACCATTTAGCTTTTGGTTTGTTGAGCCTTATGTCTGCTTGCTAAACAGTTTAACTAACTAACCTCCCTGAACGTGCATAACCATAGAGTGACTATTGAGACTCTTTAGTGTTAAATTCATTAAGTTAGTTACAATCAAATGAAGATGCCTAGTGACTATTATGAGTAGTTTCCTTGTGCAAAGCCATTGCAAGTTCCAATCTGGCAGTAAATGGCATTTTCCTTTGTCAGTTTCACTGTATTGCATTATTAATATGGAATGTGGCCTTTGCAATGTAGTATTAAACATGTGACTCTGTGTCTGCAAGTATGCCTCATCTCAGTAATGTTTTATTGGGTCGCATTTTTTTCATTGGCATGGTGTACACACAAACCCACACCCATGCTGCACCCTTAGTTCATTTTGTTTTATCTTCGAATAATATATATCTTCTAATTAAATATAATCCAGCAATAAATGTACTTCTGTTTTAAAAGAGTTTACAGACAGTTTGTCAAGGAGCCTCTAGTTAGTTCTTATAGAAATATTAGAAGTATTTTAACACGATCCTTTAAAACTCAGAACTCCAACAACCTCTGTCATAATTGGAGTAAACTACATCAGTGTGGAAGAAAATGTGTTTGTTTTCATTATTGCGATTAGGCAAAGTAGCTGAGGTAATTATCTATGCCAGCGAGCTACTAGAGTTGGTAAAACGTTGTATACATTGATATAGTGGTTTACAGTAAAACAGAGTATTTTTTGGCAGTGAACATGTGATAGTGTGACAAGAAGCCGGAAGTGAGATCCAATCCAATGGTCTGCCTTTCAATTGAGCAATAAAAATGTGCTCACTGGCGGAAATAGGCAAAGCTGCCGGAAGTAAACATTGGTGTGCTCTGAGTCTGCGGGTGTGCAATCAGCAGATACGGATTCACTAATGGACGTTGGACGACTGATGGGTGAATGAAGGCCAGGGAGGGAAGGACAGATAGAAAGAGGGTTGGGCGGATAATCATCTTTCAGGCCGGAAGCAGAGCCAGGTGAGAAAGCACATTCATAAACGGAAGGGTGGGCAGGTGGCAAATGATGGACAGATGCAGCGATTTATGGACAGACAAATACATTAAAGTGTTATTGGGGCAGAGTAGCAGTTACTTTGAGTAACTAGGTAAGTGGTGCTTTCAGACCATGCCAAGAGTCCGCATTGTTAGAGATCGACACATAAATGCAGCCAGTCAATAAAATACAAACAATGAAAAAGCAAACATACATTTTCCACATCTCCAAAGTTAAAGCATTCCTTGAAAAACACCTGTTAACTGTTCACTATGAGTGACGTTGACATCTAATGCAGACAAATGTATCAATTTAGAACACTGTCAAATACAGCCGGTCTTTGTAGCAATTTCATGATTTGCAGTGAGCGCAAACTTTGTGTAAATAACTAACCAGAACATATATTGCATCCTGAAAAAATGCTCTTGGTGCGGAATCATGTCTAAAGATATATGTCTGTTTTCAAACTCGAAATTCAGAAAGTGGGTATAGGAGAAAACGCTTTCTGTCCAGTAGGACAAGTGGTGCAGCAAACTTCATCCCGGGTGCATGCCCTGGTTTACCTCCATTGTTCGAAAGTTGACATGAGCAAAGCAAAACAAGACAAGCCCGGCGAGCGTGGCGCGTGCGCTTGGGGGCGGGGGAGCGCATTCCAGGCGGGGGAGCGGACCCTTTGAAGTGCGATGCCAAACGGATTGCATGGCGGCACATGCGCGTGATTGTGTGCGTGCTAGCCATGCAATCCGCTTTTCGGAGCACTTTTGGGAGCCCCTTACCATAGTCTCGCTTTGCGATCGCTTACGCGATAGCAAGGCGAGACCTAAAAAGGGGCAGTACATGTACATGTGAACAGAAAAAAGCATATACACCCAATGTATTGGTCTTGGCACTTGTCTGTAGTGACAACTAACCTGCCAGAGATGTTCCAGTACACGATAGAAGGTAGTGTTGTTACTTGTCTAAAACCCTCAACCCGATTATCTAATTCAATGACCAAACACAACCTGGCCATCCTTATCGTTTTCGTCTGTTACCCTCAATGCGTGTTGACGTTTATGCAAATATACATATCTGGTACTATAACCACATCTCATATTCTTGTTGAAATAATGCCACAACACTGTAGCGTGGAAGAAAGTGGAATAAATTGGAGGGACAACAGATGGTTGTCCTCATTAGCCGTACCTGCTCACTTAAATGCTTGCCAAAGTTCTGGAGAAAAGAAACCATCTTGGTTATTAGTTGAGCTCAAAATAAACTACGTGGCACCTTTGCTTTCTGACTACTGATTAACATCTAAAACAATTTTTTAGCTACTGGTGGAGGGAGTGGGGATAAAAATTCAACATCTAACAATGAAGGGCACTGTCCCCACACTCACAAGCAACTCTTCTTGAACTCTATGCCTACGAGATAAAGCAACCTAGCAAGTCCTCCTTTAGCCAAGGGGCTCTGCCCTATAATCATTCACCGCAACCGTCCAACCCAGCTTTGTACAAGTCTTGTGGCAGATAACAGGCAAACGAGGACAACTACATTTAGTCTGGGTCTTTTGCCTAATAGTTCAGATGCGTAAAGGTCTTCAATTTGAAATGACACACAGCATTAGGAAACTTCTAGTTTGCTTTCTCAATAAATGTGGTGAAGCAGCACAAGCACAACATCGCAAGATAACAACATAACACAACCATAACAAGATCAGCCTGAGCTATAGCTGAAAAGTAGGAGGGCAAATAGCTGAAATAACATTTTGACCACAGACCAACTATCATCCCATCTCCCCCCCCAAAAAACACAATTCCTGGGTCTCCTAGCATAAACCAGTCTAATGTTATCAATTTCCCCTTCGTTCAATTTCACTACCAGCCCTTAGGATTGCAAAAAACAGATATTGATTCACCATAGTGGCATAATGTAGGAAGCTGACTCTGTATATACTATACCAAAGTAAAGTATAGTGTGCACAGAGTTCCAGTGGAAGCCCAGGGGTATATCAGAGGCTAAAGTAGATAATACATTTCTCTCTTTTGTGGTAGTGTGGTGGTGCAGTCAGGCTTATCAGGAGGGTAGTGTTAAGCATGTGTTGTACATACTCAGGCAAGAAATGTCACACACTCAGACTGAAACCAGACCAATTAGTTATATACAAAGTCATTATTTTGTGGTTTTATTTCTAGAACCAAGACATACTTAGTAGCAGGTACGGGTGCAGGGTCCTCAGGAGGTGTCGGGAGCCCAATGCTTTTCGGTGGCGGACGTAGGTCGCAGAAAAGGGCTGCAGGCTGGAACCAGAAGACTGGTGAAGATCCTTAAGGATGTGACTGCAGATGTCAAGGAGAAGGTTGGTGGAGGTTGTTCAACACTGGCACAGAGGTCAGGATCACCGGGCAGACCTCGCTGGGGTGTTGGGCCACTCGAACTCGGGCCGTGGGCATTGGGTGCAGTGTGGTGAGGACTTGTGGATCCGGCTGGATCTTGAGTCCTGGCTTAGGTTGATGTTGGACAAATCCGGTGTCCACAGGAGATCAGAGTTATTTAGGAGGGCAAGTCCCCGGGGTTCTTGGAGGCTGCTGGCTGCAGGACACGCCGGGGTCAGCTTGCAGGGGTTCAGAGCAGGCGACAGGTTCAGTAGAGCTGGGGCAAAAGCAGTTCTCGTGGTCCTCCTCCTCTTCTGCAGCACGACTCTTCGGTCCTTCTTGTCACAATCAAATCTGAAGAAGCAAGGTTCAGGGGTAACCCCAAATACTAGATTTAGGGGTGTTGCAGGGGTGCGCGGGCTGGGACCAAAGGATCCCTTCCCTGGGGTGTCTACACCACCAAGTATGCCACCGTTCAGTGGGAGGGGGGGGGCATAAGCCTCTTACTGGTTGGAGGGGTCCACCCATTTACAAGATGGCGGGGACTGAGATGTGGGCTTCACCTCACTTCCCCTACCTGAGAAGTGGGGTTGGCAAAGGTGGGAACACCTCCTTTCCTAGCTAGGTTTTCTTGCCAGTTCTCGCGCCCAAAATGAGGGTCAGAACCGGTAGGAGCTAGTTGCTAATAGCAGCAAAAGGATGGTGGCAGCTAACAAAGGTGGGAGGCCTCTGAAGCTCCCTCTTTGAGGGCCTTGCCCATCCTGTGAATAGGAGGAATGACACCTCTACACAGGATGTGCTCCATTTCCAGACCCAGAGCATGGGGCTTTCTACCCAGGGGCCCAGAAAACTGTCTGGTGGTGGCAGATGGCTGGGAGCCAGTCAAGAACCACACCAGAGTTGGTCATTCTTTAGGGAGCATCTTTAAGATGCCCTCTGTGTGCATTTTTCATTAAATCCTACACTGTCATCAGTGTGGGTTTAATGTGCTGCGCAGTTTGATACCAAACATCCCAGACCTCAGTAAAGCCATCATGGAGCTGTGGAGTTCGTGACGACAAACTCCCAGGCCATGTATTCAAAATGGCTTCACTGGACTTACAATGTCTGTGCATGGCACAGACACTGTAGGGGCATATTGCTCTTGCAGCTATGCCCTCACCTAGATATGGTGCACCCTGCCTTTAGAGTTGTAAGACCTGCTAGAGGGGTGACTTACCCATGCCTCAGACCGTGTTTATGGGCATCGCACAGAGTGAAGTGCGCCATGTCGACTCTTTCGTTTGGTCTGCACCAAAACACCCAGTCTGCAGTAGCCCTCTCTGGTCACAAGGCCCTTGGTACCAAGGGTAACTTTTACATTTCTTTTCTCTCTTAGGGGATCTCCATGGATAATCATAAGCAGTGAATAGATTTGCAAGTTCATCCCAAGAATTCCGCTGGGAAGGAGATGAAAAAGGAATAGTACAATCAGGCAAATAAATTCATCAAAGAGACTTTCCCCATTTGAGCATCCACCTTAGCATCTGACTCAAGACAATGATGTCTTGTAAATGTGTGAACCGATTTCCAACTTGCAGCTATGCAAATCTCGCTAAGTGGGATGTTTCCAGGTAGAAACTACAATTACCCACCACACAAGGTGGACTAGGCGCTCCCTCCTTTGAATCCTACTTCTTAGCGGCACAACTACAATGGATCTCCTACTGGACGGCAGATAGATACACAGATGAAATGCGTACCATAACGGATCGGGTGCCCATTTCGGAGCTTTGCCGCCTGCTGCTACCCGGCACCAAGCCAAAACGCACATATCCCCTACAGGTAGCAGTAGCACGCAAGTGCATGCAACGAATACACCGCATGTCATTAGAGACACCCCTGTATTCCCCTCTATTCCCATTAATTGGGTGGCCCAAGCGCGAACACTATTACACAACCAATATGCTCACCGTATGGACGACCTGCGGTCTTACTGAGATGGAGTCCGTTTTTGAGGACGGACAGTTGAGACCGCTCCAATGTCTTATGGATGACTACGGTCTTCCCCCAGTTCCTGCTTCACCGCCAACTTCTAGAAAGCTACCAACCGTACCATGACCTCTCGTTAGGGGAACCAAACACACACCCAGTCATCCACACGATCTTACATATGGGAATGGGACGGCACCTTACCACATGGCTCTATAAAGCCATACGAGAGCTTACTAATAAACCATTAGTGACCCTGCGGACCACCTGGGACGATGAAATTGGATGCCCACTACATGAGAAGGAATGGGAGAGGGCCCTGGAATACCCCAAGAAGGTGTCTAGAAATGCACGCTTTAAAAATATACAGTTTTTCATACTCCATAGAGCGTATCTGACACCAGCACGCCTCCAACGATTCTACCCAGACACACAGTTTCTTTGCCCTAGATGCCAATCACAGGACACAGATTTCCACCACATGTTCTGGAGTTGCCCCACAATCCGATCATTTTGGCAGCACATTCATGCCACTCTAGGGGACCTCACTGGGCTCACATACATGAATACATGGGAAGCCAGCGCACTAGGTATATTCCGAAAACAGAAACAATACAAGGTGCAGACCCGATTTATTTCCCTAGCCGTGTTGCTGGCCAAACGGAGTGTTGCCATGCACTGGCGTTCCCCCACAGGTCCCCCGCTTGCGGCTTGGGTAGGAGCTACACACAAATGGGCGGTAGCAGAGGAGGAAACGCTACGGGAGGAGGAGGTGAGAGGGTTACGCAAGCATCCCATTTCAATGGAATGGGCCCTATTACTGCATCGCTTTAAGCAATTGACTCCCGGTGAAGACCCGAGCGATGCCTTACATACAATAACGGTCCCGCAATCCCAGACTTAGATCCTAACCGACCAGGCTAGTCCCTCCCCGTTGGCGAGATTACACCACCGGCAGCTCTATCGTACACAGCGTTACTTTCACCGATTGACCTTGAGAGTCAGACCGACCGCAATCCACAAACACGTCACACCCACATACCTATTCCGGCGTCCGACAGGGAGACCCGGGCGCAACATTCCATGACCATCCCCCAGTTCTTCTAGTGTTATACCCCAGTTCACATGACATAACCGCAACAAGAGACCACAGGGGTTACACATCATCTGTTGATTACCCTTCTTTCTCCGACCAGTGATGTATGGTAACATGAGCTGTAATATGCAATTTATTGGATTATAATCTTTCTCTGTTATTCATCAAGATAACCTAAAAATGTCAATAAAAAGATGTTACAACAAAAAAAAAAAAAAGTGGGATGTTTCCAGGTAACGCAGCAGTAGCTGTCTTGCCCCTGGTGGATTGGGCTCCAAGTCTACCAGGCAAGGTTTTGTTAGCCTTCGGAAAACAAAGGATTGGAAGACGATCCATCTAGACAAGGATTGTTTAAAAGTGAAAAATCCAGTCCGTAAAGGACCATAATTTACAAAAAGGTGTTTTGACTTTCTTAAAGACTGTTCTATCTTAATTGAATTTTAAATCCCTCCTAACATGAGTATAGAGAGTGCTCTCTGCAGGAGAAGAAGGAAAAATGTAGGTAATGTAATAGTCTGATTGGCATGGGCATCCGAGACTACGTTGGGAAGGAATTTAGGATGGGTTCTCATCACTACCCTGTTTCTATGGAACAAGTTCAAGTGAAAATAGGGCCTGTATCTCACTAATTCTATGAGTGGAAGTGATGACTACCAAGAAGGAAGGTTTCCATGATAAGTGTTGGACAGAAGCCTTATGAATGGGTTTAAAGGGAGGACCCATAAGGCAAGAAAGGACAATATTAAACTTGCATGGAGGAGGAGATCTCCTGAGAGGAGGCTATATATGTTTAATGTCTTCCAAATTTTTTTTTTTAACTACTGGCATTCTGAAAAAGCTCCTTTGTGAAGGAAACATTCGGTAACCTGTGATTGCTGTGAGATGTACTCGGATAGAGAATTACAATTTAGCTTTAGCCAGATGAAGGAGATATGAGAGAACAGCCTCTTCCTGACACGTAAGAGTTCAGGAGCCATGCAGGCAAGTTCAACGAGTGATGGTTGGGATGCTGAATCAGGCCTACGTACTACTGAAGAAGATCCAGTCTGTACATGCAGCTTCCTGTGTGGACACCAAGAGATGAAGGACATTTGTGAAGCACCACTGTCGGGGCCACTCCGGAGCAATGAGGATTATTCTGGCCTTTGAGTGGGACCGTTTGATGATCACTGATGGCAGAAGGTGGATCGGAGAGAAAGCATAAAGAAATCTGCCTGACCAGTCTCTCCTTAGGGCATTCCCCAGTGTGCCTGGTTGGTAGAACCTCAAGGCGAAGCTTGGGCATAATCTTGTTTTCTCCGTCTGAAAAGATCCTAAATGGGGAAATACCCAAACGGAAAAAGCCAATAAAGTCATTAGCCAGTACAAAAAAAATAGAAATAGTGTACAAAGGCTTGTAGCACCGCCACACTGTTCAATTCCACCTGCCTGCTGCGGTTATACAATGTATTGTTGATCATTATGTTTGGACGAAGGCCGTTCCACCTTTTTTTTTTTTTTTTTTAACACACATATTTGTACATTACATTTTCAATATATCATGGTAACCATTCAAACAATAAGGATGTATTTTGCCCATGTTTCTCATGCAATTCAATATGCTTTCTGGACTGGTGACCGTGTCTGAAAGGAATATGCTACTTACCAGTATGCATCTGTTCTTGGCATGTAGAGCTGCAGAGCCACACACTAAGGATAAGATCGCCATCTGGTATTGGGCTCGGATGATTGCAGGTTGTTGTTGTCTTCGGAAGAAGTCTTTGGTCACGAGATAGGTGACTCCTCCTCTGGACAACAGTGCGCATGGGCATCCACTCCATCCTCAGATTGTTTTTCGCCATGATGGGAAATGATGGAGTGTATAAGAAGTAAAGAGAAAGGATGTCCATGTGTAGTGTCTAATTAAGACAATGCTGGAACAGATACAGGTCCCGGGGAGGCGGGTGGGCGTGTGTGGCTCTGCAGCTCTACATGCCAAGAACAGATGCATACTGGTAAGTAGCATATTCCGTTCAAGGCATATGAGCTGCAAATCACACACTAAGGATAGACTATATAGCAGTGTCTCCCCTAGCAGTGGTCACCTGTATCCGTTGCAGCAGTTTGGAATAGAGTTTTTAGGACAGCTTGGCCTACTGAAGCTTGTTGTTTGGATTGCACATCGACACAGTAGTGCTTAGTGAAGGTGTGTGTAGTATACCATGTGGCTACTTTGCAAATGTCTTCTAAGTGGATGTTCCCTAAGAATGCCATAGAAGCTCCTATTTTACGCGTGGAGTGTGCCCTAGGGGGAACTGTAAGAGTACGTTTAGCTTTCTGGTAACATATTTGGATACATTTAACTATCCACCTGGCGATACCCGATTTGGAAATAGGGTTGCCTTTATGTGGTGGGGCGAAAGCAACAAACAGTTGCTTGGTTTTTCGAAAAGGCTTGGTTCTGTCGATGTAATAAAGCAAGGCTCTTTTAACATCTAAGGTATGAAGTGCCCTCTCAGCTACTGAGTCTGGATTAGGGAAGAAGACTGGCAGTTCGACTGACTGGTTTAGATGGAAAGGGGAGATGACTTTAGGGAGGAATTTAGGATTTGTCCTAAGAACCACTTTGTTACGATGTAGTTGTAGGAAGGGTTCTTCAAGAGTTAAGGCTTGTATTTCACTTACTCTTCGCAGGGATGTGATTGCGATAAGGAAAGCCACTTTCCATGTTAGGAACTGCAGTTCGCATTTGTGCATTGGTTCAAATGGGGGACCCATGAGCCTTGTTAGAACAATATTAAGGTTCCACACTGGGGAAGGTGGTAACCTTGGAGGAATAATTCTTTTAAGACCCTCCATAAATGCTTTAATGGCTAGTACTTTAAAGAGGGACAAGTGTAGTCTATTTTGCAAGTAGGCTGCTAATGCCGCTAGGTGTAGACGTATAGAGGAATACGCTAAATTGCATCTTTGCAAGTGTAGTAAATAACAAATGATGTTTCGGATGGAAGCATCCAGTGGTTGTATGTCATTGTTAGTGCAGTAAATGGCAAATCTTTTCCATTTTGCAGCATAGCATGCCCTAGTAGTAGGTCTTCTGGCTTCTTTTATGATATTCATACAGTCTGGAGGAAGGTTGAGGTACCCAAACTCTAAGACTTCAGGAGCCAGATTGCCAAGTTGAGTATTTGAGGATCTGGGTGTCTGATTTCTCCATGGTTCTGGGTTAATAGATCCGGGGAGAGATGCAGTTTTTGATGTGGAACTAGTGATAGTTCCAGAAGTGTGGTGAACCAGGGTTGACGTGCCCAAGTGGGAGCTACTAGGATGAGTGTTAGCGACTGTTGTTTCAGTTTGCGTACCACAAATGGAATGAGCGGGAGAGGCGGAAAAGCGTACGCAAATCTGCCTGACCAGTTCATCCATATTGCATTGCCCTTTGACCGTGGGTGTGGGAACCTGGCGGCGAAGGTTGGACATTTTGCGTTTTCTTGTGTGGCCAACAGGTCTATGTCTGGTTGTCCCCACTTTTGGAAGAATGGGAGTAGGACTTTGGGGTGTAATACCCATTCGTGTATTTGCTGTGTGTGGCGACTTAGGAGGTCGGCCACCTGGTTCTGAACCCCTGGGAGATGTTCTGCTAGCAGGTAGATGTTTTGGGGAATTGCCCATCTCCAGATTTGTTGTGCAAGTTGGGACAGTTGTAGAGAATGTGTCCCCCCCTGCTTCTGTATGTAATACATTGTGGTCATGTTGTCTGTGCGGATGAGGACAGTTCTGTTTTTTAGATGCACTTGGAAGGATTTTAGTGCTAGGAACACCGCCAGAAGTTCTAGGTGATTGATGTGGAGTTGTTTTTGTCGAGTGGTCCACCTCCCCTGAGTGGTATGTTGAAGGAGGTGGGCTCCCCACCCTGTGAGAGATGCGTCGGTGGTCAGCACAACTTGTGGAAGAGGCTCTAAGAACGGCCGCCCTTTGGACAGGTTGATGGTGTTCCACCACTTCAGTGAACAAAGTGAGCGGCTGTCCACCAACACCAGATCGGTAAGTTGTCCGTGGGCCTGGTTCCACTGTTGTGCTAGACATTCCTGTAAGGGACACATTTGAAGGCGTGCGTGAGGTACTATGGAGATGCATGACGCCATCATGCCTAAGAGTTGCATGAACACTCTTGCTGGAAGAGAGTGTTGATGTACGCAGGATCCTGTGGTGCCGGTCTGTATTTTTTTTCGATCCGGGGGTTGAGAACCCTGGCCCTAACAGGGTCTTTAAAAACCTCAGTGGCGTGCTTTATCACTCCCTTAATCATGGGTAGAATGTGAACGGTCTTTTGTGACTGCTCGAAAGTGTCGAGGAGAAAATCTTCCTCCGGTGTGTCGGTGTGCATGGTGACGCCGTGAAACAGTGCCGCCCTGTTTATAAGCTGACCAAACCCTAGATGGTCATCAGGAGGGGAGGGTTTTGAGGGGTATGGAGTGGGATCAGATATATCAGGCATAGGGTAAGTCCAGTCATCTACTGGTGCTGTGTCCGGGAGTGTAAAGGGATCAGTAGGATCAGTGGGATCATTAAAGAAATCCGGGTCTCCCCCTAAATCATCATCATCCTGTGGAGGTGGTGTGTGAGAAGGAGATGGTAGAGGTGAAGGCGGTGGGGGGGATGGGATAGGAGGTAATGGAGGAGAGGAAGGACGTATGGGTGAAGTGGCACAGTCCTTCTTCTTTGGAGGAGCTGGAGGTGTTGTGTCCAGCTTCCTTTTCTTGTACGGCACCGCTGTGACATGTCCGGTTTTAGGATTTATGTAAATTCGTTTTTGCTGTGGATCTGGCCGAAAAAGTTTCTCAGTGTCCGAAGGTGGCTTTGGCGCCGACTTTTTTGGTTCCGATCTGTATTTTGTGAGATCGGTGGGTTCTTTGTGGACTTTTTTTGGCACCGAAGATGTTTTTGGTGCCGAAGAACTTTTCGGTTCCGGTGGAGATGTCGGTGCCAAGTGACGTTTCGGAGCCGATGGAGATTTCGGCCTCGGAGCCTGCTTCGGTGCCGAGGGTATTGTAGGCAAAATAATATGAGGTTTGCTCGAGCCCAAGCCACCTGCAGGCTTCGTTTTCTTCGGGGGCGGGGCTTCTGAAGATGATTTTGGATCGCGACTGGGCCCAGCTGGCAGAGTCTTGACCGAGTCTTGACCAATGCCTTTTTTGGTGGGGTTGGCGTAGGGGAGCTGGTACTCACAGGCTGCTCCGGATCAGAATCGTCGGCCTCGGACACGATCTGGAGATCTTCGGAGTCGTCGTCAGGGACATCCTGTGCAAAGATGTCTTCTGGTTCCGGAACCGGCTTGGCCATGATATGGCGTCGAGCTCTTCGGTCCCGGATAGTTTTCTTCGAACGGAATGCGGCGCAGGCTGTACAGCTGGATTCGTTGTGGTCTGGTGAGAGGCACAAATTACAGACCTCGTGGTGATCACTATGAGGAAACTTTGCTCCACATTGGGAGCATTTTTTAAAGGGTGTCCTTTCCATCAGCCGCGTCTGGATCCGGTCCGATGGGATTTCGACGTCGAGTTATAAATTTTTGAGAGTTGTTGTGATTGTTGGAAGTTTTCTGCTGGAGCGAAAAAAGGTTCATCCGAACCCAATGGCGGAAAAAAACAATCTGAGGATGGAGTGAATGCCCATGCGCACTGTTGTCCAGAGGAGGAGTCACCTATCTCGTGACCAAAGACTTCTTCCGAAGACAACAACAACCTGCAATCATCCGAGCCCAACACCAGATGGCGATCTTATCCTTAGTGTGTGATCTGCAGCTCATATGCCTCGAACATACAGATTCAATTTTACATAACCATTCTAAACTAACAATCCAACTAATGATAGAGCAACTTTAAGCATAACAGTCACTCGTATTTGGTCTCTTGTAGTACAACATATGCCGTCCCATGTTCTCAGTCTGTGTTACATGGGATCAGCTCACAGGCATCCTATTATTAAAAGTGTAGGTAAGTCTCTCAATTATTGCAACAGAGCTGGGACCGGTAACAGGTCCGGGTGCTCAAAGGTCATCAAGATCCCCCCCCCCCCACCCCAAAGTTTCCACAATCCGGTATTTCCCCACAGCCACTGTTTTCCTTTTGTTTCAGCACAATGGTGCATGATCCGCTTTCTATGGCATAGCAATGCAACTCTTTGCCGGTGAGGGCCAAATATAAAACCCTTAACTAGCCCTTTTCGTTTTAGGTCTGGCTGTAATTCCTAACACACATTTCTCGAGGGCACAGCGGATCTCCCTCCCCAACACTATGCCAAGCACATCAGGTGCACCGCTCCAAAACACAGCCCAGCACAATTCCATGCCATGTGCATGACATCAGCATCAACTTGATTACGTCGTGAACATTTTTGTGTGGTATCTCTTAGCATTAAGTTGAACCGCTTGGGTGTTAGGTAAGTTGCATGAAAACAGTTAAACTGAATGTACTTAAGTCTAGCATTTCAGGAGGCCAGCTCAGTGCTCTCTATGGCTGTCTCCCATTCTCACGTTTGTCCTTTGACTTTAGCATTGAAACGTTTGCTGTTCTTTTGTAGGCAAGATTTCTTGTTTAGAGTTCTCTATTCAGCTGAATATTTAGAGAGCCACAATTGCGCTTTATCACCTAACCACCATGCAATCAATAGGTGACTTCAACTTTATACCATAGAATATCAGAAGAATGCAAAATGCTAGCAAGCTCTATATGGTTTTCTCATACCTCAAACGTAGAGCAACGCATAATGCATTCTTGCATGAATCGCGCACTACAGATCGAGGTAGCAGACTCGACTCATTTTATCCCCCCTCCCCACACATGATCACCATGTCAGGCTTGACCGGGTGGTCTGCTGTGTCGCTTATTTCCTTTGTGACCTTTATGGATTATCTGGGTAGGGTGCTGTCCGGAAGCAACCCACTGTGGATGGGATTGCACCCCCGCAACCAGCCCTACAGGAGCATCAAGCCATTCTAGAAACCCTACGAGAAAAACACACTTGTACTTTGAGCATAAATCAAAAGACTACCTCCTCTTATGCAACGAAGTTGAAGGCATTGAAGGCTACAATAAGAGGACACTGAATACACACAGTTATAGAAGCTCAGAGAACACTGGATGCAGAGAACAAAGCATTGGATCAAAGCCTGGCAGTTTGGGCTGGACTGTTACCATGAGGAGCAGGGTCATGACTGATTTGCATATGGCTGGGTCCAAACTGGGGTGACGTGGCGAGCAAAATAACAATAGATTAATTAAACCCAGCTCTGTGACTGGGGGTGAGTGTTTGAAACGTTTCTACACTCCGTCCAGCATTTAATTGTAAGACTCCCTTCCTCCCCCAGAAACGCAAGCGTGAATGGATATAACACACGTTGAGACTCTTAGGAAGGCTCACACCAAACACAGAATGCTTCTTGAGTGCCATCGGTGTAGTGCTTTTGCTGAATATGCAGTAAAGACACACACTGAAGGGGACGGGTTCCTTACTAGCCTGGCTGATAAGTAAAGAGCACGCGCGCACACACCCCCATCCCACACATCAGAATCGACCCCGGCAATACTGTATGCACCTAAACTGAAAACCATGATGCTTTTACCAAATATTACACTACATTACAAGCTTCCACCCACGTGAATTTTTAAGAGATATACAAGTCCCACAACTTATGTATGAACAGCTTTGGAAATAGTAAAAGGCTATAATGTGGTCCAAGATTGGGGAAGCAATTTGCACACTTGCCTCAGGTAAACCCCTGGTACTGATGGACTACCAATAGAGTTTTAAAGGAACTACCCTGACTTGTTAGTTCCGCACTTAGAAAGCCTACATCAGATAGCAACTTCAGACTTGTGCCTAATCCCTTTGCCCAGAGATGCTCTCCTCATTACTATTCCAAAGCGTGGTAAGGACACAGGCGACCTGGCTTCCTATCAGCCTTTGGCTAGTCTCAATTCGGGCAATAAAATCTTTAGGAACATTTTGGCAACTCCTCTTTTGCCACTGCTCTCTTCACTCATCCAGATCGACCAGAATGGCTATGAGCCACGAAGGAGCACTTCCTGAAGCTTAGACGATTCTTCAGGATTAAAGAGTTTGTTCACCAGTCCTGGTCTGGTGCAGCATGTAAGCTATTGGACCTTAAAAAAGCTTTTACTTTAGAGTGGGACTATCTATTTGCAGTCTTGAAGAGAAACGGAACGGGCAGGAATATGCAGAATATGATTACATTGCTTTACGCAACACTAATAGCCAACACCGGGAAGCTCATACCAGGACCAATAACAATTCTGAGGTGTACTAAATAGGGTTGTCCGCTATCTCCTCACCTTTTTGCCCTCATGATGGAGCCCCTGACTATCAAACTGCAACGTGATGGAGAGGATTGGGGCATCCCTTTGGGAGATCGAACGTACTCAGTATCCCTATATGTCAACGATGCCGGTGTACCTTAGAGATGTCGCCACAGTACTGGCTAACATAGCACTATCGTTTAACACTTCTGCTGCAGTGTCAGAACTAAGGGGTTAATTGGCGCAAATCATGCCCATTGCCCCTTTTCTCAAACACCCCTATAGTACGACTTTTCTCCCCGGTAACAAGAGTGTCAATCTATGTGTCGTGTCGCCATGCCTGCCAAGGTCCCGGACTTCCGGGTCAGGCATGGCAGGAAGGGGATGGGAGGAGGCGGCGCGAGAGCGCGCGCCAGTTAAGAGGGGACAGCAAAAGAATAAAGACGGTTTTGAAACACCGCTCGTGTCGGCGCCTTATTTAAAAGCGTGCGACGCTAAACCATGGTTCTCATCTTTTATGCATGGTACATGATCAGTGTTTTAAAAAAACTGCGTATTACGATTAAAGATGCCCCATACATGCCGGTTATTCCACTGCTATGATCTTGAGGGGAGGTGTGTGTGGGGGGGGCGGGGGTGGAGGGAGGTTTCTGCTTGATCTTAATATCTCGGAGGCAGCTGGCATTCAAACACAGGGAGACCCCTTTCATGAGGGCTGTTGTATATCATTGCAATGTATAAAGTTATTCAAACACGTAGTTTGGTTGCACAACGCAGTTGCATCCTTGCTGTTTCCTTGGTGACGCCTCTTCAGAATGCTGGCAGCGTTTATATCTGACGTCACGTAATTCCTGCCATTCTTTCCTCAGCTGTTGACCTGACAGTCACGCTTTATGTCGGCTGATTGTGGGCCTTATTATTCGTAACTTAATAAATATATAATTAAATTATATTTACGTCCATTCTTCGTTACTACAATTTGGCGACGAGCGATTTCTACATTTTCATGAAGGAAAATTCAGGCCCACATCGGACCGAAAGGAACTCTTCATTCTACTAAACTTCGAGGATTTTTTAATTCTAAAAGGCAAGTTACTACATTTTCTCGTTTATAACTTGACTTGACAAATAACTAATCTTAGAATGCATTTTGCATTCAATGTCTTCTATTATAGCTTAACATAGAAGCTTGTGGACAGTTGAAGAATGACAGTTGGAGTCCGTTGACGTAACTGCATTTCCAGCTGTAACTGTCAACTGTTGATTTCTGTATTCGGCAACGGAGTTCCTGACGCATAGCACATAATGTGATGCGACGTGCGTGACTCCATTTTGAAAAATGAAAATTTCATGTAAGTGACAGGAGATCGGTTATTTCGGCCAGTGAGTTTGCCATCGAAATTTTCACCAGTTACAAGGTATTGAAGAGAATTTTTACATTTAAACAGATGGTACTGTCAATAAAATACTTATTTAGAAAGTTTAAAAGAATATATTTACAAGTAGTTCAATATTAAGTATTTGGCAGAAATACTATTACTTTTGGACTACATGGATGATTTGTACAAAAATTTCAGTTCTACAATTCATCATTAGAGTCATTACAAATTAATTTAAACATTTCTTAATATTTTGCATTTCTCTCATCAAAAATTGCATTTATGGTAAAAATTGAGGAAGACTCTTGCGCAATTAACAGCATGTCTCAAAACACTAACATAAATGCTCCAGTCGCATTTTTAAATGAACCTGGCAAACCATCAATGAAATGGAAGAACTGGCTACGTGCATTTGAGAACTATTTGGTAGCAATAGATGGTAAAAAATACGAGCCTGAAAGGAAAAAAGCTATTATGTTTGGGCTACTTGGCGTCGCAGGTCAAGAAATATTCGATAGCTTACCTGAATACGAAGCACAACCTGGTCAATTCATACCATTAGATGAATTTCAAGAAGCAGTAAAAAGATTAGAAAAGCAATTTGGTGAGGAACCAAATATAATGATAGGCAGGCATCGTTTTGCTTTGCGTAAACAACAAGAATCTGAGACTGTTGAGGAATATATTGCCTGTCTAAGAGTGTTAGCCACCAAATGTGAATATGAAGAAATGGTCGATGTATATATTCGAGATCAATTTGTATTTCATTGTTTTGAAAAAAAGATTCAGGAAAGACTTTTGGCGTGTAGAAATCCATCTCTTCAGGAAGTAATAGACATTGCCAAAGGAATAGAACGATCTTTAGAGGGCTCAAAGGAACTTTCAGCTAATAAGAATTCAAATGAAAATGTTTTTTATATTCAGGATAAAAGAAAAAACTTTGTAAAAAATGTACAGAAAAGTAGACCTAGCACTTTTGTAGATACTAAAACATTTGTTTGTTTCAGATGCGGGTCTAAAAACCATATTGCAGATTTTCCAGGATGCCCTGCGCTTGGTAAGAAATGTACTAATTGTTTAAAAATTGGGCATTTCGCAGGAGTTTGCAGAAATTTTAAAGCTAAAACAACACAAAATGTAAAAGTCAGCAATGTTGATGAGTTTAATGAAGACATGTGTTCTGACATTGTGCTAACCGTTGAGGCAAATTGTGGCACAATTAAAGGGCCATTAGGTGTTGCACATATTGGTGAAGTAGAGATAAATATTATGGCGGATTCTCATTCTCCTATCACCATTGTTTCTGATACTAAATATGAAAACAACTGGTCGCATGTGGGGTTAATAGCATCCGATGTAAACCCAAAAGCTTTTGGTGATTGCGACATAAACATGTTAGGATACTTTCAAGAGAATTTAAATGTAAAAGGAAGGTCAATTTCAACAAAAATGTATGTTGCGGAGCGTGGCAGAAATATTGTTGGGTGGAAGGACCTAGCAAAGTTAGGCATCATTTTGAAACCAGGTGCTGATGATCCTATTATACTAAGCGATGTTTTGGTTGCTTCTGTCCAGTCTTCTTGTTTCCCTTCTTCTCACAACAGTTTAGAAGCGGTTTTATGCAAGTATGAATTATTATTTGAAGACCGCATTGGATGTGTTAAAGGTTACGAGCATTCTATCAAGTTAAAGAAGAATGCGATACCTATCAAACACAAGGTAAGAGCTGTTCCTTTATCCATCAGAAAGGATCTGCAAAAATTGCTTGATAAATTAGTTGAAGAGGAAGTCATTGAACCAACTGATTCCTCAGAGTGGATTTCTGCTATCGTTATCATTAAGAAAAAGAATGGAGATTTGCGCCTATGTGCCGACTTGAGGTCACTTAATAAAAACATTTTGGTGGATTGCCATCCTTTACCAAAAATACAAGAGATTTTAGCATCCACTTCTGAATCCACATATTTTTCATTGATTGACCTCAAATCGGCATATCACCAGGTGAAACTTTCTGATGATTCTAAAGATTTCACAACATTTGTTACCCCAGTGGGAGCTTTTAGATTTATTAGGCTTCCATTTGGTTTAGCATCATCTGCAAGTGTTTTCCAAAAATTGTTGGAAAAAATTCTCAAAGGAGTAAAGGGAGTAGAAAAATTCCAAGATGACATTTTGATTCATGCCTCTACTGTAGAAGAGCACAACAGCATTCTTTGACACGGTACTATGCAAATTCAATGAAAGAGGTATGACAGTTTCTAAAGAGAAGTGCAAATTTCTTCAAAAGGAAATAGAATATTTGGGCCATTTTATCAGTTATAATGGGATTAGACCAAAGTTGGATCTTGTAAAGGCTATTTCTGAGGCTCCCAGACCTGAAGATAAAGATGCTCTTCGGTCCTTCTTGGGTCTCAGTGAATATTACTCACGGTTCATAGAAAACTATGCGGAGAAAGTAGAACCTTTACGGTGCCTTCTTCGCAAGGGAGAAAAGTATGTGTGGTCAAGTGACCAGCATTCAGCATTTTCTGTAATCAAACATTCAATTGTTAATGCACCAACTCTACATCCTTATGATTCAGAAGGTAAAAATATTGTAACTGTTGATGCTAGCTCTGTAGGCATTGGTGCAATATTTACTCAAAAAGTTAAGAATACTGTTCACACTGTGGCCTTTATTTCCAGGCGCTTGCATGATTCTGAACTACATTACAGAACAATTGAAAGAGAAACACTAGCTTGTGTTTGGGCAGTAGAAAAACTTAAAATGTGTCTTTGGGGTAAGCAGTTTGAATTAGTCACTGATCACAAACCTTTACCTTATATGGTTGATGGTTATGGCAGAGGTAATAGTAAGGCCTCTGCCAGATTAGTTAGACTTATTGCAAGATTACAAGAGTACAACTTCACCATTAAGCACATTCCAGGCAAGGATAATATCCGTGCAGATTTTTTATCCAGGTTACCATTAGAGTCTTCAGAGCCACAGATGGAAGAAGATACGGAATGTGTAGTAGCTTCTTTAGATATTCTTTTAAACTCTGAACAGTCTTGCACTGAGACTGAATGGTTAGAGCTCAGTAGCAAAGATTACGTGTTGAACAAAGTTAAAGAATTTGTTAGAGGAAACTGGCCACCAATCAGAAATTTGTCTGCAGAGTTTAAAACTTATTGTCAGGTGGAAAATGAACTAAGCATTGTAAATAATTTACTTTTTCATGGTGATTTATTAATTCCTCCTTCAAAGTTGAGGAAAAGGTTGATAGACATTGCACATAGAAGCCATCCAGGCTCAACACTTACAAAGAAAATGTTGAAAATGCATTATTGGTGGCCAGGAATGGATGCTGATGTAGATTTAATTGTTGACACGTGTAGTTTGCTTAAAATCTGATAAGCACTGGAAACCAAGGGTTAACAAGATGCAAGGAGATCTTTGCGGTAGTTAGGGAGTTTATGGCCCCCAGATCCAACCTGCCCCAAGGGGTTCCATCTGAGTTGTGGGTCTGTAACCTGGCCAGATTTTTCACGGATAAGATTAAGTCCATTCAGGACTCTTTCGCAGTGGGCTCAGCCGTGGTGCATGCGAGCGTGGTGGTGGGACCGGTGTGGCGGCCTTCACAGGCTGTGGTCCTCGCAGAGTTTCCACCTATTTCCACCGATGCTTCCTTGGCGCTTCTGGCCAATCTTAAGTCGGGTTCACCATTAGATCCTTGCCCGGCCAAATTTTTGGCTAAGATGGCGACTGTGGTCAACCCTGTGGTTAACCCACTTGTGAATTTGTCTCTGAGGGAGGGGCAGGTTCCATCGCCCTGGAAAAGGGCGATGGTGATCCCCCTCCTCAAGAAGCCTGGGCTGGACTCGGAGGTTTTGGCCAATTACAGGCCGATCTCCCTCCTTCCAGCGCTGGCCAAGATCACGGAGAAGCATGTGCACGGCGTTCTTTCCAGCTTTCTTGAGTCCAGCGATCTGCTACACCCTTCACAGTCCGGTTTCCGTCCTAATTTAAGTACGGAGACGGCACTGTTGGAGGTGTCTGAGATCATTAGGGAGACCCTGGACTCTGGAGGTCGCGCGATGCTTGTCATGCTCGATCTCTCGGCGGCCTTTGACACCGTCCCCCACGAGATGCTTCTCGCCAGACTTTATGACATCGGTCTGAGGGGGACGGTGTTGGATTGGTTTGCATCTTTCCTGGAGGGCCGCCGACAAACGGTCTGGGCCTCTCCGAGCTCCGCCGAGATGCCGCCACTGGGAGTCGGTGTTCCGCAGAGATCTGTGTTGAGCCCGACTCTCTTTAACATCTTTATGACACCTCTGGCGGCACTGGTGGAGTCTTCTGGGGCCCAGATCGTTTCCTACGCCGATGACACGCAGTTGCTTTTCACGTGTGGGAAGGATCAGGCTTTTGATGGGGAGAACATCCGGGGCTGCTTGGAGTCGGTCTTTAGCTGGTTCCAGTCGAATGGCCTTAAGGCCAATTCAGATAAATCGGAGGTGTTGTTTTTTGGCTGCTCCCTCGACCCTGATTGACGGGCCTGGTGGCCGACGGATATGTGTCCCCCTGCCCTGGCTTCGCTGGTGGCAAAGAATCTGGGTGTAAAGATGGATAATAGCCTGACACTGGTGCCACATGTTCGTGGTCTAACGGGCACTTGCTTCGGGCTACTCAAGATGCTCCGGAAGTTTTTGCCTCTGCTCTCGGAAGAGCACAGAAAGATCACTGTGCAGGCCTTGGTTGGTTCCAGATTGGACTACGCTAATGTCCTGTACAGTGGTCTCCCGGACTTTCTTGTTCAGCGGCTGCAGGTTGTGCAGAACGCTGCAGCTCGCGCTATTTTTGGCCTCCATAGGCGAGTTGGAGCCTCCGGTTTGTTGCAGTCGCTTCATTGGCTGCCCATCCAGAAGCGGATCATGTTTAAAGTTCCGACGCTGGCGCATAAAGCGCTTTTTGGCGTGGGCGCGAAATACCTCCAACGCAGGCTCGCCTTCTACCGCCCTGCCAGATCTCTGCGATCCGAATCTCTGTTCTTGGCTGTGGTTCCTCGAATTAGGAAGGCACGCTTTGGAGGGCACTCCTTTAGTCTGAGGGCCCCTCAGTTGTGGAACACCCTCCCTCTGGCCCTACGGTCCTCTACTAATTTGCTTCACTTTAGGAAGAGCCTGAAGACCTGGCTTTTTAACCTTTAGTATTTCTGTTGTTCTTTTTTTCAGTTGTTCGCTGTATGGTGTTATGTTTTTTATTCTGAGCTGCCTCGATAAAGCGCCGGGACACTCCTTTGGAGTAGCCGTGCGCTATAAAAATAAATGTATAACATAACATAACATAACAATTAGTGTCCATTCCCAAAACGTCTTGGAACAAAATAGCAATTGATTTTGCTGGTCCATTTAACCTTTTAGAACATGACTGTAGATTCATGATAGTGATTACTGATTACTACAGCAAGTGGATTTATGTTGAATTTGTAGCAGCTATAGACACTAATGCAGTTATCACTTTTCTTGAAAAATGTTTTGCTGTGGAAGGTCTACCTTGTATTTTGGTTTCTGACAATGGCAAGCAACTTACCTCAGAAAAGATGTGGTCATTTTTGCAGCACTATAGTATTGAACAGGAAAAGACTCCTTTATATTCACCAAAATCCAACGGACAAGTCGAAAGAGTCAACAGATTCTTGAAAGAAGACATACAATTGGCCATGGCTTCAAAATTTCCAGTGAAAGAATTCATACAAGAAAAGGTTAACGCGTATAATAACACTACAAATACTGTGACTGGTTATTCTCCTTTTTTCCTTATGAGAGGCAGAAAGAGTAAAACTTTGCTGACACCTACTTTTGTTGAACGAGGGAAAAATCCTACAAATTTTGTGGAAATCAACGATGGACAAATAAAAGTCAAAGAAAGAATCCAGAAACATCAAATCAAATCTAAAACTTACCATGATACAATTCATAGAGCTATCAACAAAAGCTTTACAAAAGGAGACTGGGTCATTGTTCAAAAACCTTTCAAGGTTCAAAAAGGAGAATCTAAGTTCTCAGCTCCATCTGAAGTTATTGAGGTAACTAATAGCTCGGTTCTCTTGGACAAGTTAGGATGGAGAAGCAAGAGTGATGTAGTTAAACTTAAACCACAGGTCAAAGAGAACTCATTGAAGAGTCTATCAAGAATGACTTGGAGTCAGAGAATGATTATTTATGGTTACCTTCTGAGACAGGTAATTATAATCACAACGTGACACCTAGTACTACATGTGTTCCTATTCCTTCAGAGTCAAATGTGTCTGTAAGCAGTTCTACTTACCTGATCAGTTTGCAGCTGAAAAAGAGCAGGAATCTGGGTGCAGATTAAGTAGGCAAAGTTCACAGGTTACAGATGTGTCCACAACAGAAACAAATATGCCATGTGATGTTGCTGTTTCTAGTCAAAACGTATTTGAAGGTACTTGTACCACCTCAGGTAGAATGTCATGCATTCCCCGCAAGTATAAGGATTATGTTTTGTTTTAACTTATTTATGTTGCTCTTTTAAGTTGGCAAAGGGAGATGTTGTATATCATTGCAATGTATAAAGTTATTCAAACACGTAGTTTGGTTGCACAACGCAGTTGCATCCTTGCTGTTTCCTTGGTGACGCGTCTTCAGAATGCTGGCAGCGTTTATATCTGACGTCACGTAATTCCTGCCATTCTTTCCTCAGCTGTTGACCTGACAGTCACGCTTTGTGTCGGCTGATAGTGGACCTTATTATTCGTAACTTAATAAATATATAATTAAATTATATTTACGTCCATTCTTCGTTACTACAAGGGCCAACTCTCGTCCTTTGATGACCTCATGGAACATCTTTAACATAGACAAGGGTCAATTCTTGCCGTTTACAGTGCTCATTCACTCGTAATTGTTGGAACAGTCTCATCCGAGCCATTGTACAACATCTCTACATCATGAGAAACCGGTGCAGTCAAATTAGTCGGCTCACAAAAGTTATAGGAGAGCATACACACATTCCTTTGACAACTCTCTGAGGCAAGCCGGACACAGAAGTAGGGATAGTGTTCCATGGTAAGGAGTGGGAGAGAATATTGGCATACCACTCAGAAGTATCTCCAAACACCAGGTTTACATTTATGCAACTTACCAGTCTGCATTGGGCCTACCTATCCCCAACCAAAATCAATGAGTACTTTCCAAATGTGAGCACTTTGCTGCCCACACTGTATTGTAAACAGGGCTGAGGATAATGCATAAATTATGGTGCTGCTCCTATTTATCCCACTACTGGTTTACAATCACGTTGCAGCTCACACAGCTTATGGGACAAACCACTCTACACACATCGGAGGGATAAGCACTGGGTAATTTCCCCCGTACTAAACAGCTCAAACTAATGGAGGCATTACTAGTCGCAAAGCAATCCATCACCTATCGCTGGAAGGACAGTAGTCCCCATGGCTTAATAAACATAATTGAGCGGTATTATGGTGCAAAGCAAAAAGAAAAGCACTGAGAAGGGAAGAAATCCGCGGGCTTCGCAAACACATATCGCAGGAAAGGGACACACTCCTGGTTGAATTCCAAGCCATCACATAAGATGATACCCTTCAGTCTTAGACGGACCCATTACCCCAACCTACACATGAAAGGCCGACATACACAGGGTAATGCTTCCAAGACCAAGCGGTTAACATTTGACGTACAACATTTGTGGCTTATGGTTATATCTGTGTGATGCTTGAAGTGACGCATTTGCCCCTCATTACCCCCTAAATTGCCCCTATTTAAGTTTCTGGATATCGATTTGCATGTTTTTAACTATTCATTGACCTACAATGGTTGCAGAAAAATATTGTGTGTGTGTCGCCAATGATGGCCTTCCTACCTGATTTGGACTACTTTATTCTGCCAGGTCAACTGTTCTGGTTAAAGTACTTCTAAGAGCAGGACCATCCTACTTCCAAAATAAGCTTTACATGCACCTAAGCAATTTACAAATACTCTATTTTGATGCAATTAAATAGAAGCATATAGTTATTTGCCCAGAAAATGTAGCATTTTTAGATCTCAAGCTGCTTACGCTCTGCATTGTATTGAACGCAATGCTTAATTTGAGCCAGTGGTTTCCAGTGCTCAGCACCTGTACTTCATTGACAACACCAGCAATTAGGACAGTCTGCCACATGGTGGTGATGTGTATGATTTGGAGATTAGCACAACAGTTCTTTAATTCACTAAGCTTTAAAAATGACTGATATCTGCTATCCAAGACATTCTTATAGCTTTTGGGGCCTGTAATAGTCTGCACTGTCACACTTGTAGGGGTGTGATGGCAGTAGTTGTGTTAGTACTGTCATTGGCAGCGCTGGCCGGGCAATGGGTGGTGCAAGCTGCAGTGGCCTCCTGATGAAGCCTGCGACAATAATATTCTTTTTTTTACAAATAAAGTGCGGATCAAAAGCTGCTTGCTTTCAAAATTGGAAAACACAACCAAAAACATTTTTTTTAAAGTATTGGGGAAGGAATTTTTGCTTAACTCACAACCGTGCAACACTTGACAAATCTGCAAAAACTTTCCAATTAAAATAATAAAAACGGATAGGTTTTGCCATGTCCCATTTCTGGACACCCATCTGCGGGGGAGGGGAGAGTGTTTTAAAAAAATTAGCATTTCCCAATTTAACTCCTGTAGAAAACCTGGCTCTCTGCTTCACAACAAAATACTGAATAGAATGACACCAAATTTGGCAATACGGTAAAACTTTAGTCACAGGAGTGCTTTTACTTGGTTTGGTGCATTTCCATTGTGTATACTTTGAGAACCTGAATTGAAATGAGAAATGTACTAAGAATAAAGCTTTTTTAGTTTGGTGTAATTCGTTTAGTAATTTATCAAATATTTTTGTTACAAAAACGTGTAAGGTGGGGGCGTGGCTAGCCAGCCAACATGGCGGACGCACATCTATAACGCTCCGTCTTCCATTCCCCATCATCCGACAAATTTATCCTGACAGAGCGCCATCCGCATTCATGCGGACCGGGACCAGGCGTCTGAAGCTATTCTGCACCTGATGATACTAGTTCTGAGCCGCTTGACCCACCGGGACCACGACAACGTGGGTGACAAGCACGCGGCCCTTCTTGCTACGAGGCCGCGCGCGGACTGCATGAGTCGGAAAATGGCCGCCCGCACTTGAGCGTCTGCTCCCGCGGCAGCAGGAGACTCCCGTCCGGCCAGACGCAATCGGGGCCATGCAGCGGGAGCGTCGCTGCCAGTGGGGGACCCAGACTCGCACCGCTCCACTCCACTCCACTCCACTCCACTCCCCGGAGCCATAACTGCCGCACAATAGGAAGCAGGAGCTTACCCGCCAGGGGATGAGTTTGCCCGGGCTGGGCGACAGCAGAGGTGACAGAGGAAGGCCTGGTAAAAGAGAGTGCTGCTGTGCTCTGCTAGACACCCTACATTGCAGCCCCCTGTGTCCTGGGGTAGCAACCGTCGCAGGGCTGCTGTCCGCAGTTCCGTGAGCCGGGGATGGACGGAGAATATCACAGTCTGGGGAGAGACCACCTAAGACGCAGTAAGTGACGAGAGTGGGGGTCGGGACTCCCGCAGGACTCGTGACGCAGCGGCACATCCTGGACACCCTAGCAAATCTCGGCGGTGCCAATCCTGGTGAGTCGGGGCCCCTGGAGTAGCACAGCTGGTGCGGGGTGTGTGTGCTCACGGGATTGTGGACCCATGGGGCCCCTGTGCTGCGGGATTGGGGCCTGGACAGCCGGTGAGGCATCGACGACCCGCGGTGGCGGTTGAGGCCTGCAGTGCACGCAAAACCAGACCGAGCGGCGTCGGTAGAGACGACACATTGCCCGCTGATGAGCAGACAGTGTCAAACACACTACCGGCACGCACTGAGGGAGACTTGCCCGTACCTAAGCTGGTGTCGGAGGGCACCGGCGATACACGCGGGGATCCCCAAACACCCCCCCGTTGGCGCCTGGAAGCCAAGCTCACACTGACCCACTGGAAGCCACGCATGGAGGGACTATATGGACGCAAATGCTGCAGCCCCCCCACTCTTATGCACGTAGAACATTGCTGCTTGCGTGGGTAACGTCTACACGGGTCCCCGCCCTTGGAGAGCCTGGCCTCGTCGGTGCCACCACGCAACTGGGCCGGCCCTGCACGCTGCCATAATGACATTGCTGGGCTCAGCCAAGCTCCTATCGCTGGGAGACGAAACATACTACCCTATCAGCAACCAAACACAGCGGAGACGGCCCTACGCGTGTGACCCTGCACGTGGAAAGCGAAAGGCGGTGAGATTCCCACAAACAGCTCCCGCCTGCTCACATCCTCTGACCCACCCACAGGACAGTGTAACTCCCTGAGGGGGATACCACCATTGGCGCATCTCCACTCTGACAACTAACAACGAATGCCCATGGCACAGCAGCTTGGCATTGGCAGGATGGGAGCCAAACTACAGCAGGAACCCCTGCGCACGGGCAGCTCGGACCCTCTCACCATGTGCGCGGGAGGGGCGACGGAACCAGCGACCGCGGCTCTGGCAGCCAATATGGACTCCGTACTCGCTGTGGTGGAAAGGATCGGTGCTGCGCTGGAGCACACCAGGACCTCCCTGGAGACTCGGATAAGGTCACCTCGGACTTCACCTTACTCCACGCAGACCACCGTAAGCTGGCCGACAAAGTCGCTGCGCACAACCAAACGCTGAAGGAGCTTCAACCTCTAACGCAAAGTCACACAGCTGCGCTGCAAGACCTGATAGACCGCGATCATGCCCTGGAGGACAGAGCAGAAGATGTGGAGGGACGCTCCCGCCGCAATAACATCCGCGTGGTGGGCCTGCCGGAAAGCGAGGAGGGACGAAACCCGGAGCAATTCACGGAGCGCTGGCTGCGAGACCTCCTGCCCCAGGGAGCATTGTCAATGCAGTTTGCGGTCGAGAGAGCCCACCCCATGCCGACACAGAAGCCCAAGCCAGGCGCCAGACCGCGACCGTTCATTTTCAAATTGCTAAACTACAGGGACAGGGACACAATACTCTGTGAAACACGCAAGTTGGACAGCCTCAAGGTGAGCGGCAGTCAAGTTATGCTCTTCCCAGACTACACCGCCCTGGCGCAGAAGCAACTATATGGCGGTGAAGCGTCAGCTCAGGACTCTAGAGCTATCATATTCGTTGCTGTTACCCACCCAACTGCGAGTGGTCACGAAAGAAGGGACACACTTCTTTGACTCGCCCGAAGACGCATGGGCCTGGCTGGAGGAGTCGGGGCTGTGGACGGGCACGAGGCCCTCAGGCTCAGAAGGCGTCAACTCAGCGGGCAGGAGAATCAGACGACGTCGGCGGCCAGGGTCTTTAAGGAACGAAATACCGGGGACAGCAGCGCCAAGTCCGGAGAAGATACGGAGGGAAAGGCAGGAGGCCCTGGAATCAGTTACAACCCTCGGATCTCCACATCCCACAGCGCGACCGAACTCCTACACAGGAGATACGTTGATGTCCAGTGGCTCCTCGTCGCCATCAACCGAAATATCCGAGGATCTCAGCTTACCAGAGATAACCCCACAGACTGCTGATGGCATAATATGAAGACGTATCGCAGAGATGGATTCTGACATAGACCGTTCACGCAAGTAGAACACTATCTGTTGATGTCTTTGCTCTTGCTTGATGCTGAGTGGGGGGGATGGGTCCGCTGGGCTACACACCACACGCACCCTCCGCTGCGTAGATATAGTACCAATACACCCGCCCCTGGCCACAGCCTACATACTCACAGTGGACTCATGCACACTTGATTCGGCATACAGACCTACCCCCGGCTGGTCCAGCAAGACAAGTCCGGCGATTATATAGATGGCGCGCCTAACTAGAACTCGGGGGATGTCCATAGCACGCCAATAGGCAACACACTGACCTCGTTTGTTATTCTCAACTGTTACAGAGGTTTGGACGGATATTGCGAGATGTCCGCCCCAGATGTTATGCTGTTCTTAGTTCAGTTATTATCTATGTTTTTGTTGCAGCATTCCGAAAACGCTCATGCAGGTCCCTGACCCCCGTACCCTGTGGCGCACCCCGTCCCTGGCGTCCTGCTGATAAATTTAATCAGAAATGACACAAGCCGACATAATCACATGGAACATACGTGGCATGTACACACCTGCGCGTCGATACTCTATATTTGCATACCTCCAGAGACACTCGGCTGCAATCGCCCTACTGCAGTAAACGCACATAACACAGCCAGAACTCGACAGATTGCGCAGGCGTTGGAGGGGTCAAATATATGGCACCACATACTCGGCGCACGCGAGAGGCACATTAATCTGGTTGAGAACGGGCACCCCGGTCATTCATAAAGACGTGGTGACAGACCCTGAATGCAGGTATACCTTGGTAAGGGAGACGCTTAACGACCAACAGATACTACTCGGCTCAATCTATGCCCCGAATGTAGACCAACCCTCGTTCCAAGCACAGTTGTCCACAAAGCTGACCCCTTACGTTGGGCTCCCTTGGCTGCTAGGTGGGGATTTTAACTTGGTGCTGGATGTGCAGGCGGACAGATCCTTCCCACCCCTCCGGACGACTGCGGTATCAAAATTGCAGGCACTCAGACTGGCTAACACATTGGGCGTTGCTGGACCTGTGGCGTGTCCTACATCCTACTGACCGTGTCTACTCCTGTTACTCGGCAGTGCATGACCTGCACGTGTGGCTGGATAGGGTGGTGGGCTCCCAGTCACTACTCCCCTTGGTCGCGGTGACGGAATACCTTGGGCGGACACACTCTGACCATAATCCCCTGAAGCTCCAGCTGAATTGGGACCCTGGTCGTCCTCCCATACCCACCTGGCGGCTCCAGCCATTCGCACTGGAAGACCCAGAATTCCGTGCTTCCCTAGAGACGGTTATTTTGGAGTATTTTGAGGTCAACGAAGGGACGGCGAGTACCGCCCCGATGGAATGGGATGCCCACAAAATTGCTGTCAGAGGTCACGGTCTCGGTGCCACATGGAACATACGCAAGCACCTGACTTTATAGCTCGCTCGTCTAGAATCACAGCTCCTCCAGTATGAGCGTGAGGGCGGAGGTGGACAATCAGGCCACCTGGAGAACCTCAGGACACAGCACGCGGAACTTATGGAGCGACTGAGATGCCACAATTATACTGCCCACACAGCTCGCACACACACTAGGGCGGACTGAGCGGGCCGCCTACTTGCTTGGCTGCTGAAACAAGAGAGCAATCGTGCCCCAATTGGAGTCATACGCGCACCAGAGGGGGCCCTGGAATACACGCAGAGGAGAGGGAGATACATAAAGTACTGTCTGATCATTACATACAACTGTACCAATCCAGGAGGCGCTGCTCCGGCCCGGACCTGGAGCGATTTTTAGAACCTCTCCAGCTGCCCCTAGCCTCAGACGTCCACCAAGAGACACTTAATGGTCCCCTTACTCTAGAGGAAATCGGGGAGGCGATTGGGTCCATGGCGTCTGGGAAAACGCCGGGGCCGGATGGCCTTCCTGCTGAATACTACAAAGCTTACCGGGAATCTCTGACGCAGCAACTGCATACGCTTTACCCCACAGCCCTAGAAGATCGCACACTGCCCCTATCGATGCGTGAGGCCTACCTTGTGTCCCTGCTCAAACCAGATAGGGACCCCGAAAACTTGGAATCCTATAGGCCCCTAGCGCTCCTTAATGTGGACTATAAAATATTTGCTAAGGTGTTGGCGGAGCGTCTGGCGCCAGTGGTCCCCAAACTGGTATACAAAGACCAAAACGGATTTGTGCCCAAGCGTAGCACATCGGTAAATCTACGGAGGTTTTTTAGGGTGGCATCGGATAGTGCGAAGGAGTGGCCCAGGGCGGGATGTCTTGTGCTAGACCTCGAGAAAGCTTTTGACTGTCTGGAGTGGAGCTACCTCACAGCAGTGCTGTTGCGATACAAGCTGGGGTGGGGCTTTCTCCAGATGGTCAACCTATTATGTAAGGATCTCACAGTTCGAGTACGGCTGGGACCCTACATCTCCGACGCCATATCCATACGCAGGGGCACCAGGCAAGGGTGTACGCTTTCGCCCCTCCTGTTCGCTCTTGCAATCGAGCCCCTGGCAGCGGCTCTGCGAGCGACGCTAGAGGATGGTATACCCCTAGGGGATGCGACACACCAGGTGTCATTGTACGCGGACGACCTCCTCGTCTTCGTGAGGGAAGTAGGTAATATCCCAGCACACCTTCGCCGCTCTCTCAGGACTTCGGGTAAACACCAACAAATCCTGCCTTTACGCATTTAGGGGGCACTCAGGACCCGGGATATATTCTGGAGGATATAAAAGTGCAGTGGAAAGCTGATACTTTCCGCTACCTGGGAATCCAGATTTATCGTCACCCAACAGACCTCTTCAATGGTAATTTGGGACGCGCCGTGACAGCCATAAAGTCACAACTGCACTTCTGGAAAACCCTCCCACCGACAGTCTCTGGCAGGGTGGCCCTTTCCAAGATGGTGATCCTTCCCAGTCTCCTGTTCTACTTTACTAACCTCCCGCTGTATGTCCCGGCGGCCTTTTTCACCACACTCCCTAAACTACTCAGGGACTTCCTTTGGGGCAATGCACGACACAGGATAGCATTAGCGAAGCTCTACTTACCCACTGATCAGGGGGGCCTCGCTGCACCTTGTTTCGAACAATACTATTTGGCTGCACAGTTGCAGTGGGTAGCCCGCTGGCTCGCAGATAGAGGCTGTGAAGACACTGCAACCACAACCCCTTCCCTCTCTCTGGATTATATCACCAGACAGTTTCACCCGGCCTCTCTGGCCCCAACACCGGCCCCGCTCCTTCTGGCAGTGGCTTATAAGTGCTACCGACGCTGCCTGTACCTCACTAGAGCGCTAGTCCCCTACACACCGGCCATACCACTAGGGGGTTCCCCCAGTGGGTCTGGGGTGATTACTCCTCTTGAACTCACGGCATGGCACGAAGCAGACATACAGACCCTGGGAGACCTATACCGGGACGGCATGCTCATACCCTATGAATCCCTGATTGAAGAAGTGGGGCTCCCACCAGGGCAATTCCTACGACACCGCGCACTGATCACGACACTGGCCGCTAGATGGGGAGACATGAAGGAGGAGCTGACCCAACACCTCACCATCCAGTACCTTTACGGTATTGGGCGGGGCAGGTACTTGATCCGATGGTTTGCGGCATCCGTTCGCACGCACGCGGCGATAAGCCTAGTCTCACTACGCCATAAATGGGAGGCAGACCTGGAGCGGCAACTGGAGGACAGGGAGTGGGAAAAGATACTAAAGGGCCCAACATGTATTCCCAGAAACATGAGGTTCCGACAAATACAACTATTTATAGTCCACAGAGCATACCTTACACCCGAGAAGATCAATAGGTACTTTTATCGCACAGATGTGGCGTGTCCTCGCTGTGCGGAGATAGGGGATGGGCTGGTACACATGCTATGGAGCGGTCACAAACTACATGCTTACTGGCAGGCTGTTGGGCGAGGCGCTACACACATGCACAGGCCGCAGTATACCCTTTGAATGGCCTGTTTACCTACTGCACCACTTTCGCAGGACCCCGGCCACAAAAGTCTTCTCTCGTTTCCTGGACCTTAGATTGGTGGTAGCTAAGCTAAGGATCCGCTACACATACAGTCATGGTGGTACTCACTCCTAGCATGGGCCAAAGCAGAGGGAATCGCCATCCTGCAGGAGGAAACACTGGGGCTACGAAAGACACCTATAGCAGCGAAATGGGAGGGATTGTTCCAGGCCTTAAGGCGCATCGTGGGAGTAACCCCAGGTGGCGACCTAGGTGCGGGGAAGGCGCCCCTTTAGTGCGCGACAGGTAGCCCAGCAATAAACACCTGCATTACCCCATAAATGCACAAGTACCACTTGACATCGCTGTAGGCAATGGGCAGAGATGATGACATGCAGGAAGCTCCAGGACGGGACACCGGGGATAGGGAAAGGGGGGGGTGGACCTCGCTGAGGAGTGTACACTCACAAGACGGACCATGCTGCTGTTATTGGTTTTTTGTTTGGTTGGTTTTGTTTTCTCTCCAACATCTGTACGCTTGCCTGAACTGAATGGCCTGAAAAGACTCTGTACAATGAACTACTGGCACCACATCACTAAAGTACGATGGCTTTTCTCCTAGATGATCTGAACTGCCTGGAGAGGCTCGGCTCATAACTGAGTCAATACTGTCATCGACATTAATATTTGATCTGTCTCTGCTCAACCGTGATGTCTATTTGCTTTTGACAGTAGATTCAATGCATGATAGGCTTCTATACTGTAAGTTGTCTTTCATGAAATGTGTCAATCTTAAAAATTAATCAAAACCGATTTAAACAAAAAAAACAAAAAAGGTGTAAGGTGGGCTTCAAAGAGAAAAAACTTTGAACAACTGTACAATTAGTTTGAAGCCAGTTTGTAAACTTAAAAAATTACTTTTGAAAATTATTTCTATTAACTACAAAAAGAAATATACATCAAAATGTAGTTTCACCTTAGCAAAATGACTTCCACCAAGGAAAGTGAACCATGCAACATATAAATAGAATTGCCACTTTCTGAGCCAATGGAAACAAAACCATATCTGTCAGTCTTCAACTGTGTTTTTCTGTAGTATTTCAGGACACAAAGGACACCCTTGGCTTCCCTCACAAACATATGAAATTAAATAAAATCCCGACTATACATCCAAATGTATGTCAACTGTTAAAGTTACTGGATGCATCTCAAACCTAATGGCAAACGGAGCATCAATGTCCTATTTCTCCACTACTCTTTGCAGTTTTATGAAACAATTAGGGATGAAAGGTTGAAGTGCTTCCCGTTTGTCTAAAAGTCAAAGTCAAGATGCTTTTTGTTCATTATAAACAATCAAAGAGAAACCCAAACTCGCTATAAATCTAACTAAAGAAGTTGTCAAAGAATTCAGTCAATATGTGAACTAAAAAACAAAGTCAGGAATATCCCCGACTTCAATGATTACATTTGAATTCTCATACTTGATTTTTATCATTCCTTAACTTCCTTCGCTAATGTGCAACAATGTTCTAATTAGTATTCTTTGATCATCTATCAAATTTCTACTGATTGCTCCCAGTACAACCTTTATCGAAACATGTTCCTATTCATATCCTTTCCTTGCCCCAGAACCTTGGAACTTTCTTAATTTTCTGCTTTTGTCAGTTCTAGATGGTCTCCCCCCCTTACCTTCAGGGGAAATCACACCTGCTTGTTTCTCTCTTGCTAACTTTATATGTACCATGATAGGTTTTTATCTGCATTGGATAATTTTGTAGCTCTTGCAACATTAACTTTTCCCACTGCTTTAGCAAAACACGCTTTATAAATAGAGCAAACTAAAACTTAACACTCCTTATGAGGAATAGCAGATAAATAAATTAACAACTAATCCTAATCAGTTGAATGATTAGTTGAATGGAGGCTTTTAACAAAATGTCACAACACGTCAATATTGGTCAATGGATAATACACTATCACATTTTTAGTAATAACACATTCTATCTATTTAGAGTGAGTCCCATCAATATTTTGATAATTATTCCGAAACTCACCTTGGCCTCTTCTAATTTTTATGAAGACCTCCGAAACAATTACTCCAAAGTCTCAACTCCCTGGATATCTTACTTCAGGAGCGCTTTCTAACATGAGGAACTATCATTGGACAGAGCTGTCCCAAGTCATTGGTACTCTTATTACTCTCTCCCACTGTTGCAGACTCTCACCCTAACTCAAAAATTAGCAAGGATTATATTTGACATTTTGAAACCCATTAATAGTGCTTCAAAATATTTTATTGAAGATACTCCAGAAATTCCTACAAATCTGATTGGGCATAACCAATGTTTGTAAAACCGGCACACGCGTAACTTTAAGTGTCGGTCTGGAATAACCCAGTTTTTCCCAGAGGTAATTGTCATTTCTTTTGCTGGAATATTTCCAAGCATGAGATGACATGTTATTTAATGATCTGCAATTTAGTTGGACCATACTTCTGCATAAATTATTTGCTTATCTTCCAAAATGTTACCCTGTACGCATCTGTTTGTAGTGAGTAGTGCTGTAGATTCACATGCTTAGAATATTCCTGCCATCTGAAGTTGGGTCCGGACATTGCAGGTTGTTTTTCTTCAAAGGAGTTTTGAGTCACAAGGAGTGAAAGAACATCTCCCGTGGTCAACAAAGTGCATACGCTTCGCCTCCACCCTTAGATTGTTTTCCATTCAGAGGGAATAGTGAGCAAAATGCACAACACATTGTATCTACTGTATAAAACATAATAAATAGAGCATATGCTAACAACTGTTCACAAATGGAGAGGTGGAAGGATGTAAGTGAATATACAGCACTACATGCTACAAACAGATGCTCACGGGGCAAGTAACACTTTCAGTTCGTAGCATGTTTTGCTGTAGATACACATGCTTTGCATAGGCTGTAAAGTAGTATCCTCCCAGTAGTGGTAGGGGGCAGTCGTTGCAGATGTTTGAAACGACGGTCATAAAACTGACCCACCAGGGCCTGTTGCCAGTTAGTATACCCACATGTAATGTTTAGTGAAGTTGTGTGGTGTTGACCATGGTGCTGTTTTACAAATGTCAACTATGGGAATGTTCCCTCAAAAGGCTATTTTTGTCCATTTTGTACGTTTCGAATGAGCTCTTGAAGGTACTATAAGAACCATTTTAGCTTCTGAGTAGCAGCTTTGAATACATTTCACAATCTATCTAGCAATACCTGATTTTGAAATTGCTTGCCCGTTCTGCTGTATTGCATACGCCACAATTAGTTAATCAGTTTTTCTGAGTGCTTTTGTTTTTTCAATGTAGAACATAAGTGCTCTCAACATCTAACACACGTATTGCTCTTTCTCCATCTGTTTTTGGTTAAGGGAAGAAAACTGGTAGCTCTATTGACTCCGTTAAACGGGATGGTGCCATCACTTCTGGTAAAAATATTGGATTAGTTCTAACTATCCTATCTTTATGAATTTGGAAAAAAGGTTCTTAAATATTGAGCACTTGAAGCTGACAAACCCTTTGCAAAGAGGTAATAGCTACCAAAAAGGGCACTTTCTACGTTAAGAATTGTAAGTTCAATTGTAAGTAGGTGTTCAAACGGTGTGCCCATTAGTCATATTAATACTAAATTTAGATTCCACGTTGGGGCTGGAGTTATTAGTTTTATTATTCATTTCAGACCCCCCCCATGAAATCATTAATGACCGGAGTAAAAAAAAATAAAAAAAAATAATAATATTCTCTATTTTGCTTATATGAAGCTATAGCTGCCGAATATAGCAGTACAGATGTGTATGCTAACCCTGCCTTTTGTAGATGTAGTAAATATACAAGTATGTCTTGCACTGTTATTTGAAGTGGGTTGAGTTGGTTAGTAACACAATAACAACTAAAAGGTCTACAACCAGTGAGTCTTCTGGAAGTTTTAGATAATCAAATTATAAGACCTCAGGTGCCAAACTGCAAGAAGGAGTTTTTTTGCGATTTTGATGTCTGACAAGACCTTTATGATGCTGTCTAAGAAGATCCACTCTTAGTAGAAGTTTCTCGTGAGGTGATTTGGACGTTTCTAGTGGAGTTGAGTACAAAGGGAGCCTGGCCCAGGTTGGTGCTAATAGAATGAGCCTCATTTTGTGCTGTTGCATCTGCAGCAGAAAAGTGTATGCAAATATCCCTGCCCAATTCATCCACTGTGCATTGCCTATGGACTGGGGGTGTGGATATCCATTAGCAAAGCATAGGCTTTTTGTGTCTTCTTTTGTGGCAAATAGATCTATTGTTGGCGTGCTCCATTTTTTAAAGTACTTTTTTAGGACTTGGCTGTGGAGTTTCAACCGATGTACTCGTTGATGCGTCCTGCTTAACAAGTCTGCAAAATCGTTGTCAACACCTGGAAAATGTTCCACCAGGAGATGTATGTTGTGGGGGAACGGCCCAGTGCCAAATTTTCTGAGCTAGTTTGGAAAGGAGAAGGGAGTGTGTGCTCCCTTGTTTTTTTAAGTAATGCATTGCTGTCAAGTTGTCTCTTTTGATCAAGACTGCTTTGCACTTTATTACTGCACAGAACTCTTAAGTGCCAGAAATATGGCCAGGAGCTCCAAATAATTGATATTTTTGGTGTGCTGGGTTGCACCCAGAGACCTTTCAATGGTTTCTTTGCAATATGTGTGCACCATCCAGTAAACTATGCGTCAGTGGTCACATGCAGAAGAGAGTCTAAAAAAAGGTCTGCGGATTAAAAGGCTGTTGTGGTTCCACTAATGCAGATTAGTGTGTGTGGGCTTTATCAACACTATATCGTCGCGATGACTCAGATTGTGATCATGTCCTGGCGATGCACTGCTGCAGCGTGTGCATATGTAATCTAGCTTGTGAAACAATTGCTATACATGATGCCATCATTCCAAGCAGGCTCATTACAGGTCTTACGGATATTGGACGAGTAGAATGAAATATAGGAAATAGCTGCTGAAATGCCATAACCCTATGGTCATCAGGGAATGCTGTCCCTGTGACATTATTCAGTATTTCTCCTCGATATGACTGAATCTCTTTAAGGAAGAGGTAAGATGATTTCACAATGAATGTTTACCCTAATCTGAGTAATAGATTTAGAGAAGATCTGAGAGTGTGCTATGCATTTTTGTTTGCTGCGGCTCCTGATTAGCAAGTCAACTAGATATGGAAAGACGTGGACACCACGTCTCCTGAGGTGAACTGCAACCACCGCCAAACATTTTGTGAAGACACTTGGTGCGGTTGTTTGGCCAAAGAGTAGAACGTTGTGTAGTGAATGCAGCGATTTAGACACATACATTGCTATGTTAGAATAAGCGCGTTAGATGTTAGAAAGCCATTTGCCACTTTTTGCTGCTTTTGCACACGACACTGCAGATACATATTATTTGAAAACTGCTTGCTTGCCTTTTCTTCACATGAGAACTGTCTGTTAACATCTCTAGACGTGCACTGCGACCTTGGTCTGAACATTGTGTGAAGAAACAGTCTGGGTCGCCAAACAATGCTTGTTTTTGAGTTCAGGTTGATCGGCCCACTCTCTAGCCATAACACGCACACAGCAGCTAATACCTGAAAGTCGAGAGCCTTTAATATTGCAGTCTGCATGCTTTACACACACATTCTGGAGAAGAACCTTTCCAGGCACAGAGCAAAGCTTATCCTGTGATGTGATTTACCTAAGCTGATCTTTACGGTATGGGGTTCCCCATTCAAACCTAGAGACCTTCTATTAGTCTAATAATACTAGCGTACTAGCGAAGGGAAGGTGGCTGTATTCCACTGTCATTTATAATATGATTTCTCCTTTCATTTTCTATGGTATTGTAACAATGCTGATGGTTTTAATTGTGTCTGCTTATGGTAGCCAAAGTACTGCATCTTAGGACACGTAGTTTATAAAATAAACCTTTTAAACTCTACCGTGTCTCTGTTTACTCTTGTTGTGGACTGATATGGGAATAATTACGAACAGGTATTTCCGATTCTCACCATTCCTGAGAGTACTCCAAGACGCTTGTTCTGGGTTGTCTATACATTGGGAGCTCCGATAGAATACAGATAACAAATGGGACACTGATGCTGGTCGGATAGGGGTTCTAGGTTCTGAGGTGAGTTTTTTGGTACACCACAATTCACTGAGGTCCCAGGTTTCCTGCGCATAGTTCTGTGCATGAGCAGAAACCCTGCAACATGGTGCACCCAACGTTTGGTCTTTTGATTTGAAACGCCTTAGTAGTGCTTATATTAGTCCACGACTCCCTCACTCTGGTTTCCGGATAACGGGAGTGACGGATTTCACCTACCTATTAGTAGCCTAATAGGTTCTCTCAAGCTTGTTAATCAAAAAGGTTTTTTATATTTCTGAACCCTCGTGCTACTGTAAAATCCGTTGTTGTTCTTCTCTGTGTCCTTATGGCAGTCGAAATTGCAGCACATAGCCGCACGCCTTTGCGGCGTCATTTGACGCAGTATGGGGTAACGGACGATGGGATGGCCGTTATTTTTGTGGTGAGTGCCGATGCGTCACACCCTTACGAGTTGTTTTATTCTTGGGTGACGCTGCCGGCAGTGATTGCGGATGATAAGACGTTTCACTCGTATACTCACACGCGGGTCCCAGCAAATTATACACCATATAGGACGCAAGAGATTCCCCTTTCAGCCTGGCAGCATAGCATTTGGTTTAATGGCGCCCTTCCCCATGCGGTTGCACCGGCTAGAATGAGCCCTTTGTCGATTCCAGGGGCCACATGGCCGGTGCTGGCCGGTTTCACGCCTCACCCCGCTATTTCACTACTGCGGTGGACGAAATGCGTGTACTCCATACAGCCCTAATTACAGTATATAGGGCTTTAGTGCAATACGTTTCGCGCAACGTGCAGGTGGGGGCACCTGCTGTTGCAGGACTACCAACTGGTCACCCTGCGGTTGTTATTAGCCCCGTCATAGTTAATTCGGTGATGGGCAAGCGCCCCAAAAATAAGGATGATTTGCCTTATTGGCTTGCCAAGAAATTTGACCAACTGGAAGCAGTATTTCCACCCTCTACTCCTGTGGAGAAACACAGGATCCTCACCATTAGTTTGCCGAAAGTCTTGGTCCCAGAAATATCCGATTGTGACAATTGGGGTAAGGTTTTTGCCGCGGTCTACTCGAAGTGCTTTGGCACTCCGTCTATGGCTGTGCTATCCTCCGTCATAAAACGTGTTCAAGATAACCACGGTCCGGAGGCGGCTGTCGAATTGGGAATGAGGCTTGTCGGTGTATTCGACGTAGTTGCCTCTCTCGTCCTTGGTAACCTCAAGGGAGATGCGGTACAATTCCAAGTGGCTAATGGCTTAGCCCGTGTCGATGAGCTCGATAAGCCCAAAGAATTGCCTAAAATTATTGCGGAAGCTTATAGAACTATTGGCCGCAGTAGTTTAGGGATTAAGCCGACTATAGTCATTCCTGACTCGATACAGCACACGAAGGTGAGCTCGTCTGTTAAAGACGATCGTCCAGCTTTTCCAAAGCAAAATTGGCAACCAAAGAAACAGGGAAAGCAGCAACAGAAACAGGGGTCGGTCTCGTCCTGCGACTCCCGTACAGCCGAGTGGTGAACGCACATACGATTTGCGCGATCGCACTAGTATTAGGTCACCGGATAGATTTCAGGTTACTGAACAACGCTCTCCTCGTTCTTCACAGGAAACATCGACCTCACAGTCCGGTGGCGGAGAACGTGGCAAGGGTCGGGGTGCCCAACAAGGGCGTGAGCAACCCAGTCAGGCTGACGGTAAAGGCAAGCAAGACGAGTTTGCACTTCAACGTCCCCCGTTTCAGAAGAAGAAAGTTGCTGCGCTAACAGAGAGGTATGCCACAGATAGTAAGAACGCAGCTTCGGAACCTGACATGGGCTCTAACGCTGCTCGACAGCGCAGCGGAGGTTACAGTAGTGCGGCAAGCACTTCGTCCATATCTGGAGACAACAGCAACTGACACGTTCATTACTGTAGAAACTGCTGACACTAGAGTGGCTCCCCCTGACAGACTATATGATATAGTCCTCTTAATTGAAGGTGACATACAACGTACAATTCAAGGGATTTTTTGGGATAATCTGACCTCCTCCTATGACATTCTCTTAGAGGCAGACTGGCCCCCGGCTTTCATTTTAAATGCTCCTAGAGGGGAGGAGGTAATCCTCCCGTCCTTTGCGGACACAGTGCCAAAGGAGCATGTTGAAAGGTTTGCCGAAGAGTGGGCTCAGGTGCTTGCTCCGGCTTTGTATCGTACTCAGGTAGGCTGGGATAAATTGTCCCCCAGCGATGAGATTCCCTTGCGGTCTATGCCCCAGTCACAGCCCCAGTATCCCATGCGCCGCGAAGCTAGATCTCACGTCACGGAAATCCTTGAGCAATTGGAATATCAGGGTGTTATTGAAACATGTGTGTCACCAATGAATAATCCTTTATTCACTGTAACGAAGCCTGATGGGACGTACCGCCTAGTTTTGGATTACCGGCATTTGAACTCTCACTGCCGGACGTGTGCTGTACAGAATACCCACAGTTCTGCTCTCGTTGATAGTCTTGTGAGAAAAAGGTTTAAAACCACACTTGACATTTCCAATGGCTTTTATAGCCATAACCTGTCCTCTATTAGCAGTCATTGGACAGCGTTTACTTCTGGCGGCAAACAAAAACAGTTTAAGAGATTGGCCATGGGCTATAAGAACAGTTAGAGAGCATTGACCCTGATGCGTACTCGTATGTTGATGATATCTATCTCACAGACGAGGAGTTGTGGGCGCATCTGTGTCGCGTTGATCACATCATTGTTATGTTTGCAGACTTCGGTTACAAATTCAACTTTGCGAAGTCTCACATTGCAGAGTATACAGTGTTGTTTTTGGGCTACGAGCTCAAAAATGAGGATCGAGGGTTAGGTCCTCACTTTCTGGAGAAGTGTGCATGCTTGCGTGCTCCAACAACACTGAAAAAATTACAGTCTTTGGTGGGCTTTCTGAATTTTGGTCGTACGTACATTCCCGATTATGCCCAGAGTATCAAGCCATTATATGCCTTGGTACAACCTACTTTTTCCAAATCGAGCTGGCTACCAGAGCATTCAGTTATTTTGCAATCTTTGCAAGCTGATCTTCTTGCTTCAAAATACCTACTGGCACGTGATAACCACACTAACATGGTAATAAGAATTGTGCCAGGCGCAGTGGGTTTCACGTACTTGACGTTCAATGAGGGCGATACCGTCCCCATTGCATACAAATCACACCTGTACACTTCGGCTGAACTGCGCTTTTCCTCTGTCGAGAAAGTTTTAACTGCAGTGCAGATGGCGATTCTTAAATAAAGAACGCTGTCGCAAGAAAAACGCATGTTGGTGGTCACACCGTATCCTGCCCTAGAGGCAGTGACTAAAGCAAGTGTACCCAATTCTAAAGCTTAGCATCCACGTTGGATACAATGGGCCACTTCCTTGACATCACCCGATGTCACCTATATCTTTGATGCCTCATTGCAGACTTAGGAGTACTTGCAGTATGAGTTCGTTCATCCAGCTCCTCTGTCTTTGCGCCCGCTTGAAGATTACCATTGTGTCATTTACACGGACGGTTCGGCGCAACCGGCGACTGGATCGAAGCATGCCTATTCAGCGGCCTGCGCAATTGTGGCGGGTACGTTCGTGAATTGTGAATTCCAATCTGATGTCGTGCATACGCAGTCACTGGGTGATTGTACCGCACAGTTAGCGGAGCTCCGTGCTCTGGTGCTTGCACTGGAGTTTGCTGTTTCTCGGGTCACTACTCTTATAGTGAGTGACTTTTTTTACTGTGTTCAGTCCTTTAACGACAATCTATTCTTTTGGTCTCAAAATGAATATCGAGATTCCAAAGGTAGCACGATTAAGCATAAAATGCTTTGGGTTTGAGTGACAGAACTTAAAGAACATCTGCCCCTCGTGAATGTAATTCACACTCTTGGGCACCAGCGAGTTGGTGTCCACGCTGTCGGCAACAGCTTAGCTGACGAAGCGAAAACAGCAGTGGCGACATATTTAGTAGCAGCAGTTACAAGATCCAAAAGTAAGATCGATGAGGACATCTTGGCAGCTGTTTAGTGCTACAGAGAAGGGAGGTAATTACCCAAGAGGTTTCCCTTCTCGTTACCATTATCACTCAAGTCCTGATAACGTCCCATTAGTGAGAATTAACGACGTTGGCGACAGATTGATTCCCAACGCGGACTGCAGACCATCCTTGATAACAGCTGCTCACGAGTGTATGGCCTCTACCCATGCCGGCGTTGCAGCAACTGTTACTCTGTTACAACAACGTTACTGGTGGCGCGGGTTATATAAACAAGCTCGCACTTATGTTCTTGATTGTGACATTTGCCAGCAGATTAAACCTTCAACTGCTGCGCGCCCACCACAAACGCAGTTGTACATATCTAATAAACCACTTGGGTGTGTTTATCTAGATCACTGCGGTCCTTTCTCCTCTGATGCTGCGTACAAGTATATCTTAGTTGCAGTGGATTCGGGCACACAATTTCTATGGGTATGGCCACAAAGGAGTGCTGATGCCCGTACTGTCATCAGGGATTTGCGTGTCTTTGTGGGAAGTTTTGCGTGTGGTACCTTTCATTCTGATCAGGGCCCTGCGTTCGCTTCTAAGGCGTACAAAGAAGCCATGAAAAATTTGGGGGTCCAAGTCAAATTTTCGTCTCCCTACCGACCTGAGGGTAATAGTGTGGTGGAGCGGATGAACCGTGACTTAAAGCAATCCTTGACAGCTAGGGTTTTAGGCACTGGCCGGAACTGGTTAGCCCATTTGTATAGCGTTAAACGTGCACTTAATAATCTCCCTAGAAGGGGGCGGAGCTTAGCTCGCAGCGAAGATGGCTTCTTGAGCCCGGAGCTCCGGCGAGCATATATACCGATCCTGCAATTATCCGGCCCGGAATGCCTAAAAGACTACTTCGCCAGTGAGACAGTGGTGCTGAAACGGACACGCACCCACCCGGCGGAATCCAGCGATTAAAGCGAACTGCAGACCGGCAGCGGGACTCAGCGACGTTGGTGGAGCGCTGGGCCGGAGATCCCCGGCCTTGCGTGAAGGCTCGGACGTCAGCACGTCAGCGTGCGTGCGGCCGGCGGCGAGAGGTGGTGCCGCCCTGAAGCAGACAGCCGTTAACCACAGCGCGGAGGGCAGGTGACCCGAGGCGGGCGCTGTGAGGGGCAATACCGGAGCGAGTGCGGCATTGGAGAGGCTCGCTGCCACGCAGTGACATGGTGACCCCCTTGGGGGCCCCTGGGCTTTTTGCTCGGAGAATCGCGTGGAACGTACCCACCGAAGTGCAGCCTCACTCCAGTGGTGGGGCAGCAGAGCGATGCAACGGAGGCGAGGTGGGTTGCCTGGAACACTCTGGTGGCGTGGAGTGGCTGCTCCCTATTAATTACCCCAGACTTGGCCTATGTGTGTGACACCCGGAGCGCCATATTGACTGAGAGGCAAAGATAACCAGAAGGCTAATAAGCAACCGGTGGAGGAAGACAGGGGGAAAAAAAAAAAAGTCACTTGCTTTTGAGCATTTACGGCGAATGACATGGCAGAGTGCTATACAGCTGAGGAGGTGTGGAGGACTCGCGTGGTGTGAGCCGGCGGCTGGTGTGGCGACTGCCCAGCTGTGGTCCCTGCAGGTGGCGACGCCTGGGAAAGTGCGGGCCTGGGCGCGGTGTCATCTCCTGGCATGAGCCCCGGGACAGACCGTTGGGCAACAATACAGTGCGGCAGCAGACCGGTGTAGGCCTTAGTGGAGCAGCGAAGCGGGGTGAGTCGCGAATCAGCGGCAGGGGCTCACGCTTCAGCGAAGGGACCTGCAGTCGGGGCTTACACCGCGCAGGCAGGTGCCGGCGGCCAGGAGGAGTGCACGAGCGGCGATCGTGGAGTGGGACTCAGCTGACCAGCGAGCAGTGCGGAGGTGTACGCGAGGTGCACCCTGCGGGACTGATTCGCACGGCCGTTAGGGGCTGCGACCCAAGATGGGTAAGACCGATAAATCCCAGCCCAAGTTGACCTTCGAGCAGAGGCGCCCCAGAGCCCAGACGCCGCTGGATGGGGTGACAGGGGGTGCGACTGCCCCCCCAGAGAAAGAACAGGAACATTCGGGGGCTGTTGCTGTCGATGGAGAAGGGGCTGCAGAGCGGCATTACCACCCTGGGTGCCAAGATAGACGCCCTATTGTACAGGATGGATCGTATGGGCGAACGTATAGACAAGCACGTGGAGCGCCTGGACCAGTCTGATAGACGTCTGTCGGAGGTAGAGGGGGCACAGACGTCCCTAGACGTGGACCAGCGGAAACTTGAACGCCAGCTGCAGGTGCTACAAGACAAAACGGAGGATCTAGAGGCGCGTACGCGACGGTGCAATCTGCGCATTACAGGCCTACCGGAGACGACTTCGACGGGCCGCATGGAGTGCTTCGTTGAGACGCTGCTGATAGAGTTGCTAGGAAAGGAGGTGTTTTCAGGGATGTTCGTAGTAGAGAGGGCGCACAGGTCCCTGGGCCCCAGGCCCCCACCGGGAGCGCAGCCTCGACCTATCATTGCGAAACTGTTGAACTATAGAGACAGAGATGCGGCCCTGAGGGTGGCCCGAGAAAAGAAAACTCTGACATACGAGGGGTCGACCATATCACTTTTCCCTGACTTCACAGCCAGAGTGCAGGAAGCTAGACGCCAGTTCGCCCCAGCCAAAAAACAGCTCCGGGACTTGGGCTTGGATTATGCGATGCTGTATACGGCTAAATTGCGTGTCAATAGACAGGGCAAATCCCAAATTTTCCTGGACCCTAAAGCGTTGCAGAAGGCGCTGAAAGACTGGACCAAGTAACAGAAACGGAGCCCAGTGAGGCAACTACAGGACAGCACAAGAGATGGCGGACTGGATGAGCAGGACTGATTCTGGAGAGCTGGCGCGACGAGGATGCATCTCTTGGCCGCAGAGCAGAGCTGAGGTGGGGTTGGTGTTGGTAAGACTCGTGGTGATGGGGGTAGTGATGAGTCAATAGGTGGGACCGTGTATGTATTTTCACACCGGTGGAGTAGTCACGGATGAGTGCACAACGGAGGGGTTGGTCTCGCTGGGCCCGAGCACAGCGCTTATTACCTGAGGGGGTTCAGTATTCTGTTTATCTGTGGTGGGTTGGGTGAGGGAGCTCCCGAGTTCTTTAGACCCGAGTAATGCTACGGCGCTGCGGTCATCTATGACAGAGATATGGTAGACGGGCAAATATTGGCTCGCCGGACCGGGTGGTAGCCGTTAGGGACTAAGTGCTTCCACACTAGAGTGTGAGCCTGAGCGACCTCCGCCCGCGAGTGCGTTCCACAACTTTGAGTGAGTCGAAAGTTGGGGGTAGGGAGGCGGGAGGTTTAGGGCGCCCTGTTATGGGGAACTGCAAGGCCAAGTTGGGGTGGGTCTGCTGTGGGTGGTGGAAGGGGGGGGGTTGCATTTGCAAGGTTTTGAGGTTTATCTGTCAGTATGCACCGAATTGTATATTTTTGAGCACCTGCTTTCGGCGATATAGATCCATGGGCGAGTTGATCACAGACAAGAAAGATACCCATGCAAGGCTCGGGCACGTCTGAACGCCTTGATACTCTCAGAATACTGACTTGGAATATCAGGGGCCTGAATTATCACCGCAAGGTCCGTAAAGTTATGCATTACCTTAAGCGACACGAGATAGACATAGCTTTCCATCAGGAAACGCATCTCCCTAACAATAGCCCTATGCTGCGCTCCAGGGGGCTCTGTGACGCTGTGCATGCAGCGGGGTTCACAACACACTCTAGAGGGGTATTGACTTGGGTTAACCCAAGGGCGGACTATAAAACGCAGTTAGTGGCTAAGGACAATGCAGGCAGATTTGTGCTAACACGATTTCAGGGCAGAGGTTTGGATTTATTGTTGGTCAATTGCTATGGGCCGAACTATGATTGCCCAGCATTTTACACTGAGTTGGCGGGCAGGATTGGGGACCTCGGGATGGGTAGGGTGCTGTGGGGAGGGGACTTTAATGTGGTGCTGCATCCGGAGTTGGACAGGTCGGGCGGCCCGGTAAGGACGCAGACGGCAGCTGCAAAGGCGATATTGCGAGAGACGCTTTGTTTAGACCTGGAGGATGTTTGGAGAACTCTCAACCCGGAGCGGGGGGGCTTCACGCACTACTCGGCGTACCACAACTTGCATACGCGAATAGATTACTGGCTGGCATCCTCGACGCTCCTTCCGCTGGTGCGAACGTGTCGGGTGTTGCCGCGCACGCTTTCTGACCACTCTCCGGTTTTGATGTCGCTGGCCACGCCCAGAAAGTCTATTCCGCCATTTCTGTGGCGATTTCCCCCATACTCGCCGCTGGACCCCCTATTTAAGGAGGAACTAGCGGAGGCCATAGGGCAGTTCTTTGATACTAATCTAGGATCCGTAGATAGCTTCCAAACTATCTGGGAGACCTTTAAGGTCTATATCTGGGGAGTGGCAATGGCTAAACACTCGGGGTGTTGCGGGACATTAGGCGGCGGCTGGCGACGCTGGAGCGCAGGCTTGGAGATCTGGAGGCCAAACAGCGCGTAGTGGAGGAGCGTGACTGAGGAGATTAAGGTCCTCCTGGCGGAATTTCACGAGGCCGCGGAAGTATTGCACTTGGGGAAGTACGCTACCGCCAGGGTGTACAGGGAGGGTGACAGGCCCGGTTTGATATTAGCTAATCTACTTAAAGCCCGTAGACGCAGAGCCGTCCTCACCCAGGTCCGGTCGGAGGAAGGATCGCTCTTAACGGAAGAGGAGGATATAGTTGCACGCTTTCGTACTACACTCAGCTGTACGCCTCTCAACGGACCGGTATGGAGGATAGCATAGGGGACTACCTGGACTACATTAAGCTGCCGTTTCTCTCGAACGAACACAGAGAATTTCTGGCCCTACCTATTGAAAGGGACGAAATTCTCGAGGCATTGACAAGTATGAGGGCGCACAGCACCCCGGGAGTGGACGGCCTCACTGTTGCCTTCTACCGTGCCTTTATAGACCAGCTCCTCCCACATATATCGACGTTGTTCGATGACATGTGCGTGAAAGGGCACATGCCGCCCTCCATGCGGGAAGCACTCTTGGTAGCGATCCCAAAACCGGGTAAACCGCCGGAGGAATGCAGTTCTTATAGGCCATTATCGCTGTTAAACGTTGACGCTAAATTATACGCGAAGGTGTTGGCCACTCGACTGGCTCTGCTCACTCCGGAACTTGTCGCCCCGGAACAGGCGGGGTTTGTGCCTGGTAGAAATCTTACGTACAATCTGAGGACGGTGTTTTGAACCATGCAACATGTGCGTCGAGATACGCGTGCGTTAGCAGTCTTTCTCGATATGGAAAAGGCTTTCGACTCGGTGGAATGGCCGTTTATGCGACGGGTCCTGACATGAATGGGGCTGGGCCCGGTCTTCCTGCAGATGGTCGGGGTGCTGTACAGTGGACCCGTTGCGAGACTGCGGCTGGGAGACCGGGTTACGGACGCGATGCCTATTTCGAGAGGGACGAGACAGGGCTGCCCCCTGTCGCCTATCTTGTATGCGCTGGTGGCGGAGCCATTGGCGTGTGCCCTACGGGAATATCACAGTTTGAGGGGAATCAACTTCCCCACTTATAAGATAGTGGTCTCCACATATGCGGATGATACTTTACTATACGTCCGGGACCCAGAGAATAATCTGGCCCCTGTGTTGCGGGAGGTGGTTCATTATGGGGCACTCTCAGGCCTTAAGGTGAACTGGGCTAAATCTATAGTGTTCCCGCTGACGCCGGTCACGGCCCCCTTCAAGATGGAATATCCATTGCAGTGGTCGGATGATGCGGTCCGCTACTTGGGAATCCAGCTGCACATGGACTCGGAGGTGGTGCTGACTGAGAATTATGGCAGGGCTATCAGCAAACTCGAGGATGATGTGGAGGCTTGGATTAAGTTGCTTCTCTCACTGCTGGGACGTATATCCATCATGAAGATGGTGGTGCTCCCCAGGTTTTTATTCTCGTTTGTTAACATCCCCATGGTGCTCTCGCGCGCCTTCTTGATTAGGCTTAAGAGGTCCCTGTTGAGATTGGCATGGGCGGGTGGGCAAGCACGAGTCAGCTGGCGGATCTTGACGTTGCCCTACCATTTGGGCGGTCTGGGAGCACCGGATCTCGAACTGTATTACAGGGTGGCGCAGGGGGCTCAGGCGCACAGCTGCATGCATGGGGACGGAACCGTCCCGTATCTCAAATTGGAGACACTATTCGCGGCCCCACTCCCGCTCGCTGCTGTCATTTTCGAGCCGTCGGACCGCAGAACGGGGTTCCTAGATTCGCTAAACTCCACCCGACATGCTTGGCATACTATTTTACAGCGCACGTCGGGAGCGCTCCTATATTCACCGGCGATGCCACTTGAATGGGCGGTTTGGCTAACCCCCTGCAAGGAAGTGGGGGTGGTGCGGTCACTCAAGGCGCTGGGCGTGCACACACTGAGTGACATGTTCGTGAACGGCGTGGTTAAGACGTGGGAGGAGGCGACCGCGTCGGCGGGGGATGTCACGCAGTTGCAACGTTTCCAATACCACAGAGTTAGACACGCTTGGAGACAGCTACTGGGGGACGACATGGCGGAACCGCCGGAGGTCCCGGAGTTGTCCTTTATTATTAAGAACAAGAGTCCACATAAGATAATCTCTAAGTTATATAGCACGGCAATGTCGCAGAGGGCGACGGAGTACACTAAGGCCCGATTGGCCTGGCAGAGAGATCTCGACATCGCGATCGACGATGCCATGTGGGCATACTGCTGCACGGGGATACGACGTATATACTTGCACGGTAGACACAGGTTAATTCACTTTAAATTTATCAATAGGATTTACTATACCCCGGAGCGCCTGCACCGTTACTGCCTGCGAGAGGAGTCGGCGTGTGAACGATGCAGGCACCCACTGGCAGACTTTATTCACCTGGCGTGGCTCTGCCCGGGTATACACAGCTTTTGGGAGGCGGTCTATCGACAGGTGGCTGAAGTTGCAGAAGTGGAACTTGCTCCCGACCCGGTGGTGGCCCTGCTGGGACACTCCAGGGTGGTGCCAAGGGCGGCGCGGCGATTGGTGGAGATGGGGCTGCTCATTGCGAAACGCCAGGTGGCGCTATGCTGGATGCGAGGCCCTTTGCCTACAGTAGCACAGTGGAAACGTGATGTCCTCTACTGTTGTACTCAGACAGAGAGGTTCAGTGAGTTGCTGCCGCCGCGCAGTCGGCCCAAAAACGTTTGGGGGCTATATGCCGAATATATTGGTTTAGGTGGCATGGGAGCGGAAAATGGACCGGGGAGGGCCAGCTCGGTGGATGTTGGGGTGGGGGCTTCTGGGGAGGGCGCTAGTGGGGGGGAGGCGTGAGATCCTCACGGGAGCGACCGGATTAGAGGTTTGGAAGAAGATCAGAGACGATGCATGGTGTCAGGACGCGGGTGGGCAATGTGTGCTATACTACTTACGAGGTGGTAACTGGCAGGTGACCTTCATGTTTGGATTGGGTGGCTGGGGTGGGGTGGGGGTTTGTTGAGATCCAGGGGCGGGGATGGGGGAATAGAGTTTACTTGCAAGGGTACGGCATAAGGGCATACAGGAGATGGGGGGGGGGGGAAATATGCTCTACATGCGCCACTGTCGGGATTACTATTAAGACAATGTCTTCTTGCACAAGCGACTCGGAATACTACAGGAACCGCACCGGCTGCACATGGTGATGCCCGGCCCCCGGGATGTGGGATAACCTGTGCGGTTGGTCATATGGTAGCCGGCCCCCGGGTTGTAGGCGCAGTGCTGTGTATGTTGATGTGCCTTTTGTATTCAATAAAAAAAAAAAAAAATTATCTCCCTAGAAGGTCTCTGGGTGGGCGGACCCCATACATGATGCTCTTTGGCATAAAAATGTTTGTCCCGGACCTTGACGGTCTAGACATGTCGGCATCTGCCGCACCCTTTGACGTAGATGATCACTGTGCTGTATTACAGACTCTACAAGCAGCCAGAGACAGTCTTGCGAAGGAACACTTGCCCTCCACATCTGATGCTGCACTTCAGATTCCGGTAGTCGGCTGGCTACCTCGAGTTGGTGACCTGGTCCGTGAGAAGGTGGAGAACAAGAAGGAGTTCGGCCCCTCTTAACGAGCCCCGGTTCCAGTGCTTGGCGTGCAGGGTACAAGAACAGTCATTTTACCTCCACTTCCTGGTCGCAAGGATAACAGGTACATCTCCATTGACAATGTCAAACTACAGCGAGGGGCCGATTCTTCTTAGTATGACTCCAGCTGTTTCTTGCCATGCGATGCTGAGAAATTCTGTTTTGACTCCAGTCTCTACCACCATGTCTGATGTTGCCATTGAGATGCATACAGTTACTGATTCTTTGTTGCTACCTACGGCTGGTGGTCCACCTGAAGATACTGAGTATGCTTATCCTGCTGATGTTACATTGCCTGTTTTACAATCAACCGCAGTTACCCAGTCACGTTTCTCCTTTGATACTAACTCTATGACTTACAGAACTCCATCAAAAGTTTCTATTTTTGCTGTTTGGTTTAAAAGACATTTTTTGATTCCCCCTTGGACTTACATTTGGCTAGTGCTCATATGTATTTTTTTGTTTATGTCCATTGGAGTTGAGGTGGTATTTTTTTGTCTTGTGAATGGACATTACCTAAAAGAAAGATCGACAATTAGACTAATTGATGGAACTTTGGCCCCCCACTCCTCATCACACATCATGAAGAGGGATCAGACGTTTGTGAATATTACTGCCTGGCCTGTGTTAGATGGGATTGTGTGGGATGCTGTTAAATTTCAAGTTCATGGACCCACTGAGGTTATTAATGTTCCGAATGTTCTTCGTGTTTCTATGGGTGATGTGGTTAAACAAAACATCCGCTCTGATGATTGGGACGTTCAGGCCATAGAGTTCCTGTTTTCTGATTTGAAATATTATGCCGCATTTGATGCTTAAGATTTGTATTTAGATACTGCTAATTACGGGGAGCTGTTTTGCTATCAACATTATGGCCATCATTTCCTACATAAAGCCAATACATTTCGAAATTTTGTAAATTATACGCAATGGGAACATTGTCCAACGCCAATACTGGGCAGCTCCAAAACATTAGTTAACAAATTTACCTATTTTACTGATTTCAGTGTTTCAGAACCTGCCGGCTTTTATTTTAAAGTGGCAGCAGAGTCTACCTCGAAGGTTAGGCTGACGCACACAAAATTATTATATTTCAAATCCTTTATGGATGATTTGTCAATCAGCGGATATGATCTGTGGAACGCTACTATTGATCTTAAATCAGTTTGGGGTTCTAAACCCTGGCAGGTACAGGGAACAGAAGCTTTGCAGCGTGCCTGCCTCATCCCGAACCACATGTTTTTGAATTCCACTATTTTTCAGACAACCTGCTTTGGATTGGCTACTTCTAAAAAACTGAATTCTCCCTCTACTCCGGATCTGGGTGCTTATCCAAATTGGGATAATCATACAGATCTGTCCCTTGATGCGTTGCAGTGATACATTACTAATACATCCTTCAATATTTCCAAGTTGCATTCTGAGGGATGGTTGACTTGGCAGACAAGTTCTGAATCCTGTCAACATCGTTTTCTAGGTCTGACACCTGGATATACGCAGGTTCGCGTAGACCCCCGGTTTGAGTCTTCTCATTCTGTTACTACCTATGCCAATCTTGGCTGCAACATTCCACCTTGGCATCTGTTAAACTACATTTATCTAAATTACATGACAAAATAGATTTGAATGATTTTGTTAAAGGTCCTGTTGGTGGCAGGTCCAAAAGATGGGTGTATGCTGTTTATAACGAAGTTTGGAAATTATCTCAAATTGAAGCGGCTTCCAGATTGAGAGAAATTGATCAGGACAATTTGGAAAAAGTCCTGGCTGTTGTCGATAATAGCATTAACACCCTTTCTTCCAGAAATTACACATTACATAATATTGTTTCATCTGTTTTTGATATTGTGCAGGATGATTTGTCTGTTTTGTATCATGGTCAAAATCAATTACGTTCTATAATGCAGTTTGCTTGGACTTTGCAAACGTTAAAGGCTGGGAAAGTCCCCTGGGACTACATGAATACATCATCTTTATTCCTTCCCTTTAATCTCACTGCGAAACAACAATTCATGTCCATGAAAGATGCAACATACTCGTTACTGCATATTGAAAAGTTAGAACCTTTGCCGTTCTCTGTGGCCGAATTGAACTCCGCTGTGTGGCTTATCCACGGGTTAATCACATTGCCATTTCCTTTGGTTAAATTCAGTTTGTGCATGAAACATTATGCCCTAGGCAGATATGAACCATTGGGTACTGCTTTCCTGCATGAAGTTTGGTCACTCCCATTTACGTACAGGTGCATGAGAGATGGTAAAGAGGTCTATTTGAAAGGTGAGGAATGCACTTCCACACCAGATCACGCTGTAGTCTGTAGGCACATTCAATTGCATGGCGCGTGCAATGTGCAAGCGCCTAATTTAGCATGCGTCCTGAAAGGGATTCCAGTCCCAGCTATTACACCCTCTTTCACGTTGCTAGCTAATGGTAGTTATTTGCTTTTAAATAACGAAGCTTGCTGCGGGATGCTAGTGGGAATTCCCTACATTGTGACTGTATCACAGAGAGTTGTCTGCTGTAAAAATGTCCTTTTCCCACCCCCGCATGGGCGGCTGGATGTATTCATCTGGCCTTCCATTCCGACCTTGAAAGCAGAGTTCAACAAGTTGAGCAGAATAAGGGCTCTATTGTCTCAAAAAGAAGTCGCTTTGACTTCCTCCCGTGAAACATTTGTCCTTCACGTAGCAAACACCCGCACAGAGGTGCATGCGCTTTTAAATACTGACCTCCCACTGCATTTCGGTGCCCTGATTCAAACTATATTTAATGCCTCGTCAACAACTGGCTTGGTACATTTTTTCAAAATTGTGGGCTGCGGCCTCGTGACCTCCTTACAAACTATTTTTGGTGTGATACCGGCATTTTTTCATTCTATTTTTTCCTGCGTCTTTGGCGGTCTCCCGTTGATTCTCGCCCTCGCAGCTGGGGTGGTGCTGTTGTTGGTCTGCTTACTGCGCAATGGCTGCACCATTTGTGTCTCATGACAGCCTGTCTCGGCTGCTCCATCTTCGTAACCGGATGCTTGAATATTATGGAACATTACCACTGGCAACCCTGAGCATAGCCTATGGATTGTCCTTCCGGTTTTCCTACTTTACATGCGTACAACCTGTTTTTCATTGCCTAGATTGTCCGTTCGAATGGGCTCTGGATTTGTGCTGGTCAAACTCGGTGTCTCCTGCCCCGGATTATGATCGACTAATGAGTCCCTTAGTGTCTCATGAGTTGGACTGTTCTGGTGTCAGGATTATGGCCTGTGGAGCGGCACATGGAGTCCTAGGGAATTGGGACATCGGTATGGCTGCATATGACTTCCTGGCAAGAAGTTACCTTGAAGAACACGCTAGTTGTCCTCTGATTGTGCTAGAGGCCCCAGTTGTCGAACAACATGTATGTTCATTTACCTTGCTAGACTGGATGGCGGACAATTTTACAGAACATTCCAATGACTTCCTGTTGGAAGCTGTCGCTACTAACTGTGCTTATACGTTGATGGATTAAATTGGATGTCGTCCAACTTTCCTTGTCCGTCACAAACATATTTTTTTTTGTTTTTGATTCGACATTAGGGCTCGCTGAGCCTTGCCGTTAATTTTTCCATTCAAATTTTTTCCTATTATCGGTTTTTTTCTTCGACCCTTCACTGCCCTTTATATGGATTTCCAATTCGTGCACTTAGTTCCGTTCTATCGAACTTGAACTCTGCGTTCCTTAATTGTATCCCTATTGGTTCATGGTCCAATCAAGGGGGGGTGTAGTGAAGGCAGCGATTTAGACACATACATTGCTATGTTAGAATAAGCGCGTTAGATGTTAGAAAGCCATCTGGCCACTTTTTGCTGCTTTTGCACACGACACTGCAGATACATATTATTTGAAAACTGCTTGCTTGCCTTTTCTTCACATGAGAACTGTCTGTTAACATCTCTAGACGTGCACTGCGACCTTGGTCTGAACATTGTGTGAAGAAACAGTCTGGGTCGCCAGACAATGCATGTTTTTGAGTTCAGGTTGATCGGCCCACTCTCTAGCCATAACACGCACACAGCAGCTAATACCTGAAAGTCGAGAGCCTTTAATATTGCAGTCTGCATGCTTTACACACACATTCTGGAGAAGAACCTTTCCAAGCACAGAGCAAAGCTTATCCTGTGATGTGATTTACCTAAGCTGATCTTTACGGTATGGGGTTCCCCATTCAAACCTAGAGACCTTCTATTAGTCTAATAATACTAGCGTACTAGCGAAGGGAAGGTGGCTGTATTCCACTGTCATTTATAATATGATTTCTCCTTTCATTTTTTATGGTATTGTAACAATGCTGATGGTTTTAATTTTAATCATTTGTCTGCTTATGGTAGCCAAAGTACTGCATCTTAGGACATGTAGTTTATAAAATAAACCTTTTAAACTCTACCGTGTCCGTTTACTCTTGTTGTGGACTGATATGAGAATAATTACGAACAGGTATTTCTGATTCCCACCATTCCTGAGAGTACTCCAAGTCGCTTGTTCTGGGTGGTCTATACATTGGGAGCTCCGATAGAATACGGATAACGAATGGGACACTGATGCTGGTCAGATAGGGGTTCTAGGTTCTGAGGGGAGTTTTTTGGTACACCACAATTCACTGAGGTCCTGGTTTCCTGCGCATAGTTCTGTGCATGAGCAGAATCCCTGCAACAGTTGAGTTGGTAGCTTTGTCCACTTTCTGTGAATCTTAAAAAGCGGTGATATGCAGAATGAACTGGGATATGAAAACATGCGTTCCGAGGACTAATACAGTCAAAGTCAGCCATTGCACAGCAATGGGATGAAATCCTGTAGTGTTGTCATGTGTAAATGCTCGGACATTAATTGCTTTAATGTTCTGAGATCTAAGGTGGGTCGAAGCGTTCCATCCTTTTTAGGAATGAGGAAGTACACGAGTATACACCCTGTCCTCTTTCTTGAGGAGGTACTATTTCTATAGCATCTCTTTGAAGGAGAGCTTGAACTTCCTCTTGTAGCAGAGTGAAACCTTTTGGCTGTAAAACATGTGTTTTGGAGGTATATTGGGTGGGTTGGTGTTGATTCCAAGACAACATCCTCTTTGGACTATTTGGAGTACCCACTGATCTGATTTCCACTAAGTACAGATGAAAATCTTTTATTCCCCACCCTACTGGTGTTGTACGCTCAGGGGTGGCCTGGGTTAGTCAACGCTTGGTAGTTGTGCTTCCCTCTAACCCGTATATGTATTGTAATTGCATTTATATAGTGCTTACTACCCCATATGAGGCGTCAAGTCGCTTTTTTGGCGAGTAGCACGCTACTCCGGCACCCATAAAGGATTAGTGTTGAGTTTGTATATTGAAATATGAAAGTAATTTGAGTGGTGGGTAGGTTAGTCAGTTATTTTGATTTAGAAGGATAGTGGAGGGATAGAAGAGTGAAAAAGGTTTGCATTTATATAGTGCTGGTTACCCCTGATGGGGTGTTAAAGCACACGTTACTTGTGTAATGATATATCTGTAAGAGACATTAGTTAGTGATAGATTCCTTACCTTATAATATCCCCAGGGGTCAGACTGGATCTTGAAAGTTTCCGTCAGCAGCACCCCTGCGTGTCGGTAGGCTTCGTCGTGCAGCTCCGCGTACGTCGCTGGCGTCTTAGCCACAGAGATAACGTCGTCGGAGCTACTTAGACACGCCCGTGGGCGCGGACGTCAGTTCTGTACACAACTTTTCCGTGCCAGGAACGCAGAGCCATGCCACAGACCGACTACTGGTGCAATAGAACTAGGGCCCTGAAAGGGATGAACTGAACCCTAGCGAACAGTTCGCAGAACGGGGAGGATGGGCGGACGGTAAGGAATCTATCACTAACTAATGTCTCTTACAGATATATCGTTACACAAGAAAGTAACTTGTGCATCTGAAAGAGACACGTTCGTGATAAGATTCTTTTCCTTAGAATACATACCCAAGCAATACCAACCCCGGTGGTGGGTCTGCGAAGTGAGATTACACCAGAAAGTCACGGAGAACCGAACGGCCAAAGAAGCCATCTCTCAGGACTTGACTTACAAGGCAATAGTGCTTAGTGAAAGTATGCTGCGAGGCCCAAGTGGCTGCCTGACAGATGTCTTGCAGGGGGACACCGCGTCCCAATGCTGTAGTAGCTGCTGTCGCCCTGGTAGAATAGGCGCACAGTCCTACCGAGGTTCCTTTTTAGCCAGAGAGTAACCGGCTTTAATGCACAGGACAACCCATCAGGAGATAGTCCCTTGTGCACAGCCCAGCCTTTCTTGGCGCCCACGTAGCCAACAAAGAGCTGGTCATCCACCCGGAACTGTTGTGTGCGGTTGAGATAGAACGAAAGCGCATGTTTTGGGTCCAGACGGTGGAGCCTCTCCTCTTCAAGGGTGCGGAGGCGGAAAGAAAGTGGGCAGAGTGACAGTTTGCCCGAGATGAAAGGCAGAGACTACTTTTGGTAGAAAGGAGGGACTCGGTCGAAGCACAACCTTGTCCGGATGAAACGCCAGGAAAGGAGGTTTGCAGGAAAGAGCCTGGAGCTCACTCACCCGCCGAGCGGAGGTGATGGCTACCAGGAAGACAGTTTTCAAAGTTAGTAACCGCAAAGGACAGTTATGAGGAGGATCAAAGGGAGGGCACATCAAGTATGCGAGTACCAGGTTCAAGTCTCATTGAGGCATCACAAAAGGAATAGGAGGGAAAAGGTGAGTAATGCCGTTGAGAAATCTATTGACAACCAGGGACTTAAACAGAGAAGGCTGATCAGGCAGACTAAGAAAGGCTGAAAGAGCAGAAAGGTAGCCCTTGATAGTGCCCAGAGCAGAGCCCTGCTGGGACAAAGAGAGCAGGAATAAAAGGACCTCAGAAAGAGGGGCAGAAAGAGGGTCTACTGCTTTCGCTGTGCACCATGCCACACTTTTTTTCCACCGACAGGAGTATACAGTTTTAGTGGAGGGACGCCCGGCTGCCAGAATCACATTACAGACTTCAGGAGGCAAGTCAAATGGAATCAGCTGTCGCCGCTCAATCTCCTCGCAAGGAGGTGGAGGCTGGGCAGGTTCGGGTGACGGACCGTCCCCTGTTGCTGCGACAGGAGATCCTCCCGAAGAGGCAGTCGTATTGGGGGATCCACGCTCATAGAGTAGCTCGGGATACCAAACTCTTCAAGCCCAGTACGGTGCCACAAGAACGACTTGGGCCCGGTCGGGTCTGATTTTCTTCAGCACTCTGGGTAGAAGTGGTATACGCGGAAAGGCGTACAACAGACCGCAACTCCACTCACGTCGAAAAGTGTCTCTGAGCGAGTGCCGCCTTGGAACTCCAACGCGCAGAACTGCTGACATTGCGCGTTCTCTTCGGTGGTGAATAGATCTAACCAAGGTTCTCCCCACCGCTGAAAGAGACCTTGTGAAGACGCCATTCGTGATCCAACATGCACCTACGGCTGAGTTCGTCCGCCCTGGCGTTCAAAGAACCTGCCAAGTGTTGAACCGCCAAGGAAATGCCTTGACGTTCCAGCCATGTCCAGAGACGCAGAGCCTCCTGACATAGGGTCCACGACCCCACCCCGCCTTGCTTGTTGAAGTACGACATGGCGTTGGTGTTGTCTGTGAACACCTGCACTACTCTCCCCTTGACAGAGGGAAGGAATGCTTTCAGTGCAAGTAGGATCGCCCTGAGCTCCAAAAGGTAGATATGGAGCTTGGACTCCGCCGGAGACCAGAGGCCTCTGATCCCCCGCCTCTCCCATTTGGCCACCCCATCCCAGGAGGGACGCGTTCGTCACCACTGTGTGCTCCGGTTGGGGAAGGGAGAGGGATCTGCCGCTGACCCAACACTGGTCCGTGAGCCACCACTGCAAGTCCTGTGCAGTGCCCTCCGAGATCTGGACGTAGTCGGACAGATTTCCCCGATGCTGCACCCACTGAAACTTCAGGTCCCACTGCAGAGCCTGCATATGCCACCTGGCATGATTGATGAGAAGGATGCAGGAGGCCATAAGGCCCAGCAGCCTCAGGGTCTTCCTGACCAAAACCCAGGAACAGGGCCAAAAGATCAGAATCCTAGCCCGAATGTCCGGGACTCGCTGTTCGGGAGGATAAACCTGAAACTGCGCCGTATCCAGAACTGCTCCAATGAAGAGGAGCTTCTGAGAGGGCATCAGGTGCAACTTCAGCACGTTGATGGACAACCCCAGCAAATGCATGAGGTCGGCCATAGTCTGGAGGTGGGAGACGACTGCCTGGGGCGAGCCCACCTTCAACAGCCAGTCGTCGAGATAGGGGAAGACTGAAACCCCCGATCTGCGCAGATGAGCTGCGACCACCGCCATCACTTTCGTGAACACCCGAGGGGCGCTGGTAAGGCCGAAAGGGAGCACGGTGAACTGAAAGTGCTCGTGGCCTACCGTGAACCGTAGGTAACGCCGGTGTGCGACAGGATGGTGATATGCAAATAAGCATCCTGGAAGTCCAACGCTACCAGCCAGTCTTGCGGGTCTAGGGCAGACAATACCTGGGCAAGCGTGAGCATCTTAAACTTCTCCTTCCGGAGTAAGCGATTGACGTTCCGGAGGTCTAACATACGACGCAGGCCCTTGTCCTCCTTTGGAACCAAGAAGTAGTGGGAATAAGAACCACAACCTACTTCTGGTGTTGGAACGCGCTCGATGCCCCCTTGGCCAAGAGGGCTGCAACTTCCTGCTGGAGAAGTGCCAAGTGATCTCCTGACATGCAGTAGCACTGAGGCGGCATGGCTGGAGGGGTAGACTCGAAGGGGAGGGAGTAGCCCTTTCAGACTATCTGGAGAACCCACCTCTCCGAAGTGATGGTGCGCCAGTGGGGGAGGTGATGGCGAATCCTGCCACCCACTGGCACCCGGTGGGCCTGAAACACCGGACTAGGAAGGTTTTGAGGCGGTGGTGGCAGGGGCGGTGGTGGTTTGACCCGCCTGCTGGCCACGTGACCCACCACGGCGGGCTCCACGACCACGGCTGCGCTGAGGTTGCGGTTGCGTTGGCCGGCGGTTCTGAAAGCAACACGCTTGGGCATTTCGACCCTGACCTCGAAAGGAGCGAAAAGCAGACCCCGAGGGAGCACGCGTGGTGGCGAGACCCAAGGACTGGGCCATAGCCCGAGAGTCCTTAAAGTGTTCTTCGGTACTATTCGCCTAGATACCAAAGAGGCGTGTGCCATCAAAGGGCATGTCCAACAGAGTGTTCTGGACATCCCCGGAAAAGCCAGTAGTTAGGAGCCAAGCGTAACGGCGGAGCGCCACCGTTGTGGAAAGAGCCCTGCCGAGGGAGTCGGCCGTGTCAAGTTCACAACGGATAGTGAATTTGGCAGCATCACTCCCCTCAGTAATGGCCTGGGAGAGCACTGCCCGAGCTTCCACAGGGCACTGAGGCAGCACCTGTGCCACGGTGTCCACACAGAATGTAACGGCCCAACAGGTATGCAGTATTCACCGCCCGCAATCCGGATCTGGCAGAAGTGAAAATCTTTTTCCCAAATTGCTTCAGTTTCTTAGATTCCTTGTCCGGAGGAGCAGAAGGGAATGCGCTCAGAGAGGCAGAGGCCTGGACAACCAGACTCTGAGGCGTCGGGTGTTGTGTGAGAAAGCTGGTGGCGTGCTACACCCTTATCCACAGGAACCCCTGTGTTAGGTCTGTTCCAGGTACTTACCAGGATGTCAGAAAGGGCGTCGTTGAAGGGCAGCAGCGGCTGCGTGGAGGAGGATGCTGGCTGCAGCATTTCAGTCAGGAGATTGGTCCTGATAGGCCCAAAGGGAGCTCGAGGTTAAGAGCCTCAGCCGCCCTTCGCAACACCACAGAGAAAGTCTCAACCTTCTCCGTAGCCACGGAACAAGGGGACAGGGTACCAGGGTGTGGAGAGAAATCCAGATCGCCTGGACCTTCCATATCACCCTCCCAGTCCGGTTCATCCTCGCACTGAGCTGCGAGAGGGTCCTCAGACCCCTCCCAGTACTCCCCTTCGTCCGCCGGCTGTGGAAGAGGCCAGTAAGGACGAGGTGCCCAGGGAAATGGGGAAAAACTCCCCACCTGGAATTGGTGGGTAGTGGACCAATCCAGGATCGACGCAGCCCGGCATAGTGTCTGGCGCCGAAGGCGGCGCCGCCACAGGGGATCGTGCCGGAGTAGCCGGGGCCAAAGGCGGCGGCACGGGGGTAGACCCACCCACCTACATCGCGTCCCGCGACCGGTGAGGGGTAGACAAAGAGCGACGTCACTTCTTCGACTTCTTATGGCGCCGTGACTTACCTGTCCCCGAATCCGACGAGCGATGGTGTCGGCTTCGCGACCAATCCCTCAACCTCCCACGGGAGCAGGACTTTGAGCATCGCGGAACCGACTGTCGGACCTCTAACAACTTTCGGGAACGCTCCCGCAAAGCTTTCGGCGTCATGGCCCGACAATCGGGGCACGCCTCGGGGTCGTGGGCGTGCCCCAAGCAGAAGAAACACATGTCGTGCGGGTCCGCCACCGACATGTTCCGACGGCAGGCCCTACAGGACTTAAACTCGGGCATCCCTACTGCACCAGGAGTCGAGTACTCGACAAAACAAGATAAACAATTTCTCAGAAACCAAGTTAAAATATTTACTAGGGGTACCGCTCTCTCTCGGATCTGCGCTTGCTGGCGCGGAAAAAGAAAGAACTGACGTCAGCACGCATGGGCACGTCTAAGTAGCTCCGACGACATCATCTCGGCGGCTACAACGCCAGCAACATACGCGGAGCCGCACAACTACGCCTACCGACGTGCAGGGGTACTGCTGACGAACACTTTCCGGATCCAGTCTGATGCCTGGGGATATTCTAAGGTAAGGAATCTATCACTAACGTGTCTCTTTCAGCGCTTTTTTTGGTGAGTAGCACGCTACTCCGCAACCCATATGAGGTATTGCTACCTCAGTCATTGCCCTTGAATAGCCCTTGTTCCGGGTCTTGAAAGGTTTGTTGTTGTGGTCTTTGAAATGTGTCAGTCTGTGATGTTTGCTCTGATTTGGGTGAACCTCTTGGATAGCACCTATGAAAAAATCCCCTTGCGGTATATGTTTGTAGCGCCCCCATTGATTTCGCTCTTTCTGTGTCCTTTTTATTTTTTGTAACATTTTATCCCCCTAGGGCCCGTAAAGATGCTTGCCATCAACTGGAATGTTTTGAAGGCGTTGTTGAACCTCAGGTTTATATCCTGATACTCTTAGCCACCATGCTGGTCTGCGAAGTAGAACACTGGTGTTTATAATCCTAGAAGCAGTGTCCGCTGCATAAACTGCACAAAGAATGTTTGCATTCAAGATGATTTTTCTATCCATGTCTAGTTCTACACCCTGCTTCCTATGTATTTCTGATTAAAGTTATAGGAGTGTTTCCATCTCTTCTGAATGGAATCTGTCAGAAATTGAAAATAAGGCGGCTGAATTGGAGCTAAGCCAGTGAGTTGACGCACCCACCACAAATGTTTTCCCTATTGTATCTATGCACTTAATTATTTCATCTGGGGGTGGGGTATCCCCAGTTGTTTGCGTCGGCGCCCTCTTCTTGCCGTATGAACCACCAGTGAGTCTGGTGGAAACTAAGACTTAAGGTAAACGTGATACTCAGGGCATGCCTCTTCATGAAGTAACTACTCTGCTTCCAACAGGATCTTTGAAATTATCCGTAACAGATTTCAGCATCCCCGTTAGCATTGGTAAAAACTGACATCCAAGTTTAGTTTTTGAGTGGGTCTTCCTCTTCAACAATGCATGAGCATAGACACATTGTAATGAAGAGCCACCCTCTTAATTACAACATGTTATTCCATTATATTAACCGAGGTTTCACCAAATAAGGCTCAATATCTTGATCCTCCGGAGGATCTACTTTGTAATGCTCAAAAGGGTTGACGTCTCCACCAAGTGGATGGCAGTAAGGGTCTGCATCCCCATATGGACTACCTTGATCTGAAAGGGAGTGAACTGACCCCTATGGTCATTGTGAAGGGGCAAGGGAGGTTGTGGTGAAGTTACCTCAGTGGTGGTAGTGGTTGTAGGGTTTCTGGTGCTGGCAAAGGTGCCATCTAGTGGTGCAAACTTTAGCACAGGGGCTGTTTGAGCATGCTGAGTAGATACAGAATGCGCCTTATGATCGTGTGTCCAGATTGAAAAAGTGAGTAATACTCCAGTTCTCCCTCAAATGTTAGTTTCCTTTTCTTAGGAATGGGGGGGGGGGGGGGGGGGGGGGAAGCAAGGACACTAGTGATCTTTGTGTGGGTTTTGTAGGAAATCTCCCAACATCAGGGTGAATAAAACAACGTTTTTGGCAAGCGTCAAGCTCTTCAGCTGGTCTTTCCAAAATTGATGACTCAGTCTCCAAAACTGGAGTCTTAATTTACTTTGATTTCAGCTGCGAACAGGGCTGTTTCGAAGTTGAAGCTCTGGAGGTCAATGTCAACATCTAAATCTTATGTCCAACAGGATTTATTCGGCACCAAATGCATTTTAGTCTGCTGTTTCGGCTCCAGTGTTTTATCTCCGATCCTATCGGGCAAGTTACTTATCTCCTGTAATGCCTTATCTGGTAGCGACATGATCTAGCTGCAGATTCTTTACCTTTGAATTTCCGAGGTGTCAGACTGGATCTAGAAGATTTTTCTTAGAACAACCCACTTTGTGCCAGTAAGGGCATCGGTTGGCTTCTTGGGACGTCTCCGGCGTCGTGTGCGCCGTTGTGTGGCCCACGTCTCCTATATAGGTACCACCTCGGCGCGCTGACATCAGTTACTTTTCACGACTTTCCACACCAGACGCGCAGAGTCATGAGAAGCACTGAATTTGGTGTGTTTCTGAACAACTAGGACCCTGAAAGGGATCAGCCCTGAGCCTAAAAACCTGTGAGCCGTGCAGGGAGGATGGGTGGGTTGGTAAGGAATCTCCGGCTAGATCAGATAAGGAGTTTCTGAAGGTATGCAACTTGTCCATCCGATAGAGACAACTATCCACAGATTCCTTACCTCTTACTTTGGAATAGATACCCAAGCAATACCAACACCGGAGGAGGGTCTGCAGGCGAGTTTAGACCAGGAAGTCCTGCAGGACATAGCGTCCAAAAAGGCTGTCCCTGCGAACTTCACTATCCAGGCAGTAGTGCTTGGTAAATGTGTTCACGGATGCCCATGTTGGTGCCTGACAAATGTTGAGGAAAGGAACTCCACTTTACAACTCCGTGGTAGCAGCCTTAGCTCTGGTAGAATGAGCCCATAGGCCTTCAGGAGGCTGCTTTTTGTCCAGAGCATAACACATTTTTATTGCAGGGGATAACCCATCGCAAGATTGTCCTTTTCTGCAATGCATGACTGTTCTTTGTACCAACGTACCCCACAAAGAGTTGGTTGTTGACCAAGAACTCTTTTGTGCACTCAAGGTAGAACGCTAACACTCTTTTTCGGTCCAGATGGTGGCGTCGCTGCTTTTCTTTACAGCGGTGCTGAGGAGCATAGAAAGTGGGCAAGGTGACAGATTGCACTACATGGAATGGTGTTAACACTTTCGGGAGGAAAGAGGCCATAATGCAAAGCACCAATTTGTCAGGAAATATGGTCAGGCAAGGAGGCTTTGATGACAAACCCTGCAGTTCGATCACCCTCCTGGCAGACGTGATCGCCACTAAAAGGGCGGTTTTGATGGTTTGCAGCCAGTGGAGGCAGTTGTGCAGAGGTTCTAATGGAGCACACATCAGGAAGGTAAGAACAAAATGACGGTCCCACTGAGGCTTAATGAAAGGAGGAGGTGGGAACATATGTACAAGGCCTTTGAGAAATCTATTTACAATAGGTGATTTAAATAATGAGGTTTGGGGGGACGTGTCCAAGATGGCTTCTGTGTAGGAGCGGATTATCGGAGTTCCGGAGCGCCACCTCATTCCTTGGCAGATCCCGGGGTTTGCTCTGCCCTAAAACCCCGGTGTCGAGAGCTGGCGGCCAGGGAATGTACATAGACTACTTCCTAGCTGAGACGTGGTGCAGGCGTAGAGTGGCATGACTTTACAGCCGCAGATTGCTGTTTGCCCCCCCCCCCCCCCCACCCTCCCCCATGTAGTCCCGGGCACCATCTGGATATACACCGCAGGGTGAAGGAGCAAATGGCTAACCCTCTCCGCCTCCCTCAGGCTCCCTCTCCCCCACCCACAAGACTGGCAGGTGCCGCTCACCTACGCCCCTCGCGATGAGCTCCTGGACTGCGACTGCACGGATACATCGGAGGCACACAAAATGGGGCAATGGCGGGGCCTGACCTGAACGCAGGGACCGGGGTGCCCGATTAGCAGCCAGCCGACAAGCGGACCACTGACCGGCCACAACCAGCGAAGGGTGCCTTGCTGGGGAGCAGGCAGCACCTCTGGGGTGCACACCCACACTGAAACTGCACCTAAGATCCAGGCATCGGCCCCTGCTCCTGTGCACAAGCAGGCGGGCTGCGAAGATGGGCCCGCATGAAACTGTTTCACGATCCAGGGCTCGGAAGCGGCCTGTGGCGGCCTTTAAGGTGACCGACAGATGGACATAGACCCCCCACTGGCGATCGACTTCCGTGCTTGGCGGTGGCCAGGGGGCCTCTGGCGTTCATATCACTGACAGTGGGAGACAGTGATCTGGGGGCAGGACTTGGTGGCGCCGGCAGGCGTGGACGGTGTACGGCGCCTGCAAGGAGCAGCTGGGTCTCAGGCTTCGGCCCCTCGCTAGAAGCTGATGAACTGAGGTGGAGCTAGCCCGACCATGGTAAGAGGTAACCGTGCTGGGGTGCCCTTGGCATAAACGTGGGGGTGTGGAGGGATCCTTGACCTTCCCTCTTGGACACACAAAGCGATACCAAAGGGGATGATGGATGGAACGTTTGAGCTAATCAAACGGTCACCCCCAGTCAACTGATCTGGGTTTAATCAATCATCATTCTTTAGCTCACTCCACCTCCCCAGTCCCCATGTCTGAACTGGGGTGGTGGAGTGAGCTAAAGAATGATGATTGAGTAAACCCAGATCAGTTGACTGGGGGTGAGTGTTTGATTTGCTCAAACGCTCCGTCAATCATTCCCTTTGGTATCGCTCTTGGACACACAGGCCACCATAGACTAACCACTGTGGGGCCTGTCTGTGCATCCCCCCCCCCCCCAATCAATATAAATATCCAGAACTTGTATAGCGCACAAATCACCCCCGAAGGGGTATTTTGGCGCTGGGGGCCGTTGGGAAGATTAAGCGAGCTATTGCCAAGAGTCGCATGGTGCTGGGCAGACCCATGCCTCTAGAGCCAGGGATCGAACCGTGATCCCCAGCGTCCAGTGTCAGGCGCCACACCTCTCCCCCAATCAACCTCCTCTCCTGGAGCTGCACTGGTGGCAAGGGGATAGTTAACACCCCCCCCCGCGCTCGATACGGGGGGGAGGGGAGAAATTAGTTGCCTGGGCCGCTCCCAGGGGCCTCCGAGACTCCGCATCAATGCCTGCCCCAGTCTGCCATAATGGAGGGCGGAACAGCGCACTAGAGGAGTGGGCCAAACACTCTACCACGGGTAAGCCTCACTAACGTCGCAGGGAGAAGATAAAATGACAAGCACTAGGACCAAAAATGACTCCTCCATTAAAGATCTCCAAACAAAAACTACTTCCAAACAGGCGGGACCAGCGTCAGACCCTGTCTCGCGGGAACACCAGTCTAAGATTTAAGAGAGGACGGCCCGGTCACGCGCCGCTTTATGGAGTCCCTCTTTAGCACACTGAGGAACGACATTGCGACCCTGAAAACAGAGATGACCAAAGACATGAAGGAGATGCGCCGTGAAATAAGCGAGCTGGAACAACAAGTAGACTCTGCAGAAAGATCGGGATATGCCAGAGAAGAAGAGTTGGAGGCGTGTCGCAACAAAATTCTCGCAACAAAATTCTGGAACTCAAGGAACGTATCGCGACCTCAACTATCATCTGGAGGACCTTGAAAACAGATCCTGAAGATCCAATATAAAATCAAGTGCGTTCCGCTGCAGGCTGATGCGGGCCGCCTAGAGGACTTCATCACACGACTCTTACGCCAGATCATTCCAGAGCTAAAGGATAATGAGATACCCCTAGATAGAACGCATAGAGCGGTCCATCCATTTCTCAATCACCCCTGGCACCACAGGACATTCTCACATGGCTCCAAAATTATCGCCAGAAGGAGCTTATCATGAATGCAGTGCGCGACAACCCTAGGTCCTCTTTGAGGGGATCAAGGCGCGTCTATTTCAGGACCTTTCCCTCATCACCCTTCAACGATGCCGCAGCATGAAGCCAATCACAGATTTTTTGAGGGACAAAGGGATGCGATACAAATGGGGACATCCGTTCCGCCTGGTCTTCCCCAGAAACGGAGAAACACGCTCCACCCGTACACCTCCAGAGGCAGCAGTAATTTTGGGACTGAACTTGGAGCACGATGGCCGGGCGGGACCTCGAGGCTCCTTGGTATCCCCCCAGGGGAGTGGCCGCCGGAGGCGCTCCAAGTCTTGACCCCACGGGGGTGTAAACAGGCAAACTTCGACAGAAAGCATCAGGGAGAGACCAACGTTGCTGCAACACCTCACCAGAACAGAACACTCACCTGAGCAAGAAGACAATGATTGCACTGGGAGCAAGTGATAATTTACGAACCCTGCTTGCTCAGGCGATGTCTGGGGTTGATAGGGCACAGCCGGCTCCTGGATGGCCTTGCCGCAAGGTGGTCACAGGCCTGGCCCCTGGATCAGCATGGACTCTAGATTGTACATTAGACGGCAGCAGCAGAGGACTCCACCAAGCGTCACAATCCCAGACGATCTATGCAGACAGCCGACGACATGGACCCCTACTACGTAATTACAGTGTTTTCACCGATTGGTGAACCTGTTATTCATGTTTCTTTGTTTGTTCTTTTTGACATGTTCCATGCACCACCCACACGCATTACTGTCTCGGCCCATTACACTCTCGAAGTGGGAGGGCCACTTCCGGCCTACCGGCAGCCCATTACGGCCTTCAGCACACTCTCTAGGCAATGGTGCGTTTAGTTAGCCTTAACGTGAGGGGCCTAAATTCACCAGCAAAAAGGATAGCGCTCCTGTCGCAACTGAAGGCAACACAATGCGACATATGCCACTACAGGAGACCCAACTCCTAAAAAAAGATAGGAACTGAATGCAGTCAAAGTGGTTTGACCACCAATACTGGTCAGCTGGTCCCAGTAAGAGGGAGAGTGTAGCCATTCTGCTCACTTTCAAAGCCAGGCTCTTTGTGTGCAGTCTGAAGTCACAGGCCACATGCTATCTGTGCGGATCTCTTTCCACCAATACACATTCACAGTTACATGTGTTTATGCTCCTAATGACCACCAGGAACCTTTTATCCGCCAGACGGTTGGGACCCTTACACAAGAACATACTCACACTTCTCAGCCGGACACCAGTCATATGCCAGAATCCACTTCTTTTTAGTCTCTTCCTCCCTACTCTTGATCGTGACACAGACAGACATTCAGGTCTCCTCCATTTCGGATCACTCCCCTGTCTCGCTGACTCTGCGCTTTCCCAATAGCACCCAGAGCTCCAGAATATGGAGTCTTAACCCTAAATTGCTTTCCTATAACCCCGCCATTAAAGAAGTTTAGGGAACTATCTCAGCCTACCTCGCCACCAATGACACACCAGACACCCCCATTCCGATGCTGTGGGACGCCCTTAAGGCAGTGGTGAGGGGAACTTATATAGCTATAGCGACGCGGCTCAACAGGGAGCGTAGGGCTAAGCGCGCAGATTTAGAGGGGGTGGTGAGGGGCATGGAGGAGGTGCATAGGCACACCGGGTCCCACGAGGTGCAACGCCAACCAACTGTCACCAGGAAACACCTCAAGGCCCTAGATATGGATGCCACAGAATACGCACTACTCCACACGAAAAAGAGATACTACGCTGGAGGAAATAAAGCAGGCAGGCATCTTGCACACAGGCTACGCACTCAGACATAAGCGTGCCGCGTACAAGTCCTAGTAGATCAATACCAACATCCCTTGACAAGAGACGTAGAGATTGACACGGAATTTGGTCGCTTTTATGCTCAGCTATACAAAGCAGAGCTTCTACAACCAGCACACTGCACCGTGTATATGGAGCAGGCCCCCCTAACAATATTGACTGAACCTGTAGCTGTGCCTTTAGAGTCAGATATAACCCTGCAGGAAGTCCTCGAGACAATAAGGAGGCTTCAAGTGGACAAGGCACCTGGGCAGAATGGGTTTACAGCTGATTTTTATAAAATGTTTGCGACGCAGCTGTCCCTCATTCTGGCCAGGCTAAATAACTCCTTCAGCTCCACGGGTACCCTCACGGATACTATGAAAACGGCCATCATAACTGTTCTATCAAAACCTGGGAAGGATCCGCAGCAAAGCGCTTCCTACCGACCCATATTCCTGGTCAAAGTGAATGCTAAAATATTTACTGGGATCCTCGCCAACAGGTTAGGAAGGTACATGACCGGCCTGGTGGATTCAGACCCATCAGGCTTCATTACAGGGTGCACATGCAGGGATATCACAAAGCGATTATTTCATCCAATTGACAAAACCAACCATTCGCAGACACCCATGCTGATTTTATCAATAGATGCTGAGAAAGCATTTGAATGGGTGCACTGGCCTTTTCTACGGGTGGTGCTGGTGGCAGTAAGTCTGGGTCCCCGTTTTCAATGGCACACTCTCTCTGTTTCCAATCTCAAGGGGCACGCAATAGGGGTGCCCTCTTTCGCCACTTCTGTCTGCGCTCTACATTGAGGAACAGGCGGAGCGTATTCGTGGGCATCCACTTATTGAAGGGGGATGGATGGGTGGACAGGCGCACAAGATAGTGCTCTATGTAGACAATGTGCTGCTTGCTGTTACTAGACCACGTCAGTCGCTGCCCCCATGGCTGGAAGAGCTGGAAGTATTTGGGGCGGCATCGGCGTTCAAGATGAAGGCCATCTAAGCTCAGGCCCTCAACCTCACCATCCCACGAGATGAGCAGGCACACCTGGCCGAAATGTTCCCCTTTACAAGGGCCACACAGGGAATCTCATATTTAGGTGTCCATCTAATCCCCACTATTGAGGGGTCATTGGTGCACAATTTCTCCTCACTAGTGTCTACTGTGCACGTACTTATCCAATCCTGGCACTGGGGACCCATCTCCTGGTCGGGATGAATAGCAGCCATGAAAATGTCCCTCGTGCCCAAGACTCTATATCTAATGCAGGCGTTCCCGCTACAGCCTCCCCCCCCCCCCCCCGCGATGAAGAAACTACAATCCATACTAGACCTTTATCTGGGGCAGCAAGAACGCCAGGAGCATGCATACTTCCGGTAGCCAAGTGTGGATTGGGTATACCCAACCTAGCGTGTTAGTATCAAACAGCACAATTGAGATTCTTAGTGGAATGGCAAAGGCCCCTCACGGAGAAACACTGGAACTTTTGGATCAGGCAGTAGCTGGCATCCATATTTGAAAGATAACCTGGCTCCCGCTTAAGAATCGTCCCCCGGGAATGTAAATCTCTCCAGTGGTCAGGGCCACATTTGGAACCTGGGACAGAGTAGGTGCCTCTAAAGATCTCTCCAGCCCGATCTCCCCCCTTACACCAATCATAGGAAATACAGACTTCCCACCGGCAATGCACAAATAAGGATACTCCCGGTGGCAAGACGCCAATTGAAAAATGCATCAGGGATCTGTTTGATGAACAGGGACTGCTGGATTTCGGACTCCCAGACTGAGTGGGGCGGTACGAAGCCGTTCGCCACTAGGTGACCCAGCCAACGGTGCAACCTCATGTGGGAAGGGCCCTCACACATTCAAGTGATGGCTTCTGTCTCGGAAGGATGACAGACGCCTGCTGTCAGACATTTGCACTTATTTAAACACTTCTACAAACTCTCTGATTTCACCAGCCTGGACAAGGTGGGAGGCAGAACATGAACGAAAATTTACAGATAAGGAATGGACGGACATTCTGCTTAGGGCCTGCACGCCGGCATGCAGAGCGGCCGGAAGGGAGACACTCCTTAAGCTAGTGCACTACTGGTGCACACTATCACACCTGTTGTGGCACTGCCACAAAGTACACCGTTATTGGTCACAGGTGCTCGCAGATGATCAAATGTTCGACACAGAGCTACCCCGCTTCCCCAGCTACATCTTGCTAGGGCTTCCTAACGTACTCACATAGCCCTCCCTTTAGGAGAACGTAGTGGCTATCACACTGGCCCTATGCGCAGCGAAGCAAGTCTGGTTTTCAAAATGGGGACCGACACCACTCCCACACACCTAGAATGGACACACAAACTCTGGGACCTATTGGGTATGGAGAAGCTAACAGCAGTAACAAGCCAATCCCTACATACGTTCAAGAAGACTAGGGTCCCCTGCTTAAAATACTTATCCAACACCTTCCGGGAACTCACCTGCCCCATATATTTGTGCATTCTGCGCCTCACGGCAAGTGCACAACCAGACACCTCAACCTCCACATAGTGGGCTCAGGGACAGTTCAATCACTCTTTATTGCACACAGGAATGGCATGTATTGTTCATTGAAATTTTGACATCTTTAGTTAAAATGTAATGTTCTCCCCATTTTCCCCTCCCCAGCCACTTTCTTCGCCGGCCATTGGATATAGACGAAAGACCTGTACACTCTCTTAAAACAATAAAAAAATTGCTATAACCCTAAATAATGAAGGTTGGTCTGGCACCCTCAGGAAGGCGGATAGGGCCCAGTGCAGAGCCCTTCCTGGGCAAAGGCCAAAATAAAAAACAAATCTTGAGAAAGGGAGGCAGAAAGAGGATCAGTAGGCCTTTATGTTCAATATTTTACAAATTTGTTTCACTAGCAGGCATACACGGTCTTAGAGAAGGGCTGCAAGGCAACCAAAATAACATTCCAAACTTCGGGAGAAAGGTCAAATGCCATCAACTCAAAAGGTAATATAGGAGGTACCCTTATTTTGGAAATGGAATGGGTATTGACATTTAAACAAAAAACAAACTTACCTTTTACTTTTACTCTAGAGGGAAAAAGATCGGTATCTTCAACCCCAATTATCTATCCAGCTAGATCTGGATCACCATACATTTTTAAAAACACGCTTTAACAAGGTCTGATCTTGCCAGGTTACCAAATTTACATATTAGTTTGTACACAATACCCCATGGTTAAAGACAATACAAGTTCAACGGAATGTTCAATGTATCTATATTATTAGTCAGCAAATTATTTCATCAAAATATTTTAACACAAGCTATTAAAAAACATTGATCGTCAATTTTTATTTAAAACATACATTATACATAATAAAATTAAGAAAAAACGGTTGACGCGGCGTTTCGGTGTTAGAAAGGATCGTCACCTTCTTCAGGACAATGATTTCAAGATTAAAAACAGTCTAAATAAAATATAAACATTGTGTTAACAACCAATCTATAGATACATTCCTTTGTTTTCTCAAATTTTCTTCTATTTCACAACCTAGGCAGTATTCTCAGAGCAGTATACTATATATAATTACTCCCATTTCTCTTTTCAAAATCTCTTTATATACAATGATACATTTACAAGGTCATCTCATTTGTTTTATAAATACATTCTTATTGTACTTATAGCATCATAGGCTGTGTAATTCAAAAAGAGGCATTCCTTCATATTACTAGTCTTGGGTTCATGTCATAAACTGGTCCCTTTATTAATCATACATTTATCCATAAAACCTGTAATATTTTTACCCATTATTATTGTTTCTTTTAAACTTAAAACCTCTGCATGATTGGACCCAATTAACATTGACAATACATTGTTTATATTAGATTTATCCTTATTGTATTTGGTAACTTGCAGATAAGTCCTTGAACAATATTCCTATAATAATTGTATAACAATCTAGTCCCTTGTTCTAACTGCAATATAAAAACCATGTCAAATGTCAGTGGATATCATGACATACCTGAATAAATTCTATATATGCCTTTTTTAATTGGCTTCAATTGTTGAATAAATCCTACAAAAATGCTCGATAAAAAGGTACAGGTCGATACTGCAATGAAGAAGAAGAATTTATTTTATTTTTCTTAAATATTCCTATTAATTTTTTGTGCCTTTGGAAAGCATTATTCTATTTAAAGATAATTTGCGGTACCCATACTTGAGGATCTTTCACGTCATTCTACCTTTATAGTAGATTGTGTCGAAATAATTCTAAAAAATAATATTTTTTTTATTCAAAGAGAACTTTTACAGGCAAATTAAGGGTACCAGCATGGGAGCCACGTGTGCTCCCAGTCTGGCCTGTCTGTATCTGCCTTTGAAGAGAAACATATTTTTAATGAATTGGCTCCATACTATGAAAACGTGAGTAACTGGTCACGATTTATAGATGATGAATTTTTCATTTGGCTGGGCAGGGAAGAAAATTTATTATCATTTATACAATGGCTCAACTTAGGGGATGAAAATTTAAGATTTACATCATCCTATAGTAATGAAACGTGTGAATTTTTAGATATAAAAATCAAAAGCACAGATGGCACTTTATCTGTAGAACTCTTTACCAAGTCAACAGGCCGCAACACTATGTTGCATTTCGAGAGCTATCATCCTGCAAGCCAGAAAAATAACATTCCCTTTGGACAGTTCCTCAGGGTAAAAAGAAATTGCACCAATATGCGAGATTTTGAACAGCATGCCAATGTTCTAACTAGGAAATTCACGGACAGAGGTTAACCTAAACAAATGGTATAAAAAGCATATAAACGTGCAAAATATTATAATAGGGACAGTCTCTTTGAGCCCAAATCACGAAATAAGAGCTAAGCAACAACTTGTCTGTGTTACGAACTTTACAAACATAAGCAACAAAGTTAAAAACCTTATGAATAGAAATTGGAATTTACTTAACAATGCGAGCTCAGTTCCCTTACCTAAACCTATTTTTGCATTTAGAAGAAATAAAACAATAAGAAATCATTTAGTAGATACATATCCACAGACAAAAAATAGGAATCAAATCAGTACCATTGATGGTTCATCACCCACAGGGAATTTCCCATGTGGTTCTTGTAAAAACTGTACTTCCATCATAAAGGGAACCCTAATCACATATAATGGAATATTTCCATCACCAGAAGAATATGGTAAACTGTAGTACCAAAAACGTCATTTACTTAATAGTATGCCCTTGTGAGAAAGGATATATATTGGAGAAACCGCAAGAGAAATACGAGTGAGGCTTAATGAACATAAATCTGCTATTCGAACTAAGCGGCAAAATGCACCCCTTGTAGAACACTGGGAAGATAAACACCATATAGACGGAACTAAAATGGTGCATTATTGAGACAGTAACAATAAACACCAGAGGAGGTGACTTAACAGCGAAACGAAAAAAGAGAGAGCAGTATTATATGTCGAAATTTAACACATATAAATGCGGATTGAACAGCAGGGAAGAATGGGAGAGAATCATTTAAACATCCGATTGATTTCTCTTTCATCAGTCACAATAGGAAAATATTTGTTTTGGATAATTGTGCAGTTTCGAAAGTTTTTTAGAAATATGATCTAAAACTGAAAAAATAGTAGGATCAAGCAGTTAGAAAAGAGACATCGCTGTGAAGAATAAACTTCCCCCCCATGTTCATTAATCTAGTATATTAAAAAATAGTGACGTTATTTTGGATCACCGCACTTATATATGGTCTGCAATTTCGTAACATCGCATAATATATTGTAGGAGTCACAGCAGCGCAAAGGATGCAAATGAAGTAGATGCCATTTGATAAATAACTAATGATTGCGATATAATTTTCAGAATATACAGGCAAACCTACTAAAAGATGGCCGCCGATGTGAGGGATATTGAAGCGCGGTACAATGGCAATATAGAGAGGTTTATACATGTGCCTTAAGCCCCTGAGTCTTTTGGAACAATAAAATTAGACACATTCAAAGACGGCAGCCGCGGCGAGATAAAAATGCGAGCGCGATATGGAGAGGGCTAGATCCTGACATACCAACTAAAAGATGGCCGCCGATGTGAGGGATACGGAAGCGCGGTAAAATGGTAATACAGAGAGGTTCAGACATGTGCCTTAAACCTCTGAGTCTTTTTGAATAACAAAATCCAACCCATTCAAAGATGGCGAACACTGTGAGATAAACGTGAGCGCGGTATGGAGAGGGTAAGACCCTGGGATTTTTCAAAATAATAAAAATAGATAATCGGAAGCCACATAGGGACATGAGATTACTCTCTTAGTGAACCAGACAATCTAAAAATCTTGTGAATGATTAATGATACATGTTGCAAAAAGAAAATTAGAGAGGTAACAACAAGGACGAAACTTTCGATTTTTTTTATTATATAGAAATAATCATGATGGAGAAAATTAAAACAACAAGAATGTCGTGTTTAGATTAAGAGTGCGTAAGTCAACAAACTGTATGGGATAAGCAAACTATAATACCGCTTACAACTAGATGACACTACAAGATGGCCGCCAAGACGATAGCGGGATCAGGGAGGTCCGTTCGGTGCACAATTAACATGTGGTTCTAATTAGGTAATTAGTAACCAATTAGACCGGGGATAAAAGGGAATAGGAAGGAAGCTAACATCCAGATCCAGTCTGGAATGCTAGCAAGATGGACGTTTGCTTGAATTACTCCTTGTCCTAAGGTGAGTCACTGTAGTCTAGGAATAGTAGAGGTTGTTTTACTTTAATAAGCATTAGTGAGATTAAAATCCTTAACTAAGTTTTGTTTTAACTCATAGCCAATGGTCCAGAGCAATAACAAGCGAGGACAAACAGCACAATTGGAAAAGCTAGAAGGAGTGATAAGAGAAAGGTATTTCATCTATGGTAAGATATGGCTATAACAGGAGGAATAGTAGAAACAGTAACTTAACATACACTAAAAATGTATTTAAAACATTTTTTTTAGTTCATCAAAATTGAATACTAATGCACGAGAAATAGTAACAGTGATCAGAAGTAGCCCTGAGTCAAGATATTCCCAAAGTTTTATTTTTAAGGTAAGGGAGAAAATAAAAATATGTAAAATATATATATTTTTTTTAAAGTACAAGAGTCTATTTCTACATTAGATTTATTTAATAAATCTCCTCACAGTATATTTGAATGGATTGATGACGCAAGCAAGAAACTGAGGATTAAATGAAATTGCATCATAAAGACGAATTTACAATTACAGTATATTTTATTAAAATTATCAAATCAGTGTTGAGAATGAGTAAATAAACTAAAAATACTTTTTGAAATAGATTAAAAATGTTCTCCTAAAAAAGGTTATTTATCAGTTGATCTAGAATATAAAATCAGGTATCAAGTATGGGTACCGCAAATTATCTTTAAATAGAATAATGCTTTCCAAAGGCACAAAAAATGAATAGGAATATTTAAGAAAAATAAAATAAATTATTCTTCTTCATTGCAGTAATCGACCTGTACCTTTTTATCGAGCATTTTTGAAGGATTTATTCAACTATTGAAGCCAATTAAGAAAGGCCTATATAGAATTTATTCAGGTAGGTCATGATAGCCACTGACATTTGACATGTTTTTATATTGCAGTTAGAACAAGGGAATAGATTGTTATACACTTATTATAAGAATATTGTTCAAGGACTTATCTGCAAGTTACCAAATACAATAAGGATAAATGTAATATAAACAACGTATTGCCAATGTTAATTGGGTCCAAACAAGCAGAGGTTTTAAGTTTAAAATAAACAATAATAATGGGTAAAAATATTACAGGTTTTATGGATAAATGTATGATTAATAAAAGGGACCAGTTTATGACATGAACACAAGACTAGTAATATGAAGGAATGCCTCTTTTTGAATTACACAGCCCATGATGCTATAAGTACAATAAGAATGTATTTATAAAACAATTGAGATGACCTTGTAAATGTATCATTGTATCTAAAGAGATTTTGAAAAGAGAAATGGGAGTAATTATATATAGTATACTGCTCTGAGAATACTGCCTAGGTTGTGAAAAAGAAGAAAATTTGAGAAAACAAAGGAATGTATCTATAGATTTGTTGTTAACACAATGTTTATATTTTATTTAGACGGTTTTTAATCTTGAAATCATTGTCCTGAAGAAGGTGACGATCCTTTCTAACACCGAAACGCAGCGTCAACCGTTTTTTCTAAAATTGTATTATGTATAATGTATGTCTTAAATAAAAATTGACAATCAATGTTTAATAGCTTGTGTTAAAATATGTTGATGAAATAATTTGCTTACTAATAGAATAGATAAATAGAACATTCAGTTGAACTTGTATTGTCTTTAACCATGGGGTATTGTGTAAAAACTAATATGTAAATTTGGTAACCTGGCAAGATCAGACCTTGTTAAAGCTTGTTTTTAAAAAACAATGGTGATCCAGATCTAGCTGGATAGATAATTGGGGTTGAAGATACCAATCTTTTTCCCTCTAGAATAAAAGGGAAGTTTGTTTTTTGTTCAAATGCTATCAACTGCCACCACTCAATTCAAACACAAGAAGTCGTAGATTTGACAGGTTCGGGTGGAGGACCATTCCCTGCTGCTGTCACAGAAGATCCTCTAGAAGGGGCAACCTGATCGGAGGATAGATGATCAATTGGAGAAGATCAAGATACCAGACTCTCCTTGCCCAGTCCCGAGCCCCCAGGATGACTTGGGCCCGGTCGCTCCTGATCTTCTTGAGCACTCTGGACAGGAGTGGTATGGGTGAAAAGGCATTTAGAAGGCCTGAGACGAAAAGCATCTCTGAGCGAGAGCCGACTTGGAAATTCCAGAGTGCATAAATGCTGAAGTTGCACGTTCTCAGCGAAACAGAGCTAACCAAGGCTCTCCACATTGTTGAAAGAGACCTTGCACCACCTCTGGATGAAGACGCCATTCGTGATGCGTTAGGCATTGACTGCTGAGTTAGTCTGCCCTAGCATTTCAGAGAACCTGCCAGGTGTTGAACCACCAGGGATACACCCTGCTGTTCCACTCATGTCCAGAGATGCACGGCCTCTTAAAAAAAAGGGTCTGTGACCCCACCCGCCCGGTTTGTTGCAGTACGACCTGGCGGTGATGTTGTCCGTGAACACCTGAACCAGCTTTCCCTTTGTTGAAGGAAGAAAGGCTTTTAATGCCAAACAAATCACACAAATCTCCAGCAAGCTGATGTGGAGTCTTGATTCCACCATAGACCAAAGTTCTCCGATTTGCACCTCTCCCAGATGGCAGCCCCATCCCAGGACAGACGCATTTGTCACTACTGTGTGATCTGGTAGTGGAAGCGAGAGGGGTCTGACTCTGACCCAATCATGGTCGGTCAGCCACTACTGCAGTTCTCGCAGAAGAGAGCGAGGGTCCAGGACCTCTGCTGCCCTTCGCACCACCATAGCATATGATGCTCCTTCCTGGAGAGGTATACAGTCCGCTGGCCTCACCCAATTCCTCATACCAGTCCATTTCTTGGTAAGGCTGGTCTTGTGAGGGGTTCAGCAACCCTTCCCAATTTTCATCCATTGCTAGCCCTTCAGAATAAGGCTGAGGAAATGACCTAGGACCTAAGGGTTCGGTTGGTGCAGGTTCTGCTCTGGGTCATTGGGAATTAAAATGGGGCTGGCGCTGCCAGGGGGCGCCAGCGGTGTCAAGTACAGGAAGGTTGCAATGGCATGACCGGCGTCGGTCCGGGTCCATCACCAGATACATGAGGGGGAGGGAAATTGGTGCCGGAGCCGCGGGCGCAGAACCCAATGGAGTCCCCTCTGAGCCTCCAGGGCATGAAGACAAGCTGGTTGGGTCAGTCCACCCAAATATGAGGCTCATGGCATCCTAAAAGTCTTTAAGCTGGGCAGGGGTCGCTCTGGCTCCTGGAAAGGCGGGGAAGTGTGCAGCTGACACCGGCACATATTCAGAAGAAAGAGGCCGAGAACACAGAGTCTCCTCCATTGCGTGGACCGATGGACGGGGAGAAGTCGAAGCACGCTTCGACTACTTCTGTTTATTGTGCTTCCTACCTGACCGACTTGATGACTATGAGAAGGTGGACAAAGACTTAGGACTCCTGGAGCGGTGCCCGGACCTTCCTCTCGACTGTGTCCGTTAACAACACGAAACAGGTTTGAAACCAGAAGTCTTCTTAGACATGATAGAAAAGCCTACACACCAAAAAGCAGTCAACAAAACGGTAAAAAAAAAGCCTGTCAAAAGTGATAGAGGGTAGCTCTCTTCACAGGTCTGCACTGGCTGGCGCGAAAAGAACGGACGTCAGCTCGTCAAGTTGATGCCTATATAGGCAATGAGAATGTCATAATGCTGCAGACTATGATGTCACGCGGAGCCGACCAGCACCACCTACCAACGCGTAGGCGTATTGCTTGAATAAAAATATTATGAATCCAGTCTGATGCCTGGGAAATTCAAAGGTAAGGAATCTGCGGCTAGATGTCTCTATCAGATAGGGCCCAAAGGGAGTAGTGGATCTATAAGCCTTCTCTTGGCTATATCTGGGCTGGACGTCAGACTTTTGGAGTAGTGCGCCTCTTCCACATATTGTCGTATTTTCACGTATTTTATCCCCAAAACCGGGGTCAGTACACATGGACCTCAGCGCCTCCTGTGTAGGAGGTGCGGACTTCTTCAGTTTAAAATGTTCCTGTTCTTCATCAGAGGCCTCTAATGAGAGTACCTCTGGACTAGGTGATTTCTCTATGTGACTTGGAAGGACCCAGGACTTCTTCCCTAACATCAAGAGGGTCTGTTTCTCTGAAAATGTCTTATGTTTCTGACCTTTCCTGACTCTGCATTCTCGAATAAACCCGGTGTCTTTCTCTTCTATTTTTTTCCAAGTCTTTTTACACCTAAAAGCTTGCCAAAAGGTACTCTCAGACTCCAGGTGATTTGGAGCAAGACAGGAGGACCCCTCATGCTGATCCAACCAGGGATATATTATATATGTTATAGTGTGGGCAGAAAATAAAGTCCACTCCATCTGCCCACGCTCCACAAGGCCAAGTACTCAATATGTTCAACTTGGTTGTATGTAGTGATTTAATTGAAGACGTTAAAATAGGATTTTGAGGTGTTATTTCTTTCCCCAAGACAGATGATACAATACAGGGCCCGAGGTTCACACGCAGAAACGTGATGGTATTCAAGCTGTTGCTTCTCCCATCTGAACCAGACGGTGGGACAAATAGGGGGACGCCCAAGCGAGGAGTCACTCCACCCCTTCTGACTTGACACTTCTTCTAAGAAAAACAATCTGTAATGTCCAGGCCCAGCATAATATGGCAGGAGTATGCAAAGGATGTGCAGCTACACCAACAGATGCTACAAACATACATTTTTGAGTCACTCTCCATTGGTGAAACAGCATATACCGCAGTGCAAATAAAAATGTCCAAGTTTTATCAGACACTTTAGACTTATTCAAACTATTATGTGGGAGATGGAGCATAGTGGGGGCTTATATACTAGATACATGGCTTTCTTAGTTCAGTATACTTTTTCTACTGAAAATTAGCATAATATTTAATGAATATGCTACTTACCAGTATGCATCTGTTCTTGGCATGTAGGGCTGCTGACATTCATATCTGTGCATAGATCGCCGCCTAGTGTTGGGTCCGGATGTTTGCACGTTGTTGTCCTGGAAGAGTCTTCGAAGTATCCTGGGATAGGTGACTCCTCCCCTGGACTACAGTACGCATGGGCATCCTCTCCATCCTCAGATTGTTTTTCGCCATTGTGGCAGTGATGGAGTAGATACAGAAAGTGATGACCATGCTTACAGTAATTCTGAGAGCTGCAGCTGCTACAGGCGCCGGGGAGGAGGGAGGGCGATATGAATGTCAGCAGCCCTACATGCCAAGAACAGATGCATACTGGTAAGTAGCATATTCAGTTCGAGGCATGTGGGCTGCTGAATTCATATCTGTGCATAGAATACATAACAGTGCCCTCTATTAGCGGCGGCTACCAGTGCCAGCTGCAGCGGTCTGAAAAAGAGTTTTGAGAACAGCCTGTCCTACAGCTGCCTGCTGTTTTGATTGCACATCTACACAATAGTGTTTGGTAAATGTATGTGTAGTGGACCAGGTGGCTGCTCTACATATATCATTCAAAGGAATGTTTCCTAGGAAAGCCATGGAAGCCCCTAACTTACGTGTTGAGTGGGCTCGTGGGGGAATCGTTAATGTGCGTTTAGCCTTTTGATAGCAAATTTGAATACATTTAACGATCCATCTGGCTATACCTGCTTTGGAGATAGCGTTACCTTTGTGGTGTGGGGCAAAGGCAACGAAAAGTTGTTTTGTTTTCCTAAAGACTTTAGTCCTGTCGATATAGTACATGAGGGCCCTCTTTACATCCAGTGTATGGAGTGCTCTTTCTGCGACAGTTTGTGGGTTTTGAAAGAAAACAGGCAGTTCAATAGTTTGGTTTATGTGGAACTGCGATATCACCTTGGGCATGAATTTGGGGTTGGTACGTAGTACGACCCTGTTTGTGTGAACTTGTATGAATGGCTCTTGAACGGTTAGTGCCTGGAGTTCACTAACTCTTCTCAAAGAAGTGATTGCTACTAGGAAAGCTACTTTCCAGGTGAGGAATTGAATCTCGCATGAGTGCAGAGGTTCGAAGGGTGGACCCATCAGGCGTGTGAGGACCAAGTTGAGGTTCCACATCGGAGCCGGTGGGTGGCTTGGAGGAATTACTCGTTTGAGTCCTTCCAAGAATGCTTTTATGGCCGGCACTCTGAATAAAGAGAGGTGCTGCCTGTTCTGGAGATAGGCTGATATTGCGGTCAAATGGACACGTATAGAGGTGTATGCCAGATTGCATCGGTATAGGTGTAAGAGGTAACAGATTATGTTTTGGATGGATGCGTCTAGCGGGTTTATGTCATTAGTATTGCAATAAATGACAAATCTTTTCCATTTGGCTGCATAGCAAGCTCTGGTAGTGGGTCTCCTGGCCTCCTTAATGATGTCCATACAGTCAGGTGGCAGGTTAAGGTAGCCAAATTCTAGGACTTCAGGAGCCAGATTGCCAGGTTCAGCTGTCGCGGATCTGGGTGCTGAATCTCTCCACGGTTCTGCGTCAAATGCGCGGGTTTGATCCGCAGCCTTTGATGCGGCACCACGGAAAGTTCGAGAAAGGTGGTGTACCATGGTTGGCGTGCCCACGTTGGAGCAACCAGGACGAGCGTCAGTGAGTGTTGTCTGAGTTTGCGTGCCACCAGCGGTATCAATGGTGCTGGGGGAAAAGCGTACGCAAATCTGCCGGACCAGTTCATCCATATCGCATTGCCCTGCGACTGCGGATGTGGGAACCTGGCGGCAAAGCTTTGGCATTTTGCGTTTTCGCTTGTGGCGAACAGGTCTATCTCTGGATGACCCCACCGCTGGAAGTACGGTTGGAGTACTGATGGGTGCAGCTCCCACTCGTGCATCTGGTGGCTGTGTCTGCTGAGCAGATCCGCCATCTGGTTGTCCTTGCCGGGGAGGTGTTCCGCCATGAGGAACATGTTCCTCTGAATGGCCCACTTCCACATGCTCTGAGCCAGATGAGACAACTGTGGAGAGTGTGTTCCTCCCTGTTTCTGTATGTAGTACATGGCGGTCATGTTGTCCGTCCGGATCAACACGACTTTGTTGCACAAGTGTACTTTGAACGCTTTCATAGCCAGGAAGATTGCCATCAGTTCTAGAAGGTTGATGTGCATCTTCTTTTGTTGTTTTGTCCATAGTCCCTGCACTGTGTAGTTGAGTGCATGAGCTCCCCATCCCTGGAGAGACGCGTCCGCTGTCAGTATTATTTGTGGAACTGGCTCTTGGAACGGTCGGCCCTTGCAAAGGTTGTGTGGATTCCACCAATGCAGAGAGTTGTATGCCCGACCGCTCACCAACACTAGGTCTTTTAGTTGCCCTTGAGCCTGATTCCATTGACGTGCTAAGCACTCCTGAAGCGGGCGCATATGTAGTCTCGCGTGTGGGACTATGAAAATGCAGGAGGCCATCATGCCTATCAACTGCATGAACACTCGCGCGGGAAGGGAGTGTTGGGGTTTGAACTTTGAAATCAGCATTTGCATGCTGTTGATTCTCACTAAATTTGGCTGAGCTCTGGCCGCCAGAGTGTCTATGGTCGCACCTAGGTACTGTTGTACGTGTGCGGGTTGGAGGTGTGATTTTGGGTAATTTAGTGAGAACCCCAGACTGTGAAGAAGGTGAATGGTGCGGGACATGTGGTTGGCACATTGCTGGGCTGACTTTGCCTGAACAAGCCAGTCGTCCAGGTAGGGGTAGACATGAATGTGTTGCCTCCGTAGATGTGCAGCCACCGTAGCTAGGCACTTTGTGAAAACCCTGGGCGCCGTTGTCACGCCGAAGGGAAGAACCTTGAATTGGTAGTGCTGCCCTTGAATAGTGAACCTGAGATATTTCCTGTGTGATGGGTGAATGGGTATGTGGAAATACGCATCTTTGAGGTCTAGTGTGGCCAGGAAGTCTCCCTGTTTGAGCAGTGGGAGGACTTGTTGCAGGGTGAGCATGTGGAAATGCTCCGAAAGAATATAGCGGTTGAGGGGTCTCAGGTCTAGTATAGGTCTGAGTGACCCGTCCTTTTTTGGTATTAGAAAGTACAGGGAGTACACCCCTGTACCTTGCTCGTGGACGGGTACGATCTCTATTGCGCCTTTTTGCATCATGCTTAGCACTTCCTGCTGTAATAGCGCTAAGTGCTCTGAGGACATAGGACGGTGTTTTGGGGGTATTGTGGGTGGAGTAGAGGTTAATTCTAGGCAGTAACCGTGTTTGATAATATCTTTGACCCACCTGTCCGTGGTGATGGAGTTCCACGTGGCCAGGAACTTTTGCAACCTTCCCCCGACAGGTGTTGTGTGGTCGGGAGGAAGGGAGAGGGCGTCACTGTTTGTTCTTGGGAGAGGATCTGGTATTGCCGTATCCGCGTCCTCTGCCCTTTGTGCTTGAACCACGATATCCACCCCTGGTGTTTTTATCGTAGGTACTTTGGGTGTTGCCCTTGTTGTAGGTTTGCTGTGACCCCTGTCCTCTACCTGCTCCTCTATTGCCGGGGCGACGAAAGGAGCCACTCCGAAAGGTCTGCGTTTGGAGAGCCCCCATGGACTTTGCAGTGTCTGTGTCCTTTTTTATTTTTTCTAGTGTGGTGTCAACCTCTGGCCCGAATAAGTAGTCTGGGTTGACCGGCTGGTTGAGGATGTTATTTTGCACCTCAGGTTTGAATCCGGAGATTCGTAACCAGGCGTGTCGTCGTAACATGACGCTAGTGTTTATGGCTCTGGCAGCTGTATCAGCGGCATCCAGTGCACACTTGATGGATGCGTTTGTGAGGAGTTGTCCCTCTCTGATGAGGATCTCTGCTCCCTCTTTGTATTGGTCAGGGAGATGTTGTAGTAATGTTTCTAGTGTGTCATAATGCGCTCGGTCGTAGCGAGCCAGGAGCGCCTGAGTATTGGCAATACGCCATATGTTAGCTGCTTGGGCTGCAACCCGTTTGCCGGAGGTCTCTAACACCTTGGACTCTTTGTCCGGGGGAGGGGCATCCTCAGTCGTCTGCGAGTGCGCCCGTTTACGAGCATTCGCGACTACTATGGAATCCAGAGGCAACTGTCCTCTAATATAGGTAGGATCCCCAGGCGCTGACCTATATTTTTTGTCGATTCTGGGGTTTATTACTCTGGCCCTGGTGGGTTCTTTGAAAATGTCCTTTGCTGGTTTGAGGACACCTTTCAACATGGGTAGAGTTTTAACATGTCTTTCTGAGGATGCGAAAGTGTCCATGAGAAAATCGTCCTCGATGGTGTCAGAGTGGAGTTGAACACCATGATTGGCCGCAGCACGTTCAATGAGGGCGTTGAATGCGGCAGTGTCCTCTGTGGGAGACGTTTTTGCACCATATAGCTGCGTGTCCTGCGTATCCATAGGTGCGTTTGAGTCCACAGGGTCATCCCAAGCTTGGTCAGGGTCCTGTTGGCCTTCAGGGTCCATTTCTCCGGGGTAGGGGACGTGGTCACCTATGTAGTCCTCCAAAACGTCTGTTTCGGAGTGTGTCGGAGAGAAGGACTGTGGATCTTGGTAAGAGGTATGGAGAGGCTCGTAAAGAAGTGGTTCCGAATCCACTGGCAGCTTTTTCTTTAGTGGGATCCGGTAGGAGTCCAAAGCTGGCGCGGAAGTTATCTTCCTCTTGTGAAGCATCATTCTGCCTGTTGCGGCATCGATGATGTGTGATGGCGATGTCTCCGTAGGAGAGTGTTCTGCAGGTGTGATCCTGGTGTGGGTGACACGTGTTCTGATTTCGAACAGTTTTGGCGCCGTGGATGGTGGCAGGCCAAAAGTGATGTTGGCCGGTGCCGGAGAAGCTTTTTGAGCCTTTTTCGGCTCGGAGCTTGATGTGTCCTGGAGGGCCGCCTTATCTTTGATGCGTTGCAAGGATGCTGAAACTTGCCGCACCTGGAACGCCGACGGTTCTTTGGCGCCGATCGGTTCTGTAGAGGCAGGCGTGGACTTTTTCGGCGCCACGGGGTCATCGAGTCGAGGAGAGGTAGTAGCTGTCGACGGCGTCGATGATTGTGCCTTTGGTGCTGTTTTCGAAGTGGTGCGAGATCCAGCAGCCATTTTGACCTTTGTGGTCGGAGCCGATTGTTTCGGTGCCGGGAGCCGAGGCGGCTTGGCGGTACCGATTGTGTTTTTCCGTGCGTCGGCGCCGACGTCGGCTGCTGCAAGCTCGGCACCGAAGTCCCGTTTGGTGTGGTCGGTGCCGACGGGTTTGGCTGGCGTCGAAGGTCTGGTGGGCTTCGATCCGACAAGTGTGACTTTCAGTTTCGGTTTCTGCTGAACCGATACGGCTTTCGGTTTCGATGAAGGGAAACCAGCCGTTTTGGGTAGTAAAGGCTGCCGCTGAATGTCCGAGGCCGGGCCAGAGGGCGGGGCCGAATGGATGCGGGATAGGTCTTGGGTAAGGCCCGAAGGCGATCCCTCGACCGGAGCCACAGACTGACGCACTGGGATATCCACAGTCTGTTCGGGTAGGCCTTGCTTGTCACCGGAGCTACTCTCTTCGGCCCCTAAGGCCTCATTGTAGTCTCCTACCTCGGTGTCGGCTTCGTCTCTGTGAAAGAGTTGTTCTTCGACGTGTTCCGATCCGGAGTCGTGTTCAGAAGCGGGGCTGGAGGGTAGGTTCTCCACGTCTTGCACATCTTCGTCCTCGGCGTTGAAGATGTCAGTCGGGCCGGTGCCGCTTGCTGCGCTTCGAGCCTCGCTGCTCGACGATTCCGGAGAGTCTTCTTGGATCGGAATCGGGCACAGGCCATACATGTGGACTCGTTGTGATCCGGTGAAAGGCATTTGTTGCACACCGGGTGGACGTCGACATGGGGATATTTCGCATTGCATACAGGGCACCGCTTGAAGGGCGTCCTCGATTCCATCGTCGATGTCGGGTATGATGCAAAAAAGTTCTGGAAGTTAGTATAACTAACAAATAACTATCGATACCGATCGGGAACAGTACCGACGCGAACTAAAGGCCTTTTGGCCTGTAAAAAGTTTTTCCTAACTTGAGTCAAGATAAGCACATCCGAACCCAATGGCGGAAAAAAACAATCTGAGGATGGAGAGGATGCCCATGCGCACTGTAGTCCAGGGGAGGAGTCACCTATCCCAGGATATTTCAAAGACTCTTCCAGGACAACAACGTGCAAACATCCGGACCCAACACTAGGCGGCGATCTATGCACAGATATGAATTCAGCAGCCCACATGCCTCGAACCTACAAATTCAAATATGTAATGATAGGTGGGCTCTTTGTGTGCATATGTGAAAAGAGTGTTTGGTGGATTGTGTTTGTGAGTATGCATGCACACGCGTCTAACTATGCCTGTATGTAGATCTAATTTTGTACACAAAATATAAATCTAGAAATTTTTTGTTGCACCAATGTTTATGTACCAGCATTCTCATGAATGTAACCCACCCTCTACTTTGACAGTTTTGCTTTCACCATACTTTCTAACCATGATTTTCAGTATTAACAATTACAAAGCAATACAATGGACTCCAGGTTTTAATCTGTGTTGTAACCGAATGCTAAATGACATTTACATTTTAGAACAATCACATAATAGCAAGATAGAGAATCCCGTTAAAAAAAGAAAGAAGGGAGTTAAAGAGGATAAACAAACATTGGACATTAAGGTGTTGCAAGTAGGACCAGAACATTTACCTGAAAGCTCCATATAGCGGTCTATACCAGCAGACAAATGAACATGGGGTTAAAAGCATGAACCACAGAATGGCCAATCCAAAATCCACTCCTCGTGCAGGATCCACACAGAACCAGGCCAGACAGCCAAATACATTTACAAACAGTGTGACTGCATGGACTAAGGAATAAAAAGAAAACACATTGTAATAGATATAAAAAAGAAACAAGTATAAGGACAAATATGTTTTCTTCACCATATAAAAGTTCAATCAAAATTCATCAGTGCATGACAATGGGAGATTTCTACCCAAGTGGGAGTTGAACACATTCGTCCTCTGTATTTTTCAGACAACATGCGGTTAACAAATTTGAACCTGGTGGAGTTGGAGAGGTGAACTTAACAGTTTTGCTAGCACACAGCAGTTAACTTTTAAATGAACAAGGTCAAAACCAAAATAAAGTATTTCAGTCATGGAAGGAACAAGAGTAGGTGGTTTCAAACTATGAATAAGACGACCTATTGATCAACCGTAACCTTCATGGAAACTCACACTAAGAGAAAGAAAGCATACTATAACTCATGTGGCACCGTGCTTAGTAAGTTTAAATAAGAAATATGGTTGCCACTTTGCTCCTTTAGAAAGACATACAGGGCCATAGACTCTCAGGCAATGTCGTATGATGCGTCCACTGGTTTGCGAAATACAACCAGGTAGGAGGGACACATATGGTAGCACAAACTAAGCCTTCAGATACCTAATGAAGCGGGAGGGCTGGAAGAGTTGCTCAAGTCAGTTTGTGGCCTGCCAATACCAGGATGCAGGGACAAAGCCCAAGGCATTGTTTAACCTAAGAGAAGAACTGCAAAAGGTTCTCACGGATGAAGGGTATATCTGAAAAGATCAAATATATGAACTCAAAATTTAAACATTACCTCGCTGGATGTCACAGCATTGTTCTAGAGCTGATCTTTGCCATTAGCTAATAAACAGTCTAAGAAATGTTATGTAGGAATTGTAGCAGACGCTAGTCGACAACTATTTGGGTGAGAATCTACCCTTTAAAGCAAGATGCTTCTACATTCTATATAGATTATGAGCATTTCCATTCCTAGAAGTTATAGCCTCTTATATAAAACTTGGCTGCTGAAGATGAAGGTTTTTGTGGACAAGGGACTGAATCCATAAAACATCTTGTACTAAACTGACCGGTGTTATGAAAGAAGATGGCCTATTTTATGAGGTCACTGATATACAGGTTAGATATTTTTCTCAATAGCACTTGGAAAGAAATGTTCTTCCAGTAATTACAAATGGATCAATGAGATGATCATTTTGCCATAACACTGTACCTAAACTATGCTTCAGATAGATACAGGATTGAGGAGAGCGAATAGTCAAACAATACAACTTCCTGATCAGGATATTATCCATGTACTGTATCTGTTGCTTTCAGTCCTTTGAGGTATTGATATCAATGACAGAGTTCGCAGGGGGTAAAAATAGAGAACATCGGTGGATCATTATGCTTATATTATAATAGCAATGGGTTTATTATGATATAATGTAAATATATTTCTCATGAAAAAAAAGCATAAATCAAAGATCAGGTTTATTAAAAGCATGCCTGGCTCTACATTCAGGTAGTATTCTTTAGATCCATAAGATTCAAAGAGATATGGATGACAATAGGTCAGTACCATGTGCAAATTTCTTACCCAGTCGTAACACGCCACACTCTATGGCCTTTATTATATGTAATACAGTAATCTAAATTCGACTATAAACAGATTTACAGCTAAATCGGGATTCAGAGTACATGACAAAACCTCCCAATCTGAATATCCTCCTTCACATTTTGTCAGGTAAAACTCCATGCATAAATCAGTGTGGAGACAACAATTTTCCCGGTTTTTACCCTATTACCAGCTACTGAATTTGTCATCTGGATGGATCACCGTGATCACAAACTGACAATCACAAAAAAATAAAGCAAACATGTTACAAAAGAGAAGCAGAACCGAAACCGTTGCCGACCACTGCAGAGACCCAGGACCCACCACAACCTTCCCGTCACAACACCACCGCACCCAAAACCCTGCAATACATCCTCCTCAACGTCCACTTCCTCCACAGACACGCCACAGAAATCTGGGACCTCCTCTGCAGCACCAGCCCCAATGTGGCCTTTCTCACAGAAACCTGGACAAACGCTGCATCAGGACCAGACATCACGATCGCCATCCCCGAAGGATACAAGTTCACCCGGAAGGACCGCCCAGGAGGAGGCATCGCCATCGCCCACAAATCCTACCTCCAACTGAGCACCCACACTGACGAGCCCACAAACCTGATGTAACACCTACACTTGATACAAACCAACCCGACCACCACCCTCCGGGGCACCCTCATCTACAGACCCCTCAGACCCCACACACCTTTCACCAACACCATCACCCCACAAGCCATCACCTCCACCAACTACACCTTGCTGGGAGACCTCAACTTCCAACTCGACAACCTCCAAGACTACAACTCCACCTCCCTCCCAGACAACCTCCTTAACATCGGACTCAAACAGATCGTGCTAGAACACACGCACTTAGCAGGACACATCCTCGACCCCATCTTCACAGCGGGAAACCATCACCTTCAGCCACACCGCTTAACTCCCATGGACAGACCATCGTTGCATCCACTTCACCTTCAAAACTATCATCACCCGCAAACCTCCACACCAGCTCCCACGGAGAAAATGGAACAAGACCTCGACAACCAGCTCACTGCCTCCCTCAACAGCTCCACTCCAACCACCACGGACAACGACCCAAATGCCGCAGCCCGAACTCTGCACAAATGGATCACCGACTTCACCAACACCCTCGCCCCCCCTCAAGAAAACCACCAACACACACGCCAAGAGAGCTAGCTGGTTCTCCACCGAAATTGTAGAATCCAGACGAACCTGCAGACGCCTCAAAAAAATCTGGAGAAACACCAAAACAACAGTAGCCCATGACAACTTCAAAGCACCCACCACAAGCTCATCAGAAACACTAGGAAGAAAGCACTCCAGGACAGAATCTCCACCCACACACACAACAGAAAGGAACTTTTCAGCAACAAAGAGTTCACCCAACCTAACAGTGAGACTACAGACATCCCCCATCCCCCCACCCCCCTCAGGACCTCTACAACAAGCTCAGCTCCTACTTCCACCACAAAATCAAGACCATCTACGACAACTTCAACGACGAATACCAACACACGGAACCCACACCTCCCACTCCCAACACCACGCAGCAAACACTTGACAGCTGGACCGCTCTCACCACTGAAGACACCCTGAAGACAATGAAGTCAATCCACTCCGTGGGGCCCCCACGGACTCCTGCCCTCCTCACATCTACCACAGAACTGCCGACATTATCACCCCTGAGCTTCGCCGAACCATCAACTGCTACCTCAAGACCGCCTCTTCCCCAACGACTGGAATCACACCGAGCTGAACCCTCTCCTGAAGAAACCACCGGCGGACTCCACTGACATCAAAAACTTCAGACCCATCTCTCTACTCACGTTTCTGGCGAATGTCATCAAAAAAGCCGTCAACAGCCAGCTCGCCTCATTAATTGAAGAAAACGACACCCTCGACACCAATCTGACTTGAGGAAAAACCACAGCACCGAAACCACCCTCTTCACCACAACAGACAACATCCGCTCCCTCCTCGACAGTGGTCCTCATCCTCCTGGACCTCTCTGCAACCTTCAACACAGTTTCTCACCACACCCTAGCAAGCAGACTACACGACGCAGGGATCTGGGACAAGACCCTTGACTGGATCAGCTCATTCCTCTCTGGCAGAACGCAGTTGGTCAGACTCCCACCCTTCCTCTCGGATCCCACACCGATCACCTGCAGAGTTCCCCAAGGATCCTCCATCAGCCCAAACACTGGACCTGCATACTTGAACTACCGCCATACATTCCATGCACCCCAAAGATCTCTCCGCTCAGCCCAGCTCTCGGTGCCTCGCATCAAGAAGACCAGAACAGGAGGGGGCGTGGCCAGCAGCTGGGGAAGATGGCCGCAATCTATAGCGGCTCCTGCAGTCTGTCCCAAACATCCCTGAAAATCCGTCCAATATCTGGCCAAAACGGCTCAATATGCGACGTGAGCCTACCAGGAGGAGCCTCGCATTGTGATCGGGAGGGGGCTTTCGCAGCTACGGCGATAGCCGGACGCGGTGACGCCACAGGGCAAGGCGGTTATTCCGCACCAGTAGTAGGAGATGCCTGAAAGCGGAGGAGGGGCTTCCGTTGCGGAGGGCCGTGAGGTCCAGTCATTAACTCCAAAGGGCAGAGAGCGTTGTGTGCTGCTCCCCCAACAACCAAGAAAGCATTTGGACTCAGAGGGGGCACCCCCACGCATACAAGTGCTTGTGACGGGCGGGGTCCCCGACACACGAGTACAGTGGCAGCTGAAGACTGAGGTGGGGAAATCGCAGGAACAGGCAAGTGCGCACCTAGTAAAATTGCGGGCCCAAAATGCGGCGTGACTTAGCTGAACGCGTATAATATGCCCACACAGGGAAAGAGAGGTGGGGGCTCCAGTACAGCTTAAGTGCTAAAACGGCCTAAAAAGACATTGGCACACAAACTCAGAGACTGGCAGGTGGCGCAGAATGGCAGTGTGGAGCTCATAGCCGCTTAGTGCACTGTTGGGGGTCAAGCAGGAGCGGTGCGTGATCAAGGTGCAGATCCCTCAAAGGCCAGCGCACTGCGTGATTTGGACATCTTAACGCCATGTTTCCGGTACAAGAAGACACATTCAAATTAATCCCCATGAACCCGCCCCCCTCCCTCCAACGATCAAAGATGCGCTGACCTGGCAGGAACACCGAGCGCAGCAGGAGTGCCTAAGCCCACAAAGAGGCTCACGGGGGAACCAGACAGGCCGGCAGGGGGAGGATTAACACCACCCTTCCCACCTGTGGCAGGCAGAGGTGAGCACCCGAAAGCACACCGGCTTACCCAACGCATGGTGGGAGCGAAGGGGGGCGCGCCTGCCATCAATCAAAATTGGACACATTTTCGTGGCAGAAAGAGGATGAAATGGACAGCCAAAAGGAACCGCCACTAACCCAGTCGCAGGTGGCGGCTGAGCAGGGTGACCTTACCCTACATGATATTATGGCGCCATTACTAATGTACGCACATCTCTGGAGACAAGAATCAACGCAGTATCAACAGAAGTATCCCTCATAAGAGCAGACCTACGCAATATGGACACCAGAGTCAAAGCAGTCGAAGAAACTGTGGACACCCTAGTGGCGGACACTGCAGCACTCAAAAAAAGGGTACTCTAACTGCAGACTGCCAGTCACTGCTTGGGGAGCAACTCGACGATAATGAAGGGCAGTCTAGGCGGAACAATGTTCGGATCCTAGGAGTCCCAGAGAGAGTAGCGGGACCTGCAGCGGCACTGCGCCACCGGTCAAGTTCGAAAACAACACCACCACCTTTTTTTCCAGACTTTACCCTTACAGTACAAAAACAGACGCAGCTTTATTGACATTGAAAAATCCCTCAGAAAAAAAGATCTGAAATATGTTATGTTGTTCCTCGCCAAACTAAGGGTTGAAGCGGAGGGTAAAACTTGGTTCTTCACCACACCTGAGGATGCATGTGACTGGCTGGCGAAGAGTTGGAGACTGGGGAGCTCTGGACAGACGTGGTCAACAGAGCGGGAGATCAAAGGCGACAGCGGATCACGGTCCGGAAGCGACGCAACCTACAAACGATGACCGGATAAGCAGCTAGAAGAACACATAGAATGGAGGCATCAAACAAAAGACGTTCCCACGGCGAAAGTGGGCCACGACTTACTCCCATCTAACCATCTTCGCTTGGCTAACGGAATACAAGGCCGGATACTGGCAAATGTTTGTCTAGCTGTCTGGGCTGTCCTCGCTGGGTAGCCTGCCACGGTGACGAGGGTTCTCCAACAAGCGGACAATGGACAACCACTGTAATGGATACATGTCTGGTCTTAATATCATTTGCCGTTTTCTGATAGGGAATCTCGGGGTGGGTTTAGGGTCCCACACCCCAGCCAGTAGGGAATGGGTGGGCGTCAGGCACTCTGCATAGTTGAGGGGAGGGGGGGGGGGCGGGAAATTCAGATTCCATCATGCAGGGAGGCAGGGTGGGAGGGGGGAAGTTTCTGAAATTTAATAAGTTGTTGTAAGTCTGATTGTATTAGTAATAACCCAAGTTCAATGGCTTTTTGGAGCATAGATCAAGCAGAGCAGCATCATACCACAAACTGAGGCCTACATAACCCACACACGTCCCAAAGAAGCAACCTAGGCATCTCCAGAACGATGGACCATGTCCTTCCCAAGCACACATAGGCCAAAGCAGATCACTACACTCCAGATGGCACAATGGCAACATCACTGACTGATCTCCTGGCATGTCAATGGACTGGGAGACAAGATAAAAAGGGGTATCGTGCTACAGTATATCAAGAGATGCCTACTGGATGTCGTTCTTCTCCAGGAGACACATCTGGTCGGCAATACTTGTAAGGCACTAGATCACTGGGGATACTGACTATTTGTTCACTCTGGCTTTACTTCGGGGTCCAGAGGGATAGGCATACTCCTACGCAAGAACTTCCCCTTCATTGTGAACAACACCCACACAGACAAGCAGGGCCGCTTCATGGTCATTACTGGCAGCTAGGAGGGAAGGGACATCAATATCTTGTGGGTCTATGTTTCCCCGGCACTACACAGGCTGACACTCGCAGACTTGAGTGCAATGGTACTAAACCTACCTGAGGGCGATCTGATAATAGGAGGGGACTTCAATATGACGCTCTGTGATCAAATAGACCGTCACCCCCCTAGAGGCTTTCCACTGTCCAGAATGCACCCTCTTACACTCCAATACACATTTCACTCAGGGGCTCACAACAGTTTTTCCCTGAATAGATGATATGATACAACACCAGCTGATCAACTACACAACTTCACAGAGGTGCGACATTTGGCACAAGGCATTTCAGACCACTCCCCGATCTGGACACAATTAAAGCTAGGATTACTTACCGCTCGTAAAACTATCTCACTCAACCCATGGTACCTAAAAGTCCAGAGTATTAGGGCCTGTCTCCTCAAATACACCAAGGACTACTTAAGCGAAAATATTGGCTCAGTGGATTTACCACTGGTACTCTGGGAGACCTTCAAAACGGTAGTGAAGGGGCATGCGCTTTCCCTAACGGCAGGCCACAAAAAAGAAAACGTTGGAGAGACTTGCTTGCCCTTGAGCAAAGGCATATACTCACCCCTGACGAAAAGCTCGCACACACACTTGATGTTAAACGGCATGAATATAGAAGTCTGCTCAGTGATACAGCCAGGGCAAAATCTCTAGCGACAAAATATATGTATATGGGGATAAGGCGGGCAAATTGCTTGTGTGACTTGGACAGCGAGAAAGGGCAAACCATTGGATGACCACATTAAAATGTAGATGGCAAGACATTGAGGGTGCCCCAAGCGATAGAAGACGCCTTTGCGGACCATTTCTCTGCGTAGTATTCTCCTGCGGCATCGGCCACATGGGAATTCCTGGGAGATCTCCGTATGCCCAAACTCTCCTTGGAGGAACAGCAAGTTCGCGAGGCTGAGCCTACAGACCATGAAATCACGACTGCAATCCGTAGTATACAACCCGGGAAGGCGATGGGGCCTAATGGCCTACCAATCGAATTCTATAAACTCGTAGCTACTAAGGTTACCCCACACTTACAACAAATGTATCTCCATAGTAAGAAGCAGGCAGTTTGCCCAGAGACCAAAGATTAGCCTTTATTATAGTAATACATAAAACCGGGAAGCCAGCTGAGGACAGGGGCTCTTACCAACCTATTTCCCTACTCAACGCGGAGGTCACATATTGGCTAAAATATTGGCAACGGGATTGTTACAGGTTGTCACCAAACTAGTGCACCCTGATCAAACACAGCCCTTAACTTGCGTTGATTGCATAGTGTGCTGGGTCCCAGGGACACGATCAAAGAAAACACAGCCATACTGTCTTCGGATGCCCGTATGGCCTTTGATACAATCGAATGGCCATATATGTTTGCGGTGCTTGAACATATAGGGTGTGGGCCTAATTTTCTGGCATGGGTCCACTTGCTGTACACTGACCCACTAGCACAAGTTGTGGTAAATGGACACACCTCCAAGACCTTTTCTCTCAAGCAGGGAAAAAGGCAGGGATGCCCTCAGTCACCTATACTATTCACCATAGTCCTAGAGCCCTTGGCAACCTGGATGCACTGGGCCCCAATGGTTCGCGGATTAAAATGGACAGAGGGGTGGGAAGACCAATAATACCTGTACGCGGATGATGTTCTCATATATATGGCATTGCCTCGAGCCTCTATAACAGGATACTCCACATATGCACCACCTTTGGGAGATATTCAGGATACTCCATTAACTGGTCAAAATCAGTAGTTTACTTGCTGTACGGACCCACCCCAAGATTGCCTCCAAATTCCAAGATAACAATAGTGACAGCCGATCCCAATCTCTTTTTCACACATAACCTAATGGGTCCCCTTGCACGTCTACAGAATGACGTTCAACGTTGGAGGTCGCTACCTCTGTCCCTACTGGGCCAGGCGTCTCTCTTTAAAATTATGGCGCTTTCCAGATTCCTATACATCCTACAAAACTTGCCATAAAAAATCCCCCATAACTATTTTAATACAATAGAAAGGGAAATCAGGACATTACTGTGGGACGGGAAGACCTTCGTATCGCAACAAACAAACTGGCCAGGGGATGGTACGATGGGGGAATCGCGCAACCCAATATCTGATCATATTACTGGGCGGCCCAGCTGGCGTTTATAAACCAATGGGTGCACTGGCCCCATGATGAACCATTGTGCAGGAAAGATCGATGGATTATGGGCCCTGGGGGATATAATGCCGCCCTGTACACAAATTGACACCACCAACACCTGACAGGCCCAACGGCGCAAACAGTTCTTCTCTGGCATCAAGTGACAAAAAAACTGGGGTGGCACAATAAAATTATGCAGGCTACCCCCTTTTGGGAGGCCGAGATGCTGGGAAAACTCGGCTCATGTGTGGGATTTCACGACTGGGACACCATAGGCATTTCTAGGGTGGGAGACCGGAGAGTCTGGGGACAAATGCTCAAATTAATGGAGCTGCAAAGGGAATATGAAATGTCTGCATCAGAAGCATATAGATATTTACAAATACACCATGCCTTGAAGGCAGTTATTTTAACCGATCAAGAACTCCCAGAGGCCTCCCCTCTGGAAGATAGATTACTGACAGACTACATGACGCGCAAAGCCATCTCCATGACTTATCAAAAATAATCAACAATCCGCCAGATCGATGTGTCAAAAAATGGGAAAAAGTGTGGATGCCGTGGCGAAGGTATAGAGGGCTGGGGGCAGGGGACTAGCGATGTGTCAGGAGGTAGCACACATGCCCGCTTTATTCATGAACATAATGTCATTGATTCTCTGTGTTCGATAACTGATGTACTTATGGCAAGGCTTTTGTATGGTATGGTCTCTCGAGCTTTGTTAATAAAAAGAGTTATATAAAAAAAGAATCTGCCAGATCCCCTCACACGACTCGGCTCTCAGTGGCAAGCGGACATAGGAAACTGGTCGATGGGGAATGTCAAGAAGCGCTTTCTTCCCACCGAGAAGTAAATGGAAATCCAGCACTATTGGAAAGGGGTAGTGTCGGAGTTACGGCAAGTTTGCAGGAAAAATCTCGCTTTACAGTCCAGGATGTGCCTACTAAATGTGTGGGAGGCGACAGCTGGAGCAGGTTTGGGTGACATTGGGGATGACAATTGCAAAATGGAACATTGCTTCCAAATGGGGAGCATCAGATCCTCCGATGCTGGAGGAGAGGCGGAGAGACATGGACTGGTGCATGTTGGTAGAGAAAGCGGTCTTTGAACTAAGGGGATGCCCTCTGAAATGGAACAAAGTGTGGGGTAGCTGGAATGAGCACAGAGGAAATGTATGCACCCCTCCACTCACACATAGGAATCAATCCGGTGGGCTAGAGGACATAATAGACGAGAATGTCTAGCCAATAACTAAGTTACAATGCAAGTTATAGATTCTGGCATAGTCTGCTATTGTCTTGATTGTCATGAATAATAACTGTCAATTAAGATGCTGTAACATGTTATTCAAATAAAATAAAAAAGAGGTTATAAAAAAAAAAATTAAAAAAAAGAAGAAGAAAACCAGACCAGGAGGTCGCTTCTTCTCCTTCCTTGCGGCCAAGGCTTTGAACACCCTACCACTCCACCTCCGACAAACGCCAACTCTCTCCAAGTTCATGAATAACCTCAAGACCTGGCTCTTTGACTGACTTCCTTGAACATCCTGGACCTGCGCTCTACACCACCCCCCCCCAGCGCCTTGATAATAATAATAATAATACTGCATTTTATAAAGCGCGAACAGCTACCTCGCTAGGAGGTGTCCCGGCGCTGGCAGAACACAGTAGACCTAATCCAGAGAGGTGGATCTAGCGGGGTAGGTTGAAGAGCCATGTTTTCAGCAGTTTCCTGAAGCAAGGTTCAGAGGGGGCCTGCTGGATTCCTTGTGGGAGAGTGTTCCATAGAGATGTAACATTTGCCGAAAAAGTCCGTCCGCCTAGCCGAGCCTTTTTCGTACGCGGGACAACTAGTTGAATATGGCAGTTGGACCGCAGTGCGCGGGTTTGGGAATATCTCGGTTGAGTAACTGTGCTTAACAAACCGATTGATTGATTGATTAATTAAATACTGGACAACGGACTTGAGCCTGAAATAGTAAAGCCTACACGCAAAAGCACTAAACGATGAAAAATTTAGGGCATTCTCCCTTAATATATATTATACAGACAATCAAAACAGGCAGTTACAAGGAAAGAGCCATGAAAAAGGCCCAGATAGCTTTACAGCACTATTCATCATAAACGGGTCTCCAAACCAACAAAATTAAAGTCAATTCAAATTAAAAAAGTAATAAACAAAACCACCATTAAATTCTCGTCCACTTCCCGGATACAGTACAACATGAGGTGGCCCTTCCTTCTCAGAAAGGCATTCAGTTGTCAATTGCTAGCTGACATTCAATTGCCCACCCTGTCCACTGAAGACAGAGATATACTGGGGGAGGATCTCTCGCATTATGAAATCCGCCTGGCAATAAATAGTATACAATCGGGAAAGGCGATGCGACCCAATGGGGTCCCTATTGAATTCCTAAAAACAGCCTCACATGTCTCACCCCACCTGTGAGAAATGTATAACGAAAGTTAGAAAAAAGGAGTCCTGTCGGAGGACCAAAGGTTGACTTCCATTGTGGTTATTTGTAAGCCAGGGAAACCCGCCGAAAACTGCGAATCCTACAGGCGATTTCGCTAATAAACGTGGAAGCAAAAATCCTTGCTAAACTTCTGGCGTCTCGTCTGATCTCAAGGATCCCTTCATTGGTCCATGCGGGCCAGTCGGGTTTTGTGCCAGGCCGGAATACCGCATTAAATATTCGTCGCCTTCATAATGTTCTCGGCTGCAAACAACTCAGAGAAGGACGCAGTATTATTGTCGCTGGACACCAAAATGGCGTAGAACGGCGTATCTCTTTGAAGTGCTTCAGCGCCTAGGGTTTGGCCCGAAATTTATTAATTGGATTGACCTGCTCTATACCGACCTAAAGAGCCAGGTCAGGGTCAACAATCGCCTGTCCAGAACATTCTCCCCAAGGAGAGGCACCAGACAGGGTTGCCCCCTGTCCCCCCTGATTTTCTCACTAATACTAGAACCACTGGCCTCCTGGATGAGGGGAGATTCACTGCTTAGAGGGTTTAAGTGGGCAGAATGACAGGAAGATAGGATATCTCTTTATGCAGATGATATCTTGCTATATCTAATGTTCCCCCATAAATCGGTGCACAGAATCTTAAATATTTTTACAAATTTTGGTAAATATTCAGGCCATTCAATTAACTGGACTAAATTGGTGATTTTTGTGATTCAGGGTCCGATTTCAAAACTCCCCTCAGGATGTGAGGCGGAAATAGCGACCGTGGGATTCCGATACCTTGGAATTTATATAATTCCAGACCCTCAGGTCTTTTACGACAGGAATCTGGCCGTCCCTCTGGAGAGACTGCTAAACATTGGAGGTCACTTCCCCTCTCCTTACTGGGTCGTGCTGCCCTTTTCAAGATGTTGGCAATTCCCCGGTTTTTATATATCCTTCAAAATTGTCTGCATAAGGTCCCCGACTCCTATTTTAGGAACATAGAGAGTGAGATTAGAACTCTTCTATGAGATGGAAGAGCGCCCCGTATAGCATTACATAAATTAACCAAGGGTTGGTACGATGGAGGTATCGCACTCCCCGATATGCGACTATATTATTGAGCTTCACTATTAATAGTGGTGAATCACTGGTTGTATCGCTCACGATGGACCCGGCATATCTGTTGGATAAGTATCAAATGGGCAGGGAGGGCTACCTAGGAGCCCTTTACTCTAAAGTCCGGAAAGATCAATACTTGAGCCCAACAGCCAATACCGTTGGGATCTGGCGCCAAGATAATAGATGCCTCGGATGGTCGGACAGACTGACTCAAGCCACCCCATTGTGGTCCACCCAACAACTAGGATCCCTTTGTCCCAACCAGGTTTTGATAGGTGGGATATTATCAGAATCTCAACAATAGGCCACCTAGTAGAAAAGGGGAAAATATGAACATTTGCAGAATTAAGGGAACAGTATGAATTAGCTCAGGGGGAGATCTTCTGTTACCTACAGATCCGTCATGCCCTTAAAGCAGAGGGCACTAGGTAAAGAGATTGCCTTAACACCATAATTAGTGCTCCTTAATATACGGGAGGCTACAGACCTTATGGAGGTGGAGCAACAAATGACCACACTGGGATACACACTAGTAAAACGAGCAATTGCATTAAAGTGGGGGGTGGGAGAGGAACCATTGTAGAAAAGTTGGGCACAGGACTTAGACAAATATATGATAGCAGAAAAAGAGGTGTTTAAGTCCAGAGGCTGTCCTAAGAAGTGGGACAAAAAATGGGGCAAATGGAACATGTACCAAGGGGAACTATGTACCTCGTCTACCAAGGAAATAGATATGAGAAAGAATAATGGAGATGATGCAGGAGCAAATGGCTGATTTACTGTTGATGCCTTCAAATATACGAATGTTGTAATTGTGTTGAAATATATGCAATCAAACGATTTGTGATTTACATGTTTTTTCAAACCAATAAAAACATCTATTAAAAAAAAAGGCATTCAGTTAACCCTACTAAGATATAGGAGATAACGCACCCACTGCCATACATTATAAAGATATTGCAAGTCACCAAGGAGGTCTGTGACCATGTAGAGGAATGAGGTCGAAGGCAGAATTACCCTGTAAAGTTATGGAACTCTGAGGCAACTTGCAATATCCGTATAATGTTAAGCAGGGGTACTTTATTTTTTTTATGAATTCAGCGAACTATCATTAGACTGGAGACTAAGAAATGTAATTAAAAAAAAGAAAAAACAAGGCAGCAGACCTTTTCCATCTATGCACCCAGGACCTGGAACAACATCCCCATATTCATCAAAACTGCCCAAAGGCTGCTCCAACTTACAAAAAGAGTTCAAGACACACCCCTTTAAAGAATGCTACAGGACAATGAAACTTTAAATAAAAAGCAGATAAGAATGCATTTTGTTTTGTCATCATCAAAGTGGTTTATTTCGGATACAACATTCCATAAAACACAATTCCATCAATATACACAAAATAGAATAATTATAATACTTGCAGCAATATTTAAAAATGACATCAATCACATACAGTGCCAAAGTTCATAAAGATAGATAGGGTCATAGTTACTATAGCGTAAAATAACCCAGAGCAATAAAATTATCTATAGATATTTTTAAGAATACAGATAAAATAGCACCAAAAAACATTAAAAAAATCTTATATATGATAAAAGAGAAAAAATAAAGTGCAAATGCAATAAAACTATTGATTAAAACGCATATCAACTAACAGCTCCTATCTAAAAAAAATATCAACTTTCAACAACAGGTTACTGATAAGCCAAGCAGCAGGCAAAAATGTTGTCATCGCAATGACAATCACGTCTCTCGAGTCAGATCGTAAAATATGTAATGAAAGCGCATATTGACAGAAACCCAGAATATCACCCACAGGCTTTAACCATTTTTTTAAGTGGACGGGCTTAAGCAGGTCAGAAAAAGGCAAAATAATGTAGAGTTAAGTCAGCTGAGGTACATGAAGGGTGCTTGCTGGAGCTTCAATATTTCTCGCCCCGATTAGCACAAAAACTATTCACTTGCAAGACCTCATACCTCCATTTTAAATAAAGTTGCAATGGTGCACATCATGGAAGAGTGTCAAGAGAGAGTTCATATGCAGAGATGATCTTGAGATCTAGAAACAAGTCTGTCAGACCCCCAGGCTTTACACACTTCAATTCTCTCAACCACAGATGTTCCTTTAAACCGTCTTTGGCCAACGAGTGAGGAACTAGCTTAACTGTGTCCCGGGTGTCCCAAAGAGAGGGCAAACCAATCTCAAAAAGCATGTATTGGATGTTAACAAACCAGGGGATCTTCTCCCAACCCGGAGACCCTAGAGGCACCTTTATCGACGCTCTAAAGGATCCCAACTCATCTATTATCCAGAGCCTACGCCAGTACATAATGGATGGAGCATAGCATTACAATTAAATCGGATAGATGCCGATATCTATGATTTGGGGAAAACTGAGAGACCTCTGTGGGAGGTTAATAAGACTCCTAACAAATCTATTTTCTGTTTTGCAGAGATCATTAACCCTCGTGTGACTCCGAAGCTCTGCTCCATACATTACTGAGCTTTTTGCTTTTAAGTTGCAGATTTCCACTGCTGGAGCAGGCAAACATGCCAGGGTTTTCTTGCCCATTTTGACCATGGCACCCGATTCTTGCTGGAGTTTCAGTGCGCTCTTGCTAAGGAGTATAGTCCAACTCATCTTATGCGTTAAATAGACCCCCTCACCCCCAAGTACACAATCTCCTGAACTTGTTCCAGAGGCACACCCTGCACTAGTATATTCACCCTTCCTGAAGCTGGTTCTGTATATACTTTACCAAAGTAAGGTATAGTGTGCACAAAGTCCAGGGAGTCCCTAAAGGTATAGCAGAGGCTAAATTAGTTAAGTACACACAGCTCTCTTTGTGCTAGTGTAGGCTTATCCAGAGGGTGTGTCACGCATTTATTGTATTCACTCAATCAAGGCTGATGCACACACTCAGAGACTGAATACAGGCCAATTGGGTAAGTATAAAAAAGGTATACTTGTATTTTATTTCTAGAACCAAGCTGGACTTGGTACAGGTAGGTAAAATATACTTTGAATGTAGGATTTCACAATGAAATGCAGTTATGATTGAATTTTGCAATAGTTACAGGTTGGTATTGATTCATAAAGCAGTTTGCATTATACAATAATTACTTTTAGAATACTTTTTAGTTACTTTTAGATTATTTTGAGTACTGGGGGTGGTATGCCTAGCTTACACACCTTAGGATCTCACAATACAAGGTAAGTAAGGCTTTTTATAATTTGCAGTTTAGTTATCTTTTCTCCATACAAACCTCAGTTAAACACTTAGAATATTTTAGGCCCAAAATCTCATAATATGGGTTCCTATGGGAGAAAAAGTATTAGCAGTTTTCAGGTAAATACATGACTTGCGAGTGAGAGTTTTGGGGGTTAGGACCAAGGCTACCCAAGGTCTAGATGGGCACTCGAGTTGCACCACCAGCAGCACTTGGGCAGCCGGGTGCAGAGTGCAGGGGCCCATCGTTAGCCAATGGGGCTAAGGGAGCCTTCGGTTAGGGACTGCTTGTGAGCAGCCCACTCGGTTATGGGAGCAAAGCTCCTGGTGTTAAGGTCTGCACTGCAGAGGCCAACAACTAGCACAGGAGCTGCACCATCAGCAGCACTGAGGCGTCGGGGTGCTAAAAAGACATTGGGGAACCTGTGCTTTTCTATGGAGACCTTCGGTTTGGTGAAGTTACTGCAGGCTCGGGCAGGGAGACTTCCTGAAGGCGACCAACCGCTCTAGAGGTAAGTTGGATTTTGGGGGATGCCTGGATACCGTCTGTTGGGCCACCCAAGGCCGTGGGGCGTCTGATGCAGGGGTGTCTTCTGACATTGGGTTTTCTTACCATCTCTGGTCCCGATCGGGGGGGAGGTGGGGGGGATGTAGGTCACCCTTCAGGTTGAGACTGCAGGCGTCTTCTTGAAGCTTGAGGGAGGTAAGGGATCACCAGATCCCAAGTCAGGATCACCGGGAAGACCTCCCCGTGGTGTTGGGCCACTCAAACTCAGACAGTGGGTGTTGGGTGCAGAGTGTTGCAGAATCGCAGAGTCACATGAATCCGGATTATAGTCTTGGAGTCTCTCTTGAGCAAATCTGGTGCTCACGGGATACAGAGTCTGTAAGGTGAGTGCAGGGCAGGTCCTCCGGGCTCTGGGGTGGGGCTGAACATGCCGGTTTCTTCGCTGTAAGCAGGTCGGAGTCGGGAAAAGCCGGTAGGGCTGGTGCCAAAGCAGTAGGTGTTCTTCCTGGGTCAGCACGGCTCTTTGGTTCTTTCTTCCTCGAATCTGAGAAGGCAAGGTTCAGGGTTGCCCCTAAATACTAGATTTAGGGGTGTTTGAGTGGTGTGCAGGTCGGGACCAATGGGCCCCTTCCTTGGGGTGGGTGCACCCCCTAGGATGTCACCCTCCAGTGGGAGGGGGGCATGAGCCTCTCCCTGATTGGCTGGGTCCCCTCATCTTCAAGATGGAGGGGACTGAGATGTGTGCTTTACCTTGCCTCCCCCAACTGAGGGGTTGGCAAAGGTGGGCACACCTCTCGTCCTAGCTTGGTTTTCCCACCGATTCTCCCACCCAAGGTGGGGGCCAGAACTGGTGGGAGCCCGTTGCTGGGGACAGCAAAAGGCAGGGACAGCTTCCAAAGGCGGCAGGCCTTTGAAGCTTCCCCTTCGTGGACCCAGCTCATCCTGGGGGAGGAGGAATGACACCTCTGCCCAGGATGGGCTTTGCTTCTGGACCCAGAGAACGGAGGCTCTCTACCCAGGGGTCCAGAAACCGGTCTGGTGGTGGTAAATGGCGGACGGCCATTCAGGAACCACACCAGGGCAAGTCGATTTTCCGGATTGCATCTCTAAGATGCCACATTAAATCCCACACTGGCATCAGTGTGGGTTTAATGTGCTGAGAAGTTTGCTTCCAAAGTTCCCAGTTTGTAGTAAAATCATTATGGAGCTGTGGAGTTCGTAATGACCAACTCCCAGGCCATACACTCTTTATGGCTTTACTACACTTCCAGTGTCTAAGAATGGACTTAGACACTGTATGGACCCAGGGCTCATGCCACTTTGCTGTCACCTGATAGCTAGTGCACCCTGCTAGAGGGGTGACTTACCTAGGCCTCATGCAATGGGTTGCAGGCATGGCAAACACCATGTAGTCTCTTCACAAGCAGCCGGCACTGGCAGTGTGTGGGTGTTAAGGTACAGGGCCCCTAAGGGTGGCACAATAAGTGCTGCAGCCCTTAACCCGTTCCCTGCGTGCGTCAACCAACGGCCGTCGCGAGCACTACCTGGCTAGTGCTGCGCATGTCCGTTGGCCGACGCGGCCCCGCCCACTCATCAACACAGCGGCGGAATTTGCGCCACGGTTAACGGGTTAAAGGCCTTACCTGGTCACGCTGCCCTGGGTGCCCATGGTACCTTTTACCAGGTGCTTACCTGTGGCCAGGGGTGTGCCAATTGGGGATACAAAGGTACAGCTTTGGGAAAGAACAAAGGCCCTGGGAACCTGTTTGGCAGGGACCCAGGGTACATCAAGTCAGGCTGCATCAGATGTCAGGCAAAAAGTGGGGGGTAACCAGGCAAAAAGGGACACTTTCCTACAGAGACTGAATACCATACATTTGGTTTTGTTACTGTTAAGTAAGCTCCAGGCCTGAGCACTACAAAACCTAAAAACAAAAATCTAAAAAACGATCAACTTTTACCTACAGACCACACGGAGATTTGAAAATTAGAAGCGTGTCGTCTGCAAAATGCAATGTCGAGATTTTATGTGGGCCCAATCTAGGTGCCTCATTGCCAGGAAAGTCAATGCATTTACTAGATCGTTAATGTAAAGCATAAACAATGTCGATGCCAACACACACCCCTGGCAGATACTCGTCTCTATCTTAAAGAGGTCTGTGAGCTTGCCTTTGTCTTCATATCTAATGCGGGCAGTGTTACAAGCATGCAGAATAAGTAGGAAAGACAAGAGGTTGACAGGGACACCCATCTGCTTCAAAACTTCCCACAGCTTGGCTTTGGGAATAGAGTCGAACGCTGATCATAGATCAACAAAGACTACATACAAGTGGCCTCTCTCTAGCATTAGTTTTCCAGTACAGGCTACAAAAAATAGGATTTGGTCCACTGCACCAACCCGGTTTCTAAATCCTGCCGGCATATCTCAAAGAATAGTGTTCTACTGGACCCAAACCATGAATTTCCCTTAAATAAGACAGGGAAATAGTTTCTTCGATGTATCAAGAAGGCTGATGGCCCTATAATTCCCTGGCTCATCGTTGCTGCCTTTTTGTACATCGGGACAAACTCAGCAGTCAAGACCCCAGAATCTCGTCACCTTTCAGAATAGTAAGAAAAAGCAAGTACAAATAGGAAGCCCAAATGAAAAGTTCTGACTGAAACAAATCCCAAGGTATGGAATCGGGGCAAGCGCTTTGTGTGTGGGGGGGGGGGGGGTTACATTAATCACCTCCAGAATATCTTTGAATTGGAAGGTCAGAGTGACTTCACTTACAGAGAGAAAAATAACTTCTTCTACATCTCTACTCACAGGATCATGCTTGGCTGCATAAATCTTCTGAAAATGGTTCACTCTTGGTCTGAGGTTGGAGATTGTAATCAGCACACGTAGCGGCATTACGGCTACTGAAGGCCACTATACCCCTGAACGATTTGCTGTCCCCCTTCCTAGCAGCTGCTAGTGGTGTGCTTCCCCCCTCTCTTCCTCCTTTTTCTGGTCAGGTTAGGTCTCAGAGTGAGGATAAAGCTTGTGGGTGTAACCAAGCACTTTATAAAAGGCTTTATTATTATGCTATAGTCCTGCACCATTTTTGGAAAAAAAGAGTACATGACACGCTACGCCAAGTCACGGAGCTCACGGATGTTCACACATGGGGCGCGTGTTCGCTGGGCATTTTTAGACTGCACTAATCTCCCAAGGTGTGCACTTGCTTCACCTCCCTGGCACTCCTTGCCAAACGTACCTTCACCCTGCACTGGCGCTCGCCGGCGACTCCTCCTTTGACTGCCTGGTATGGTGAGGTCTGCAAGTGGGGCGCAGCGGAGGAAGACGCTTGCCGATATGAGGAGGTCCGGGGTCTCCGTAAGCAACCCATCTCCCCTCACTAGGCCACCATTCTTTAAAAGTTTATGCAACCCCCTGGAAACGATGATATCCCTCTCTACCGGCTACTATGCTTAACCCATACCAGTTACTGCCTATTGTACCCCCCCTTTATTTTCGCTCATCCATAACGCATTGCGTCACTCCCTCTCCATTAATGGGCCCTGCCCACACAGCCACTGTAACTCGGTCTCAGATGGCTTCGCTGATATGGATCCTGCCGTACCCCTATACCCACCCTCCAATATCGCCAACTACCCGAGATTGTACATTTCCCCTTTTGTTGTATACACTCGACAAACCATTTTACATCTACACAAGTGCATGTTGTATATTGCATGGTTCCCACTGTCCTTTCCTGTTGAACCTAAATGCTATACTCCCACTTAAGTGTGTATTATGCTTTGATCATACTACACTGTTGACTGTACCTTTTTCTTCGTGTTTTTTAAAACCTAATACAGCTTTTTTTTTTTTAAATGAGGAATTGAAGTCTGCCATCTAATTCTCAAGAAAAATACTTCACTTTTCCCAAATTAAGTTCTTAGTCTATAATCTAAATGTACGTATTCTCAGGATAGTTGAAAATCTTATGTTTTAGGATTGGTTTTTAAATTGAACACGTCAAATGCTCAGAGGCCAAACACGGATTTTATAAATAAAGAAAAAAAAGATACATTTTGCTTTCTTAAGCCAATGTGCCCTATGTTTAATTTTGTTCAGAATGTTTATAGATTTGCTGTCATTCCACAGCTTTCTGTACAAAAGGGGGTTGTGGTGATGGATGGAGCATCAGAACCAATCAAACACTCACACCCAGTCAACAGATCTGGGTTTGATCCATCACCGTTCTTTAGCCCACTCTGCCACCCCAGTTCAGACATGGCCATATGCAAATCAGTCTGACCCTGTGCCTCACGGTAACAGTCCAGCCCGAACTGCCAAGCCATGCCTTCCCTGGACAGGAAACAAGCTTCCTAGGACCGGTTTCTGGCATTTCAGCCGTCTTCAGCCAGGCTTGCTTGAATCGAGTGGCAAAGTGAGCAAGGGACTCACGTCTGAGCATACCCTGCCAACTTATGGCGAACAAAGCGGTACAAAAGGGGGTGGTGATGGATGGAGCATCAGAACCAATCAAACACTCACACCCAGTCAGCAGATCTGGGTTTGATCCATCACCGTTCTTTAGCCCACTCTGCCACCACAGTTCAGACATGGCCATATGCAAATCAGTCTGACCCTGTGCCTCACGGTAACAGTCCAGCCCGAACTGCCAAGCCATGCCTTCCCTGGACCGGAAACAAGCTTCCTAGGACCGGTTTCTGGCATTTCAGCCGTCTTCAGCCAGGCTTGCTTGAATCCAGTGGCAAAGTGAGCAAGGGACTCAGGTCTGAGCATACCCTGCCAACTTATGGCGAACAAAGCGGTACAAAAGGGGGTGGTGATGGATGGAGCATCAGAACCAATCAAACACTCACACCCAGTCAACAGATCTGGGTTTGATCCATCACCGTTCTTTAGCCCACTCTGCCACCCCAGTTCAGACATGGCCATATGCAAATCAGTCTGACCCTGTGCCTCACGGTAACAGTCCAGCCCGAACTGCCAAGCCATGCCTTCCCTGGACCGGAAACAAGCTTCCTAGGACCGGTTTCTGGCATTTCAGCCGTCTTCAGCCAGGCTTGCTTGAATCCAGTGGCAAAGTGAGCAAGGGACTCACGTCTGAGCATACCCTGCCAAGAACGGTGATGGATCAAACCCAGATCTGTTGACTGGGTGTGAGTTTGATTGGTTCTGATGCTCCGTCCATCACCACCCCCTTTTGTACCGCTTTGTTCGCCATAAGTTGGCAGGGTATGCTCAGACGTGAGTCCCTTGCTCACTTTGCCACTGGATTCAAGCAAGCCTGGCTGAAGACGGCTGAAATGCCAGAAACCGGTCCTAGGAAGCTTGTTTCCGGTCCAGGGAAGGCATGGCTTGGCAGTTCGGGCTGGACTGTTCCCGTGAGGCACAGGGTCAGACTGATTTGCATATGGCCATGTCTGAACTGGGGTGGCAGAGTGGGCTAAAGAACGGTGATGGATCAAACCCAGATCTGTTGACTGGGTGTGAGTGTTTGATTGGTTCTGATGCTCCGTCCATCACCACCCCCTTTTGTACCGCATTCCACAGCTTGCTGACATTTAGTTAAAGGATTAAATGATACGCAGACATACTCTTATATTTTACTTTGTTTCATATACTTACACATCCACATGTAGTACATAATTTTTACTGTTTTCTGGAACTCTACAGGGATATCTACAGAAAAATCTTGGTAAAAGCAAGGTCCCACTGGAAAGTTCTGTGGTAGAGGAGGCCAATTGTTCTTTCTGCCTGCAAAATAAAACATCAAATTTTAAAAGGTGTCATCTTTGGCTTTTATCCACTGTGCATACACTTCTACGTTCAAATACGGCTGTTAGAAAAGCATGATAAAAATTGAAACAACAGTAATTGCATTATGGTAAAAAAAAAAAAAACATATTTATGACAATGGGTACACTAAATACTGTGCATCATGGTGCTGTTTGGCAAAACTAATTCTATAATAGTGTTCTTCGACTGTGTGGAGAGCATGCTAGAGATCCATACTGCCCCTCCTGGGACCCTAGCATTTATTTGTCAAATAAATTATTACGTGGCTTATAGCAAGGCCAGTACCAACCTAATCGCCTTTGGGGACTTTGTGCCACATCGTGCTTTAGTAAGGGTAGGACGATTGGTGATCACTGGAGTCTTTACAGACAAAGCTCTTGAGGGTCTTTCTGAAAGAAACAAGGATTTGAAGTGCCATATGAGAGTTGTTCTAGAGTTTCAGTACCGGAACCGAAAAGGGTGCTTCCCACAATCTTGGAAACTAGTCTATAGACTAGAGGAGAATTAATCAATCAATCACATAATTTGTAAAGCGCACTACATACCCGGTAGGGTTTCAAGGCGCTGGGGGGAGGGGGGGGGGGGCTGTTCCTGGTCAAAGAGCCAGGTCTTGAGTTGTCTCCTGAAGGTCAGCAGGTCTTCGGTTTGTCGCAGGTCGAGGGGGAGGGTGTTCCAGGTCTTGGCGGCGTGATGGGAGAAGGATCTGCCTCCGGAAGTGGTTCTCCGGATGCGTGGGACCGTGGCCAGGGCGTGGTCAGCGGAGCGGAGTTTCCTGTTGGGTACGTAGAAGGAGAGTCGACTGTTGAGATAGGCTGGGCCGGTTTTGTGGAGTGCCTTGTGTGCGTGGATCAGGAGCTTGAAGGAGATTCTTTTGTCGACGGGGAGCCAGTGCAGGTTCCTCAGAAGGGGGGTGATATGGTCGCGGCGTGGGACGTCGAGGATCAGGCGTGCGGAGGCATTCTGGATTCTCTGTAGTCTGCAGATGAGCTTGGACGGGGCTCCGGCGTAGAGGGCGTTTCCGTAGTAGAGTCTGCTGCTGACTAGGGCCTGGGTGACTGTTTTCCTTGTGTCTGTCGGGATCCATCTGTAGATCTTGCGGAGCATACGGAGGGTGTTGAAACAGGTGGAGGAGACTGCGTTGACTTGTTTGGTCATGGAGAGTTTCGAGTCGAGGATGACTCCCAGGTTGCGTGCGTGGTCGGTGGGGGCCGGAGGGGACCCCAGTGATGTGGGCCACCAAGAGTCGTCCCATGCGGAGGGGTTGGATCCGAGGATGAGGATTTCCGTCTTGTCTGTGTTTAGTTTGAGGCGGCTGTCCTCCATCCAGTCGGCGACGGCCTTCAGTCTAGGGTCTAGTCTAGGGTGTCACTAGGGTGTCACTATACAAGTCAATATACAAGTTTTCACACTCAAGTGTTTTGAATTCCATATCGCTGTGGCAGAACCTAGAAATGCTTGAACATTCTTTCAATTTAAAACATTTCAAGTTTCTCTTTTCATTTATATCAGCCAATACATGTAGCAGCAGTCGGACAAGATGGTTTTGTTGCAAAACCACAGATTCATATGCGTTAACCCAATTACCTCACCTTCCTCAGCAGCAAATATAAACATGCTAAGATTTATACCTAATATTCTTAATTATGTACATCCTCTTGCATCGAATTTACAACTATCTTTACACTGGAACAGAACAATCCAGAGGAGTGGTATCTGGGTTACTCAGAGATTTATATATGAAGATATTACTATTTTTAATATTCGCACATCACTTAGGAAAACTCAAAATTGTTCTGATAGTGCTTAAGCAACAGCATACCCATACTTTAATTTGGTAGTTTTTGTTTACAGTGTCTTCGCTTTCCTGCATCTAAAGGTTAGCAAGTTTCACCAGCAACAGGTTTACTGCGTGTACCTCTTCTTTCAGTCTCTTATTTGGCAGATTTAGAGGTATAAGGCTTTCAGCAGATTCTAAAAAAACCTGTACATACAACAGGACTTATACCTGACCTAATCTTAAAAAGCTTCTCAGATGTCATACCTCGTACTGGTCCAAGGGTAATTCTTCTTCTAACAGACCTGACCAATCTATTATGAGATGCCCTCTGACTCCTGTGATGAATCTCTCAGTTTCAGCAACTTCTCTACTTTTTTTTACCAATTCTGACAGCTTCATCAATATTCACTTTCAGGAGTTTCAATAAATCTATAAAATTGATGACTAACACTATAGTGGTCAAAAAACAAGAGTTCTATAACATCACACACACTCAGAGTTGAAAAATGGAAACAACTCGATAAAATATTAAAAACAAAATTATAGAAGCATAAATAATTCGCTTAAGAGAAGGCCGATTTTGCCTCTCTGCAAAAATCTGAATGAAAGCCAGTCTGACAACCAAAATTAATTAAGCTCAGACAATCAATAAGCTGTCCCTGCAAGACATTTTTTTTTAAGTTTTAAACTATCTTCAGGTTTAAGTTTCAGTGTAATAGGAATTTAATGGCAGGGGTCCTCTATGACTGATGTGTCAAATATTCTGTAATACACAGGGAAAAGAAAGCCAACCCTCTTAAGAGTCTGTGGCTGTACATAGTAAAAGATCTGACATTCATCCAGAATTCATTAGATCCTATACATAGGTAAATCTAACATTGTCTAACTTTGTATGTGTCACAAAATATTAGGTTTACCCACTAACTTAATTTTATTAGAATTCATTTCACACAAAAAAATCAGCTAGCATTCAGAAGCCTTCTATGAAAGAGCACAATGTTAGCCTTCCATAATTAGAATAAGGTGCTGCCAGACAGGTGTGCATCATTACTGATAGGAAGTGCTCCCAACAATACACAAAATAAGAAACTTTGATAGTGTGGTCTGGTGCATTCAGATTTGTGGTTACACATGCCTTATTCAAAAGCTAGATGTGAAAGTCACAATAAAAAATGCTGCTGCTCATCAGTCGGGAAAGGACTGTGAAGCAAAGTCCAAATTGCAAGAATTTAATAATTCCATGGAAAGAAGATTATTTACAAGTGGAGAGAGTTTAAGATAGTTGCCAATTTACACAACAGTGGACATTTTAGCAAATTCACCCCAAGAACACGTCGTTAGAATGCCCCTAGATATTGCAAAGAACCTCAAAGCTGCATCCAGGAATCTGCAAGCCTCTATCGATAAACTAAAAAAGTAAAGTGTTTCTACTAATAGATTGCACAAGAATGGCTTTCATGGAAGGTAGCTTTTTTCTCAGAAAAAAAATATATATACTGGTCCATAGTTTGGCTGAGTAAAACATTCCCTGAATGAACCACAAGACTTCTGGAAGAATTTTCTCTGGACAGACCAAAGTGCAGTTGTTTGGCAGTAAGGTACAACATGTTTGGTGAAAAACAAACAGTGCGTATTGCCACAAAAACCTCATATCAAGCATGGTGGAGGAGTGGAAGCTGCAGGAACTTCACACTTAATGGAGTCCAGCACGGATTCCTCTCCGTAACAGCACATTCTAGAGGAAAACGTGTAATCATCTGTCCAACAGCTAAAGCATAACTAACAGCAGATCATGTGACAGGACACTTTATAATAAAGCATTAAACATATGGCTGACAAACCAAAAAATAAAAGTTTGAGGATTTAGGAAGACCGAGACAATGACTAGACCTCAATCCAATTATGATGCAGTGTTGGAACCTAGACAGTGTTGTACATAAACCAATGCCCCAAAACATCACTGAGCTTATGCAATTTTGTAAGCAGGAGTGGAACATAGCGGCTGTTTTACACTTGCAGAAAATGTTTACTTCATTTTATTGCTACTAAGTGGACTTTGTTTAATAGTGAAATCTTTGTGCATTTTTTCAGTCATATAAAGATACATTTACCCACTGTTGGCGAGGACTAGACTACGGTCAAATAGGTCATAACGTGTAAAACCATAAAACGTACTAGAGAACTTTCTTTTTCATCACACTGTAGTACTGTAGATCATGAGCATTGTCTGGTACATCATTCTCAATTGGGTAGCAGTTTAAACTTTATATGGCTTGCATACAACTGCAAGCCCACTACCGCTCCAGCTCAGCAAGTTCCAATATTGATACCATTAGTAAAGGCATAAGGCTTAGCTTCAAATGAACAAGTTACTTAGCTTCAGTAATACTTTTTCTAGTACAGACTATCCAACCGCAGAATCCTCACCTTAGAATATTCCCCAGGCATCAGACTGGATCTGGAAAATCTTGACCAGTACCTCTGCGTGCCGGTAGGTGGTGTCGCTTGGTAACACGTCGGCATCTGTGTCAGAAAGGACATTGCGGTGCCTATAAAGATGCCACCCCGAGCACTGACATCAGTTTCTATCGTGATTAGATCTGCTCCAAAAATGCACAGCCACGTAAAAACCAATGTTACTGATTTGACCAATGTGCAGTGTGTAAAAGAATCTTTTGGGTAAAGAGTCCAGTTTACAGAGCAGGAGGATGGGAGAGTAGATGAGGAAACTGCAGTAAGAGTCTACCAGAAAAAGAATTACCGAAGGCAAGTAACTTTCTTCTGATAAAGACGTCCAACAGCAGATTCCTCACCTTAGAATAGATACCCAAGCAATATCTCACTGGAAATGTGTATGCATGCTGGCTAAGACCAAAAAGTCCAAGAGGACTGAACCGGCGAAATGCCCCTCACGACTGTGCGGCTTCGTAAACATGTAGAGGGACATTCAGATGGGAGCTTGGCAAATGTCCAGCATAGGATCCCCCGCATGCTAACGCAGTAGTGGTGGCTTTGGCCTGATGGAATAGGGCCAGAAGCCCTCAGGGAGTTTCTTATTCGCTGGTGCGTAGCAGATTTTTATGCAGTGGTCTATACATCTGGAGATAGTTTCTGCACAGCCTTGCCTTTCTTCTCTCTGATGAATCCAATGAATAGCTGACCGTCCACCCAATGATCTTTGGTGCGATCAATATAGAATGACAATGCTCTTTAAGGGTCTAAACGATGGAGCCTCTCCTTTTCTGTGCACAGATGAGGCAGAGCGTAAAACACCGGTAGAGTGATGCTCTGGTCAATCTGATAGGGTGAGGTGACCAACTTCGGGAGGAAAGAGGCACGTGTCCGAAGCACCAGTTTCTTAGAGAAGAAGCTGGTGTATGAAAGTTGGTCCGCAGAGCCTGAAGCTCACTGTCCTTCTCCTGGAAGATGTAATGGCCACAAGGAACACTGTTTTCAGAGTCAAGAGCCGCAAAGGGCAGCAGTACAGGGGTTCAAAGGGAGAAAACATAAGAAAGGCAAGTACTAATTTGAGGTCCCATTAGGATATCACAAAAGGAGTAGGCAGGAAGAAATGTTCTAAACCTTTCAAGAACCAAGTCACAACTGGTGACCTAAATAGGGAGGACTGACATGGAAGCCGCAACAAAGCCTAAATGGCTGACAAATAACCTTTGACAATAATGATGTCCTGAGCAAGACCTTGCTGAACTAAAGAAAGAATAAACTGATCTTCGCAAAAGGTGTCCGCAAGAGGTGTAGAAAGGAGGTCCACATGGCGTGAAAAACATCAAGCCTTGTACTCGTCCCAACAGCAGGCATAGACGGTTTTAGTGGACCTGTAGCTGCCAAGATAACATCATAAACTTCAGGAGGGAGATCAGAAACTCTCAACTGCCAATTTCCAAACATGAAGGTGGAGCAGGCGCAGGTTTGGATGCAGGACCCTGCCCTGTTGCTGTAACAGGAGATCCTCCTGAAGGGGACAGCCGATCCTCCTGAAGGGGACAGCCTAACCGGAAGACAGATGATCATGACCAGGTGTTTTGGATACTATACTCTCCGTGCCCCACCCAGAGCCACTAGGTTGGTGCTGATTCTCTTGAGAACTCTGGGCAGAAGTGGCATCAGCGGAAAGATGCACAGGAGTCCCAAATTCCACTCAAAGCGGGAGCTGCTTTGGAAACTCCAGCACGCAGAAGATCTGACATTATGCACTATCGACGGTGAAAAACTGATTGAACCAAGATTCTCCCCAGTCTCGGAAGAGGCCTTGCACCACCTTTGGATGTAGACACAATCTGACATCTGCGAGGCATTGATGACAGAGTTCGTATACTCCTACTTTCAGAGATCCCGCCAGTCACGTCCAGAGGTACAGGGTCTTATGGCACAGGGTCCACGACCACACCCTGCCCAGTTTGTTGCAGTACAACATGGCGGTGGTGTTGTCCGTAAACAGCTGAACCAACCTTCCTTTGATGGATAGAAGGAAGGCTTTCAATGCTAAGCGGATAGCTCAAAACTCCAAAAAGTTAATGTGAAGCCAAGCTTATGCAGGAGAATAGAGGCCTTTGATCTCCACTTCTCCCAGAAGGCCGCTCCAACCCAGGAGTGACGCATCCGTCACCACTGTGAGCACCGAGTGAAAAGGGGCAGGGGGTTTACCGCTGACCCAATTGCAGTTCATCAGCCACCAGTGCAGAGTTTGTGCAGTTCCCTGTGACGTCTGAACCAGGTCAGATAGATTCACCTGATGCTACGCCCAATAGAACTTCAGGTCCCACTGCAGAGCTGTCTCATATGCCATAGAGCGTGTTGTACCAGCAGGACCTCAAAGTCAATCTTACTGAAATCCAGAATAGAAGCCAAAACATCAGATCCATAGCCTGAATATAGTCACTTTAGAAGATAGGCACAGAACTGCAGTATCTAGAAGGGCTCTGAAAAAAAGGAGCATCTGACAAGGAATCGGGTGGCTTGTTGAATGTGAACCTCTGCGAATGCAGAAGGTTAGGCACAGTTTAAAGGTGGGGGACAACTTCCTGGGGTGAGTTCGCCTTCAGCAGTCAGGGGGAAGGCTGGAACCTCTTACCTCTGCAGATGGGCTACAACCACTGCCATCCCTTTCGTGAACACCCGAGGGGCACTGGTGAGGCCAAAAGGGAGCACAACAAACTGGAAATGCTTGTGGCCCACCGTGAACTACAGGTAACACCAGTGGGCTGGCAGGACAAGAATGTAGAAATATGAATCCTGCAGGCCCAGCACTACCCATCAAGTCTCCAGGGCAGAGAAACAGAGCCAAGGTGAACAACCTGAATTGCTCTCTTTTCAGGAACACATTGAGAGTGCGCAGATATTGTGCAAGGTGGAGTAAACGTGTTTTTTAGGCACCAGAAAGTAGAAGGAATAACAATCTCGCCCTGCTTCTGGTGCAGGCCCTCTTTCGATGGCTTCTCTGGCAAAAAGAACCCCACCTCCTGACGGAGTAAGGAAAGATGGTCCTCCATCAGCCGTTTCGGGGATGGTGGGAGAGGCGAAGGTGTTTACACAAACGGTAAGGCGCGATCTAGAGAAACACAATCTAAAGCATCCACTTGTCTGATGTAAATGTCAAAATAGTGGAGTAGAACAAGCAGTTTGTTAGAATGCTGTAAAATTGTAGCGTGCAACGGAGGTATCACCCTCTGATCTTTGGAGTGTTGTGGTAACAATAGAAAGTCAAGCGTTCTCTGTAATTAGAGAGCGTCCCTCTGGGCGCAGCTGTGATAGATCGCGTTAGCGATATTTAAATCATAAATCGAATATATGAAGAATTTTCCATGATGTGGTTCGTTTTTGAGATGATTTATTAAATCATGCAATAAAGGTGTTTTCAACTTCTTTCAACTTTGAAGTATCATTCATTTTTTTTAGAAACAAAGTTATTCAATGGTCCCAATGCACTTCAGGCTTAAGACTAGCCATTCATAGAGGGGAAATCTAAACGCAAAAGATATGGCGTGAAATTAATAAGGGTCAGTGGACAACAAATGATGTACTATTTACAAATATATACATGCCAAAGCATAAAGGTGTATCGCTGTGTTCAACGTCTAGTGGTCTCTAGTTACTGTGATCTAAAAAGTGCTGTAGCGTGACGTGACTCCTGCGGAGCTTGTGACCAAATCTCTAAGGTCATGCAACAAAGTGGATGAAATATAAGGTTGTGTAAATGACTCCAATCTGACATAGATTATCCAAACGGTGTGACGGTGAATGTTGAAACAACAACAAGAAAATGATGCGTGTGGAAACCGTGCTTCCAATGAAATAAAAATCAACGTTAGTAAAAGAAAAAAAAAAACGTTAACCATGTGAGTTAGAAAAAATAAAACAAAGAACACGAGTGTTCTTGCTCTGTGCTTATACCAGCTAACAACGCAAGTTCCCCGCTTATAACCGATCGTTATCTCGAGGCAAAGTATCTTACCTCGTGCTTCTGTAAAGCTGCATGGGGATGAGGTTTGTGTTGTGTTGCGGTTTGATGAATGTGCCATTTAAAATAAAAAGTGCGCGGAAGTGAGTGTCGACTAGACATAAAACAAGCATTTGCAATGCAATAGGTCTCGCATTTATAAGAGTTTGAGCTATTGGCATTGTAAAATTACAATGCCTTTTATTTATGTTTTGGTTTTAAAACAAATAAAAGGCATTGTCATTTACAATGTCAGTAGCATAAACTCGCTTAAAAGCAGTGTGTGGAGTGCAGCAGTGTACGGCGTGCAGCAGTGTGCGGCGTGCAGCAGTGTGCGGCGTGCAGCAGTGTGCGGCGTGCAGCAGTGTTTCGTGTAGCAGTGTGAGGCATGCAGCACTGTGTGGCGTGCAGCGGCGTGCAGCAGTGTGCGGCGTGCAGCAGTGTGCTGCGTGCAGCAGTGTCGTGCAGCAGTGTCGTGCAGCATGCAGCAGTGAGTAATGCAGCAGTGTGTGGCGTGCAGCAGTGTGAGGCGTGCAGCAGTGTGAGGCGTGCACCAGTGTGTGGCATGCAGCAGTGTGTGGCATGCAGCAGTGTGTGGCGTGCAGCAGTGTGTGGCGTGCAGCAGTGTGTGGCGTGCAGCAGTGTGTGGCGTGCAGCAGTGTGTGGCGTGCAGCAGTGTGTGGCGTGCAGCAGTGTTAAGTGTAGCAGTGTGAGGCATGAAGCACTGTGTGGCGTGCAGCATGCAGCAGTGAGTAATGCAGCAGTGTGCAGCATGCAGCAGTGTGTGCCGTGCAGTAGTGTTTCGTGTAGCAGTGTGCGGCGTGCAGCAGTGTGCGGCGTGCAGCAGTGTGCGGCGTGCAGCAGTGTGAGGCGTGCAGCAGTGTGAGGCGTGCAGCAGTGTGAGGCGTGCAGCAGTGTGAGGCGTGCAGCAGTGTGAGGCGTGCAGCAGTGTGCGGCGTGCAACAGTGTGCGGCGTGCAGCAGTGTGTAATGCAGCAGTGTATAATGCAGCAGTGTGTAATGCAGCAGTGTGTGGCGTGCGGTAGTGTGCGGCGTGCGGCAGTGTGCGGCGTGCAGCAGTGTGTGGCGTGCAGCAGTGTGTGGCGTGCAGCAGAGTGTGGCGTGGTTTGTAAACAACAAGAAAAGCGGACATCAAAGGAAGGGTGGGAGGGAACGAGCATATGGGGTGTGAGTTATAACGAAAGTTAATTGTTGTAAGAGGGAATGCAGGAAGTGAGGCAGAGCGCGCGCTGGCGAGAGCAGTCTGCTGCTTTCAAGTCCGATGCCAGATGCCAGCTTCGCGCTCGAATGCCTCACATGCACTGGCCATAAACCGCAATCCTATGGTCTTGTGCCCCTTACTAAATCTCTCTGAATGCGTGAGGCGGCGCACGCACAGGAAGTAGCTGATGGCAAATGGAATGCGCGTGGTTGTGCGCGTAACCGCCACCCGATCCGCTCTTTGGGAGCATTTTCTGAAGCCCCTTCATAAGTCTCGCTGAGCGATCGCTTACGCGATAGCCAGGCGAGACCTAAAAATGGACCACCCGTGTTTTGGCATTAGAAACAGAAAGAGATGTGGAGCGCCATCTTGCAAAGGTGTCCTACGTATGGAACGAATACATAATAAATAAATAACTCAAGTGATTGTCTCTTATATACTGGAGCGAATATGATTGAACTACAAAATTGAGATTGTCCAATGCTGATGTTTACGATGCTTGTGTGCCTTTCCATAAGACGAATAGATCGTCGATGTAACGCAGAAATATAATGGCGTGTTTTTTCCAAGTATCAAGGCTTAAGATGAATTTGTTTTCAAACGTGTGCATAAAGATATTGGCATACGATGGGGCTGCACAATTGCCCATCGAAGTGCCTGTGAGCTGCAAATAATACTCTTCATTCCGTTTGAAGTAACTTTGATAAAGGGTAAAGTTTAATAATTCCATTAGGAACAATAAAAAATCAAGGTCTAACTGGGAATATAAGAGTGTTTCTTCGATGGCCTCTATGCCCAAGTTGTGTGGTATGGAGGTGTAGAGCAACTTGACGTTGATCGTACACAGCCAGATTTCTTCATCTTCTGGTAGTTGAATCAAACGGATTTTATTCAAAAAGTCTGTTGTGTCCCTATGTAAGGGAAATAACAGACTTTTTGAATAAAATCAGTTTGTGGATCCTTACTAATTTCACGCCATATCTTTTGCGTTTAGATTTCCCCTGATGAAGGGCTAGTCTTAAGCCCGAAATGCATTGGGACCATTGAATAACTGTTTCGAAAAAAATGAATGATACTTCAAAGTTGAAAGAATTAAAAACACCTTTATTGCATGATTTAATAAATCATCTCAAAAACGAACCACATTGTGGAAGCTTCTTCATATATTCGATTTATGATTTAAAAATCGCTTACACGATCTATCACAGCTGCGCCCAGAGGGACGTTTTCTAATTGCAGAGAACGCTTGACTTTCTGATGTAATTGTCAACCATAGGTGTATGTGATGCCTGATCCTGCCGCCAACAGGTCTGCCTGTGCTGAATGGAGGGCACGCTAAAAGGGCTTGGAGGCTGCAGAAGCCGGAGGGACGGAGGACTGGGCAGCACGCTGTGGCTGGCTCCCACATCCTTTGTGGGCTTTGCGGCACCGTACTTGAAAGGACTGGGTATGGCTGAAACTGCGAATGGCCACAGTTGCCCTTACCACGTCTGCAGGAGGGGCCAAAGGACTGCTGTTGCAGCTGGTTCGAGAAGGAAAGGCCAAGGGATCTGGCAGTGACTCTGCTCTTGGAAAGCATGCGAGGGCTGCATCGGAATTTTTGCCAAATAGGGTAAGGACATGTCAATTAGTGAAGACTGATATCCCCCCAAAAACCCAGTGGCCCGTAACGAGGCACAGAGACAAGTGTCACCGTTGAAGCCATGGCTCTACCCAAGGAGTCTGTGGTGGCCAATCCACATTGGATGGTGAGCGGACCTTCGCTGCATCCCTGCCTTTCACCAAAGCAAGGCTGAGGTGGAGAGGTTTGGTGCAGCAGCCAGGGCAGCTGACTTCGGAGCACAGGGCTCACGGTTCGATCCCCGGCTACGGCGGCAGATCAGCTCAGCACCATGTGACTCTGGGCAACAGCTCATTTAATTTCCACAACGGCCCCCAGCGCCTTGAGACCCGTAAGGCTGAGTACTTTGCACTTTACAAATAGTGGATTTGGATTTAGGATGGCACAGGCTTCCTTGGGCAGCATGAAAAGCAGCTGCGCAATCAAATCCCACAATGCATATGAATATTAGCCCAAGAGGCATACAGTGTGCACCGACCACTGGTCAAGGCTGGTGAAAAGAAAAGATGCAGTTTTACAGGCCCAGGGTCTCAAACAGGGCTCCAGGGATCCCTTTCTACCCAGTTCGATTGTGCACTTCAGCACTGTAGCCACGGTTTAGCCGTTATCTCCAGGAATTTGATCTGTTGCAGTAATCACACCCAGCACATTCGCTGGTCTCAGTCCCGAGCAGCCTGTGCTCTCACTTCACAGATCAACCTCTGAAGGGGCTGCTACCACGAGACATTGTCTTTGTCTGGTGTGTGCTGCTTTGAGGCTGGTAGTGGAGAATCGAGAGTCCGCACTATAAAACAGTCGCCAGAAAAGCTTGTCTTCATTTCCTCTCCATTTGCTTTGTCTCCAACTTTGCAGCTAACGGCTCGAGGTGCTGGAGTCCGTCATCAAGGAAGTGGTGCCCCGTATAAAAACATCAGATGCTCACCGCCAACTTGGCTACTGGTCTGCTCCGCTTCTCTTATTTAATATTTTAGGCATATTTTGCGTGACCTGGCAAAGGTCTTGGGGGTAAGGCTATTACTTGTTGGAGGATGATACCTAGCTTTATTTAAATCTCTTATGATCACAAAGGGTTAAACTCCTGGAGCTGGTCAACTTAAACAGTGACAGGATGACACAATGGAGGACCAAAAGCTGGAGCGAACTCACTGGAGTCAAAACATAATGTATTTTTGGAACACTTGTTAAACTGAAAGGACTTTACCATCACTTATCCCAAACCTATCATCTTTGGAAATAACCCCACAGCAGCTAAACTAAACAGTCATTGGCAAAACCAACAGGTCTCACCTATGTGAGAGCTATTGGCTTTGCCAATGTACTTTAGCCATGTGGTAGAGCAATGTGGCTGTTGCTGTGCAGCATGGGTAAAAGGAAAAACTATAAAAATAAAAACGCCTTGGAGTGGGAACAGGAGGCTAAAAAAAGGTGGGTGAGGCTAGGGGGCAACAGAGACACCTGGAGGGTAGGAGGGAAAGGGCAACAGAGACAACAGGAGAGTGGGAGGGGAAAGGGAACACTGATTAGAGGAGGGGGGGGTTGGAGGGAAGAAACCAGGAAGCCAGGGGAAGATAATGAAAAAAGAACAGTACCTCAATCACAACGCCTGCAGCGGAGGAACCCTAATCAAGATGAAACAATCAGTACTTAGTCCATGCTTCGAATGAAAGAAGAAGTAAAGCCAGCATGCGCTGCCCAATTAGGAGGCAGCAAATGAGGATGACAAAGTCCATGAATGGCAAGTAATGGGGGGGATGGGGGTTGAGTGGGAGGAGAATTTAAGTCCTTTGTTGAAAATAATATCTCACAAGTGATAGGGCATTCGCGGTCACAGGCAAGACCTCAAAATGCAGACTTTTCTCAGCAATGCTGCAGAAACAACTCTGCCTCTAGTGGAGTGAGCTTTGGGACTATCCAACAAAGATTTGTTAGGTTTGCTGAAACAAAGAAGAATGCAGGACGCTCTCAAACAACAGAAGGACTGCTTAGAAGTAGTTACCCCTGGTCTTACTGGTCCATAGTTTACAAACAGATGGTCACTCTGTCTAATGTTTTAGGTCTTATCTAAGCAAAATTTGAAAACCCTTTTTACATCCAAGGAATGCAAGGCCTTCTCAAATGGAGAAGGAGAATCTTGGAATAAACCTTTAAGACCTTCTAAAAGGTCTGTTACAACCAGCAACTTGAAACAAAGGTTTGTACAGGGTTATTCCTGTAAGCATTATGGCGGCTGGTTGTACCTTAATAGAAGAAAACTGCAGCCTATATTTTGCCAATTGTAGACAATATGGGAGTAGCACTTCTATTTAACTTCTCATGTGATCAAAGAGTTTGTGCTGGCACCAGATGCAGAACTACTTCCATTTAAACAAACAGGATGTACTTGTGGAAGAAAGTCTTGCTTCCCTCAGGATGGACACGGGAAACTAAGGGCAGGTTTAAATGACTGCTGCAAAAGTTCAGGATCTAGACCTCTTGGCTCACTGATGGTAGTTTGAAGTTCAGGATCCAGCCCCCAAACTTGAATAGAAGATCCGGTCTACACGGGAGCCTCTTGTGTTGTTGCTCCAATAGGTGTACGATGTATTGATCTAAATCTGTGAGTTGGAGATCCAACATGGGGTTGAGAGTAATGCCATGAAGGAAGCCGTTGACGTGAAAGGTGATGCCTAATCAGACTTCTAAAGCGATACCAAAGGGGATGATGGACGGAGCGTTTGAGCAAATCAAACACTCACCCCCAGTCAACTGATCTGGGTTTAATCCATCATCATTCTTTAGCTCACTCCATCACCCCAGTTCAGACATGGCCATATGCAAATCAGTCTGACCCTGTGCCTCATGGGAACAGTCCAGCCCGAACTGCCAAGCCATGTCTTCCCTGGACCGGAAACAAGCATCCTGGGACCGGTTTCGGGTTCATAACCCTCATCAGCCAGGCTCTCTTGAATCCAGTGGCAAAGTGAGCAAGGGTCTAGGCATACCCTGCCAAACCCCGTAACCGGTCCTAGGATGCTTGTTTCCAGTCCAGGGAGGACCTGGCTTGGCAGTTCGGGCTGGACTGTACCCATGAGGCACAGGGTCAAGACTGATTTGCATATGGCTGGGTTCAAACTGGAACGGCATGGTGAGCAAAAAACGATGGATTTAGGCCCAGATCTCTGTACTGGGGTGAATGTATGACATTGTCCTGCATTCTGTCCATCAACTGTTGTTTTTGCATTAATCAGACTTCTAGAGCACCTTCCTGGTCTGAGTATTGAAGAACTCAGAAGTCTAACTGGTGCCACCAGAGCATCAGTAGGAGATTAAGGCATTGATGGTAGCATTGCTGGACTCAGCGCAGATGGAGGACCTATAGGCGCTATAGGTTAAGGAGGTGTCTGATACACAGAAGATACTGGTGCTACAGGAAGCGAAACCAAAGAGGCCACATGGTCCAATGTACAAGAAGAGGCAAAGGAAAGGGATACTTCCTCGAATAGTGATTAGATTTTGGAGTATGGTACACATGGAAATTATTTACTCTAACTTCCACACTCACTCAGCAGAAAGATAGAAGCATCTGCTTGATGAGGACTCTCTCGAAGTCAAACATCGTCTCTTCAACGTCTTGCGTCTTTCTCAACACTAATAGTCTTCAACATCAACCTATCCCTCCTCAAAGTCGAGCCACTCCTTGACAGAGAACAAGCTGGGATGGACCCTACCTTCGACATTATAGGCCTTGATCTGGGTACCATCTTGTCTTTTTATTTTGTGGGACCTCTCCTTGTATCTGCCTGCAGGGTATCCTGAGGGACAGTCGAAGGAGCAGAAGTAGAGGTAAGCCCCTGTCCATGTCGTTCAGGCTTTCTGGGTGACTTTCCACACCTGTGCTGATCCTCCTGAATACCTTGTAGCCTTACCTTCTGTTACTTTCAAAATTCTTATTGGCATCTTACAGATGTCTGGATTAAGAGAAGGTAGGAAGACAATACAGACAGCATAATGGTCTATTTAGTCCTTTTTTCTGCAGAAAACAAAAATGATGCACTGACAGGTCCTACAGACACAAAGAAGTTCTTTATGTAAGTTTAGAAAGGTTTCCCAAGAGAAAGAACATCTTAAAAAGCTGAATACAGTGTTCTGAGATAATGTCAGCAGGACACAAAAAAAAACAACAACAAAAAAAAAAGAAGAACTCCCTTGCTTCCTACAGGACATAATGAAGTACTGGTAGAATGCCAGTCCTTTGAGGAGCATCACCAGTTTTCACAACCTTTCAGGCCCCAGCCAGAAATGCTAAATTTTTCGTATTTTCTCATTCTCTTTATTTAAAAACTTTATTAAAGTGTTTTCAAGTTAATGTTTTCTCTAGTGACTACGTTTTTAGTAAATTGATTACTTTTTATTTAAATTAATGGTCTGAATCTGACCAAGATAGCGTTTGACATTTACACTATTTTCCTGTTCCATGACAAACAATTGACTTTTTTTCCTATGAAAAATAAAATGGACCAATGCTGTATTTGTTAAAAAAGTGCTCACGGATACCAAACATGGGTGAGACAATTCAGTGCTTAGGGCTGTTAATGAATATCACCTGGATGAGAAATCTATATATTTTTCACGGACTGTGGAGCTTATGTATTTGTGCAAAGACTATGAGTACCTTGAGGACTCCCTTGATGGGCTTTTATTTGAGTTATCCAATTTCTCTTCTTGGATTTGACTCACACACACAAACAAATACATACAAAAATGCATCCAGGCAGTAATGTGAACCGCGCCAGAAACATCAGAGCACTGAGGCACTGTGCAGAGCTAAAAGGCGAAAGAACAATATTAGACAAAAATAATCATCTCGGTATGGTTTATTCTTTAGAAAATATTTCACTTTTTATGGTAGACAGTTCATTGCATAGAAATTCATATCATTTTATTGATCTTTATTTTTCAAAGAAGGCTCTTGACATATCGCAATTCAAATAGGACCGTTTTCTGCTAGGAAAATATGTGAAATAAAAAGGGGGTCTTAGAAGAAGATGCTTACACGAATTGTGACTGCAGGAACTAACAAATTAATTAATTAGTAAAATAACGTAAGTTAACTATAGGCCTATTTTAAGCTGCAGAATATTCAATGCAGGTCACTTTCAGAGATTGTCTTCTCAGCACAATACGGTTGGTTAATTAAATAAAGTGCACCAGGCAGTGTAATTTGAAGCCGAGTGGGATCAGCGCACACATGACTGCAGGAGGGCAGAGCACCTGAAAAAGTAGGAGGCTTGTGACAAAAAACTGGTATATAAAAATGTCGGAACTTTAAAAGCACAATAGATGTGGTGGATACGTTTCATCTATGTATTTTGCCACGAAGATAATATGGCAACATTAGTAATGGAGAAAAAGTCTGTATTTCATGTTCTGATGTGCCAAAAAATTATTCCATGGAGCAAGATCACCGCTGTGGTTGGTGTGAATGTCTAACGTGGTTAAATGCCCCGCAGTATATTATGGAGATAGTAAGTACAACAGGAACAAGCCTGAGCGGATGACTACTGGACAGGCAGACTATGAAACAAGCATTAGGAAAGTCAAGGGGGTCTTCTTGCCTATGAGACGATAGCTATCAGTTTTGTCAGTTTTTAGACATGATGTGCAGCAGCGTGGCTGCCGTGTAACATGGCTTAAAAAAAGCCATTGGGTATCGCCTAAGAGCGCTGTTGCCTTTGGAAAGGTTTTGTAGCCATTTTGTACAGAGGCACTTACACTTTGCAGCATGGCTAAAAATAATTAAAAGAAGCGATATGATAAAGCCAGGGCTACTGCACCTTTCCAATAAAAGTGCATTAGCACTGGACCCAACATAACCCTTTAAAAAATATATTTTTAGCTATGCTGCTATACAGCATGGCTACAAATCATTGCCAAAGTCGGCAATGGCCATGCTTTACAGCATGACCAAAAGGCTTTGGCAGAACCAATGTCTCAGAAGCAAATACTAATGGCTTTGCTAATGCAACTTTTTTTTTGTATGGGGTTTTGCGCGGGGGATTTATTCTGGTAGTAGAAGGCACTTGTAACAACATACCTTTTTAATAAGCTGTACTAGTTGTAATTCTTTTTTTCATATTTTTGTGGAAGGCTTTGAATTTGTGAGTTGACTGAATGCGGATATTGAAAGGGTGGCTGAAATTAAGCAATTATATATTGAGAATCTAATAATAGAAATGGCAAAAGGGATCACATGAAAGCAGAAGACATTCATTATTATTATTGCATTGTGAACAGAGGCCTATCCGTCAATGGTGTAGCACGTGTACTGTACCAGATGCCATCTATGAAAGGTTAATGATGACCGTTAACCTCGTCTATGTAGAGATCTAAGTGCAAATTTCTGTGGTGAGCATTGTGTGCTTAATTAAGAGAAAGATGTCATGGGGAGGAGATGTGGCGTAATGTGCAAATCAGTCAACTTTGGATCAGTGAACGTGGCTTGACTACCAGAGCTGGCACAACACCATGTGATTCTGAGCAAATCACTAAGCCCAGGTCCCTTTCTTCGTGAGGCAACATAACATGTGTTGTCACAATAAGCATTCATTTTAAAGGCGAAAGGGGCTTCTTAGAAGTGCATGTGGCAAACAAAAACATAGCCACAAATGGCAAAACGTTCAACAGGGATGAAGAAAAAATATAGTGCCTCAATCACAGTGCAATCAGCAGAAGGACAGCAATCAAGCTGAAGCAATCTGTACTAAAAAGGAGGCGGTGCAATTGATGGCCAATTAGAAGGCAGCAAATAGGCGTGACAAAGCAGCCAACGAATTGTAAGTAACTGACAGGCTGCAAACCCTTATGGCGTACAATATTTCTCACAAGCGAGACCGCATGCGCTGTCGCAGGTGAGACCTAAAAATGACAACGCAGCTACCTATGGCACAATCTGGGACAAATCCCTTATGTGTTTGGAAAACAATATGTTGGAAGACGAGAGTACAACAAGGGTAGAACAGCAAAGCTTTTCATTCAAGAGCAGAAAGTGTGGAAGAAGCCACAAGGGAGACCACGCGAGCTGCAGGAAACCCTAAATAGTGCTAAAGAAAAAGTGTATGCAAAAACAGAAGCTGTAACAAAGGCGGCAGCAGAAGACGATGAAGCAGGAAGATAAGCAGGGGGGTCATAGCAAGGAATAAAGAGGCTGCAAGGAGACCCCTGTATGAAGGCATAATGGGGAATGGATCGGCCAAAAGAATCGACCAACAAAAGGAAGGAGAAGACTGGTGTTCAAGGTGGGAGGTGAAGGGCAGCGTGCAGGCTGCTAGGCAAGGCAGAAGTAAAGGGAAAGCCTTGAGTAGTAGGCTTGCTGTGGAACGACTATGAGAAGTGTCTTCAGATGAAGGTATGTTAGAAACATGACCTGGGGGCGGAGTTTGTTGAGGATGGCTACGACAGGCGGTGGGTAGGTTGTGGGAGCGATTCATTGTTTGACGCTTCTCCTCGCGCTAGTCTTATAATGTCCACCATGCCACTGTTTATTAAAAGGGGCTGGTCAGAGTCTCAACAGTTCTTACCTTGTGAGCGAGCGCTGCCACTTTTGTGTGTCGCATGTCTTTTCAACGTCACAAGGATCGGAGCCAATGTGAACCAACAGCCACACAACGATTCGGCCTCATTGCAGCTGAAAAATGCAATATGAGGAGAAGAAGCAAGAAAGGTGTGTGTGTGCGAACCAACATTACAGAAAGGCCGCCCGAGTGCTGACACAGCCCAAAGGTGCACTGGAAGAAAAGGCGCTCACTGACTGAAACACTTCAAGCCTTGATGTCAAGTTGGCAACGGCCTGGGAATTACTATTTAAGTGCTTGCAGGTTTGCGTTCTACACGTATCAGTGGCTTTATAATAGTGTTACTTTCTTTTAATTAAGCGGTACAAAAGGGGGTGGTGATGGACGGAGCATCAGAACCAATCAAACACTCACACCCAGTCAACAGATCTGGGTTTGATCCATCACCGTTCTTTAGCCCACTCTGCCACCCCAGTTCAGACATGGCCATATGCAAATCAGTCTGACCCTGTGCCTCATGGGAACAGTCCAGCCCGAACTGCCAAGCCATGCCTTCCCTGGACGGGAAACAAGCTTCCTAGGACCGGTTTCTGGCATTTCAGCCGTCTTCAGCCAGGCTTGCTTGAATCCAGTGGCAAAGTGAGCAAGGGACTCACGTCTGAGCATACCCTGCCAACTTATGGCGAACAAAGCGGTACAAAATGGTGATGGACGGAGTCAAGCTATCCTGGCTGATGACTGCCGATAGCCAGAAACCGGTCCTAGGATGCTTGATTCCGGTCCAGGGAAGACATGGCTTGGCAGTTCGGGCTGGACTGTTTCCATGAGGCACAGGGTCAAGACTGATTTGCATATGGCCATGTCTAAATTGGGGTGGTGCAGTGGGCAAAAGAACGATGGATTTAACCCAGATCTCTTGACTGGGGGAGAATGTCTGCATTGTCAGCATTCCATCCATCATTTGTTTGTTGTAACACTTTCTTTTAATTAACCACCACGTAACACCCACGTGATTGGGAAATGGCATGCATCAATAGTTGTGTTGCAGACGCAGAAAATAACATGTCGAATTTCACATCTTCAAAAACCAAAATATAGCTCTGCGTACCTATGTAGTAACATTAAAGTGCCATTTTCACTCAGATTTCCATGTTGTGTGACCACAGCATGGCCAGAGTGGCTATCCACACCCAAAAGCTCATATGACAATATTTCTGTCACCATCTCTATATGGCAGCCAAGGCTCAGTCAGTCAGTCTTCTATGGGCATGAGGACCATGGGTCCACAATTGGTAGACGATGAGGCCAGCTGTAGGACTCCTCTGGTTTTTTTTGGTTACCATGGTTTCAGCTGTAAAGCAGTACAAGGATTTTATTTACGTTTTAATTAATGATGTGCTGTAAAGGCACCATGGCTTCAATCAATAAATTTGAGAGTTCTTATAAAGCGCCGGTTGTCACCCTGGAGGGGTCTCCCGGCACTAGGGTCTGACGTCCTTGGTCAAAGAGCAAGGTCTTGAGATTTTTCCTAATTTCTAGGAGAGCAGGGGAAAGGGGAGGGGGGTTGTTCCAGGACTTTGTGGCGAGGAAGAAGTAACAACACCTGCAGTGGATCCAGCGGGTGTGGGGGGTGTGGGCCAGGGAGAGCGAGTAGGCTCAGAGCTCCCTGGTGGGGCAATGTAAGGTCAGGCAGTGGTTGATGTAGGAGGGCCTGATGTTGTGGATGGCATGAATAAGCTTAAAGTGGCATCTTTTCCGTACGGGGAGCCAGTGAAGAGCTCTGAGATGGTGGGTGGTGCTGGTTCTCCTGGGGGTTGGGGGGGTGGGGGGGGAGGTGTAGTTGTTTGGTGGATCCGGCATAGAGCACATTGCAGCAGCCGAGTCGGCTGGCGATGAGGGCTGGGTGACTGTTTGGCTGGTGGAGATGAAGATCAGCTGGAAGATCTTGCAGAGCATGTGGAGGCTGTCGAAGCAGAAGGACGAGACGGCGTTCACTTGGTTCTTCATGGTTAGTTGGCTGTCCAGGAGTATTCCGAGGTTGTCTGCATGGTTAGAGGGAGCAGGTGTAGGGCAGAGTGCAGTGGACCACCAGGAGTCGGTCCAGGGGAAGGGGTTGTTTCCGAAGAGGAATACCTCAATCTTCTCAGAGTTGTGTTGTAGGCAGTTGGCCCTCATCCTGTAGGCAATGTCGGACATGGTGTTCTGGAAGTTGGCTCTGGGGGGTCTTCGTCTGTAAGAGAGAGGATTAGCTGCGTATCGTCAGCGTACAAGTTGATATTGAGTCCGTGAGAGCAGGCGAGGTCTGCTAAAGGCATCATGTAGGTGTTGAAGAGGGTGGGGCAGAGGGAGTAGCACTGGGGGACGCCGCAGATGGGTTCAAAGGAGAATGGTGGTATTTGGATTCTCTGTGCTCAGCCGGAGAGGACGAGGGTGATCGAGTTGAGAGCTTTGTGTTGGATGTGTAGGTGGTGGAGTCTGGTGATGAGGGTGTGATGGAAGACAGTGTGAAAGGCTGCGGAGAGGCCGACGAGGATGAGGGCCGGCGCTTCCCCCCACCCCTCCCCCGGCCGAATAAGCATCTGATGTCGTCCATAGCTACAATAAGGGCAGTCTCTGTGCTGTGGTTGCTGATTGGGAGGCATCGAACAGGTTGTTCTGTTCAAGGTAGTCTTTGAGCTGGCAATTCATGACTCTCTCCTGGACTTTGGCTGGGAAGGGGAGTAACGAGATGGGCTGGTAATTCTCGAGTTTGATGGGGTCGGTGCATGGTTTTTTCAAGAGAGGCTTGACCTCCACTTGCTTCCATGCAGCTGGGGCGGTGGCAGTCGTGATGGATGTGTTGGCATGAGCAGGTTTTTTAATTTTTTTTTTTTAGAAGGGACTGTTCTGACTGGCAGCTGAATAGCAGCTTTGCTTGGAGACACTGTGCAAAGGTGGGGGCTAGTGCATGCACTGAGGTGCAGCGCTGCCTCCCGGTCCGGCAAGGGCAAAACACAGCAGCTCTCTGCGAGTGGGGAAAAAAGGGGTAGGGCAGTCAAATAGATTAAGGCGCCACTTCACTCTTCTACATGTCCCTCGTGTCAACCAAACTGTGATCCATACTGGAATGCCAGCAGGGGAGCGTATGTGGTGTTACTGCCAAAGCTGCCAACTTCAGAACTGGGGAACCAGGTTTTAGTCTTGGCATCTGCTCAATATCCAGTAATTCTGGGCAAATCCCTTAATCTTCCCGTGCCTAAAGAACAAAAGTTTAATGGGAAGTTGTGTAATGTAACTGGTATTCATGTACAGCGCTCCAATACCTGTGGGAATGAATATATATATTTATTTAAGCGTAATTTTGATGTGGGAAGCAGTCACACTTTGTCAGAAAAATAAGATTTGAAATGGAAATATTGATGAAACTACGGGAGGAAGCCGCCGACTCAGTTTTTAAAGAGCAAAGCGAGATAGCAACAGAACTAAAACGTGGAGTGGACTCCATAGTAAAGGAAGGTGATAATAATGTGCAACTATTAAGAAATAAGCTTGAAAAGTTGCGGCGCAACGAAATATCCAAATGGTGGAAAGTAAAATCCCTGACAAAATACCTTGATGTAGGGAGAATCCCCCGAGGTCTACGAATGTTAACAGCCCCTACATACGAAAATGCTAGGAGAGTGGGCGCAAAATAACGCCTGTGCTTCAGAAAATATGATGAGAATATTGATAAAATATGCTTCAAAAGATCGCGGTAAAATCCTGGCTGAAATAATTATATTGGAAGATGATCTAAAGAAACTCGTGGGTGATGAAGATATGAAAAAATTCCAATCCGAATTAAATGCATGTCTGACCAAATATGAGCAATCTATAACTGGAACAAAAGCGACAGAATTTCAGCGGGACCGCCAAGATTATCAGAGAGGGTAAATATATACGTTTGCACGCCGCTTTGATAATATCAGGAAACAAAGACTTTCAAAAGCAAGTAGTACCTTGGCAATACAAACAAGAGGACCAAGTGGACGCGGAGATATTTCATAAACCAGTTCAGTGGTCAGCTCAGATATTGAGACAGCATCTGAAGACGGTGTGGTTAATGTAAACGAAATTTTGAACCCACCATCGATTATTGAAGAGTTTGGTTTTTTATATCAGGACCGGACTCAAGGTGTCAGAACGAACTTTCAAAATCAAAGAAAAGAAAATTGCGGAAACGGAAAAACAGAAGGGGTGGGCATGGAACTCCGATCAGGCAAGAAGAAGAAAGAACTATATCAACGCAAGGGCTGGAAGAAGTAGAATCAGTTATTAATCTAACTGATCTGACCCTAACACCTGATGAAATAAAGGTTCTATCAATGGGATTTTCATTTTGTATACGCACTAATTTCAACCACACACAGACACGTATTGACTTTTTAAAATATATAAGGAAATTCAAATTGAAAAAGTTTTTTAGTGTGAAGAGCAATACTCGCAAAGAAAATATGGAGATGATGAACGAAGATCCTGGCAATTTGGAAGTCGGAGATATGGAGGTACAATTTACATGTCAACAATTGATTAGGGAGGCAGATGGGTTAGATGTGGTAGATTCAATTAGTCAAACTGATGACTTATTTTGTTTAAATGTCTTTGATAGACCAATCACAACGTTTAAATCTAAATCAACGTTCACACCAAATTCCCCAAAAGATGCGATTGACATGTTCTCTGAGCTTGTGGTAAAAGATTTGAAGCAACTATCGGTATTGTCCAGTAAAGAATTTTTTTTAAATGAAAGTCTGTTTGAAAAAAGGTACCAGGCTGTGATAACTAAGGTCCAGAATAGACAAGATATTGTTGTAAGGCAGGCAGATAAGGGTGGGAACCTTGTTCTGTGGCCGTTAGAGGCATACAACACTGAAGCCATGACACAGCTAAATGACAAAGAGTGCTATCTAAAAGTCTCTCAGAGTAATCTATTAGAGATTAAACATAAATATGTAAAGGACTTGACTAGATGGCGAGAATTGGGATTAATCAGTAAATCAGAATTTTCGTTTTTAAAGGTAGACAATCCGGTAGTACCAATTTTATATTTAATTCCAAAGATCCACAAGAATAAAGAAAGACCACCAGGGCGACCTATTATTTCAGCCATTGGTAGTCTATTTGAACCGACCTCTTGATGCATTTTTACAGACTTATGTGAGGACACTTCCTGCATACATACAGGACACAAGAGATTTTTTGAACAAAATAGCGGACACAGTATGGAATGAGTCATATCTGTTGATTACTTTGGATGTGGTGAGTTTATACACCAGTATCTCCCATGATGATGGCATAAGGGCAGTCGGACACTTTTTAAACCAGAGATCCATCCATCTGTATCAGCATACCAGTATGCTGATTGAAATGTATAGACTATGTCTTAACAATAACCATTTTCTATTTGGTGGTGACACCTACAGGCAGTTACAAGGGACTGCGATGGGCACCTGCTCCGCCCCCAGTTATGCTAATTTGCATATGGGCTGGTGGGAGGAACAGGTTCTCAAAGTCGACCACAGTAGAGAGTGGGAAACCCATGTAATCAAGTGGATCCCTTTTATCGACTATCTATTTATTATATGGGACGGCTCCAAAGAATCAGCACATGAGTTCATTAATAAAATCAATGAGAACAATCTCGATTTGAAATTTACTGAGCACATAAGCAACATGAGCGTCACATATTTAGATTTAGAGGTGTATATCTCACAAGGGAAAATACAAACACGCACTTATCGAAAGCCAACTGCAGGAAATACAATACTGCATGCGGAAAGCTTACACCCTCCTAGTCTAAAAATAAGTATTCCCTATGCAGAAAATTTGAGGATGAAACGTAACTACAGTGAAAATGAAACTCTTGGTGATGCTCAAAGTGCTCTGAATAAGAGATTTTTACAACAAGGATATACTCCTAAAGTACTGAATCAGGCAAAAGAAAAAGTAAACAACATACAAAGAGAGACACTGTTAAAACCAGATGAAGTGAAATCAAGGGAAAGGAAAAAACGAACACAAGATCAGATCAGAATGATTACAGGGTACAATGCCTACCAGGCAAAAGTGAGAGATAGCCTGTGTAGGCATTGGTACCTAATAAAGCAGGATCAGGTGTTACATGACCTTGTGTCGAGAAGACCTATGATAACTTTTAACAAAGCAAAATCAATGAGATAGGATTTATTTAAAATAAGTCCAGCTGTGGAGAAGGGAGGAAAGAGTTGGTTACAGACCTTCCATAAATGTTATAAGTGTAAGGCATGTAAACATGGTAAGAATGAAAAATTGGTAACATCTACCCTGCTTAATAGCCCATGGAAGATAAGAACCTCACTAAATTGTAAAAGTGACTATGTTGTTTATGTTCTGCAATGTTCATGTCCAAAAATGTATGTTGGTAGTACTATCCATATGGTCCACATTCGCATACTTCAACACTTGAGAGCAATTAAGAATAATGATAAGAACTATGTGGTAGCTCGCCACATTAATGAAGAACACAAGGGAAAAATTAATGATCTTGTTTATTTTGCAATTGATCAATTCCCCAAAAATCTGAGAGGTGGTGAGAGAGAAAGAAAGTTGCGTAAATTAGAGTCAAAGTACATACTCTTATTCAATACCAAAATCCCAAATGGTTTGAATATAGAGGAGGATCTATATGTACACTTGATATAATTGCTAACTCAAATTTCCATTTGTCATCTTAATTTTAATTAATTTTTAGCTGAAGACTAATTTTTAACACTCAGAGGAAGAAAGAGGGTCAATCAATAAGTATACTTTAGTAAAGCAACATGAGTATGTGGCAACATGATCAATAAAAGTGCTATATTGAGTCATTAGACAATAATATTCTATACTGTAAAAGATAATCAAGGGAATGTTATAGTGCGCCTAATTGGTAATTCACGGAAATATGGAAATAACATGATTTTGCACTAGCAATTTTATATACTTGTGTCCTTATATTCCCGTGAGGTGCAATATAGGTATAATAATACAATAGAGGTATTTAAATATTTAGCACAATCTATTCGCTTGCGGAGATGGAATATAGAGGTTATTGGGAATTTTTAGATTTTTATTATAAAGGTTTGAATTTTTAAAGAAGATCTTTTGGTTCATGTAACAGTTTTGCACTTTATAATTGCTATTTTGCACAGTAAATCATAGATACTGTAAAATTATAGGAATGTTGCACTTAATATCAGATGTACTGTAATGCACTCACACTTTAAAAATAATAACTTTTACTAAATTGAAACCTTTTTGATTTATTGGCAGAACCATGTACTGGATATGACTTAACATTGGGGCACTAGCCCGATACTCTTTTGCAAATGGACATTGTGACCGACACCAAGGTTGATTGGATATGATGATTTATAGTATACCATGAGTAATATTTTGATTTATTAGCTATCTTGAGATTTTATCAGGAAATAGTAATTATTGTGGTAATTAAATTTCAAGTTAAATAGTGATAATTTATTTTTAAGGGAAGACAGTTTATTTTTCAACAATCACGGTATACATTTTTTAGTAAGCTGTAACCTATGTAATATGGATTTTATAATATTATATATGTGGGTCTAGTAGTGATTTTAACTACTGGAACAATGAGTCGGTCTGAGCAATGTCAATGATGATGTTTCATTTGCGTAGTCAGTTTACCATATCTATTTAACAAACAGCCATGTGACCTTCGACTATGTGTTTAAAAATGGTGTTTTTTAAATGACTTCCCATTGTGAACAAGGCAAGTGTGCTGAAACGCGTCAAGCGAAGTAAATAAACTGAAGCTGGATGGTGAAGCTTACCCAAGTGTCGGAGTCTGATTTCTGTAGCGGAAGTTGGAGATATATATATATATATATATATATATATATATACATATATATATATATACATATATATATATATATATATATATATATATATATATATACACACCAAAGTGTGGTAGTCCTTCTTGAGCAGCACTCGAGGAGATGACAGAGGTTACCAGCCTCAATCAAGGGTATGGACAGCTTCAAAGTAGCGGGTTGGTTGCGGCAGCCTTTCATCATGCCTGACGCGTTTCGCTGTATCGCTTCTTCGGAGGCTTTGAACGAAAGAAAAACGTGCAGTGGTGTGCCTGCTCCCCCATTCATTGGCCCACAATGACACGCCCCTATATGGAGCTTCCAATTAAGTGTTGCTATAGGCATTGTGGGGGATGTAGTGCAATTTATTTCACCTTTTTTAAAAATTAGCAGGTGCACAATTACTGCCAAAAATAGAAGTCCTTAGTGAACCCCCACCACAGAAGTCGTCCTCAATCCCACGCCGCTTCTCCGTATTAAGACCAGTGTATCTGACCTCACGGCCCCCCTGCTTCATGGGGTGGTGCTTTCTCGACGGCCGGACCGCCGTCTCTAGATTCCAAAGTGTGGTAGTCCTTCTTGAGCAGCACTCGAGGAGACGACGGAGGTTACCAGCCTCAATCAAGGGTATGGACAGCTTCAAAGTAGCGGGTTGGTTGCGGCAGCCTTTCATCATGCCTGACGCGTTTCGCTGTATCGCTTCTTCGGAGGCTTTGAACGAAAGGAAAACGTGCAGTGGTGTGCCTGCTCCCCCATTCATTGGCCCACAATGACACGCCCCTATATGGAGCTTCCAATTAAGTGTTGCTATAGGCATTGTGGGGGATGTAGTGCCTTTCGTTCAAAGCCTCCGAAGAAGCGATACAGCGAAACGCGTCAGGCATGATGAAAGGCTGCCGCAACCAACCCGCTACTTTGAAGCTGTCCATACCCTTGATTGAGGCTGGTAACCTCCGTCGTCTCCTCGAGTGCTGCTCAAGAAGGACTACCACACTTTGGAATATATATATATATAGATATATATATTTATTATCTACTGGCGGTCGCCAGTAGATAGTTATAGTTACAACCTAGTTTCCATAGGAAATCCCAAAATTCTATTTTGAATAACTTTGGCACCGGTTGACGAATCCTCGCGAAATTTTCAAAACTAATGGGGCGCTCCGTTCAGCTCCTACCCTGAAAGTCTCGGGGTGAATCGTCAAGCAGGGCCCGAGAAAAAAGGGGGGTCCCAAAACGCGTTTTCCCCATGCATTTTTCCATAGGACCTTTAGACACAGCTACAGCCCGAACGGCTGAACAGAATTACTTGAAATTTGGCAGAGAGGTAGCCATAAGGTCAAGGAAGTGCCTTTTGCAGGTCTGGTGTAAATCTGTTCAGTATTTCCTGAGAAAAAAGCATTTAAAAGCATATATATATGTGGGCGGAGCCTAACTACACATCTCATCCTGAGATCTGATTGGCTGTCAGCACTTCATCCAAGAAGTGTTGGCAGCCATCTTGGGACCAATATACATGATGGCACCTCATTAAAAAGCATTGCAGTTAATCGAAGGTTTTAAGACTTTAGTTACATTATAAATCATTTGTTGATGGTACCATACTCATTTTAGGAATTGTGGTATGTTCTAAGGTGATTTCACCATGTGAAAAAGCCTTCTGCTGGGAAATCATGATTGAGAGAAAAATATTTTCTCATGCTTTTACCACAGAGGTTTGGAAGGTGATCTATAAGCTAAACTGAGAGCATATTTTCTGTAAATTCACATTATCTTTCTCAGTCATGTGAGAATGAAGTCTGACATTCTCAGTAAAACATGTACATCCAACAAGGGCAGAGACTGTCAGTTGATTCCTTTGTGTTCTACTGCAGCTTCCCAGAGTGTTCCAAAGAACTACTAGAGCGCTAACAGTCCTACTTATGATAAACGTATGGCACACCTGAAGCCATCTTGCTTGGATTAAAGTGGTAACTCTTAAAACATTTAATTTAAAAAGGAACAAAATGAGGGGGTTCATTTTTCCATAAAAAGTATGATTAGTGCTGCAGAAAGAAAAATTAGGGCACATTGAGTGACTTCTCAAATCCTCTTCTATTTCATTAAAAAATTCTGACATGCAGACTGAAACATGCACTTTCAATACCAGCAGCAGTTTTCCCTGGTGAGCAGTAGCTTTACTACAGTGATCTAATGAGCAAAAAGAGTGCTAACATTCTGAATTTATGGCAAATGTGTGACACATCTGAATGCCTTCTTGATGGAATCAAAGTAAAAAACTGAAAGTATTTCCTACTGAGGAGACTGCAGTAAAGAAACTTCATAACAAATAAGTCTCCCAAGATGGCCACCAGAGACAAAAGAGCCCAAATGTAGCCCAAATATCACCCAGATGTAGCACAAATATAGCCCAATGACAGAAGTGTGCAAAACACTTATTATTTTGTGTTTTTGCAGTGTTATATAGTGTAGACTTGTCAGGTATTGGAGTGCTTTACATGAGCATTGGTTACATCACACAAGAACAAATTCATTTTGGTTGTAGACATGGGGAGACCAAGTGATTTGACCAGAATCACAGAATGTCGAGCTGAAGCAGAAACTTCAACCTGGTTCCCCAGTTGCAAAGTATGCAGTTCTGGAAGTAACACCACATCCTCTCCCCTAAGTGCAACATTTAATTAAGTGGTCAACTGGATAAAAAAACATAAAAATAACAAATAATTTAAAAGTGCTTTGTCGCTATTTGAAAACTCAGAAAATATGTCCTTATTTTAGTCTTTTAGAGCACTAACCATAATTTTGATGCCAATAAGACCCTCTCATATATGTAATTTCTAAAGGAAATGCTCTAGGTATTACAGTTTTGATTACATCAAGATGACGTCGGGCGTTCCACACTTTTGTAATAAATATAGAATGTTAGCAATCTAGTTGCTCATTAGGATACTGTTGAGAGGCAGAGGCCAGGGGCACCGACTCTGACAATTGAAGGCAGGTAGGAGGGTGCAAAGGCAACAATGTAACCACACTGAGCAGGCAGGAAGGGCCGTTGAAGCACAACAGACTACGGAGGGCAGTGGAAAGGGGGGCAGGGGCAACAAACCAACAATACAGGACTTGCAAGAGAGGCTGTGGCAATGTAATAGACCATTGTGGGCAGAAGGAAAAGGCAATGGTAGTACAACCATACATGCCAACAGACCCGATTCAGCCAGGAAACGTCCAATGTTTTTAAGCTCAAATGGGCTTTATTTGATCTGTCTCCGGTCTACAATATCCTCTTTTGCAATGTAACTCAAAAGGGGAAAATCAATACCCCAGTTTTTTTTCAAAATCTCCCTCTTACCAAGTTCAAAATGTTCGCAAGTATGGTACATTGGATCATGGAAGGAAATGGGATAGGGACATGGACTTGGCTAACAGAGGACAGGAGGGACATGGAGAGGTGCACCAAACTGACCCTGCAGGGCAGGCATCAGGGTTTGCAGCAGCACAATACACCACACAGGGCATGCAGGACGGGAGTGCAGCACAACAATCCATAGAAAGCAAGAGGGAGGGGACAGGATCATGCACATGGACAACAGAGAACAGAGGGGCAAGAGGCAATGGTAGCTAGCTGACCATAATGGACAGACAGGAGAGAAAGCTGCAGCATAACAGACCATAAAGGGCAGGAGGGACGGATCAGGGGCATTACAATGGAACAGACAAGCCAGGAGGGAGTGAGTAGGGATCTGCACATGTAAACAGAGGGCTGGGGGAAAGGGGGCAGGTCAGGAGCAGCAAGATAGCCATGGAGGTCAGGCAGGATGGGCACTAGAAGCAAGACACACCATGAAGAGCAACAGTGAGACTGTGATGGCATACACACAGACCATGGATGGAAGGTGGGAGGGGGTCAGGGGCAGCTAACTGACCACACAGGGAAGGTGGGAGGGGTCATGGCAGCACAGAAGACCATGCATGGCAAGTGGGAGGGTTAGTGGCAGCACAATGGCTATGATGGGCAAGAAGGAGGGTGCAGGGGCATGCACAAAGGACGATGGAGGATAGAAAGAAGGGTCAGGACCTGTGCACAGACAAGAAAGTTCAGGGGAAGGGGCCTCACAACAGACCACACGGGGCAGGCAGGAGGGGCAGTTGCAGCACAACAGACCAGGGAGGGCTGAAGGGTGTGGCAGTACAATGGACCATGTAGGACAGGAGGAAGAGGATAGGGGCATGGCATGTGGACAGGCAGGGTGGAGGTGGCAGGGACAGGTTACAGTCATCTGACAATGCTAGGCAGGTGGGAGGGGAGTGGCAGCTCAACAGAACACTCAGAGTAGATAGGAGTGGCAGGTCCATGGGACATGGTGGGCAAAAAGGATGGAGCAGGGGCATGCACAAAGACATCGGAGGGCAGGGGGAAGGAGAATAGGGGCAGCAAGCTAAGCACAGAGTTTAAGCAGGAGGTCAATGATGGGGCATAGAATTGGGCAATGGAGGGCAGGAGGAGTGGACTGGTACATCATACTAAATTGAGGGCAGTGGCAGCACATCAGACCATGCATGGCAGGAGGGAGGAGGCTAGTCCATGGATTCACACAACAGAGGATAGGGGGGATGGGGCAGCAAGCTAACTGTTCAGAGAAGGCGGGTATTAGGAACTTTATTGTTTTTAAAACATGTGTCTGTGCGAACTACTTAAAATATGAACAAGTATGCAGCATAATCTCACTTTTATTCAGGAAGAAGAGGACGTTTGTGACTGACTCCGGGCTCACTTGGCAGAAACACCCCCTGACCCTCCACCCCCTATCGCAAAATGTAATGCCCGTGAAAAGGGTAGGTGAACACAGTGTTATATAGAACATAGTCCTGAGAGCACGATTGAAAATGAGAACTAGATATAGTGTATGGTATAAACTATGCACCAAAAAGTGTGATACAAGATGAACCGGGCGTGAAATATAATATGCAATACATTGTGCGCAATGACAGATTCATTGGAGAGCGCGAGATAGCACAGGCACTAGCGCGTGCTATGCGATATGCGCCTTGGAGTGCAATATGCACAGGGCAGTGTTGTGTAAACTAACTAGTCTCTAAAGTTGTAATATAAAATATGTGCTGGGGAGTGTAACGTTACATATGCACTGTGACAAAGATATGGATCCCAGATTGTAATATGTATGGCATAGCACTGTGCGTTATAACATAGGCATCGAGGAAGGCACGTTAGATGGGGCAATATAACCCGTGCGAAGACAAGTGTGGCAGGACATATTCACGGGGTGGTGTTACAGTGCACATGGGCTAGAGAGTGTCATAGCATATGCACTAGCTAGTGGAATACAACACAGAGGTGTGTGGCACTCAGCAGGCAATGGTGGGTGTAACACAGCATTGGGCTCTGTCAGGAGCGCGCTGTGACTCTCAAGTGATGTTCGTCCCCTTTCCAGAGAGTAAAATAAAAAGTATTACACATCCGGCAGTGGATGTGTGTTTTATTAACGTGAGGGGGGTTTCTTGCATAGTTTTGGTCGAATCCCCTTTGAATGGCTTGGTGTGCATGTGTATTAAATGTGCCCGTCAATAGCTACCCATGTTTGTATAAATAAACGACAAGGGTGTCTACCGGGATTAGGCACGGTAGGGCATCAGACATGTCAGAGCTTCACTAGTGGTGTAAATACATTCCACGTGGATTCATTGCATGCATAGTCGCCTTTTAATGAATATCACGCAAATCGTCATGGTGATAGGTACGTACGGTTTGTCCAGCATGTCCTAGGTGTGTCTATAAATATATATTTTTTAAAAATAATAAAAAACAGTCGCCGGCCCTGGGGATTGGGGTCAAAAAACATAATTAGGAGACAGGCCCTGGGGGATGTGGTCATCAGGGCCAATAAATTAGAATAAGAAGGGGAACCACACAGCCCCCCTTCTTAAAAAATTAAAATAAATAAAAGACTGGCATCGTGCCGGAGGCCATGCCCCCACTGTGCAGCACTCTGCAAACGCGCCCCCAACAGGCATCTCCAGTATGCGCCAGGGAGCTGCGCTGCAGACAGGTGTTCTGAGGCCAAGCCCCTTTTTACACCTCTCTGCAACGCAGCTCTGTGGCGCTTACTGGAGGTACCTAGTGGTCTAGTTTGACCCTAGGGACCCTTAGGATTCAAGGGGACTTAATCTCTCAACTTAGAACAGCCACAGGGCACGTTTACACAGTGGTGAAGGGAGGGGACGGGGCCGGAGGGGACGTGTGCAAACACGCACTATGGCACGTTTTAAATTGGGGATATAATTTCCCTTCAATACTGAGGGCCCCTGGGGGCTAACTAGCCGACCAAGTGCTTCCAGTAAGCGCCACTGAGCTGCATTGCAGAGAGGTGGTCCAGGCCGTGCCACTTTTTACACCTCTCTGCAACGCAGCACTGTGGCACTTACTGGAGGTACCTAGTGGGCTAGTTGGACCCTAGGGACCCTCAGGATTCAAATGAACTTAATCTCCCAACTAAAAATGGACACAGGGCGTGTTTACACAGTGGTGAAGGGAGGGGACGGGGCCCGAGTTAACGTGTGCAAAAACGCCCTGTGGCCTGTTTTAAGAGGTAGTTTTAATCCCCATGCCCTATTATATACTAGGGGCTTACAGAGGAGGTCATGCTAATCACAGGGGGACCCCAACGCATAATGTTCCCTAGTGTATGTAGGTGTTTTCACTGTATTCTAAGTGTCTTTTATCATAGCACTGGCTCTAGGACTGGTTAGTCAGACTCAGTTACCACCAGTATCCGTCTGAAAAAGTTGAGGGTACAGGATGATTTTGCAACAAGGCTTCTTTCTGCTCTTCTTTTTGTTCTTTCTGCACGTTATCCTTCTTCCTGCACTTATCTTCGTATTTGAGGACTTCTGTTGCTTCTTTCTGCACTTCTTGTGTTTCTTTCTGTGCATTTTTTCTTCTTTCTTCACATGTCCTATCTCTGTAGGCATAGTTAGAAATTAGCATTTAAAAAACCTTTGAAATTCACAGAAAAAACCATAGGTTTCAGGCACGTTATAGTTAGGAATTAGCATTTAAAAAACCTCAGAAATTCACTGAAAAAACCATAGGTTTCAGGGGTGTTATAGTTAGCTGGACTTTTCACTTGTACAAAACCATTGAAATTCCCCCGAAAAACACACATTCACTGGATGATGTCATCAGTGATGTCATTTGAGATGTCATCTGAGATGTCATGAGTGATGTCACTGACCATGTCATGAGTGATGTAATATGTGACGTCATCAGCAGTGCATTGCGGGCGGGCGAGTTATAGTTAGCTGAACTAACTATAACGGGGGAATTGCAATGGTTTTGTACAAGTGAAAAGTCCAGCTAACTATAACACCCCTGAAACCTATAGTTTTTTCAGTGAATATATATATATTAAAAAACGTAGGCGCGAGTTATAGTTAGCTGAACTAACTAGAACGGTGGAATTTCTATAGTTTTGTAAGAGTGAAATGTCCAGCTAACTAGAACGTCCCTGAAACCTATGTTTTTTTCAGTGAATTTCTAAGGTTTTTAGGTCTCACCTAGCTATTGCGTTTACGCAATCGCTATGCGAGACACTAGTAAGAGGGGCATTTCAAAGTGCTCCCAAAAGTGGATTGCATGGCGAGCACGCGCACAATCACGTGCATCGTGCCGCCATGCAATCCGTTTGGGGAAGCGCTTCAGCCCACTGGCGCATGCACGTGTAGCCACAGCCTCGGCATCATACTTCAAAGGGTCCCGCCTGGAATGCGCTCCCCCGCCCCCGCCACAGCATGCCGAGAGACTGTTTCCTCATGGCGCCTCTCACAACTGTCCCTCCCCCACCACAGGGCTAGTCTCACAGACGCATTGCCATCCATCGATTTCACTTTCATGCCCGTGTTCTCTTTGCCTTTCAGCACACAGCCTTCCCTCCCCCCTCGGTGTTTTCTTGCAGCTTTGCCCAGATCGGAGTCTCAAACAACCAAAATAATACGTTTGCCTGCATGCTTTCTGCGCTTACAAAGTTAACATATGCCGCACTCATTCCCTTTTCATCCTTCTAAGGTCGATAACATTAGCTCCATTAATTCTGCGTCTAAGGATTTAAATAACCATATGTTTCCTTGCAACTTTAGGCACTTCACACACACAGCCCAACTGCTCACACACACGGGCATCAAGGCAGCAACAGAATGCTCTGAGCCCCACCAGTGTTTGCCACACACACATGCCTCTTGCATCTCGTGTTTTCTTCCAGCTTTGGCCCGTGTTCTCTTTGCCTTTCAGCACTCAGCTTCCCCGTAACCACCATTTAACTAACACCCTGCCACACTCATTCCATTTTCATCCTCGCTTTCACTTTCATGCCCGTGTTCTCTTTGCCTTTCAGCACACAGCTTCTCCGTAGCTACCATTTAACGACCATCCTGCCACACTCATTCCATTTTCATCCTCGTTTTCACTTTCATGCCCGTGTTCTCTTTGCCTTTCAGCACACAGCTTCTCCGTAGCCACCATTTAACGACCATCCTGCCGTAAACACCATTTAACTACCATCCTTTTAGATAAAATAAAAGAATTGCCTCTAAGGGTTTAAGGAACCATAGAAATACAAGGCAAGGCAACATACACTCTGAATGCCACTCAGAGCCACATAATTACATGCCACATAACTACAATGCACTCAATACAACAGACACTCCAAAAACCAATCAGTGCCACATAGTTACACAGAACATAATTACACTGCGCTCAATGCCACATACACTTCAAATACCACTCAGCGCCACATACTTACACACCACATAATTACACTACACTCAATGCCACATGCACTTCAAATAACACTCAGTGCCAATTAATTACAATGCAAGATACTCAAAATAACACTCAATGCCACATAATTACACGCCACTAATATCAACATACACTCCACACAAAACCACTCAGTGCCACATAATTATATTCTACATAATTACACTTTATCGCCCTCACTCTCCATCTTATCTATCTATCTTATCTAGCCATCTTATCTATCTTATCTATCGGACTATTGCACTCTATCTATCGCATCACCACAGCATCACTTAGCACCACCACAGCATCATTCAAGGGCACTACTACATCACTATGCGCTACCACAGCATCAATTAACGCCACAGCATCACTCGACACCACCACAACATCACTCATGGCCACCACAGTATCAATCTGTACAACCATTCAACAACAACTGGCTCTAATATCTCAATATTTAGGCTTTATTACAAATGGCACAAAAAATGATAATATTTAACTTCTGTTCTTGGATTTTAGACGCCATTAAATACACTAAACAATCTTCACAAGAGTTATTCACAAAAGTTTAAACGATTGCCATTATAATTTACATTAACTTTTATTTAAGTATTAATTATTTGCAAAAATTAAAAGCCATTGTTATTTGTAATATCAATGCATCTAAGTCACGTAAATACACACATTGCATTACAAATGCTATAGGTGTCACATTTGCAACAGTTAAAACTATTAACATCGTACATGAGAAAGCTAGTAATTTCAATATTTTCAATACCAACACATAAACAAAAAATTAGTCAATTTACAATACAAAAAGCCCAAACTTTCCTAATGCGAGACCTATTGCATTGCAAATGCTTGTTTTAAATGCTACTTTCTAACTATAACGTACCGGAAACCTATGTTTTTTTCAGTGAATTTCAATGGTTTTTTAAATGCTAATTTCTAACTATGACATCCCTATTAAGTCCCCTTGAATCCTGAAGGTCCCTGGTGGCCAAGTTGACTACCAGGTACATTCAGTAAGCACCACAGACCTGCAGTCCTACCAAGTCACAAGATGGCTGCCAACACTTCCTGGTTTGGAGTGTTGAAAGACCAAAAACACTATTCAGATGGCAACCTGGAGGGAGGACGTATGGGGGAAACAGAAGGTGTGGGGGGGGGGGGGGGAGCGTTATGACATGGCCGCATCATAGGGTTTTTTGTTTGTTTATTGCGGGGTGTGGGCAGGAGGCAACACAGAAGGAGGGGAAGGGAGAGCAACAACACGGACATAATGTCTCTCAAGTGACAGTACATGCACTGTCACAAGCAAGACCTAAAAAGTAAAGTAAAACTAAAGAGCAGAAATGAAGAAAGAAGTTCAGACAAGGCAGGTAGAGGATGCATAGTGGAAAATGGAGAAGAAAAAAAGTGAAATGTACAACGATAAGGAAAAAATGAAGGTAATGAGATTTTGCAGATAAATCTTTGGTACTTCAAATATTTGCACTGCATAGCAAAATGCAACATTTTAACTAACAACCTTACCATAAAACATCTGAAGCTGGGTAAGAACCCCAGGACCAGACAGTTTTATGGCTGCATTTTATAAGCACTGTGCCCCCTTGATAAAATGCCTACTAACAGAGATCTATAATCACATGTTCCGGTCCTGTGGCCTGACCCAGATGATAGAGGAAGCCGTGACTGCCGAATAAAGACCCAACTTGGTGCCAATCCTACCGTCCTATCTCCTTCTTGAACATAGATACTAATATAATGGATACATTCCTGGCAACTTGCGCTAGAAGTCTACCTCCCCAACCTGATAAACGCAGGCCAGACAAATTGTGTCCCATTCAGATCCACCAACGACAGTACCAAACGGTCTCTACAGGTTATAGATCTGGCTCGAAAGAGATCCTGCTTTCTGTCAACTCTGAAAAGGCATTTGGCCAGGTGGACTGGTCTATGCTAAGCTACCCTGGACAAAGTGGGCTTCCGTGCCTGTTTCTGGGGATTGATCGAAGTGCTCTATAAATTTCACTGGGTCAGAGTTAGTGTAGATGGCATCAAATCGCAGAAGATCTGGATACCAAGGGGCACCCGGCAAGGATGGCCACTCTCCCCTATGCTCTTCGCCCTGGAACTAGAGTGGCTTCTCCAAACGTTAGAGAGAATGAGGGGGTCCGGGAAGTGCCCTTCCACCTGGATACCTTTAAGGTAGCACCTTTGCAGAAAATATGCTGCTCTCACTGGTATGGACCTGGCCACTTCTGGAGGAATACGTTATGTTACATAAATTTGTAACACGCACAGCTACTCATGAGTGTCCCGGCCCGGTGCCTAGCAGGGTGTGGAAAGTGAACTTCAAGAAAATAGATGTGTTTTCAGATTCCTCTTAAAGGCCACTGGGTACTGGATGGTACGCAGGACAAGAGGAAGGGCATTCCAGGCAACAGCCGCCTTCAACGCAAACGAGCTGCCCCCTAGCCTCTGAAACTTAAAGCGCGGGACCTGGGCAAAGCATAGGGACAAAGATCGCATGGAATGCACAGGAACATAGAAAGACATTTCTGCAGGTAAAGAGGACCACAGCCGTGGAGAGCACGGTGGGCCAAAACTAATACTTTAAATTTAAATCTATGCACCATGGGGAGCTAGTGGAGAGAACGCAACTGATGAACACTGTTCTTAGCCGAAATGCCCATTAGGAGTCTGGCTGCCGTATTATGAACCACATGTAACTTCAACAGGTATCCTGGGATGCCAGCATAAAGGGCACTGGCATAATCCAGCTGTGACAAAATCAGTGCACAAGTGACCGTTTTTCTCGCCGCCTGAGGTAAAAAGGGGAAAAATCTTCAGAGAGTTTTAAGCAGGCCGAAACAGCAACCAGCCAGCTTCCTAATGTGCTTAGAAAAAGAAAGACATTCATCAAACCATACCCCCAAATGTTTAGCTGGCTTCCCTGACGAGGTAGGTAATGGGAACTCAGGAGGCCAGAGCTGCTCTCTAAAATTTGGGGGGAATTTACCAAATAGCAGGATCTCTGACTTTTCTTCATTGCACTTAAGCTGCGCCTCCGCCAGCCATTTGAAGATAAGCAGTGTTGAACCAATAGTACAGAGTCCGCATTTTTGTCCCAGGTAAAGAGCAGCTGGGTGTCGTCAGCGTAAGCCATCACCTTGGCCCCCAACTCCTCCGCCAGATATATCAGAGGAGAGACATAGATATTGAAAAGAATGGGGCTAAGGGAGGATCCCTGGGGGACTCCCGTTGTAACTGACTGAGGGGAGGAGGAGGACGGTGAGACCCAAATCTGCTCAACCCGCCACTCCAAAAAGGACCGGAGCCAGCCCCACACGGCACCCGACAGACCAATCTTGGCCAAACGCGACATGAGAAAGGAGTGCGGGACCGTATCGAACGCCGATATTGGGGACATTGGCAGGCCTTAAGGTTAACTTGGAGAAATCGCTGGGCCTAGTAATGTCGGGGGAGGGTGCTCTTTCGCAACCTTCAATTTGAGAATCCCTTCCGCTGGATGCTCAACTCCCTTCCATACCTGGGAGTGATTGTGACCCAAGATCTCCCTACTTGCACGAGAAGCAATTTCAAACAATTAGCGCGATCACTCAAGACACTTACCGTATGATGGAGTCTCCATGCTCTTTCCTGGGTGGGGGGGAATGGTCTCCTTTAAAATGACAACTTTTCCTAAGGTAATGTACAAGTTCCAGGCCCTCCCACTCCCCCTACAGAAGACAGAAATAGCTCAATTGATAACAATTTGAAAATTCTTCAATTGAGCTGGGAAACAACCCTGGCTCTGCTACATGACCAGCACACACCACCTGAAACAGGGGGGCTGGGATTCCCAATATCCATTTCTATTACCTGGCAACTCAGGTGTGAAACGTGATGGAGCGGCTACAGGGTGAAACGGATAAATCCTGGTGCTTTATAGACCAGAACATGACAGCCAAGCCCATGGCGAAGATCGTATGGCTCCCTAATAGTCCGAGGTGACGCAACCTCTACAACTCCCAGATCACAAGGGCCACTCTCACTCACCCGCAATAAGGGTAAGACCACGTACCCATCACCTATAACACCGATGCATGGGAACCGAGACATCTCCCCAGGCATGGGGAGATCTAGATTCCAGACATGGATTGCAAATGGCTGCTATCGCCTTAAAAACCTATTCCATAAGGGTTCCCTCCACCCCTCGAGGACAAACTGAAACAAAATCCTGGAGCATGAGAGTTTCCACTACCTACAGAATAAACACTGGGTGCTTTTCACTCCCTATGCAGGCAACTGCCACAAGACCTGCCACATATTTTAAGAAGTTATTACAGGGCCTCACACCTTCATGCCATTTGATCTCCCAAATGTACTCTACTCTGCTCCTTAATGTTACTCAAATGGACCCTCCCTACAAGAAACGCTGGGAGGACGACCTTGGGGTGGCATCTGACGAAAATAAATGGGGTGCCTTCCACACACACACACACAATCAACTATGCCAAACATGCTCAGAGTCAAAAGGAACTTTACACGATATATAGATGGCATTACACAGCAGCGCAACTCAATAGCGCGGACAGCGGCAAATCTTAAGATTGCTAAAAAGGAGGCAGAGGGAAAAGGACATTTTCACTATCGTGTGGGCTTGCTCATGCCTGGGTCGGGTCTGGGAGCAGATCTTGGCTACCACAGCAGAAATAGAAGTGACAGCACTGGCTGCTGACCCTGCATTGATCCTCCTGGGTTTGCCCCGGGAGCACACATAACCCCTTCACTCCCACAAGGAGAAGAGAATCGCTCACCTCCTCCTAGCAGCCATACAAACTATACTAAGCCTATACTGAAGAGACCTCATTCCAATACCATGATGTCGCTGCAGAAACTTTGGCTACTCTCGGCATAAGAAAATATAGCACATGACCACCCAGGACATATCAGACAAATTTACTAGAATGTGGGACCCTATTCTGGAGTACCTCAACTGGGATTACAGGGACCTGACTTACCCTAATTGCCTACAGACTTTGGGCCTGCTTTAGAACCATTACTGAGGATTAAACATTGACTGATATTCTGCTACTAGCCATTATTCTATTCCCTAAATCATGCTGGAGTAGAGGGGAGGGATTTGTGGAAGTTGGGGGTTTGTAATACTGTTTTTGTTAAGGAGATATTCCACCTTGATGTTCATTTAGCTTGGAAAACACAATAAAAAATAATAAAACTAAAAACTGAAGAAAAATGTGTGACTCAAGTTTTAGTCTTTTAAATATGCCAGCATTTTCACACATGAGGCAAAGGTACAGACGTGAAAGTTTGAACCAAGGTCTAGAACAACAGAGTCCAGAGCAACGTAGTGAATAACCCACCATTATTGGGAGTGCTCATCTACAATAACTTCAACAAAAACTGTAGAGTCCCTAAAATGAATTGAAATCTAGTCAGAAAAAATAAATAACTAAATTCAAAAAAGAAAAAAGAAAGCATCTTTCAGCAACTGGAACTCAAGACAAATCTACTCCCCTATGGACAAAGTGTTCTGAGAACAGCAGTAACGAACAAGTTACTTACCTTGGGTAACAATATATCTGTAAGAGACATAGAATAGTTCTAGAATACTTACCTTGTGAATTACCCCCAGGCGTCAGACTGGATCCGGAGAATTTTTCGTCAGCAGTGACCCCGCGCATCGAAAGGTGGCGTCGGTCGGCTCCGCGTTAGTCGTTGGCGTCGTGGACGCCAGGATGACGTTGCAGCAGCTACTTAGACGCCGCCTTCGCGCGCCAACGTCTGTTCTTTTACATGGCATTCCATGCCAGAAGCGCAGAGCCATGCAAGACACTGACTACTGGTGCACAAAACTAGGGCCCTGAAAGGAAGTCCTTAACTCTAGAAGTCAGTTCGCAGAACGGGGAGGATGGGTGGGGCAGTAAGGAATCTAGAATTAATCTTATGTCTCTCACAGATAGATCGATACCGAAGGTAAGTAACTTGTTCATCTGAAAGAGACAATTAGTTATAGATTCCTTACATTATGAATAGATACCCCAGCAATACCAACCTCGGAGGTGGGTCTGCGAACCAAGTTCACACCAGAAAGTCCTGGAGAACAGAACGGCCAAAGAAGCTCTCTCTGGACTTAGCTGTCCAGGCAGTAGTGTTTTGTGAACGTGTGCAGAGATGTCCACGTAGCTGCCTGACAGAGGTCATTGAGGGGGACTCCCCGTCCCAAAGCAGTGGTAGCTGCCGTTGCCTTGGTGGAATGGGCGCGCAGTCCCACTGGAGGCTCCTTCTTTGCCAAAGTGTAGCAAGGGAGATGCCCTGATGTTCCAGCCATGTCCAGAGACAGAGACTCTTGACATAGGGTCCACAACCCCACCCGCCTTGTTTGTTACAGTAACACATTGCGGTGGTGTTGTCCGTGAACACCTGCACTACTCTTTCCCGGACAGAGGGAAGGAATGCCTTCATTGCAAGACGGACCGCCAGGAGTTGTAGAAGGTTGATGTGGAGCCTGGACTCCACCGGAGACAAGAGGCCTCTGATCTCCGCCTCTCCCATGTGGCCGCCCCACCCCAGAAGCGAGGCATCTGTCACCTCTGTGTACTCTGGTTGGGGAAGGGAGAGGGATCTGCTGTTGACCTAATCCTGGTTGGTTAGCCACCACTGCAATTGTCGTGCAGTGCCCTCCGAGATCTGAAAGCAATCGGACAGATTCCCCTGATGCTGTGCCCACTGGAACTCCAGGTCCCACTGCAGAGCCCGCATATGCCACCTGGCATGATCTACCTGCAGGACGCAGAAGGCCATGCAGGAGGCCAAGCAGCCTCAGGGTCATTCTGACTGAAACCCGGGATTGAGGCTGGAAGATCAGAATCATAGCCCGACTCGCGGCTCGGGAGGATAAACCCGAACCTGCGTCGTGTCCAGAACCGCTCTGATGAAAAAGGAGCTTCTGAGAGGGAGTCAGGCGTGACTTCGGCACGTTTATAGTGAACCCCAGCAAGTGCAGGAGGTCCGCTGTAGTCTGGAACACGGTAAATTGAAAGTGCTTGTGGCCCACTCCGAACCGCAGAGAACACCAGTGAGCCGGCAGGATGGGGATCTGAAAGTCCAACGCTACCATCCAGTCTCCAGGGTCGAGGGCAGACAGAACCTGAGCTAGAGTAAACATTTTGAACTTCTTCCAGAGGAAGTGGTTGACGTTCCTGAGATCCAAGATAGGATGCAGGCCCTTGTCCTTCTTGGGAACCAAAAGTAGTGGGAATAACAACCACAACCAACTTCTGGGGCAGGAACTCGCTCGATGGCTCCCATGGCCAAGAGAGCAGTCACTTCCTGTTGGAGAATAGCCAGATGATCCTCCGACATTCGATGGTAGTGAGGTGGCATGGCTGGGGTGGGAGGGGGGGTAGTCTTATAGGGGAGGGACTATTTGCAAAACCCACCTGTCCGACATGATGGTGCGCCAGGTGGGGAGGTGATGGCGAATCCTGCCACCCACTGCCAATTGGTGGCCCTGAAAGGTCAGACTATGAGGGTTTGGAGGCTGCTGCAGAGGGGGCGGTGGTGCACTGGCCTGCTCGCTGGCCCCCAGACGGCGGTGGGTCCCACGTACCCAGCCGCGCAGGGGCTGAACAGCTTGCGCCGGCCTGTGGCTCTGGGAGGAACGTGGCGGAGCACCCCTTCCGTAGCCACGAAAGGGGCGAAAAGCAGACTGCGCAGGACGGGTGGTGGAGAGGCCCAAGGACTTGGCCGTAGCCCAAGAGTCCTTGAAGCGCTCTAGCGCGGTCTGCTTTATCGCCGACCAGGCGACGGCTATCAAAGGGCATGTCCATGAGGGTAGCCTGGACATCCCCAGAAAAACCAGTCGACCTCAGCCAGGCGTAGTGTCGAAGGACTACCGACGATTAAATCATCCTGCCTACCGAGTCAGCGGTGTCAAGTCCACATCGTATGGTAAACTTGGCTGCGTCCCTCCCCTCGGCGACTGCACGGGAGAGCACGGCCCGGGCCTCCTCTGGGCACTGTGCCAGTACCTGCGCAACAGTTTCCGACCGTAGTCCCAAGCTGGAGGAAGAAAACATCTTCCAACGATGGTCCAGCTTTTTGGATTCCCTATCAGGTGGTGCGGTAGGGAATGCGCCTTTGGACGTTGAGGCTTGGACCACCAAGCTCTCAGAGGTGGGGTGTTGGGAGAGGAAAGTGGGGTGTTGGGAGAGGAAAGTGGGGTCGCCTGGAGCCGGGCATCGGGCAATCATCCTATCCACAGGAGCCCCTGTGTTGGGCCTGGGCCAGGCACCCAAAAGGATGTCAGTTAGGGCTTCATTAAATGGCAGCAGGGGCTCCAAAGAGCGCGCTGCCAGTTGAAGCACCTCTGTCAGGAGGTTAGTCCCGACTACCACCGTAGATAGCTCGAGGTTGAGAGCCTCGGCCGCCCTACGCAACACTACTGCGTAAGACACTCCCTCCTCTGTAACCACGGTAGGAGGAGACAACAAGCCAAGGTCTGGGGAGGTGTCCAGACTACTGGCTTCCCACAACTCCTCTCTCCAGACCGGATCATACTCCAACTGGTCAGTTAAAGGGTCTCCAGACCCCTCCTAGTCCTTCTCACCCTCCTCTGGTTGCCAATCTGGCCTGAAAGGAACACCAGAGTAGAACAGGGGTACAAAAGTACCCGTCAGCGCCGGATCCTGCGTTGGTCGATGACGGTCCGGCTCCGTGTCCACACCGGGTGAAGGCCAGGGTCGATGCCGTCTGGGGACACAACCGGGGTCGGCGGCAGACGTGGTGCAGGTGGAATAGGTGCTGGGGTAGGTGTTATGAGGTCGACCCGTGCCAATCCGGATCCAAGGGGACCCTGCGGTACCAGGGCCGGAGCCGCCGGCGAAGGACCAGGGCTGCCAGTCGAGTCTGCGGGGCCCGAAGGCGTGCCAGCGGAGTCGGGCTGCCCAAAGATGGCATGTATCTGCTCGTAAAAGCTTCGAAGCTGGGCAGGGGTCACTCCGGGTCCCGGAAAAGAAGGGAACCTTGGAGTCGACCCTTCGGGCCCTGCACGCAGAGCTGGGGGTGGGGAACCACCCGCATCCCACGTCGGCCGATGGACGGAGAGAAGTCGAAAAGAGGTGGCTCCGCGACTGCCGGGCCTCGAGAAGCTTTCGGGACCTCTCCCGCAAAGACTTCGGATTCATGGACTGGCAGTCGGAACACGACTTGGGATCGTGGTCGCGTTCGAAGCACCACAGGCACACGCGGTGCGGATCCGTCACAGACATCAGTTTTCGGCAGGAACCGTAAGCCTTGAAACCGGGCATCCCTAACGTCCACCAGACAAAAGTCACAAAAAGGGCAGTCAAAGAGTGACTGGAGGTACCGCTCTCTAGGGATCAGCGCTGGCTGGCGCGGTAAAAGAAAAAATTGATGTCAGCGCGTGAGGGCAGTGTCTAAGTAGCTGCAGCGACGTCATCCCGGCGACCACAACGCCAACAACGAACACGGAGCCAACTGACGCCTCCTTTCGACACGCAGGGGTACTGCAGACAAAAAATTCTCCGGATCCAGTCTGACGCCTGGGGGTAATTCACAAGGTAAGGAATCTATAACTAATTGTCTCTTTCAGATAGTTAACACGGTAAGGGGATTTACAAGAAGTTGATAGTTGGGTTCACAGATTTATTTACGGTTTTGTGTAGCTCTTGCACAAGTAATCAGTAGCATCAGTGCCTTTTAAATTAAAAACAGAAGGGGGAGGAATACATGTGAATTAATATATGCTTCTTTAATTTGTTGCATGGTGAGGAGGCAGGGGATTACACAGGTTTGAGCCCTAAGAGTGTAAGGACATTTTCACCAGGTTACCTATATCTTAATGAGAACAGCCCTTGCCTATTTCAAGACACCAACCTTATGTGACCAGAAGCTTGTTAATGAAGAACCAATATATTCGGGTGCTCAGGTGTGGCACTGGGCAGAGTCTTTGCACCAATGCATTGTGCTTTGAAGGCAACGCTGCTTTACTAGCGGCCTACTGAGCACCTCTTGATGAGAGAAAATGTGAAAAAATGGTCTGTTAGAAGATGACCAGCAGAATAGTCTACATATATAAACTGGTTTTAATAAAAGCAAATGTACAGGAATATACTGAGCACCAAATAAAGAAAACTTTTAATCATCCTACCTACACGTTGAATTTTTGAAGCAGCATGGAGATAAGCCAGTGAACGAAGGGCACATGAACAATGTACCAAATTTACTTTGTAGGCAGAAACTGATATTGCCCATAAAATTTCTTACAGACCAACAACATCATGTTTAATGCTAACCGTTATGATCCTAGCTTAGTGTAAAGTGTTCCCTTATTAAGAAATGTTGATCCAATAAGATGCATTGCAATATTTGAAGACACCGCCTAATGTACACATACTGTAGCAAAACTGACATTCTTTTGGAATGCGGAGACATTTAAAAAAAATAGTTTTTAACTTCCTGTCATAACTTTAATAGTGTCTATTTGGCAACTCTCTGGCATTTTGCACACTTCCTATATTTTACAGTAAATTCATTCTGTTTGAAACTATGCTTTAAGGAACCTGTGGAAACAAGAGCAATAAGAAGAGTCTCACACTTGGATTACAAGACTCGCATTATTCGATATTTTTGACTAATCCGTTTCACGATACTTTCAATGATCAGTTTCTACTATAGCATCTTGGATAAACTGGCAAAGTTCTCATTCAATAAAACTTTTTCTTCTTATTGGCTTTGTAAACACCACTTTCATTTTATTTGTGTTTTTTTCAAAGTTAGATTAAATAATCTTGGATCGTACCACCAGGTTGATTAAGGCTCTGAATTTCCCTTTCTTTGCGATCCAGTTCTGCTGCTTTTCTTTCTAGTTCTTCCTGGCGTTTAAGGAGTTCAGCTTGAGCCAGAGCATGCTCCTGAAAACAAAAAGAAAAACATTTCCAGACATTTTATAGCATCAAATAACTAATACTATCATAAGCAGAGACTAAAATGCAATAGATATAAGAAATTGAATCTTGTTCTTTGAAAACCATTTGCTGTATCCATGTCATATATATATATTTATTACCTTACAAAGTACTGCTGGTTGGGGTATTTAAGAAAACATTTACTGGCCAGCCCCTTTTTGATCCTGCTACTGGAGGTGGAAACCACGTTGGGAGGCCTGCATTGCTGGGGGAACCACTCGTCCCAGCACCTTTTGCTTCAGCTCCCTCCCACCAAGAGCTCTTAAGTGCAATGCGGCCCTGCAGGACACACCCAAGCAAAGCCAAGGCCAATGGCGGGCCTGTCCGTATCCATCAGAGCTTAGAACAGAGCTTACAGAACAGAGGCTCTCCATTGAGGCGGGAAGACCTGGCCAGCGTATTAATGATGTCTCCCCTTCTTCAGGCTGTGATGTGGCCATGGAATCTGTGACGGTGAAGGCCCGACCCATTGCTTGACTAATTACAGTTTGACTTTGTTACTAGGGTCTTCTGAGAATCCAGTAGGCCCCGCAGTATAGAGGAAAAAAGGACGGGATTAGGCAAAGTACTGCACCCAAACCTAAGAAATTTAAGAAGATGGCAGGCCATGATCAGCTATCACACTTGCCATCAATTGCAAGCATAGAAGTTTGGCACGGATTGGAAACTAGTCTGAACATTCATTTACAACCCATACAGGATAAACTGGATGCAAGGGAGCAACGTATATCCCAGCTCCTTAATCACAGTGGGCCCTATCAGAATGAGTTAGTTGGTAAATCAATCAATGCACTGAACCTGTTATCCAACCCCTCAATGCATATCTCAAGGCAGGGCGATGCAGCTAAGGGAGAGAACTAAATTGTGTTACCACAGCAACATAATATCAGACACCCTCCTGAGTGTAATTTACATCTCAAAGCTGGGCAAGGGGGGAGGGAGGGTGGTTCATAACACATATAGGCCGAGACAGCGACAATCCATCTTTGACAATAGTCCAAACTTGGTGACGGTCAAACTTCTAATTCGGTCAACCCCCGCACAGAACAACTAGCTCCCCGCCATATGCCATGTGAGGGAGCTAAAGGACCAAGAGTGACCGAAACACTAGGCAGAGATGTGAATGGGGAGGCTTAGAGGGTGCAGATATTAGATTTGCCTCTAGCCAGTTGCCCAATGATGTTGGCAAATAACCCAGAGCTTAGACAAACGCAGGTTGAGACCACTGAGCAACTAATGGGGATGGTGTTACATTAGCTCGCAAAGTTAACAAGGGGTGGGGGGGGACTTCCTTTGCATAGGCATATCCTTATGGCAAGAAGAATAATGTGGGTGGGTTTGCCTGCCAAAAATATATTGGGGGACTGTGTTGTGCTGAATTTAGACAGTCCAGGTTTAGTGGAGAACATCCTGCATCAAATCCAGATTGTTCCGTCTCGGAATTCTCAGATATTTGCTTTGCCATTAGGCCATTTTTATGAATCACACTCCACAAAGAAGGTACCAATGTGGTTACCAACGTTTTGTGGTAATTTTAAGCAGTATAGCAACCCCCAAAAAGAGGAGCAAAGAGGTTTTAATAGCGAATACTGATGAACCTGGAGGATTGCGATTGACTTGCCACTACTGACAAAAATGTATGTAGAGCTGGGGAGTTTCCCAACTATAGAAGGCTAATGGGGGCAGTCGTGTGGATAATTTAAGGATGGCCACCTAGAATATTGTAGGCTTTAGAAAGAAAAAGGATAATTTAGACTGGTTGAGGGTGATAGCAAAGTATGATATAATTTGTCTCCAAGAGACATGAGTAGTGGGTCCTGTTTTTTAGATGGCTGTCTCTCTTATCAATCACCAGCCACACTTGCTATTTCAGAGAGGGCCAAAGGATGCATTATGACATTGATTGCTAACACTCAAGATCAAAATATATATATTTTTTTTAACTTTGTCCCCCTATTTTCATCTATTGGTTTGCGAGGGGAATAGAGGCATCAATGTGATTTTTGTAAATTTCTATAACATTACTTTGAGGGAGATAAGGCACAAGTGATGGTAGCCCTGGACCAGGCATTTAGTGATATTACCTGAAGACACTATAAGGGTATGGATATAGTTTGGATGGGTGATCTTAACATCCAAGCCTGTACAAAAACAGAGAGACCTGTGTGTGGGCTAACGGACTGTGAAGGAGAACATATGGCACATTTTGACCATTGTACTTATGGGATCGCCTTGAATAGGTGTTTGATTAAGTGGAATCTGGGGATTCTAAAAACCATGAACCCTATAACCGAAGCTATGGACGCAACATTTGGGTGCGTTAATAAGGGTTCCACAATAGACTATGTAATTGCCTCAGAAGCACTCCATGGGAGAATATCGAAAACTCAAGTCTTATTTTTAGGCTTCAGTGATTGTGCTATCTTTGAGTTTAATATGAAATGGGAGCTCAACTGAAGGACAGTCAGGGATAATGCTCCCAAACCACTATTAGCCAGGAAAAATGGGTATGTTTCAAAGTGGGACAAAGTAAACGTCCTCCCTAGGGTGCTATAGTAAAAATGAGGAGTTAAGTACATGTGTAGATTTATATGGGAACTCTGATCTTGTGAGGCAAGCTTTTGAAAAAGTACTAGTAGAAATTAAATTTCATTTGGTAATGCCATTCCCATCTAAAAATCCGCCTTTATAACATTGGTTTGATATCTCTGGTTCAAAGGCTTAATTTACCTTATCTAAAGCCTTACACAAGGTCCCCAGAGAGGTCTCTTTGATCCGAAGTCTATGGGCTAAATATAAGCAGCTACTAGTAACAAGATTGGGGAGTGTAGAGGGATGGCCCTTCATGGGCTTCAGAGATGGATGCGTCCTCCACTTCAAATTATTTACTTAACAAAAAGATCCATCTCTTAAGGGGAGAAAAGAAGGAAATTCAAACCTGGGTTATATGGGTGTAAATGTCCCACAATGGTTGGACATACACAAAGGTGTTTAAATACCCCTCACACACCAAGAATGACCAGTGGTGTCATGCTTCATCATAGGGGTCCTCCCGCCCCGCTGCGGGACGGGGCGTGCTACGACCTACGAATACGTGGGAGCACTGATAATAAAGTGCTATGTGTAGTGCAGTGGGAGGGTCTGGGATAGGTGTGAATGTGAGTTAAAAAGGACCTGGCCCCTAGGACAAAAGAACTTTAATAAGTCGGAGGGGGCTGGTACTAGTAAAAGGGTGGTGCGGAGACTTCCTACTCAATGTGTGGTGTTCTCCTAGTATGTTGTCGACATGTTTCGATGCTAGGCATCTTCTTCAGGACAGGGTTAAGATCCCTCCTATGTGCGCATATTGGTACTTATGATAAGTTTATCAATATAAGAGAAAACATGCGTGAGTATACAGTACCTAATGGTATTCGTATTTAATTCTGTAAGAAAAATAATAAAGCAAATTACTCGTTCAGATTCCCAGGAATTGTGAACATCGTACCTGCAAACAAAAGAAGTGTGCCACGAAGGTGACAAAAAACGTGATAGTTTTAGCCATAACTCTAAATGGTTGCAGAAGAAGGTGCAGTGACCTGTAAGAAAAGTAGAGACATACATGACACTACAAACAAAAAACAGAAAACACACACTCTAAAAAATAATGGACGTTACTCTTATTCGGATATGGAACCAATGGTATATTGAAAACATACACTTAAGTATGTTTTCAATATACCATTGGTTCCACGATGTTCACAATTCCTGGGAATCTGAACGAGTAATTTGCTTTATTATTTTTCTTACAGAATTAAATACGAATACCATTAGGTACTGTATACTCACGCATGTTTTCTCTTATATTGATAAACTTATCATAAGTACCAATATGCGCACATAGGAGGGATCTTAACCCTGTCCTGTACTAGGAGAACACCACACATTGAGTAGGAAGTCTCCGCACCACCCTTTTACTAGTACCAGCCCCCTCCGACTTATTAAAGTTCTTTTGTCCTAGGGGCCAGGTCCTTTTTAACTCACATTCACACCTATCCCAGACCCTCCCACTGCACTACACATAGCACTTTATTATCAGTGCTCCCACGTATTCGTAGGTCGTAGCACGCCCCGTCCCGCAGCGGGGCGGGAAGACCCCTATGATGAAGCATGACACCACTGGTCATTCTTGGTGTGTGAGGGGTATTTAAACACCTTTGTGTATGTCCAACCATTGTGGGACATTTACACCCATATAACCCAGGTTTGAATTTCCTTCTTTTCTCCCCTAAATATAAGCAGACCAGAGAGAAGAGGATAAAGAAGCTGAGGGAGGAAGTGTGGCAGAATCTGAGACGAGCTACACCTACAAAGGACAGTAGAGGATTCTAGAAGGTCATGAATACCCCATTTTAGGTTTCACCTGCACATTGCTTGCGCTGTGTTTGACAAATCTATTGTTTTTTAATATAAACTTAAAAGGAGTTTACATCCCCGCCCCCTCTCTTTCGTGGCTTTTCATTGGTTCATGTGCTTGCTACTTACTTTTCCTCCATTTCAATTAGCTGTAGCATATTTTCCTGCATTCGCAACTGCTTGTTCCTCGTCTGCTTCTCTTATCAGTTTCCCGTAGCAGAAATACTGTTAATATTTGCTTTGGTAGAAATATTTTTTAATAAAGTTTTGCCTCTTTCTACTTTTTCATCTTGCAGCACATTTATATAGTGGAGAGATGAAGTGATTTACCCAGAATCACAGGATGTTGCACCACCAAGGCTCGAACAAAGATCCCCAGCTCTCAAGTCAGCAGCTCTGGCCACAGCGCCACATCTTCTCCACTCCTGTGATACTTGTCAGGGAGCTCTTTTCTTCGTCCGTTCGTCCCGGACAGCGATTGATAAAAACAGCTTATTATTTATCACCTAGACAAAACCGATGCATCGCCAATGCTTGTTAAATGAGGCTGCTAGCCCTTCTTTAAAGCCTCATATGGCGGAAGATGGCTGGGTGTCTTCTTTTCAAAGTATTTTTTAAGACCCGATAGAGCTAGCAAGCCCTATTGTGCTTCCTCGAGTTGAGAGTAGTAACATCCATCTAAAATTTGAGTAGGGCAAAATGTTGCATGCTATTGCACAATCAAGTCCCCTAAAAGCCCATGGCCCAGACAGTGTTCCCATAGACATTTTCTCACAAATTCAAGATTTAGGAGTCCCCTTGCTGACAAACATTTTTAATGCTATAGCTAAAGTAGGCCCGCCGGACTCAGGGAAACATTCAATAATCATCCCTATACACAAAAAGGGGAACAAAGGCAACCCCAAAAATTATAGACCGATATCTTTAATTGATAGTACTGTCAAGCTGATGGGTCACCTACTTTTAATTGGGTTCGAAGAATGGCTTGAGAAGAGAAAAGGCCTGACTAGGGCGCAATAGGGATTTTAGAAAGGCAGAGAGACAATTGACCAATGCCTTAACCCAAGGTTGGTGGTTGCCAAGTGCACAGTAGCAAAGAAGGGACATTTATTTATGGCATTCATTGACCTCTCAGCCACTTTTGACTGCGTGGTCCATAGTAGGCTGTGGGAAATCATGGAGACCAGGGAAGTCAACCATTGATAATTTATAAAACAGCTCTCTGCAGGGGCCATTTTTGTTCTCCCTCTACACCAATAAGGTGGTGAAGGTTCTAATAAAACAAAAAAAAAAACACGGATTTTCCATATATTGAGGCATCTGATGATGCAGAGTTCTTGGCAAGAACCCCAAAGGTGCTGCAGGGACGGACAGAGGAGTAGACTTGTTTCATGGGCTCCTTGGACTTACATGATAAGGAGTCTAAATCGAATATTTTAATCATTATCCTTCGACAAAGAAATGGCTGGATTTCCATGTATCTCATCACAAGGTTGAGGTGGTTGATTAATTCTCGTATTTGGGAATTCTTTTGGATGGTAAATTCCTCTGGAAAGACATGGTTTCAAATAGAGTCCTCCACTTTGAGATAAGCATTGCAGCCTTATTTAACTTCTCTAAGAAAGTCTGGAAAAAACAAATATCCGAAATATTACTTATTTATTTGGCAAAAGCCATTGGCATATATGGGGCATGGCAGATATAAAGCCACTGCAACATGTGGAGGATGCCTTCATTAAGAGGCTGCTTTCGCTGCCTAAAAGCTGCTGTAACTAAATATGCCATAGTGAAGTGGGACTCCCGTATATTGGTGATGTAATTGGCCTGGCTCCATTACTACTGTGGCATTCCATCTGGAGGAGGCAGTCACGGTAACTGAACCAAGCAATGCTAAGGAATTGTCTCAAATTGCAACGAGCTAAAGAGATACCGTGGATGAAATATGTAGGGTCCACGCTGTCAAAATTGGGCTTGAGTAACCTAATTGAGTACCCAGAAAAATGCAGATCTTTCCCTAAGGAGAAGTTAAAACAGACCTTTTTGGAAATGCAGCTAGCCAAAGATGGGATAACAATAAAAATATAAGAAGTGTAATGTCTATATCACTCAGCTATCCCAGTGGCACAAGACTTATAATCTTACTTGGTTTTTGTCCGCAATATGCAGCGTCGCTTTATTCTGACCAGATTTCGATTGAATTTTGACCCATTAATGTTGGGCTTTCTGGCAAATAGCAAATACCCATTGCCATAACAATCTTACTCTATGTCCCTGTGATGGGGATATCTGATCAGTCCATTGAGCATAAAGTGTTTTTCTGCACATTTAATTCCCAACAAATGCAAATAATTTTAGTACCATTTTGCGTAGCGCCAATTTAGCGCAACGCATGGCAGCGCTCCAGTATCTTCAGCACCTTGAAAAGTCTTCAGTGTGATTTGTTCTGGCCACTTTTCTCTGGGCAGTATGGAAACGGAGGAAATAACTTAATCTTATGGAAGGGGAAAGTGTGCAGTAACAAATGTGTATGTTATTTCTTTTTTCAGGTCATTAGACAGCTAAATAGTATCAAATAATGAAATTCAGTGGCATTACATTTTTCTATACAGTCTTTTAACTGAACCGCTGCAGACTTGGCTATTTTATATGGATCAATCCACATAAAACAGCTAAGTCTGCTCCTAAGACAGGCAATGCAATTCTATTATTGTATACATTTTAGATTAAATTGCTTGGAAAATATTGATCTTATTTAGTTTTAATTCTGTATGCATTTTTGTAGATTTATTTATTGATTTTCATAATTCTGTATGCTTTTTACCTGTGGTTTAAGGATATGGGTAGTACTGTATTATTTTTGTACTATGGTGATATATATATTTTTTATTGTGATACGTGCACTTTTATGCAATGGAAACATTGCGAAATAAAGTTTAAACTTCCCGCCTACTGGCCACCTCATATTGCAACATTCCCATTAATATAAATATTTCGATGTGGGCATATTTTTTTTGTGTGAATTAAATACGATAATGCATAATTTGTGTATATGCTTGATGTCTCTGTATTGTTTTGAGGCTCATATAGCGTAGAAATTGTTTAGGCGGGGTCTCTGGGTTCTAGTTGTGAATCTGTGAGGATTCACAGAAGTCAAAAGGTTAAGAACCCCTGCCTTTAATGGAACAGCCTACATTTCGGAATTAACAGTAATATACGTGTTACAATAGAGGCTCGAGTAGGGGGTACGCGCAGGTACACGGCGTCCCACCACTTTGACGACAGGGTGGACTCCGTCCCCCCTGCCAAGAAGCTGGGCCCCACAGAAATATGCTGAACGTGTCCCGGTGTAATTTTCAGACACCGAGACACGTTCAGCAAGTGACGTCATGAGGTAATTTGCATATTGCCAGCCGCCCCACTTCTTTTTACAGGACTTGTGCCCTGGTTACAATAGAACTATTTCAAACTGGAAACTATGAGTTAACAGTATATATACAGTTTCAGCACCAATAAACGTTTAGTGACCTTCCTGTAGGTGACTAGCACCTGAATTGCAGCACACGTAATTCTGTCAGGACCGGATGTGAGGATTATCCTGTACATTCTCGACTTTATTGCAACACAGCAGCCATTTCAATAATAAACGTCATTTCCCATGAACCAATGGGAAAAAGGAAGAAACTTTAATCCAGCCAATCAGCAAATAAGGGTCTCTGCTCATAGTCCCTTTGTTGACTCTCCTGTCCTCTCTTTCTTCGCTGCTCCAGAAGCCATCAGAACAAGCATTGGCATAGCCAATAGGTCTCGCCTTTGGGACCCTACAAGTGTTTTGCCATGCAACAGTTGTTGTTGCACCAAGGCTATTGTGCTGCATAACTAAATACTTATAAGGTCCCAAAAGCGAGACCTATTGGCGATGCCAACGCTTGTTAGATTTAGGTCTGATCGAGACCTAAAAACCAGCACTCACTTGTAAACTTAGCAGTTTGTTCACTTCAAGTGCATTTTGTTTCCACAAATAAGCATAATTGTAGGCGTAGTGAAGATCAATTTTTTAAGAAAAATCTCAGAGAAGGAGATTTATTAGATAGCCATAAAATTATTACATAGATTTTCTTTTAGCAAAACTACACTTGCTACTTTCCTCAAAAGAATTCCAAAAAACACATCAACTAAGACGCAGACTTCTCAGAAAGTCCACCGCTCGCTTTTAGCAAATACGTCGGAAGCAAAGTGACTGCTGAAGACGCACTGCAGGAAAATAAACACCAATTAAAAAGTTGGAGCTATAACTTCTGGTGTTGTTACAGTTCACAAAACCAGGAGCTGGCAAGCTGTAGTGGTAAGAGTTCGCCAATTATAAGAGAGAGCTGTCTGCCAGCCATCATTGAAACAGCTGTTTGCAGAGTAGGGAGTCTTCTAAATGCTCAACACAAACAACGGCGCTGCAGATGCACTGCTGCTGCGGAAGTGAAAGCAGATTGGTGATCAGCCGGGACTGGCTTCAGGAAATAACGCGCGTTACGAGCAGCCGGCGTGCTAGCTTGTCAACCAGTGCGCTCTAAATGTTTTCTGCACAGATGTGGATATGTATTCTCTTAACAGTAGGAGAGGGCTTTGAGACGGCGCAGCAGTGGGAGTGCAACAAAACTTCTGCTATTTCAAGGTTCATAAAATAACAAGCACTGGCCACGAAAGTCATCGCGACCGCTGTGAAAGCGAAAGTGATCGCAATGACGCAGAAAGGCCTTCATGAGTGCTGCTGGCTAGCCTTGCGCATGGCGGCTGCGCGCGTGCTCACGTGCACGTAAGCGCTAGGCCAGCCAGCAGCACTTAAAAAACTCACATACAAAATGTCTCTCCGAGCCAGCGCATGCGCTGGGCTCAGCGAGACCTAAACATGGGGCCCGATTCACAAAAGTAAGCTCAGACCAAAAGTCTAAGTTTAGACCTGAAGTCTAAGTCTAACTTTACAACTAGTAAAGTTAGACTTTAGGTATAAGTTTAGACCAAAAGTCAAACTTTACTACTACTAAAGTTAGACTTTTGGTCTAAGTTAGACTTTTGGTCTAAACTTAGACCCAAAGTCTAAATTTAGTAGTGGTAAAGTTAGACTTTAGGTCTAAACTTAAGACTTTAGGTCTAAACTTAGACTTTTAGTCTAAGTTTACTTTTGTGAATCAGGCCCCTGGTGATTGTGCAGTCATTTGTTAGCATTACCATTCAAACAGATAGTTTATTTTCTAGGCCCTAAAACTAATATACACACACTCTAATATTTTATAAAGGAGTTCACATTGGCTTACAATCAGGCCTGTCTTTTATGTCACATGCATGCATTATCAAGAAAACCCTGCCACACGTGAAATAAGACTCCTGCATGCTTTGCGCTGGTGGGCCTCATCATGGCCTCTGCCATCTTATTGCCCTAGAAGACAATGAAAATTCAGGTGCTGAATGCCAGCATCTGAACCTTAAAATGCAAATGTAGCAGACCACTAGAGATAGTGATACCACCAGTTGATTAGAGTTATCCCGGCGTCCACCACTGCCTTGTAACTGATTGCTGGGTGATGAATGTGGGTAACTTGGCTGAAAGAAGCTACTGCCTATGTTTGCCAATATGAAAAAAATCAAGAAAACCAAAAAGGTGATGGATACAATCAATCTCAGTCACTGGTAGTTCCTCAGACTGCAGACTAGCCATATCCAACTCCGCAGACTAGTTATATGCTAATCAGCATGGGTACTCCTCCAATACAGGCTCTCCAGCCCGAGATGCCAAGTCTGTCCCTGTCCAAATGAGAGAAAAAGCAGCCCATGACCATTTTGGCAGCAATTTAGGCTTTATCTAGGGTGTAGCTTGATTGTGATGGCACAGTGAGTGAGGTACCCACAATTGAGCATACCCATGACACTGAGGGCATCACATTGAGGAAAACAAAAGATGATGGTTGAAGTGCTTGATTTAATTTCAGCCACTGGTAATACCTCAAACCACATCTTTGTCTATGTTTTACCTAATGTGACACTCTATACAGAGACCTTCCATATGCAAATCAGTCTAAGTGCAGCTGTGAGTTGAAAATCGAGGCCTAAGTATCCATCTATTTATCTTCATTGGCCACTCTTGAATTTTCCTGGCTCTCCCAGATCCAGAGTCATGGACCCAGGCCTGATTTGATGTAGTCAGCCTAGGGCAGGTTTTAGTTCCAAGTATCAATAGAGCAGGTTAATATGACCATTTTGATGATAGCAAAAATATCTCCACTTAAAGAGTCTTATGTAGAGTAACATGAAGCGTAGCCCTTCGCGAATACCTGCTGGGACCTTGCACAAAAAAAGAGACAAAGTGGGGCACAATAGCATAAGTCTTATTGAATACACAGGGAATCCTCTATGTACCACCCTCCCAACTGCAACACGCAACCAGAACTTGGGCTCTATTACCAATATTATGGAGTTTGGCTTTGTAAGTTTGCATCAAGCGTGGTTGATGGGAAGGTGCTTCTCCCAGGTAAGCCCGGGCAGGCTAATTATTCTTCTCTGAATTCCAGTCAGTCAATGCTCCTAGGCAGTAAATCTATTCAGCCTCTTTGTTTTATCACAGACTCCAGCACAGGAATAGAGATTTTTCTGGAGTGCGATGTCTCTGGGACAGGGAAAACACGGGGTGAGCAGTAGCCTGACTGGTGTTACACTCTGAAGCTTGCAAATGTTACCAGCCTAACAAACAACTTTATTTGCTCCTGGGTCCCATCACCCAAACATGGATAGCCAGCACTGGCATACCTCATTGGTCTGGCTTTTTATTAGTGAAAGTGCTTGGTAATTGATGGACATGTTTGTGCGTGACTGGCCAAGTCCCCGAACTTTATGTAAGTGGGTTATTGTGGATGGTCTGCCATGCACTCTTTCATACGTCTATCCGTGCACCTAATCACTAACCCATTCATCCATCCATGCACTCATTCATTCATCCATTCACTTATCCTTTGACTCCTTTACATATTCCCACTTTCAACAACAAACAGAGCCATGCACACGAAATTGAACAATCATGAAGAGACGATTTCATTAAAAAAACGACGTCATTGCTTTGCCTGTGCTGGTTTATTAATGACGAGTTAAACAAGTACAGAAAGTCTGGGATACAGAAAGCCTGTGCAGTATGCTCAAAAGGGATGGAGAGCAGGAGAAGAGGAAGTATGGTAGGTACAGTAAGACGGCACTACAATCTGGCAGGGGCTTCAACACCTCTTGCTCTGATGACTGGGGCTCGACGCCCTCACATTCAACTCGGGCTGCGGCAGAACAGCAGTGTGTCATCTTCTGTGGTGAAAACACTTCTCATGATGTGACTGGAGATAAAACTGCACGCTAGACCACAGGGCGGCTTTAGTTTGCCCGTATTCACAGGGCAAATGGAATATCTGTAAATTATATAATTAGATGGTGGATACAATGAATAAAATTGTTGCTTGAAAAGAGCTGCAAGAACTTGGCATACAGGTCAGGACTAAAAAAAAAAACTTGCAGGATCAGTTTACTCAGAATGCTTTTTGCTGCCGCCTTCAGGACCCATAGCGATAGGGAGCTACAGAGAAAAGGAATGCCAAACCAAACCAAACAAGCATTGGCTGAGCGACGTGATCTGTCGGGGGGGGGAGGGGGGGGGGAAGAGGGGAGGGGACGGGGGTGAAGTGGGAGTTCTGGTGAAATAGCAGCAGGGAAGGGGGTGCAGAGGAGGTTATGAGGGAGAGCGACGTAAAGCCATATGGCTGATTTGCGCGCCTGCACGCCTCGTGTCTGTAGCTCTATGCCAGCCGTAGCACTTTGAAAAGTCCCTTACAAAATGTCTCTCCGAGCCAGCGCATGCGCTGGGCTCAGCGAGACCTAAATATGTCTTGGCCCTTCGGGTCGCAAATCTTGCTTTATTTGCCTCATTTTGCCGTTCTGGTGTACTTGCTGATTTTACTTTTCAGCACGGCTGCAGAAACACTGAGAAATTCTTTACGGCCGCTCCAGATTCTCGCTGATCGCGCCTCCGAAAGCTAGGCATCAGGGCCTTATGGTGCGGTGCGATCTCTTGGCCACCAGAGTGCGCCGCACCATTCGCACATCTTCCAGCAGGCTCACTCTTGCACTCCTGACACAAGAGCATAGAGTAACGCAGCTGGCCGCAGAATGCGTGTGAAGCAGCCCCTGCAGTCTGGATTCTGAACACCCCAGTACGGGGTATGCATTTCATACAAAAAAGGCACAGAATCACAGCACTACTGTTGGGACACAAGCTTATTCTTTCCTTTTCTAGCTACATTGCAAGACTTGCCCCTTGAGATCCAGTGGGTGCCTGTTGTCCCTGGGCCTTGGAACCCCCGATTGCCCCCCGGGGCCACATATATTTTTCCTGGATGTAACCCCCAGCATTAGACCTGCCCATACTCAATGCAGGAGTCTGAAAACTCATACCTGGAAGAGGAGAGTGTCTCTTATTTCCCCACTGATGACAATTTCTGGGAGGTGATTGACACCTCCATACATAAAGCAGACTCAGATGCAGTGACACCCATAGAGCAGAAACTCATTCAGATGGCAGAAAAGTACTTAAAACCCCTCTTTCTGAAACGAGACCCCCTAGATGGTGAGGAATTACCCGTAGGCGCGGGGTGGGGGGTCGGGGAGAAGTTTCGAAGGGGGGGGGAGCAGTGTTTTTGACACTGAAACAGACAGGCCCTGAAAAAGAGATGGACCGCTCTTGACGGTCATGTCAGGATAAAATCCTAGACATATCCGGCCTTGGCCTGACTAAGATCCTCAACATGGTCGAGGGTGCCAATGCATCAGGAACTCTAATATCCCAGGAAGTCCTATCTGGGTGGGCAAAAAGAGCCATTATATTTCTGGGGAATGCCAACTGGGCCCGCTTCACAGAGCGGCGCAGGTCTCTACTAATCAAAATACAACCGAAGCTCGGAAACCTGGCTACTTTAGAAGCAAGCCAAATTGCACACTGTGGACTTTTTTGCGAACCTTTTATAAGTAATTGGGCAAGTTTGTGGCCACCTTTATTCGCTAGACAAAGCCCAAGCCTCTATAAAAAGAATCTTTACACCCCCGGTTTTCACCAGGGCTGGTTTTGGCAGGAGGGGCTTCTATCCTACCAAAGGCTACCTTTGCCAACGAGACTCTAGAAGAATTTCCAGAAGCAGCAACCAATGTACCTCTCACAGTGAGTGTGCACCTTTTTCCCAAGAAAGAATGGGGGGGGGCAGATTGGCAGGTTTTGCTCACAAATGGAAGACTATAACAGACCCGTGGGTCCTTCAACCGATTCAAGGATTCCAAATCAAGTTTTACAGGTCCCAGCACTAACCTGCCCCTCCCCATCATCTTCTCTGAATCAGAGGCAGCTCAAAAAAATGCAAAGGTGGCGGACTTACTCTCCAAAGGGGCTATATCCAATACTTTCACCTCTACAAACGGCTTTCTCAACAACCTCCTCCTAGTGGAATAGCAGGACGGGGCAAACACCTGGTCATCAATCTAATTGAGGTCAATGAAGGGCTGAATTTCCGCCACCTCAAAATGGAGGCAATCCATCTCCTGACAGACCTTTGAAGACCCAATGACTTGATGGTACGACTGGACCTCAAGGATGCGTATCTTACGATCCCGATGTCCCCAACACATCGTCGGTTCCTAAAGTTCCAGTGGCGATTCCAAACCTTTGAGTTCACAACTCTCCACTTTGGGTTATCCTCAGCACCTTGGTGTTTTGGCATGTGCCTGATCTTGTACTTGGACGACCTGCTCCTTATGTATCAATGCCGACAAAGCTGTCAGAACATCTGCAGGCAATGGTCGACCTGTTGGAGTCACTGGGCTTTATCATCAATGGGGCAAAGTCAATATTGTCCCCAATACAATCCCTCATATTCCTGCGTTTCGTAGTAGAATCGGTTAGATCCACCTTGATTCTTCTTTCTCGAGTGACCTGGAGTCTTCTTTCTCAAAAGATAACAAAAATCAGATGAGAATTACGGAAAACTGCAGCCATGCCGACAACTTCTCCAGCAAATTGCGAGGATTGTGGGGCTTTTGTCATCTTCGAGACCACTGCACTATCAGGACCTACAGTGTCTGAAGGCCTTCCACCTTCGACAGGGACCTAGGTACTCTCAGAAAGTCCGCCTCTCAGACAAGGCCAGAGAGGAGATACGTTGGATCGCTCACATGGAAGCCTGGAACGGGCAAGCCATTCTTCGGCTTCCTTCTGGACCTAGTGATTGAATCAGACACCAGCAGCACAGGCTTGGGGGGGCAAGATGTGGGGAATGCACCACCGGCTGTAAATGGGCCGCTCTCGAACAAGCACTACACATCAACTGCCTCAAGAAGATAGTGGGTTCGTTCGCAGTGAAATTCTGGACCATGGACACAGCACAGTGCGTGTCCTCTTAAAGATGGACAACGTGGGGGCAGTCAGATATCAACCACCTGCGGAAATGAGATCCAAGCCACTCTCAGATCTCGCTCAAAGCTTCTGGGATTATTGCCCCATGAATCAAATCACGATGACAACGGAACACCTCCTAGGGAAAGACAATTGGACAGCATACTGGTAGTCACAATATTTGCAGGATAAGAGTCTTTGGAAATTGGATCCATCGGTGTTCCAAACACTTGTGGCCAGATGGGGCCCATTCACAGTGGACCTCTTTGCATTCCGCTTGGACCATCAACTAGCCAGTTACTTCAGCTGGAGAACGGATCCCGATGTGGCAGCAATGGACGGATTCCCACAGGATTGCAAGACAGAAGATATGCATTTCCCCCGTTCTCAATGATAATGAGACTCTTGGCTCAAGTTTGGAGACAACAGACAGACCTGGTAGTGGTGACCTCTATCTGGAAATCTCAAGTGTGGTATCTGGTTCTGATGGAACATTCCTGGGATTCTCCAATCCGTCTACCCCTATTTTCAGGACCTCAAGGATCCCGCGGAGAACCCTCACCATCTGGTGCTGGACGGCACTCTACAACTTATGGTGTGGAGGATTACAAGAACGCTGTTAAGTTCCAGGTCTTTCGCGACAGGCTGCTTCATTACTTTCCAGGGCATGGGCCGATAGCACAGTCAAGAGGTACAGATCGGCTTTGTCGCGATGGATGGGTTGGTGTCAGCAGAGACATCTGGATCCCGTGGGGACAGACGTTGTCCATAACTTCCACGCTTTCCTATCTCAGATGGCATGGTACAGGTCGATCAGTACCTTTTGATCAGCAATATCGGTGGGGCATTCTTATATTATAGACCACCCTGTGGGTGAACAAACATTGGTTCGTAAACTACTTCGGGACATTCGATTTGCCTTACCTCCAGAACCAAAGTATCAGACCCTTTGGGATGTTGATTAGGTCTTAAACCGGTTTTGCTCCTGGTACAGCAAAATACTCCTCTCCAGAAAGAGGTTAGCAAGTTTGGCTGCATTCTTATGCCTGGTGTCCTGTAGACAGGCGTCATAGCCATGGGCATAACAGGTAGAGAATTTACCCTACTCGGTTATCTTCCATATTTCTAGAAACACAAAATGCAATTTCTGCATTGTTTTATACCCCGCCTTACGGAGTCTTCCAAGTTAGCCGTGATCCGTAGTATTAAGGCTTACAAGGCCATGACGGAAGACATTTACCACCCTGGGCAAATGAAATTACTCATCACCTTTAGAAAGTTCCACAAGGCAGTCTCTTCCCCTTCTATTGCTAGATGGGTCCATTGGGTCATGCAGGAAGACATAGACACCAACATTGGGGGGCACATTCTATCAGGGGCGCTATGGTGTTTTTATTTATTTATTTACTTGAGTTGTATATAGCGCTAGCTAGACCCGTAGGTATCAGAGCACTTTACATGAGGAAAGTTACATAGGTTATAAGTTACACATTGTTACAGAAGATACATCAGTTACAAGTTACATTAGTTGGTTCATGGCGTGTAGAAGGTTAAGGGAGTAATATAAAAGGGTAACGGGGAGTGAGATAAAGCGGAGAGACGAAGGAAAGTCTGTCCAATGTCCGGCTGGGTAGGTGACGGCCGAGGGGGGAAGTCCACAGCCCATCTCCTCAATAACTATCAGGTAGCTCCACCGGGCATCAGCCAAATAGCTAGGTCTCCACGGAAAAACATTTAAAGATCATAGAAGACGAGATGAATGGAGCGTAGAGGGGTTGGGTGAAGGGGAAGGAGGCAGTTACGACAGAGACGAAGGAAAGTCTGCCCAAAGTCCGGCTGGGTTGGTGACGGCCGAGGGGGAAGTCCACAACCCAGCTCCTCTTTAGCTATCAGGTAGCTCTACCGGGCATCAGCCAGAAAACTAGGTCTCCACTGTCAGAGAAAAGTTAAACAAGGTCTCAGTCCTGAAGGGTAAGCATGATGGGGGATAGGATCAAGGTCAGGTCGAAGTCCAGTTTTTGTCCCAGAGTAGTCCAGAGTAGTAGCACAACGTGGTAGGGACTACTGTGGCAGAGGTGTTTGCCCTGGGCGCACGTTTCGAGGATATCCTCAATGTGGCAGACTGGTCTTCGGACTCCACCTTTAAAACTTTCCATTTAAACACGTCCCCAGCATAGAAGCCCTGGTATTGGACAAGCTATAAACTAGCATAATTCTCACCTTCGGTACGGACATAAAATGAAACATTTCCTAGCACGGAGGAGAGGATTAGCCCACCCAATTCTTGATGATCAGCTATCCCACCCTGGCAGAAAAAATGGTATCCGACCATTTGACGTAGGTATTCAATTTTCATACATAATACAGTCTATTGTAAATGTGTTATGTGAAATGATGATGATTAACGGGTTAAACTATTGTTCCTCATATTAAGTTATGCGTTTGTTTGACCTAGCCCTTTAAGGACTTCTTGACTGTAACTCTCTTTTCATAGGAGCAGAGTCTATACAAGAATATAGACTATGATTACCGGCTTCAGTCACAGGAAGAAAGAGGGCACAGGAACGTCAACAAAGGACTAAGAGCAGAGACCCTGTTTGCTGATTGCATTGCTTAATGTTTCTTCAGTTTACCCAATCGCTCATGGAAAATTAAGTTTATTGTTGTTAAAATGGCTGCTGTGTTGCAATAAAGTAAGGAAAATATAGCATAATACTCACCTCGGTATCCTTAATATAATTGAAACTTCCTATTACAATAGCTAGGAAACTTTTCAGTGATACCTCTTTCCAAATACACAAATCCCTAAAGTCAACTGCTGTAAAAAAAAAACATTCAGTTGTAAGAGCAAAGAGTTGGTATCCACTATAATGTGCAGTGTTTTTAGGACAAGTAAAACACTCAAGTACACGCCCTAATCTTTTGTGCACTGCACTTCCTTGACACTGCCCCCTCCCCCACCCCCGTGACTACTGCCAGTACCACAAATAACAGGAGAGTTATAGGGCCCTTCTTTATGTTTATGTGTATTGGTCTGCGACATCGGTTTTCATACATATTTAATGCCACAGCTGTAGTGAATGGTCTGTAGCACCTACTTGCCCAAGTGTATATCTTGCCATACTTCAAATTCTGAGTACAGAAGATATCCTTGGGTGGAAAAAAAAGGCATAATTTGCTGCAATGCAGCCAGCCATGCCTTTCACTAACTTTATATAGACACACACTGCCCACTGGTGAAATAGGTGTTCCCCATCATAGCTCTGGAAAGGAGTCAGTACATATTGACTGAATATAGAAGTACCTTGCCTAGAATGGGGACTCAACAGGAAGATAGTTGTCATCTGGCTACTTTGCATCTCATCTGCATCCAGGGATGCTGCACAGAGCTGCTGCCATTTGCTTTAGCTCCTCGGACAGATGCTATAGCAAGTCATCCACGTCTTTTCAAAGTTATGAAAATTGGCACAGCAGTTAAGTACAGCACCGTAATTGGAAATAGGTCATGCTCTAGCTGCTCTAGCTGCTTTCATGAGTAGATTTATTTTCCACGTGGATCTTCTTGCTTTTATGTCTGCAGGAATCCCCCGTAGTGATTGAAATAATTGATCTTTTACCTGACGTAGTAAGAGCTACACTTCCTACATGTATATGGATGGGACCTTGTACAGCTGGGTGATATTTTCCATCAATTCCTGGAGTCCATGATCTTCCAAGGTGTTTAATGTAATTATATTAGGAGTGCTGTTAGAAAATGTACAATAACAACAATATATGTTCCTTGATACTATGTCTGAGGTGGTGGGGGAAACGGTCCCGATGGAGCCCGAAGTGGCTGTTGCTGATAATTCAAGGGGACACTGGTTGGTCTAGATATATAGAAATTTGGTTGGTCCTGGCAGCGGGAATTGCAAAGCGCAATACTGCAAGGCGATGGGGGGCGCCGACACCCAAACAGCTGGAGAACTGGAAGCGGGACCTGGACTGGTGCCAATGCGCCGAAGAAACCGTGTACAAAAGTAGGGGGTGTGCAAAAAAAATGGGAAAAAAGTTTGGGCGTTATGGCAGAACTACAGAGGGCTTGTAGGGGCCACGTAGTGGTTGGTGGGATGGGGATTATTGATTGTTTTGGTTGCTCCCTCATGATTGTGTTACTGCTGATTTTTGTGCTATCTCCAAATATGGACTTTTGGAACTACTTTGTGGTGTATGGTCTCAAGAGCATGGTTAATAAAAAGATTTTTTTTAAACACCAGTATGCTGTCTGTTTGCAAGACTGCTCTAAGAACCAAGTTAATCAGTGGATAAAGCAATGGAAATGAATGGTAGAACAGGATAAATATTATAGTCCTATGTTTCTATGGCAGAGGGTTATACATATTAAACCTTCTTACATGCCAATTTAGTCTTCTCAGCACTGAAACTCTTAGCAATGGTTTGGAAGTCGACTGTGGTATGCACCAAAGGATTTTTAGCACCAAAGCATTTGCCTTTCAATTTGAGGAAGACTACCCATTTCAAATTGAGGTGAAGAAATTGGTTATTGCCAACTACAATGGCTTTTCAACCAGAGGAGCAGTTTCTCAAAGGGTGTGAATATCTTTGTTCAGAATTGCTGTTCATTCAGTATTAGTAATTACTGCATCGATATGGCATGCATGCATTTTACCTGTACTTTTTATATCTAGTTGTGTCCCGTGGCCTTTCAGTAAATGATGCTGGTTTCAGGTCTTTTGGTATAAACTAAATGACCTTGCCGAAAGTTTTACACAAATCATGTTTGAGATTTTGCTCAAGACCCCTTTCTTTTCTGATAAGATTTTCTGTAGTCTGAGCAGACCGATCTTCAAAATCTAAGGTTTTGGGGACTAACTGATATTTCACAGGTTGGGTCAATTGACGAATTGGGTCTTGTCCAAAACCAACACATGAAAAGGCTCAGCGTGTTTCCCTCTTGATCTTTAGGGACTCACAGGGTACAAATGATCACAAAAAATAAAAAAAGTAGAGGTTTTGCAGACTATGCAAATTACCCTTGTGTGCATTCATCAACAGGTACCAGCTATGGTATTTTTTATGATCTGTACCATTGAATCTTAAAGGCATTACTAAGCACTAATGTTGAGACTTCATTGACAGATGACATCCTGACTTTTAAAAAATTCCCAATGAAGCAGATGGTAGATTTGAAGGTCTGCATTGAGACCAGGATCCCTGCTGGAGGAATGTATTCTGGAGAAACTGAAGGTACCTCTGTTTATATACGTCTTTTTTGATGATCAAGGAAAGGTTGTCAAAAGTTGTGTACTTCAAGGGTTTTCTTTCACTTGCATTAAGAAATACTTTTCTGCAGCATAGTTCATCTATTCATGGGCACTGTTGAATGGTTTTCATACACTTATGTGCAGGCTGTAGTGGGATTCAATTTTATTTTTAAGGCAAATTAAATGTCAGACCAGTTTGTGTTCAGTTATACCACTGTAACATTATTTATACTTAACAAGGATGAGTGAGAGGCACTCAGGTACCAGGTTAGGCATTCTCCCATCTTCTGCTTGTATAAACAACTTTATTGATTTGTTGTGTAGTTTTACCGGACTGTTACTTTTTAGAAACACATGACAAAATAATGTTTTCTTTAATGCCACAATAAAGAAACAATTACTAGAACTGTTACTACACAGTATACTATAGAATCGCTTTCAAACACTAAACTCATTTGAAAGAACAGACCTTCGAAACTTGTGTGTAACCTTGAGGTTCTTCTGTTGGCTTCATTATAGCTGGTTGTGGCTGAGGCATCGCATTAGGTGTTTTTACACTTCCTGACTGAGCAGGCTAAAACGAAAAAACATTACATATACGTTAATAGTAACCCTCTTTTCACACATATGCAGCTACACTTGAATGAGGCAAATTGTCAAATAAATTCCAAAATGACTGGGAATGTATATCTATTTTTACTACAGAACTGCTGGGGCAAGCATAATAAAAGCAGAACATTAGAACCTATGTCATTTTAATATTTGGTACTTATTGAACCTCACAGCTAGCATTACAAACCTTATATAATTAAAGTATACAACGAAAATAGTGTATTAACTTCCAAGACTTTCCATCCACGGAGCCACACTTCTTGAATATTCCGCTATACGGTGGCAAAACAACGAGGTGCAAAAAGGCAAGCACTGGAGAATCTGCCTTCCCAACAAGAGGCATAAACAAACTCACGGGTTATCTTCCACTTTTAAGAATAACTGCGGAGTATAAGTTTAGCCAAGGAGGGTTTATACCATTAGCTTAAGTAGGCCTAATTCAAAGAGTAGAACAAACTGGAGGATGCCACACTCCAGGAGAACAAGTCCAAGGTCCCACACATTCTAGACCTACCAAAGTAGTCAAAGTAGGAATTTTAGGTCTGTCAGACTAATGAATGGTGCTTGCCAGGTGAACAAGTTAAAGGACCGTATACTCTGGACCCACCAATTCTCGCCAAAACGGACTGACTAGCCATAAGACATACGGAGGGGGATTCTGAACCCAATAGATGGGGACTTCAAAAGCCCCATTATCTCATGGAATGTGGCAGGTATCTCTCCATAAATGGGCGACACTGACTTCTTAAATTTCCTAACACCCCATGATGTAATTATTCTTCAAGAAATATGGGCTTCGTCACCGTGGGTATTAGCAGGCTACATCAATCAATCACGCAAAAAGTGTGAAAGAACTGGAGAAAACAAGAAAGAGGATTGAAGATATTGTGCAGAACTGATAGATGCTCGTCAATCAAAGTAAGAGAGGATACCCATTAAAACCTCCAGGTTGTGATATTTATCTTTTAGCTAACAACTCTAAGAATGATAAACATCTATGTGCAACAAGAATGGATAGCTGCGTTTATTTACCTTCTAAAATGCAATAAGGAAGCATTACATATGCCATGCCGAACTAAGGTCTTGGCCTTAATTTGTGGCAACTTTAACTGCATGATGGGAGATAGGGGAAATGACAGCAAAGCCCTAATGGAATTGAAAGCTGCATGTGGTATCCTCTCAAACACACTTTCCCCAAGAAAGATGCCAAAGGCAAACAGTCGAAGGCCTGATCTCTGCCCGCAATTCTTATGCAGATGAAAAATTGCATATGCCCACATATCATGCCTGAAGAGCACAATCTGTAATCGACTATATCCTGATTAAGATCACTGACTGGAGCAGGTTTGTAAATATTAAAGTACAATCGAAGTTGGAGAGCAATCATAATTCTCTTTGCCTAGAGCTAAAAAAATTAATACACCTTTAGCACCTATATAGATTAAAGAGCTAAGTAACACCCGAGAACTGGGAGGACAAATCAGAATCCGATTTAATCAAAATCTTAAATCAAACATGAAGTGGAAAACAGATTCTCAAACAGTCAGCATAAAAGAACAGTTAATTAACAGCACGGGGTAAAAAACAAGTAACTTACCTATACAGTGTGGTTCTCCAATATTGATATCCTTTATAGATTCACATGCTTGAATCTTTCCCGTTGCCATGGTGGGAGACCCACGGTAACAGTAAAATAGTATTAAAGTTTAACATTCAAATGCCATAGAAATTTAATAACCTTTACCAGCCTATTATCATGGTTTGAAAACATCCAAACTTCAGCCAAATCAGAGCATAGATCATAGTCTCCACCCTGCGCAGGGCCATCATACCTCATATTTCGAGCAAGAGTACAATTAGAGGAATAATAGAGGTATGGAGGGTGAACCTGAAAGGGGAGGAGAGTGAGCCGCATGTGAATCTATAAAGGATATCAATACTGGAGAACCACAGTGTACAGGTAAGTAACTTGTTTTTTTATCCAGTATTGTATCTTTAAAGATTGACGTGCTTGAATCAGAATAGTAAGCAGTTATGAAGGATCAGCAGCAGAGGGTTAGGTGAACCATCCCACCATGCGACCCAAGCAGAAAGTATAAACAATAGTCATAAAGTGCAGGCATTATAAACTTATATAATTATCTATCTATAGATATCTATTTATCTATCTATCGATGGGTATATTATATATATATATATATATATATATATATATATATATATATATATATATATATATTATCTACTGGCGGTCGCCAGTAGATAGTTATAGTTAGGACCATCCATAGGAAATCTGAAAATTCTATTTTGAATAACTTTGGCGCCGGTTGACGAATCCTCGCAAAATTTTCAAAACTAATTGGGCACTCCGCTCAGCTCCTACCCTGAAAGTCTCGGGGCGATTCGTCAAGCGGGGGCCAAGAAAAAAGGGGGGTCCCAAAACACATTTTCCCCATGCATTTTCCCATAGGACCTTTAGTCAAAGGTACAGCCCGAACGGATGAACAGAATTACTTGAGGTAGTCCTCAGGTCAGGCATGTGCCTTTTGCATGTATGGAGTAAATCTGTTCAGTATTTCCTGAGAAAATTGCAGTTAAACCACATAAATATCTATAGCCGCGCACCGTGCGCACACCCTAACGTGCGCGAGCGTAATTCTGATTGGTGGTTACATGTCAGTCAACGTTCGAATCGGTCGAAATCAGGAAGAGTCGGCCGCCATTTTGTTTGTTGTGGGTGCCAGAGTGAAAAAGAGTGGTGGCGAACGTGAAAAGGGGGCAGGGTAGAGAGTTCCTGACCCCCTAGACTTTGTCAGGGGGTCCCTAAAGGGTGAAAAAACATCTTATTTTTTTTTCGACAAAAATCGCGGGGTGCGCACACAGTGAAAAACCTAAAAAAAAAAATATATATATATATATATATATATATATATATATATATATATACATAACTTAGCATTTAAAAAAACGTACAAATTCACTTAAAAAACCATAGGTTTCACACACGTTATAGTTAGGAATTAGCATTTAAAAAACCTTGCAAATTCACTTAAAAAACCATAGGTTTCACACAGGTTATAGTTAGGTGGACATTTCACTCGTAAAAAACCAATGAAATTCCCCCGTTATAGTTAGGTCAGATAACTATAACTCGCGCGACCGCCACTCTATCAAAAGGATGATGTCATGAGTGATGTCATGAGTGATGCCACTGACCATGTCATGAGCACTGGACTGCGGGCGCGCGAGTTATATTTATCTGACCTAACTATAACGGGGGAATTTCATTGTTTTTTTACGAGTGAAATGTCCACCTAACTATAACCTGTGTGAAACCTATGGTTTTTTAAGTGAATATATAATAGCTAAATCAGAAGGAATTCGAAAGGTCGGATCATAAAACTATAGTATATGAAGAAACAGACACCAAGAAGTTCATACCTTATGAGAACAGATGTCACAGAGCAGCTTGCCCAACCACTACATCCGCCTTCTGCCATGCATCCAGGCAGTAATGTTTTATGAAGGTATGGACATTCGTCCAGGTCGCAGCCCTGCAGATGTAAGGCAAGGACACTACGGCGAACAGGGTTGAGGAAGCTGCCACCTTGCGCGTAGAATGAGCTGTGACCTTGGTAGCCAGAGGGCGGCCAGCCCTCTCATGACAGAAGAGTATAGTCGATGAGTTCCAGCGAGCAATCGATGCCAGTGTCAAAGCCTGATCCTTCCTGGGAGCAGAGCAGGTGATGAGCAACTGAGTAGATTTTCAGAAAGACTGAGTCCTTTGCAAGAAGAAATTCAAACAACGTTTAATGTGCAGTGAATGGAGGGCTCTTTCAGCCGGAGAAAATGGAGTAAGCAAGAAGCAGGGTAGAATCGCTGGTTCATTTAGATGAAACGTGCAAGATACCTTAGGAATAAAAGAAGGATTGGTACAAAGAATTTCTCTATCCTGATTAAACTGCAGGTAAGGCTGTGTTGCAGTAAGGCTTGGATTTCACTTCTGCGTCTAGCTGACGTGACGGCCAACACGAAAACAACTTTCCATGAAAGCGATTTTAAATTGTATTTGTATATTGACTCAAAGGGAGACCTCATACGCTGTGACAGGACAAGGTTTAGTTGCCATAGTACTGGAGGAGGTCTTATCGGAGGGTAGGCCCTGGGGAGACCCTTCATAAACTCCTTCACAAGCCTGTTAGACCACAAGGACAAGTGACCAGAACGTCGTCTGTTTCTGGATAGTGCCACCAAGTGCACGATGATGGACGTATGAGTCAGACCAGATTTGGCAAGAGACAATAGATAGGGCAAAACGTCCTGAGGAGGCGATGAGAGAGGATCACAAGAGTGCTCGACAGGCCATGAGCAAAATAGTTTCCATTTGGCCGAGTAGCACATGGTCGTAGAAGGAACTCTGGCTTTCTGTAGCTTTGCTTGACATTCTTCAGGAATTGCTAGCGCTCCAAATTCTGTGTGATGAAGAGCCAAGCTGGCAAGTGAAGCGTGTGAATTTGTGGATGAGCCACTTGGCCCTGGTTCATGAAGAGGAGATTCTCCTTTGGCTGGAAATGGTTGGAGAGGACCCTGATAGGCGATACAGCTCTGTCACCCAATACTGCCGCAATAAAGATGATGCGGTAAGGCTCCTGTTCGATCTTCTGCAGAACCTTTGGAATGAGAAGAAACTGAGTGAATGCGTAAGGAAACATTCCCTCCCAAAAGTAATGGAAGGCGTTTCCTAGAGAGCCTGGCTGAGGAAACCTATTGGTGTAGAGCATTTTCTGTTGAGACGCAGCAAACAGATCTAGGGTTAGAAACCCCCAAAGGTGAAAAACTCCTTGCAGCCGATCCTCGTTTAGCTCCCACTTGTGACATTGTTTGGTGTCTGTGTTGAGGGAGTCGGCCCATAGAGCTCTTGAAATGCATACAAGTGATGAGCGCTGGGACGCACTGCATCAGAGAAGGAATATTCAACCTCTAAATAAGTAGATGGATCATCTAGCGCTTGGTCCTCCTCTGAGTCCTGGCACTTGACTCTGAGCTGCGAGGGGCTGTATATGCAGGGCCATACGGACCATGGTCCTCAGATTCCTGGAAATCCAAGAGACAAGTAGGAGGCAACATAGATATTTTTTAAAAGTCCTGTAGGAGAGATAGTATCACCTTTGAAAGCACAACGTCCTTTTCACTCATCGACGGGATTACTGAGGCGGTCATTGATGGTAGAACAGACTGCGGAGGCTGGAGAGAGAATTGTCGGCAGTGAAGAGACGTGCTGGACCATCGACGGCGAAGCTCTAGTTGACGGAGATGGTCTCACAACAGTCGACGATGGTGATACCGCCAATTCTGTCTTCGATGGCGAAGCCGCCGTAGTCTTGACCGTCGATGTAGTCGAAGTCGCTGACAAGACCGTCGACGACGCGCCGGATTCTGTGGAGACGGAGATTGTAGACGGTGATTTCTTTGTCGACAGAGTCGTCGACTAGCTGATTTTCGCTGATTAAGAACCTCTGAAGGGATTATGAGGTGCTGAAGTTGGGGAAGAGCCAGCTCTTTCGTGAGAGGAAGGAGGATCAGGCAGATGTATTTTTTAACCCTATTTTTTCAGGACTCTCTTTACTTTGAGATCTAGATTTTTAGGATCTATATGCGAAGAGGAAGACCCTTCTTCCTTTCTTTTATTGGAGGAGGTATTGGGCTTCTCCTCACTTTCAGAGTCAGAGTCCTTACAAGCATTTTTTCTTTGCAGCCAGAGAAGCAGCCTACCCTCACGATCCTTGAGGGTTTTTATGGAAAAAGTATGACAGTACTTGCATTCTCTGGGCTTGTGGTCAGAATAAAGGAACTCTTTATGTGGGTCCTCAGAATACAGTTAAACACTACCTATACAGACCCATGTGGTCATGTATATTTGAAGGGTCAAGAGGTATAAGGAGAAGTACACCCTCCTGATTACAAATCAAATACAATTTACAGTACTTCACTATTTGTTTTTATCATGACGCTAGAGACAATTGTTGGAAGATTTCAATGTGAAGCTCTCATTGATGGAAAACTCGGTTTTTATTTATTTTCCCTCACACACCCTAATGGGGTCATGCTTCATCATCGGGACACCGCGACCCCTACAAGTCGCGGTGGGCTCAACCAATGTTCCAGGGAGCTCTTAGGTCATATCATAGGCCAGGGGATAAAGATTAAAAATTCACTGTTGGACCCCAGTTTCCCTTTATTCTTGGGTTCAACAGGAATATTAAAAATAAAGACAGTAGGGTCGTATGGAGTGTTATGGTCCTAAGACCCTAGAGCCAACATGTTTCAGTCCTCGTGTGCCCACTATTGTAGTGCTTGGACTTTCTTCAGGGCTATGTCGTCCCCTGGTGAATCTAGGAAATGGGAAATACCCTAGCCTAATTATAATAAAGGGCAGGTAGCTGCTCCTTTTTACCATTTATATTTTAAATGACGTTATTCCATCTGTAAATGAAAAATAAATGAAAAAGTAAAAGAAAAAGGACGAAAACAACAAAAAGGCATATATTAGTGTACCAAACTCCTAGGACACCAACTGAAGCCATAATGGACGAAATGTCCCCATATTGTCTCCGGCATGCTGTTAGCAATATTACGTTTAGTAAAGCTGTACCAAACATATTAGATTGGATGCCACGTGTGGTTGTTCCATGTGGCAATCGCCCCAATTTTGTGTTCAAAAACACCAGTCGTTCACATCGTGCATTTCACACTCACTCATCTGTTAAAATATTGTTATGGTGGGTAATAAAGTTATTTGAAAAAAGGTGATTTTGTATATGGAAAAAAAAATAAAAAAAATATTATTAACATGAGAGTATCTTATCCCACGCTAGAGATGGTGATCGTCCGTGTGGACTTCCACCTAAACGGGCGTATCCCTGATGTCGATAATTGCGGCAGTGTGTTGGACCAACCATATGTGTATACACGTCATTGTTTCAGGTGGATATGCAGCGAGAGATATACAAGACGCAGAAGGCACCACCGTTATTACTTCAATATTGTATCTGCTATCTAAAATATACGATAGTATTGATGTTGGCGTCTGGTTCGTAGAGTAGTACTCACGGTTTTTACCGGTCTCACCCCTCAGAAAAACCTAATTGGTGTGGAGTCCATCGGCTTGGGCGACAACGACTCGTTCGCATCACCTCTTTAAAAAGGAAGGAAAAAAGGGCCTTCCCGTACTGTGCCTTTCCGGGTACGCTTGAGTTAACGCGAGATTACAGCGCGATTATACTCCTAAATTCTCGAAACTTTCTAAAAGTTCAAAAACCATATGTAGTCCTCAATAGGAGGTTCAATTGTTGGACAAAGGGAATCTGTGGCATAACTAGTACGGCATCCGCCCTCCACTCAAACGAATAGAGGCGGGATGTTCACGGAGCCGTTTGCAATGGATTGTGGGACCTGTAGTTTAGTCCTCTAGATACATCTGCAAGTAGCAAATATTAAACCCAGTATCTTGGGTTTTGGGATATACGCGAAACATATATGTGGTTATGTGCACTAATTTGTGATTTAGTCTGCTGTGCAGCAGAGTATATAGAGCAAGAGTCTAATAAGTCTTGCGCATTTGAAAGTGTACTGTGTGGTGACTGTATATGGGATGTGGCCGATGAAATTTACGAGTAAAAGAACTGACTAATATCTTTTATAGGCAGTAGGAAAACACTGTTTCTTTACATGAAACCTCACGATTAAAAGATGGTTATGCTAAGCAATATATCTATTGTAGACCCTCTTTGTAGGAGGAGAGTCTAAACATAAATATTCGCCTGTATGAATCTATGCAAAGACAAACATCGATGATTCAGCTCTTTTTGTTTAAATGATTCCAAGGAATGGAATCATTGAGCCCATGGATGTGGGTTTTTAGACGATACACCAACCGTTGTTCACGTTCAAGCAATTTTTTGGTTAGGTCTCCTTCACCTCTGATTTTTTCAATGACAGTCCATTGTATGTCCATGTCTGTGTGCTGCATTTCAACAAAATGCGCTGTGAGTCTGGTGGCGTTTATAGCTCTCCTGATGGTACTTCTATGTTCCCTAATGCGAACCTTCACTTTTCTTCCTGTCATCCCGATGTACATAAGGTGGCACGGGCATTTGATCATATAGATGACTTTTTCGCTGTTACAATTCGTGTGAGATCTTTGTTCCCATGCATGATGCATGCCCAGTTCAACCTCTTTTGTGTGTTTCGTGAATTGACATACCACACAGCTGCCGCATGGATAATGGCCCATAACTGGTTGTTGTTGCCACAACGTAAGTTGTTTAGGAGTGTTTTTCTTCATATCCAAATGTATCAGGCTGTCTCTGAGACTTTTATTCCGCTTAAAAGAAAACATCGGTTTTTCAAATTGTAATTTGTTGGAAGTGAGAATCTGCCACTTTTTGTTGATTATCTTTTTGATGGCGTTGGAAGATGCATTATACGTGGTGACACAGATAATGGAATCCTTGGTATCTTTTTTGTTTGTCTCAAGAAGGGCAGCTCTGGGAGTGTTGCGTGACCTTTTCTTCGCTTTTTCAATGATGTGTTTGGGATAGGCTCTTTCTTGCAGTTTCTTTTCCAATATCTCTGCTTCAATCTTATAATCATCTATACTTTCAGTTTCTGCGAATGCGCAGGAACTGGCCTACAGGTAGATTCTCACGCAAGGAGCGTGGATGAGCACTTTCAAAATGAAGGAGGCTATTCTTATCCGTAGGTTTTGTATATAAAGAGCTCGAAAGGCCACTGTCTTTTGCTCTGATTTTCACATCCAGGAAGGAGACTTCATTGTGGTGGTATGTCATTGTAACTTTTAGATGGGGATTGAGTTGATTCAACCATCCATGAAAGTCAATAAGTGTTGTGTTGTCTCCCTTCCATATCAACAAGAGATCATCGAATATCTACGGAGGAATGCTACACCAAGGGGTCTCTTGGTAACAAATGCGCCCAGAATATTTTTAGACGATCCATTGTTTAAAAAAAGAATGGTCCCTAATCGCGTGGCGATGTACACGCGATTGGTTAATTTTAATAATAAACACCGCGAAACGTCTATCTGAGGCAATTTTGGTAAAAATTAAAACAAGTGAAGATGCCTTACTGACTGAAATAAAGATCACCTTATATAAAAAGAAATTAGAAGAGGTCAATAAAGAAATTGCAGAACATAAAGACTTCTTAATGCAAAGTAAGGTAAATAAACTTCAGAAAGATCTTTAAAAATTCGCCCACGAAAAAGTATACCCATATATACGAGAGGATTACAAGGGGCAAGAAAACATTGATTCCGGCTCCTCCAATCAAGGAGACTCGAGCAACTCAGGATCTGAGCCTGATGAATGGTCCAGTGATGGCTCTACACAAAGTTGGAAGGGAAAACAGAGAAGATCCAGAAGGGGCAACTTCAATCAAGGGTTTCAACCACCCCAATGTACCCCTGGCCAAATCCATTTGGCCCAGTCCAGTTCCATGGCCCTACTCCATTTCATGGACCTCCACCATATCAATCCGCACCCTTCTTCCAACCAAACTATAACCCAACCCGTTTTTTAGGACAGGGCGGAAGAAGAGGGAGACGTGGCAGAAGAACCAACACAAACAAACAGGTCCAATGGGGAAGACAACAATCCCCTAATGAACACGAGGAGCATGACAAAGGGACCTCAAGGAGGAATGAACAAGGACTCGTGGTGAACCTGTCAGATTACATGCTCAATTCAGAAGAAACATCAGTCTTGAACAAAGGTCTGGGCTTCGTTCCCACCACATATTTGGATAAGTTCCAATTACGGTGCGAGCTTAGAGAATTTTTCAGGAAAATACGAATCAAAACCTTTTTTATGGGAAAAGAGACACCAGAGATAGATACCCTACACACAACATTACGTCCCAAATCCACCTTCTGCCCTCCAACATCGCTCATGCCTCCTGAGGTGATGGCTTTTGAGGAAAGTGTCACAAAAGAAATTGATGAATTACCATTCAAAAATGTCACCTATGACAATCTTAGCACAAAGGAAAGAAATGCATTGAAAGTTTTAACTATGAACAATGACATCATCATAAAACCCGCGGATAAGGGCGGTGCTACTGTGATTCAGAACATCAATGCATATAGAACGTCATTTCTCAATCTCCTTATGGACACCAAATTCTACAAAAAAATTAACAAAGACCCAACAGCGCGCTTAAGGAAAACAATCAGTACAGTCACTGCAGAAGCATTGAGTCAGGGCTGGATCAGCAAAAAGGAACATGAGTTTCTAAACCCTGACAACCCACAGATTCCGGTATTTTATACTATACCGAAGATACACAAGAACAAAATACCACCACCGGGTAGACCTATCGTATCTGGGGTAGGATTTCAGGTGGAACCCCTCTCCCAGTACACAGACTGGTTCTTGCGCCCTCTAGTTAAGGGCATCAGATCATACGTCCAAGACACAAAACATCTACTGAATCTAATATCGGATATCACGTACGATCCTTTGAGCAACCTGTTGGTATGCTTGGATGTAGAGGCACTGTATACAAGCATTCCACAGAAGGAATGATCGAGATGATTGAGAATCGGCTCAAGAAGGAAGAATGGACCTGGGATGCCCCAATTGACTGGATCATCACTCTGATGCGCATAGCATTGACTGAAAACTTTTTCCGGTTCGAAGATAAGCTCTATCTCCAAGTCCATGGCACTTCGATGGGCAGCACCTTTGCTCCTAGCATAGCGTGTCTGTATGTTGACCAGATTGAAGAACACCACATCTGGTCAACCAACCCCTACTCTAATAATATCTATAAATGGTGGAGGTACATCGATGATGTCTTGTTGATATGGAAGGGAGACAACACAACACTTATTGACTTTCATGGATGGTTGAATCAACTCAATCCCCATCTAAAAGTTACAATGACATACCACCACAATGAAGTCTCCTTCCTGGATGTGAAAATCAGAGCAAAAGACAGTGGCCTTTCGAGCTCTTTATATACAAAACCTACGGATAAGAATAGCCTCCTTCATTTTGAAAGTGCGCATCCACGCTCCTTGCGTGAGAATCTACCTGTAGGCCAGTTCCTGCGCATTCGCAGAAACTGTGAAAGTATAGATGATTATAAGATTGAAGCAGAGATATTGGAAAAGAAACTGCAAGAAAGAGCCTATCCCAAACACATCATTGAAAAAGCGAAGAAAAGGTCACGCAACACTCCCAGAGCTGCCCTTCTTGAGACAAACAAAAAAGATACCAAGGATTCCATTATCTGTGTCACCACGTATAATGCATCTTCCAACGCCATCAAAAAGATAATCAACAAAAAGTGGCAGATTCTCACTTCCAACAAATTACAATTTGAAAAACCGATGTTTTCTTTTAAGCGGAATAAAAGTCTCAGAGACAGCCTGATACATTCGGATATGAAGAAAAACACTCCTAAACAACTTACGTTGTGGCAACAACCACCAGTTATGGGCCATTATCCATGCGGCAGCTGTGTGGTATGTCAATTCAGGAAACACACAAAAGAGGTTGAACTGGGCATGCATCATGCATGGGAACAAAGATCTCACACGAATTGTAACAGCGAAAAAGTCATCTATATGATCAAATGCCCGTGCCACCTTATGTACATCGGGATGACAGGAAGAAAAGTGAAGGTTCGCATTAGCGAACATAGAAGTACCATCAGGAGAGCTATAAACGCCACCAGACTCGCAGCGCATTTTGTTGAAATGCAGCACACAGACATGGACATACAATGGACTGTCATTGAAAAAATCAGAGGTGAAGGAGACCTAACCAAAAAATTGCTTGAACGTGAACAACGGTGGGTGTATCGTCTAAAAACCCACATCCATGGGCTCAATGATTCCATTCCTTGGAATCACTTAAACAAAAAGAGCTAAACCATCGATGTTTGTCTTTACATAGATTCATACAGGCAAATATTTATGTTTAGACTCTCCTCCTACAAAGAGGGTCTACAATAGATATATTGCTTAGCATATACATCTTTTAAATCGTGAGGTTTCATGTAAAGAAACCGTGTTTTCCTACTGCCTATAAAAGATTAGTCGGTTCTTTTACTCGTCTCGTAAATTCCATCGGCCACATCCCATATACAGTAACCACACAGTACACTTTCAAATGCGCAAGACTTATTAGACTCTTGCTCTATATACTATGCTGCACAGCAGACTAAATCACAAATGAGTGCACATAACCACATATATGTTTCGCGTATATACCAAAACCCAAGATACTGGGTTTAATATTTGCTACTCGCAGATTTATCTAGAGGACTAAACTACAGGTCCCACAATCCATTGCAAACGGCTCCGTGAACATCCCGCCTCCATTCGTTTGAGTGGAGGGCGGATGCCGTACTAGTTATGCCACAGATTCCCTTTGTCCAACAATTGAACCTCCTATTGAGGACTACATATGGTATTTGACCTTTTAGAAAGTTTTGAGAATTTAGGAGTATAATCGCGCTGTAATCTCGCGTTAACTCCAGCGTACCCGGAAATGCACAGTACGGGAAGGCCCTTTTTTCCTTCCTTTTTAAAGAGGTGATGCGAACGAGTCGTTGTCGCCCAAGCCGATGGACTCCACACCAATTAGGTTTTTCTGAGGGGTGAGACCGGTAAAAACCGTGAGTACTACTCTACGAACCAGACGCTAACATCAATACTATCGTATGTTTTAGATAGTGTGATAGCAGATATAATATTGAAGTAATAACGGTGGTGCCTTCTGTGTCTTGTATACCTCTCGCTGCATATCCACCTGAAACAATGACGTGTATACACATAAGATTGGTCCAACACACTGCCGCAATTATCGACATCAGGGATACGCCCGTTTAGGTGGAAGTCCACACGGACGATCACCATCTCTAGCGTGGGGTAAGATACTCATGTTAATAATATTTTTTTTATTTTTTTTTCCATATACAAAATCACCTTTTTTCAAATAACTTTATTACCCACCATAACAATATTTTAACAGATGAGTGAGTGTGAAATGCACGATGTGAACAACTGGTGTTTTTGAACACAAAATTGGGCGATTGCCACATGGAACAACCACACGTGGCATCCAAACTAATCTGTTTGGTACAGCTTTACTAAACGTAATATTGCTAACAGCATGCCGGAGACAATATGGGGACATTTCTTACATTATGGCTTCAGTTGGTGTCCTAGGAGTTTGGTACACTAATATATGCCTTTTTGTTGTTTTCTCCCCTTTTCTTTTACTTTTTCATTTATTTTTCATTTACAGATGGAATAACGTCATTTAAAATATAAATGGTAAAAAGGAGCAGCTACCTGCCCTTTATTATAATTAGGATAGGGTATTTCCCATTTCCTAGATACACCAGGGGACGACATAGCCCTGAAGAAAGTCCAAGCACTACAATAGTGGGCACACGAGGACTGAAACATATTGGCCCTAGGGTCTTAGGACCATAACACTCCATACGACCCTACTGTCTTTATTTTTAATATTCCTGTTGAACCCAAGAATAAAGGGAAACTGGGGTCCAACAGTGAATTTTTAATCTTTATCCCCTGGCCTATGATATGACCTAAGAGCTCCCTGGAACACTGGTTGAGCCCACCGCGACTTGTAGGGGTCGCGGTGTCCCGATGATGAAGCATGACACTATTAGGGTGTGTGAGGGAAAATAAATAAAAACAAAGAGTTTTCCTACTTTATTTCCATCAATGAGAGCTTCACATTGAAATCTTCCAACAATTGTCTCTAGCGTCATGATAAAAACAAATAGTGGAGTACTGTAAATTGTATTTGGTCCTCAGAATACAGTCTGGACTTTCCACAAGTCTTACAGGGCTTAAACAACCCATTGTTTGACTCAGACATATTTAAGAAAAATAGGTACTCACACTTCTGGACTGTACCTCAGAAGAAGAGATGAAGCTTAGAAATGAACTGCAAGCTAAAAGTTCAAAAGGGCAATAGTAGAAACACTGACTGAGCAGAGCTCAGCAAGACTCCCTTACACACAACGTGTGGTAAGAAATCTGAGGTATGTTTGCCCTGCAAGGGATAGAGACTATATGCTCTGACTGGCTGAAGTTTGGATGTTCAAAAACAATGATAATAGGCAGCTAAAGGCTATTGAATTTCTATGGCAATTGAATGTTAAACTTTAATACTGGTATTTTACTGATACAGTGGGACTCCCACTGTGACGACAGGGAAGATTCAAGCATGTGAATCTATAAAAGATACAATACTGGAGAATGTCCACACTATCACTTTATGACCTTTTACTGAAATCACGATTTCCAATTGTATCAAGAACGTGTACGTTTAAAAAAGCAGGCAATAATCACATTTTCGCTTAAAAGGATGGTTCGACAAGGAATGCAAAGTAAACAAAACAGAATTGCAAACTGCCCTGTGCAGCAAACTCCATTGTGAGGTAATAAAGGTCATAAGTATTGACCATAAAGTGGCAGGAGTTAGAACAAGCCGCCCTGGAGAAGGATAAATATGTTTTTTGGAAGAAGATAGGGGAAGGGCTTGGAGTAATGAGAAACTTCTTGGGAGTAAAATCTCTCAGAAGAAGCCTGGACAACACAACACATTTTTACATAATCTTCAACTACATGTATGACAATGAACAGAATATATTGCACCCGATTGCCACTCTAATGACGGATTTCTTGGCAGGCTACCAAGTGCTAATCGTTTAGAGGTTTTCTCGAAGGATAAAGTTAAAGGAGCCATACAAGAACTCACTAAGGAGAAAGCACTGGATCCTAACATGATACCCCGAGATGTTTTTCTTGCAGACATCGGCTGGTGGACTGACATACTTGAAAAAGTCTTTGCAGAGATCTTAGTGACAAAAAACTGCCTAGATTCGTGGTTCAACAGTATCATCAGTATCATCGTGCTGCTATATAAGAAGGGCCATAAAGATGACCTAAAGTCGGGGGACGCTAGAGGACACTAAACCAAGATGCCCACCCCCCCAGGTGAGCGCTGCGGAGACATTGCGCTAGAGAGCTGAATAACTGGGAGCAGGGGAACTCTTCGGAGAGCGGGCCACGCTGCGCTGCCAGCCTCCCTGCGACATTGGATGGAGACGCTACTGCAGTGGGGGGCGAAGGCCTAGGTGAATCTAGCATCAGGCGCCGGCAGGGCCTGCAGCATAATTGAGGCCTGAGCTGCACAGGAGAGGCGCGCGCCCGGCGAGGCAGCGGGAAGCTGCTCCCCCCGCCTAACAACCTCTCAATTTCTAGTAATAATACACTGCTCGTCCTTAGGACATCATACCCTGCGTGGGACACGCGCACACACCACAGACATCTGTCCTTTCTCCCTGTACCAGGTTGGATACCTATTGTTACTGCTGTGGGACTGACCGCACGCTGCCTCGGGCCTCATTAGGACCCACTCATCTGCCATAACATGTTACTGGCACGCAGGTGCATACCTAATTCTCAGCGTTACCCTATCACGAAGGAGGATCGGACCGCTGCTGGAGACCTGACGGAGTGCCCTCAATCCCATCTCACTTAGTCTGCAGACCAGTGTGCTAAAAGACGCTTTATGGAGCTACAGAAACTCGCCGCACTGCGGGTCCTTTGGGGCCCCTGCAAAGTCATCTTACTGCGCAATGAAGTCTCACTGCTCTCGCATCCACTGAACACAACACGACTGTGACATCCTCAAGACGCACCTTTAGCCGTGTGGGTCTAGAAAGACTTCTGTGAGGCGGAGCGGACATGTCTAGCTGGCGCACAATGGGCAAAACAGACCCAAAGCAGCAGAAACTGCCCTTTGAAGCCTGCAGGACACCACGACACCAGAGCGACCCTTACCAAATCCCACCGGGACAACACACTGACTCAATGTCATCTACAGACGACGATATGCTCGTTGCTGTGAAACACAGTCTGGCCTCTATAGAGACCAAAATGGATGGTATGTGCAATAGATTGGACATCAAGGCTCAAAAGCTTGAAAAACTGGTTGCACGGATTGAGGAAACGTTGTTGTGTGCAGATTTAGATTCCGTATATAGGTTTCCCGATTTATGCCCTTATATAGGTACAATTCACATTGCCCTTATTTGGACATAGAAATCCGGCCCTTATTTAGACATTGTCCGTACAAAACAAATACAGGCATGGCCACCTACATCCGTCCAGCCACGTCACAACGAATTCTTGGAAAACCAGACACTTAAGCCTTTAGGAATTTCCCTCAGCTTGAATATTGATTTCTCCAAGAACTCATCAAGTATGCATGAACATCTATTCCTTAGGGGTTCATTCATGACGTTACTCTGTCCGACTTTTACGTCAATACTGGCATTCTTAGACACCTTCAAGGTATAAATATACCAGCACTTGCCCTGGCAAATTGCGGTTCCCGGAGGATTCGATCCAACCCAGACTACGCGGTTCACCACGGCAAGTTCGGAAGGAGATTGAGTTCCAGCCTGATGCACGGACCTGACGCTGCCATCCTCCTCGCAGAGAATCCAGCTCCAGTGCTCTCTGACTTCCCTTGCAGGGGGTTAGACTATCGAGTCCAGAAAAGAGATTCCAACCTCTCTCATTCTCAGGTATGGAGCTGACTAGAACTTAGAGAAACGTATGCAACTCTTGGCTAAACTAAAATATAGCTAGCTATACTTTAGAAATGGCACCGGCTTCAAACCTCGTACTGCACTTAGGTTATGTACACTGGGGTAGAACAATTTAGAAGCATCAGATGAGTATCACATTTTAGCATTGTTATTTATGTATGTATTTTGATTAATATATGTCATAGCTACAAACCATGCTATTGCAGTATTATTTTATCTTACTGCTAACCTCGTACATATTGTACTTCGCAGTCTGTCTTACGATTGTAGCAATTCATATCTCTTGAATGAGAAATAAGACTGTTCAATAAACCCTTTTATTGAAACGCCCATCTATTTCTGTGCTACTCTGTAGAAACGAAGCATGCACGATTGGCTGAGTGAAACTGTTATCTATTGTTTCCGCGATTCTGAGATTGTTCCGATTCTACAGGGAAACAAAGTTGTCATGTTTATGCGGTTGTCAGAGACTAATCCCTTCTTGTATATTCGAGAAGTTTCTAGTGACCTCTGAGTTAGCTGGCACACACAAGTAATTAAGTTTAATATACTCGATAGAGACATACAGACCGTAGTCCTATGTCAAATCTATAGTGTATGTTATTCCAATGCGCAGGAATATAGGAAATACACTACAACGGAGCATAGAATCTCGGACCTAGAGGATACGTCGGCTTCATCGGGGAAACAGCGGACAAAGATGGATAAGCTACTCAAGGTTATAGTAGCTAAAAATGAAGACCTTGACGCGCGCTCCTGGCGCAATAATATCCGCATCCTGGGAATACCAGAAAGCACCAAAACCGGCAAAATGGAGGACTATGTGGAAGCAATGCTACGTGGACTCTTTGGCTCGGAGGCCTTCTCGCACCTGCTGGTGGTGGAGAGGGCACATCGCTCAGTGGGACCCAGACCCCCCAGATTCCCCTGCCAGACATATCGCTAAACTCCTTAACTATAGAGACCGTGGTGTGGCGTTGAGGCTGGCGCGCTCGAAATCACCTCTAACCTATGAAGGCCATACAGTAGCTCTCTATCAAGACTTCACCATTGCTGTGCAGGAAGCCAGAAATGTTTGCAGTGCTGAAACGAAAACTTGCACAGCCATAGATAGACTATGCCATTCTCTACCCGGCACGCCTACGGATAACTCATCAGGGGAAGCAATACTTCTACACTAACCAGCAGCAGGTAGAGGATTTATCTATGAAAGTTGAAAAGATCACGTCCCAATCTTGAAGACGACAGCGCCGAAGCTAGAGCGTCTTCCCCGCTCTCAGACAATGACTGACTGTGCTTGTAAGAGATGATGCCGTGCATCTGGAGAAGGAGTCCTTGGCACGGTGCCTGCTGAATTGCTACAGGACTATATTTGCTCTACATCACTACTGGGCTCTCTCCTCCCATAGTCACGGCTGTCCTGTCTGGGTGACTCACGATGAGTAAGCATGCTATTCTGTTTGCCGGGCACCCCGCTCCCTCTGCCTTCCGTGTCACGAGCAGGTTGATGTGCCCTCTGGCACCGACCGCGCCCCCCCCCCCTCCCTCCCTCCCCCAGGTGAACCCCAAGTTTCAGGTATAGACATTAAAGACAATGGGTTTATGGGGAATATTCTTGGGTAGGGTGGGTGAGACTGTTTTTTCACGACAGATTGGGGATGTCGATGTGAGAGGGGGGAGGAACTGGGTAACATTTGGTTTGGACACTTAGCAGTACGAAACTTTGCTGTTTGAGAACTCCAGAATGGTGTACAAGACAGACCCATTGACACACCTCAGAGCATTCTCAGCCCCGCTTGCTACTTGCTACACAATTCAACGGAGACGTGGCACTCCCCCCTAGACCAGGAAGGCAAGAAACATCTACCATGAGGACTACATAGCCTAGGCGCGAGCCTTCAGATACGTTTGTTAACCTGGAATGTTCGGAGATTGTGAGACCCTAGGAAGCGCAGGCAAATACTAGCGTACCTGGACAGGCACTCAATCCAAATTGCAATGCTTCAGGAAACCCATATGGATCCTAAACGGCCGCAGGGGTTTGCAGCCAGGTGGGCAGGATACCGGTGTTTTGCCTCATATTCCACTTACTCACGTGGCACCGCCATATTAGTGCATAAAAATAGCCCATATGTACCTGCCGGAGCACTATCAGATCCGCAGGGATGGTTCAGTTTAAAGTGGGGATCGCTGGCGTCCAACTCAGTGACACTAGTTAGTTGCTATGGCCCCAACAACGACGACAACCCGACGTTCTTTACCACATTATGGGGGGAAATCGTGGATATCGGCTCTACACGTGTGCTATGGGGCAGGGATTTCAAGGTCACTCTGAATACCACACTGGAGACACAACCTGCAACCACACCATTACACCCGACCACAACGCCACATGGGGGCTATCATCACTGACTGGGTTGTTAGATGCCTGGAGACACTGGCATCCGGATAGATGGGAGGGCACCTGTTACACAGCCGCGCACGAAACCTGGTCGCGCCTGGACTACTGGGTACTCACCAGAGGCCTTCGTACATGGTTAACAAGAGTGGAACACCTGGCACGCACCCACTCTGATCACCTCCCAGTCCTTCCGTCTCTCTCCACCAATCACGCACACTCCATATCACATGAACCCTTCCATGCTTTTAGACATGGTATTCAGAGCTGAGCTTGACCAGGAGATAGAAGATTTTTTTCAGCGGAATCTAGGGTCAGTCGTGCAAGTGACAACAGTGTGGGAGGCATTTAAAGTCACGATCTGGGGCCTGAGCATCGCAAAGGGGGGAGGAGTACTTCGCAACTTGAGACGGTCACTCACTAGATTAGAGGCAGCACTTAAGCGGCTTGAAAAAGATATAGCGCACTCGCCGTCCTCGCCAAAATACGCGACACTAAGGGACAAGATAACAGAATATCAGGAAGATGCTGACAGGAAATGCCGGTTCAGAGGGAAATACTTCAAAGCTCAACGCTATGGGGAAGGGGAGAGACCGGGAAGGGCGCTCGCTGAAACTATACGGAAACCTCGATTTTCGAATTATGTTTTAGAGTTACAAACCACTGGAGAAGGGAGCTTTAGAAACACGTCTGATATCCTCCAAACTTTCTCAAATTTTTATGCCACTCTCTATACATCGGCTAGGCAACAGCCGCTATCCCTCCAGTCATATTTGGAGCCTATTGCACTGGGGTGGTTGGGGGATTCACAGAGAAAGTTCTTCTCAGCTGCATTTGAGTTAGACAAAATCAGGGAGCCTATAATGCAGTTCCTGATGGCCCGCCCGCTGACTTCTAGAAGGCCTACATAAACCACGTAGCACCACTACTTAAACAGGTTTATGAAGAAGCCCTGGAAATGGGGGAACTGCCGGACTCAATGAGAGAGGTCACTATAATTTCTATACTTAAACCGGGGAAGCCAGCAGACAAATGTGACTCGTATTGGCCCCTTTCTATGATCAACTGTGACGTTAAGAAACTGGCAAAAATAATTGCAAACCGACTGAGCCTCCTCATGAAGGCGCTAGTGCTCCCTGACCAAGCTGGCATCGTGCCAGGGTGGGCTACCTCTCAAAATTTACATGCGCTTTTCGGGGCAATGCAAGATATGGATCCGGACCTGGAGGCGGCTGCAATTTTTCTTGATACCACTAAGGCGTTCGATTCTGTGGAGTAGGACTACCCGTTTAGTATTTTGGGGCGGATGGGTACGCCAGAGAGCTTTCTAGCCTGGATACGACTGTTGTACATGAAGCCACGTGCCAGAGTGGTGGTAAATGATGCTAGCTCTCCCTGGATAAAGATCACGAGGGGTACCCGTCAGGGCTGTCCGCTGTTGCCGCTGCTCTTCGCCTTAGCAGTCGAGCCCCTGGCGGCCCGACTTCAACAGCTACACCGCGAATGGGCCTGGAATACCCCACCCGACATGTGTTAGTCTCGCTGTACGCTGACATCACCCTATATATGCGGAACCCTCAGACTAGCCTTAATCCGCTTCTGCGACAGTTCATAACATTTGGTGAGTTGTCAGGGGTCAAAATAAACTGGGCGAAATCCCAATTGTTTCGCCTCACGAATGCCGTGCGTCAATATCCCTTGGACTATCCTATAGAGTGGTGCTCTTCCAAAGTCCGGTATCTTGGCGGATTGTTCAGAACTCCTACGCGCCAACTACAGCAAGGCGATAGATCACATTGTGGAGTCTGTGGAGAGATGGATAGAGATACCCTTTTCCATGGCGGCCAGAATCTCCCTCATGAAGATGATGGTCCTTCCCAAGCTATTGTACTTGTTCATTAATATCCCTCTACCGCCAGGACCTACCTTTTTCAGGACCTTCAAAACCCTGATGATACACCTGGCCTGGGGAGGCTGGCAACCCAGGATAAAGTGGCAGATGGTAACATTGCCATTCGCTCAAGGAGGGTTTGAAGGCCCAGACTTTGAACTATATTATCTAACTGCGCAGGCGCACTATGCGACTTACTAGTTCCACCCCTCACCCCCCCCTTATATGCCCCACCTGACGATCGAACAATATTATATGCAGCCCACCCCACTATCTGTTTTTTAGCAGCAAAGACGCAGTCGAGAGACGTGTACTCCTCCACTGTGAGGTGCACGGTCACTGCATGGCAGAAAATTGCGCAGCGATCGACTACGGATATGCTGTACTTCACACTGCTCCCAGCGATTGGCTACCCGGCCCTAGAAGTAACACGAAAGGCGCAGTATCGCGCAGTATCGCCAACTTCTCACTAAGTCCAACAAAATCACATGGGGTGATTTGTACCACAATGGCACGTTCCAGACTAAAGGTCAGTTCTTTGCCAACCAGGATCCTTCGCCGATGGAACTGTTCATGTATGTACGATTGTGACAGAGTGTGAAGGCTGCCGCCCCTGCCTATCCTGCTGAACCTCTAACGATGAGCCTGCTGCATAGCCTCCTAAAAAACACGAGTTCATCCCATGTGGTCTCTCAAATATACCACGCTGCGCAGGCAGGAACTGGCCCACATGCAGGGACAGCCAGAGAGCAAGAATTAGGAGACACTCTGGACAATACAAAATGTCAATATTGCTGTGAGCAAATGAGCAGAATATCTGCGAATAGCAGACTACGAATGACCTACTATAAATTTTTTCAGAGGTTATATTATACTCCAGCAAAGATGTTAAAGTTTAAATTACGGGACAGTGCTTCCTGCGATAGGTGTGGACAGGATAACGCAGGGTTCCTGCACTTGGCATGGGAGTGCGCAGACATTAGAAATTACTGGACAACGGTTCTAGAGGTGCTAATGCACATGACCACGATCACAATCCCACAGACTGTGTGGTCGCTCTCCTCGGTTACACTGCAGATATACCCCAGACACATCGGAGCCTCCCACTTGCTAAACGCAGAGTGGCTGGTAGGAGGGTGGGCACCCACATTTAAAGACTGGATTGGGGACCTGCTTCTATGGCAAGAACAGACACTGACATATGCATAACTAATGCCCACGGCTTCGAGACCCAGGTACATATGGGACCCCTTACGTACATGCCTAATCACACACTCAGACGAGACTGGAGTCACTGGGAGACCCCTTGTCACTGAGGGATAGCATAGATGGTCGACAATGTCTACCTGGGGGTAGCTCTCCCTAAACTACTCCTCCACCTTCGATCTCCCCCCCCCCCACACACGACCCCGTCAATGTCCTTCGAGTTTATTCTATTAGAGGATAACAGCCAGGAACCCCAGACCACAACCCCCTCCTGGACTAGGTTTTCACCACAATACAAAGCGGTCTCCCACCCCCCGCTACATTACACATACGAAGTGAACCCTATCCCTTTCAGAGACTCGTATACGTGAATAGAAATGGGCTGAGCATAGGAAATGTATACCAAAGATCTTGTGATGTTTTGTACTAAGACTATACTGCATTATTGAAGTATGTTGTACTGGAAAAAGTCTTCTAGACCAATAAGTTTAATTGATATGGACTGCAAAAATGTTTCAAAACTGATTTTGAAGGTCCTGAATGACTGGGCCACCAATGGGAACATACTGTCGCCGATGTAAAGAGCTTTAGAGAAGGATTATTGACAACTGACCAGATATTCACTCTCTCACACAGTGCAAATAATGTGTATAGTTGTAACTATAAAAATAAACGAAAGTGATTGAAAACAATATTACAAACAACTATATTATTGTTTCACAATTTCCTTCATAAAATTATGGAATCAGCCAGTCCTCCAGACTCTCAATTTTTGCCCCTAGCTAAGCTATTTTAGCACCAAAAGAGCCTGTATGAACGTCTAAGGTGGCCTCCCCCCTACGTACCTTAGCCGAAAACAGTTGTGTTGTTCCACACTGAGATGTTTGTTCCTCATCTTTAAGCTCAGGGAGTTGTGGTTTTCCCAGCAAGCCAATAAGGCTAAGATGACACTAAGAAGCCTTCCTGTGGCATTCACACAGCTGGTTTACAGCTGTACTTGCTCGAACCAAGACTCTAAGGAAGTCTCTTCTCTACCGAATACTTGTCTATACCTAGCTTAAATAAACTATTCAGATTATTTTGAAGCAGGCAGGCGTCACCATGAACAAATTTAAAGGCAAGAATTAACATATTGTTGTATCTTCACTTGATTCCATAGAACATGGATTCAAATATAGAACTAAGGGATGCTTTATCAAACTATAATAAAGAAAATATTAAACATTCTACATTGCAGACAATACTAAATGCAGCCTGCATTTAGAAATATGACCTCAAATAAATGAATATATGGAATATATGAAATGCAATGGGGTTCACAAGCAGAAATCACAAAGTTCACATCAGTATGGCATCTAAGGTAGGTGCCACCTGACCATATATACTTTGCTCAGACAACTAGATCAGCAACTAGCCCGCTCAGTCTTTGCATCCATTTCTCCAACTGGATGTGAATATAGCAGGGTGTAAGATTCCTGCTTAAGTTAACTAGAGTATTTTTCAATGTTTTAGTTTAGATATACAATCTACCTCTCAGGCAGAGGTGGGAGGGCTGGGTAGGCGAGCTCGATGATGAGTGCAGGGAGGAGTGCTTGGCTCCAAAACAATTGGCGATTTCCTCAAGACTTCGATCCAAATTAAGTATCTCCACGTGACCCATCTGACACCCCCTAGTGGATGCAGTGTATGGGCTGCGTGACTCAGGCCACATTTGCGAGATGTTCCTTCCCTGCCGCTGACTTCTTTCTCATGGGTTGGTCCTGCCCGGCCCTATCTTTCTGAAACACGCGATCTCTGAGCTGCTGGATCGCCGCATAGACTGAAGTCCCCGAGTGGCCATGCCGGGTCTCCTGGAGGAAGTTGGAGGGCCAAGAGCAGAAAAGGATCTCCCGAACTTGGAAACGACCAACGCCCCCTTCTCTTGCAGTCTGGAGAAAGGAAGTTGACTGTTGTGCATGCAAAGAAAAACCTATTTATGAGGCAAGAGGCTGCTGACAAAAATTTAAGATATGGGGTGGATGGTGGGCGTACCATGGATTACAGCTGGGATGAGGATGTCGATATTCATGGCTGTGATTGTTCAAAGGTTTGGTCTGACACAAATGTGATGATGCTATTTTCTTATTGGTGACTGATGCCTTGTGATATTAAACCCAATAAAATTTGGTTATTAACAATAAAGAAATACATTCTATTGAGCAATAATTTAGATGTCACCCTCAAGCCAAAAGCAGCTCATTTCATGGGGTGATTGGTGCCAGTTTTGTCTAAACAATAACAGTTAATTCCTGACAGATATACATTTGATGACTTATGACCACAGTCACAGTCCCTTGTGCTGCAAACCACGGTCAGATGTTTCCTTTTAAGAACGATACTTCCAGCGTCTTTAAAGTAAGACTAATGGGATTGACTGCATCTATAGAAGCAGTAAACGGCATGTTGACTTGTAGTCAAGGTCTGATAAATCTTGGATTTTGGGAGAGATTATGATGATAGTCACCATATACCAAATAGCTAGTATTGATGAGGAGCTCCGTTATCCTTTGCATAAAAAGATAAGAGGACAGCCCCATATTCGAGATAGGGAACCTGGGTAAGCACAATAAACAGAAAGTAAAAGTTAGCCTTGATTCACTTCACAGTTACTTATACTACTTGGGGAAGTTTGCTCCATACACCAGTACTTTCAACGGTTAGTATTATTATACCTTGCATGGGATGGCGATATGAACAAAATAAAAAAAAAACACCACACAAACAGGACTAGGGATAAGATACTTTGGTTTTGAATAATTTCACTGGAAAAAGCGAAAGAGGCGAGGGAGCCTTAAATGTATACTGTTACCTAGTGTCCCGACTCAATTGCGTCCTCTGTATATATGAGGATATGTGAACTTGTACTGGGGGAAACCTAATTACTATTTCAATCTCATCATGTACTATTTACTGAGGAGGCACTTCCAGTGTTCTGGTCATATAGGTATTTTTGACAGTTCTGTAAAGGCTAAAATAATCAATAAGTTTAAAACAAAAGGCACACTAGGGGAAACAGAACACCTATTGACTTGTATTTATCTAAGTCATAGGTGAATAATAATCCCACAGATGTACAAAACAAAGTGCTGAACGTGCAAAGTGAGAACATGTGCATGTTGTGTATGATAAAGCAAATCAGTAGCCATCATGATTTCTCTGCCCCTCGTTTCGAACATAATTTAGTCCATTGTAAAATCTCAACATCAGTTTTATGGGGTTGGTGCTCTCCCTTGCCTCCAAAAGGTACAGAGACCACTTTTGTTTTTTTGGATATATGGAAAGAGTAGCTAGACATAAAGGTCAAGAGGCTTTGATTCCGTTTTGATTCGTTTAGACCTCTCAGTGTTGTGTTAACACTATAGATATTAAGCTGTTGTCCTGCTTGAGGAACGTGGTGGAGATTTTTTAGGAGAGTCTTAGGTTAGTTGTGCTCCTTTCCATGAATCCGGGGCAAACAAACCCAATAAAGTTCCATGCGAGTGTGGTGTTCTACTGTATTAAGTCCTCTCTTCAACTCCTAGTTGATATCTACATGATATCTTTGATAGGACTGGTGAAGGTCAATGGTCGGCAGCGCCAACTATACACTGATGATTCCCAGATTCTATTAGATCTCCATGAGAACCTTCAGAACAGACACAATATTTCTACCTGTCTACTAGAAGTAAAGTCCTGGATGTCATTGAATTATTTTTTTCATGGTAAATAATTTCAGTGTCTGTAATGTTCTTTCTTTACGTGAGTGAGTGAAATGTTCAGAATGTGACAGCATTACATAGAAGGCAGAAGTTAAAATATTTTCAATTGTGATTGCCCTTTTGTCGTCTGCTACAAGATAACACATCAGAAGGGAAGAAACAGCAGTGGAGGGAGAAGGGATGTAAATTACACTGGCACAATTTATGCCATTCCCAAAACAGCTGGTTGGTAGCGTCAAGGGTCCTACTCCCATACCTTGCTCATGTGCATCATGGAATAACATGTCACAAAGGGGTGGGGGATGATTGCTACTGTGAAAAAAAGATTGATTGGCCCCATATTTCTCCACAGTGGTACAGCAGTATTGCAATACCACCACCATTTTTTCAAGTCGACAATGTAGGAAAGTTACAAAACACAGAGTATGAACCAGAAAAGTCACTAGGACCCGGGTAAAGTACGGTACAAGAGGAAATAGCGCCAGTGGAAGAAAGTTAAAACATTGATTTGATTGCGCCTGTTAAATTACTTACTAACAATCTTTTGCATGTTGAACATATTTAATCATATTGAACACATTAGCGTGTTCAAAGCACAGCACATGTCTGAATACAATTGTGCAAAGGTGCCCCAGAAAAGGGAAAGGGCGGGATTGGTGCAGCAATGTGAAGTGAGGGTGAGTGAGAAAAGGAGGGCAATGACAATATATATATATATATATATATATATATATATATATATATATATATATATATATACACACACACACACACATCAAAATTACATGAATGGCCTATCCAGCCTTCACCAAGGCTACAGAATTATTTACAAAACCATAATGTTAACTTTGGCTCAGTGAAGTTTTCACGGTTGTCCACAATTGGCATACAGAATGGAGTTGTCGACGTTTCGACCCAATGATAGTGTAGGGAATCCTAAATCCTTATAGGAGGGGCTCTGTGGCTTCCTCGGCACAGCAGACAACGACCCACGGGCCGCTCCTTTCTACGCTGGAGAGCGGGCCCCTTCGTGTGCAACCCATCACTAGGCCTCACTTGGCGCACCGGTGTCTACTCCGTTGTGGGGGTTTCCTGCAGCCACGCTGGATCTTCACTGCATAACCTGGTGGTTGGCTCTTCCTCCGAGGCGGAGAGGTGTCCTTGCTGGGAGTGAGTTGTCCCCCCGATGCTGGGCTTGCTGCTGAGCCCTGAGCTGCCACACTCGCTGAAGCTGCAGAGCCGACCAAGACTCTTCCCTCTTCGTGCTGCTGCTTAGTGGGGGAATAGCTGCCAATGGGAGCATAGACAATATGTGCCCTGTGAGTTGTGTGGTTGCTGCTGCGGTGCCCGGGATGGGGCACATTCTGTGTGGCCTGCACTCCGGGCTGGATGTGGCCTTGTACAGCCTGACGTCGCTGAGGTGCCTCCGCTGAGCGTTTTTGTGTGGGTAAGCCCCCCCCCCTCCCGGTTGAGGCTGCATTGCCCCCCTATTTATCACGGTACTCACGGATCCCCCATTTGACACCAGCGAGGGACGTTGTGGGGGCTAGGCTATAAACTCCTTCCAGCAGGCTATCTTACCTGGACTAATGGGCAGGACAGAAAACCCAGCCTCGCCTCGCGCTTGAGGCACGAAAGTCCACTAAGACACCACAGAGGGCCGCCTCGGATTCTGAGGCCGATACACCGGAAGGGGGGCCCTCGGAACTTGAGGCCATACTGGTGGCGATGCAGCGCAGCCTCCAATCGATTGAGGGCACGATGGAGGCTGTCAACCATCGTCTAGAACACATGTCCTCGCAACTGGAAAAACAGAATAACCGCATGGGGGAAGTTGAGCAGCGGGTCTCTGCGGCGGAGGACGGTCTGAGTGATGTCGCCGTAAAAACTCTTAATATGGAAAAAGTCCTGTCTGTCTTCCAGGCTAAGAATGATGATTTGGAGGCACGCTCCAGATGAAACAACATCCGAATCACGGGGCTGCCGGAGTCCACCAATGTGGGCAAAATGGAGACCTTCGTTGAAAAATTGATCACGGACCTCTTTGGAGCAGAACATCTGTCTCCCATGTTCCTTATAGAGCAGACGCATCGTTTGCTGGTGGCCCATCCGGTGCCGGGAGCTCCTCCTCGCCCAATCATTGCAAGAGTACTGATCTATAGAGACCGGGATGCCATCCTACGTCTGGCGCGCGAGAAAGGCCCTATTGAGCACCAGGGCAATAAACTCTCCTTCTTTCCGGACTTTACCGTCGCTGTCCATGCGGCGAGGAGGGAGTTTGCGGAAGTTAAAAAATGTCTTCAGTCCGAAGGGGTCCCGTACGCCATGCTCTACCCTGCCCGTTTGAAGGTGGGCCAGGATGGTGATTCTCACATCTTTAACAACCCTAAAGCAGCCCTAGAGCATGACAAGCGCCTCAAGCTCAGGCGACGGGAATCCCGTACACCGTCAGACTCAGAGGACCATTAGACCCACAGGGAGCCATTGCAGAACTATTCCATTGTCCGGATCATTTCCTAGTTGCCTATGGTTTTCATGTTAGTATAGAGCGGGTCATTTATACATATAGGCCTTGCTTCACTCACGTGCACCTGTGGACTCAGTGGCGAACCAATGTGTTACACATGCTTCCTTGTTATGTGTCAGTTCCATGGTGTTGTTTTATACAGGCATAGTGACTGTACCCTGTTCAGCCACCTCCTGCTAGATGGGAGGATAGTTGTACTCTAACGCCCTCACATGGGTATACCCCAACTAAGGTTTCCAATAACTTTTTCTTGGATGGGGAAGGGAGGGGGCGAGTTGGGATGGCTTTGGTGAGTTGGGGATGCTGAAGTGGGAGGTGGAATGGGGGTAGCGAAGGCGGGGGATGCCCTCGGGCACTGAATGTTTTATGCTTTTTGTATTTTCTTTTTCATTTCATTGCATTAGCACACGCATGTCTCTATTATGCCTAATTTCCTGGCCACTTCGCAGTATGCTGATCAGATGACTGGAAACATACGCCTCTTAACCTGGAATGTCCGCGGCCTCAATACCCCTAAAAAGATCAGGGAAGTTTTTGTTTATCTGGATAGAATGAATGTCCAAATTGCCTTCCTTCAGGAGACTCACCTTACGAAACTATCTGAAAAGAATGTGGGGGTCAGATGGGCTGGATTACGAGTAGCTCCGTCCTACTCTAGTTATGCACGCGGAGGGTTAATTTTGATTAAGAAATGGATACCGTTCCAGTTCATACGTACTGAGACGGATGATCTCGGCCGAGTGGCGCTGGTGCATGGATTGCTGGGTGGGACGAGTGTTCTGCTTGCGAATGTGTATGGACCGAATGTTGATGATCCGGCCTATTTTGTTGATGTCTGGCGTTGCATCTCAGGGTTCCCTGATGCGGAGATCCTCTGGGGGGCGTGGGGATTTTAATGTCAGTTTAGATAGGAGTGTTGATCGGAGTGATAGTGACGGGGCGAGGCCTAAACAGGCTGCGGAAACGCTACTTGGCTTGATGGATGCAGGAGGTCTGAGAAACGTCTGGCGTCTGCAGCACCCGGGCGCACGGGAGGGCATGTTTGTTTCGTCTGTGCGTTGGACCTGGTCCCGTCTGGACTTCTGGCTGGCCACAGAAGCTGCATGTACCTGTGCGTTGGGGTGCGTCATTTGGTTCAGACATTTTCGGACCATTCTCCGGTACTCTTGGATCTCCGGGTCCCCACATGCAAGCGGTCGCCATTCAAGTGGCAGCTGCAACCGTCTTCCCTGACAGACTTAGTCTTCAAAGCCCCAGTTGGGGAAGCTATTCGCAATTTTTTTCGGGACAATGCCGGCTTCGTTGATAGTGCAGGCACTATGTGGGAGGCGTTCAAGGTCACTATTAGGGGGACCTGCATAGGGGCGCAGGCGGGAGTGCTACGGGACTTGAGAGGTAGAAGTCACACACTGGCCAATGATGTCTCTGTCCTGGAAAGGGCCTACGAAGCGAACCAATTACCTGAAACATTGTTCAAAATTTGCGAGTTGGTCACGGAGCACAACGAAACCGCTGACCAAGAGATGTTACATAGATCCAGACGTAGTAAGGCCAGGTACTATGGTGAGGGGGAGGGGGGGGGGGGGGAGGAGGCCTAGCTGTTCCCTTGCTCAGAAGTTGACGGCGCCACAGAGCCAGGAGTATATTACAGAGATGCTCGATGAGACAGGGGAGGCTCACTACGGCACAGCAGCCATTAGCGAAACCATACTCTACTATTATACGCCCCTTTATAGTGATAGGGACGTGGCGCAGACGGGTGATATCCATTCGTACTTAGATGATGTTGCGCTGGGCTGGCTTGCCCCTGGGCATCGGGAATATCTGGTTCAACCGTTTGACGAAGAGGATTTCAAGATCGCAATTATATCCCTCCCCACTGGTAAAGCAGCGGGCCTGGATGGCCTTCCGAGCTAATTCTATAAGGCCTTCGTGGAAGACCTGGACCCCAGACTCCTCGAAGTCTGCAGAAGGCATATGATACCGGGCGCCTTCCGCCTTCGTTGCGGGAGGCTCTCTTGTTGATGCTCCTGAAACCCGATAAAGCATCCAACCGTTCCGACTCTTACAGACCACTCTCCATGATTAACATTGACACCAAGATACTGGCAAAAATGATTGCTCTTCGTCTTCAGCCTCTGGTTCCCTTGCTGGTGCTCCCTGATCAGTCTGGATTTGTGCCTGCGAGATCTACCGTGCACAACTTGCGTACCCTCTTCGCCACTCTACATTATTTCGACTCTAATTTTCAGGCCGTGGCGGTGCTCCACGACGCTACCAAAGCGTTTGACTCCCTCTTCTGGGAGTATATGTTTACTGTCCTTACCAGGATGGGTTTCCCTCCGTTCTTTTTGCAATGGATCAGGGTTTTGTACACCGAACCTGCTGCTAGAGTTCAAGTCAATGGCTGAGTATCCTCGGCGTTTCCCATTGGCAGAGGCACGAGTGCCCCCTGTCGCCAATGCTTTTTGCATTGGAACCGCTTGCCAGCAAGTTGCGACAACTGCATGCCTCGGCAGCGCTGCGCTTCCAACAACGGCCACTTATTGTCTCACTTTATGTGGATGATATGTTGTTATATGTTTGTGAACCTGTGACCTACCTCCCAGAATTGCTGCGAGAATAGGTCAAGTCTGAAGGTTTCTCTGGCTTAGGGACAAACTGGACCAAATCAACAGTATTCCCCTTGGCAACGGGTACATGTGCATTTGATATGGACTTCCCCTTGTCCTGGACCCAAGACACAGTGAAGTACCTGGGGATCTGGTTGCACAGAGACCCAGCTCAAGTAATATCCATGAACTAGGGGCGCACCATCGCACAACTTAATGAGAAGGCGGAGAGGTGGGCCCACCTGCCTCTCTCGCTTGCGGACCGCACAGCTGTGCTTAAGATGGTTATATTGCCGAAACTATTATATTTATTTGTGAATATTCCTATCCGCTTGAATATCTCTGCATTCCAGACATTACAGACGGCCCTATTGTCGTTCGTTTGTGGGGAGCCAAAAAGCCTTGTTGCGGTATGTTATACTGTCGCCGTGATGGTTCCTGAAGTCATGTACAAGTATTGATTCAGCAAGTTTAAAAAGTACTGGTGCTGCTAGAGGCTAACTTTTGTATAGATCATGCGAGTTGGCACAATTATCTGTGCGCCCAAGCACAGTTTGCACATTACTGTTTCTTCCCACAACGCTTTCTCCCTCATACTGCGATCGAGGCGGACGCAATACTCCCTTTATCACTAGTGGTGGCGGCTTTCTTGGGTGGAAATGGGGGTACCCGGACGGAAATGAATCCGTTACAGTGCACCGCCTGGGCCTGGCAGGCACTGGCGCAACGGGCGAAGCTCTCCTATCTGTATGCCCCCAAACTGCCGATTGCGGCGCATCCCGGTATATCTGCAGTGCAAGAGCGTTTGGCGCGGTCCACGTTGCAAGCAGCTGGGGTCACGCGAATGGGGGACTTGTACAATTCCCTTCCGGACCTGCAGGCGGGTCGGTCAGGTGGTGTGCTTCACATATGTGAGGGTTCGTCAAGCCATCAGAGATGTATATCCTGACTTCCCTGCTGTGCCTCAGACAATGTGAGCACTGCAGGCGGTGCTTGCGGGAGAGGACCGTAAAGGTTTGATCACTAAACTTTACACTGCATCGTTACGCGAGCGGGAATCGGAGGTGCACCACTCATATGAGAAATGGAGGGCAGACCTGGGTGATGCACTGTCCGTGGACCATTGGCACTATTGTTGCAAATTGACTGGGCGGCTCACAGCCAACTGCAACCTGCGCATTATACACTTCAAATTTTTACACCAACTTAATTACACCCCTGTGCAGTTGCGAAAATTTGGATTGCGAGATACTGCTTGCTGTGTGCGATTTGGGCAAGCAGACGCTGATTTTTTGCACCTCTCTTGGCTCTGCACAGGAGTTGCTACCTTTTGGTCTAAAGTTGCGAGTGTGTTAACGGACGTTGTATTGGAACGGGTGAGGTGTATACCAGAGTTATGTTTGTTGGGTAATGTGACGTCGTTAAAACCCTGTAATAGGAGGCTGGTTGCGGTGGCCACATTACTGGCTAAACGTGCTGTGGTGCAATGTTGGGGCGCGAGGAGATTACCCACGATTCGACAGTGGCTCCGTGATCTGTCCTACTGTAAGGAGCATCTGGAAGTTTATGCGGAGGAGCTGCCTGAATCGTCCCGGCCTAAGGCCTGCTGGGCCCCACTTACTGTATAACTAATGAGCCACCCTGATCTGTAAGCGGCAATGCCCTCCTCCTTGTGTTGCTGCGGATACCCGATGTAATTGGCTTTGGGCTATTTTATCATTTTTATGTGCGTGTCTATCTGGAGTAAAGTTGTTTCTTTTGCTCTAATAGTCATTTTGTCACAGTGCCAGAGGGAGGTGGGAGGGGTGGGATTGTGTTTGTTTTTTCACAAACATTAATTGTCATGCATTCATTTAATATATTTACTAGTGTAAATTGGAGGGACCACAAGTTGGCAGTTACCTGTGTACTACATCCCACTTGACGCGGCCGGCACGAGGTGGTTGTAGGCGGCTTGCTGTGTAAACCCTCCTGCCCATACTGCTATGTATGATTGTCACTTGCGTAGATGGCCCTTTCAGGGATGTGGGCAATACGTTATGTTCCACTTTTCTAGTCCTTAATGAAGGTTTTTGAAATTCCCCGAAAAACGGGGGGAGGGGGAACACAACAAACCTACCTCCACGTAGAAAAACACGTCAATGAGCACGTTCCGCTTCCTCAGCCGCTCAAAATTTGAACAGATGAATACATGAAAAAACATTTCATATCAATGAGAAAAAACAAATATCATAACCTTATAGTGGGTTGAAACACATACTGTGTGTATTACGGCAATGGAGGCTCACATTCTAATGGCACATAGTAAACACCTAAAAATATAGTCACGATTTAACAAAGGCCATAGTCTGGAAGGAATGTTGTAGCGTGTCTGTGAGATACCATGTGGTATTGTTCATACTCCTGAAGAATACCAGTGATTAAAGAACTGTGTGATGACATTATAGTTGGTACAGTCACATGATGTACATCTTACAGAGGTTAAACATATTCTAATGGCACATTGTAAACCTACCCACAATTATTCTTGATTCGTCTAAGCAACGATAATCTTCATGAAAAGGTGCAGCGGGTTTGGAAATGCTCTTAGTACATCCAACACTCTATTACAATTGTACAGTTGGACCAGGATGGGCGATCCATGGTTCTGTACTTCAGAGGTGTAAAATTATATATAACGTGGCATCCTGGTGGATGGACAATATAAATACAAAGAACATTCAGTCGGGGTGAGTCAATAATAAAGCCCTGGTCTTCATGTATTTTTTATTTTATTTATTTATAAAGTTTTATATAGCGCAAACATGTATGCGTCGCTGAAAATGTATTGGGCATAGTGGCGATAAAATGTGTATAATAGTGTTGATTGTAGATTATGTTTAATTAGACAATGTACATGAACAGATTGCTGGCAATCAAACATATGTTGATGTCCTAAAGATGTACAGTGATCCTTTAGCGGTCAAATGATTCCTTTATTCGTGTGATAAGCATGATAATTGGGCACTTCTAGCATCCAGCTCATTTAACCCATTATGTATGGTATCCAAGGAGTGCATCCATTTGCATTCTCTTATGTTTAAAACCGATTGGATGTCTCCTCCCCTAATCCCTAATATGACCTTTTCTAGAACAACCCATTTTAAGCTTTCCGGTGAGTGTACAGCTCTCTGAAAATGTTCCACCAGGGGTGCTCCACCTACGCCACACCTCACTCTGCTGCAGTGTTCAAGTACACGTGCTTTCACTTTTTGTTGTGTCTGACCTATATACATCATATCGCATGGACAGATAATGGCGTATATCACATACTAAGTGTTGCAATTTGTGTGAGCTTTAAGGTCAATGACATGTTGTTTGTGATTAAGTTGTTTGGCCTGAATGGTTAGGTTGCAGGCCTTGCAATTGCCACATTTGTAGTGCACTATGATTTCTGGAAGGTGCCACATGGTCTGGATGGAAGGTGCAGAAGGTGTCTCCAACAGGGAGCGGACTACATGGTCTCGTATACTCTTTCCTTTTCTGAAGGAGTGCATGGGTGGCTCAGCCAAATCCAAGTCGTCTGAGAGGAGTTTCCAATAGTGATTTATGATCCTTCTAATCACATGGCTTCGGGTACAGAAGATGGTGACACATATCATCCTGTTACTCAGATCTTTATCCCATGTCTTTGCCGCAAGTAAGGTTTCCATCAGGTTAAACCAGGCTCTCTTGCGGGCACGTCTGGCCAACCTCTTCGGATAACCCCTTTCTATGAGGCGATCCATAAGGCTCTCCGATTCAGTCATGTAGTCCTACTTCCGTGAACAATTGCGGCAAATCCTCAAAAATTGTCCAAAAGGCAAGTTATCACGCAGTTATATCTCAATAGCGAGTTCTGCTCTGTCGGCTTCCTGAATAGAGTCATGTATAGTTGGTAGTTTTCTGCCTTAATTGAAATATCCAGAAAGTCGATGGTATTGGAATCTGAGTGCATGGTGAATATAATGTTCTCAGATCTCTGATTCAACCACACAAAAAAAGTGTTCAGTTCAGTAGAGTAGCCAGTCCAGATGAACAAGACGTCGTCGATGTAGCTTCTCCATAGGGTCACATGGTCTTGGTATGGATTGCTTTTGTTGAACAAGAAGGTGTTGTCAAAATGATCCATGTATAGATGGCCAGGTCCGGTGCGTAACATGCACCCATGGCCATGCCCTTTGTTTGCAAGTGAAACTCCCCTTGAGAGTAAAAGAAAGTATGCATCAGAGCAATCTCAAGGAGTTTGATGATGAATTCCGTGGGTACCAATGTGGGTGCAGGTGTCTTGTTCAAAGCTGTGTGCATAACCTCCAGGGCTGGTCATTGAGGAATGCTTGTATATAGTGATACAATATCTAGAGTCATGCTGTGTGGGATCAAATGCTTGCTTGTCCACCAGGTTAATGGTCTCCATGGTGTCTTTGAGATAGGATCTTGTAGACTCCGCAATGGGTTTCAGGAAGACATCGACATATTTGCAGAGGGGTTCCAATAATGAGCCGCAGCCAGATACTATGGGTCACCCGGGTGAGTGTTCCATATTTTGGTGCACCTTGGGTAAGGTGTATATCGTTGGTAGGCGTGGCTGTTTTTGGTTTAGAAGTTTAAATTCCAAATCCGACAGGAAATCTAGTTTATGGCCCTCTTCTGTTACTTTCAAAATCAATTTTGTTAATTCCTTGGTTGGATCTATCCTCGGTCGAGTGTAGCTAACCCCATCACCCAGTTGGTTGTGGACCTCTGTTTTGTATTGTCTTGTACTACAATTGCTCCCCCCTTGTCCACTGTGGTTGTGACAATGTAGGGAAAGCATCCAGAATTACAACGAATGCACATACACCATCAGGGGACCCATTTGTAAATATAAAAGTGGATTTCATTACCATACCTAAATTTTGCAATTATGAATATGTGTATGTCATAATTAGTATGATTTCAGGGTGGGTAGAAGCCTATTCCTGGATTAAAGCTGAAGAAAAGGCAGTAACAAAAATACTGCTAAAAGACTTTGGGCCATATGTAGGTAAATAATTTTTACCGATTCTTAAATACCGAATTTTACCGAATCGGTATTTAAGAATCGGTAAGTTATATGTAGGTCAACAATCGGTAAACATTACCGATTCGGTAAACATGAATCGGAATTTACCGAATCGGTAAATACCGAAGTGGTATTTACCGAATCGGTAAATTCCGAAGTGGTATTTTCCGAATCGGTAAATACCGAATCGGTAAATACCGAATCGGTAGTTCAAAAACACATGACTTGAATCAGCCAATCCTGTGCTACCTAAACCCCACCCAACCAGGGAGTGGCCACACCCAGGCAGGTGCACACAATCAGCAGACTCTGGAGAGGCTGGGAGTGCTGAGGAGAGGAAGAGAGCAACTGCCTGATTCAGCCCTGGAGACTGCAAGAATGGCCAGCCAGGACACAGAGAGGGAAGGAGGGGAGAGGAAGGGAAAGCTGAAATTCAGCCAAAAGGAGCTGCAAGTACTGGTGGAGGAGGTCGTGAAGCAGCACCAGAAGCTTTTTGGAAAACAGTCACAGCAAGTGCCTGAGTCAGAGAAACGCAAGATCTGGCTTGGAATCCAGGCACAGGTGAATGCCATGGGAGTGACCCCCCGGGACATCGATGTCCTCAAGAAGCGGTGGTACGACATCCGTATCATCACGAAGAGGAAGGTGGCAGAATTAAAAAAAGAGGCCAGCCAGACAGGAGGTGGACGCAACAGGGCACCAGCCCTGACAGAACTGGAGGAGCTAGTGGAGACAACCATTGAGCCAGAAACAATCGTGGGGATTGGGGACGCTGACAGCTCCGCCAGAGGCACCTCCAAACAAGGTAAGACGATTGCACAGCAATGTGCTCCCCCCTACCCCTATCCCAACTCCCCAAATGTGCCATGAGAATCCCACTCCAGTACAGGTATTAGTGCATGCCAGCAATGCATCATGGGAGATGTAGTCCCTGAAAGCCCAAACATGATACGATTAGCACAGCATAACAGGGCATGTGACACACAGTAGCGAGAAGCAGGCAGAGGACATTGAGATACTGTACAGAAAATGTATTGTCATGTCATCAAATCAATGCTTCAGGTACACTTAGCTGATGTCGCTTTTCTGTCCACAGGCACTACTGCGCACAGAACTGCCCATGACAAGGGAGAGAGGGCACACAACAAACACAGCGCAGAGAAGGCCACCACCAGTACTGCCCAGGGAACAGCACCACAGGCAGTCACACCACCACAGCCAGCATCGCCGCTCCTGCCAGCATCCCCACTCCTGCAGGTGTCACCACCATCTTCACCACCTGCATTGCACAGGTTGAGGAGGCGTCCTGCAGCCAGGTTGGATGTGACCGACTCATCGTCCGAAGACTCGAGGGGGCCGGAAACGTCCACTGTACCCCAGGATGTAACCCATGCCAGTGTGCCTTCCGACTCTGAGGGAGAACACACAGTTGGCAGACGGCGCCGCAGGGCTCGGCCGCAGAGTCCACCTCCCCTTGGGCAGGGCCATGGAGTGTTCTCAGGGCTTGAGGGCACCATGGTGAAAATACAACGCATCCAGGCAAGGGCAATGGTGTCCGTACAGCGACAATTGCGTGGCCTCAATAATACTTTTGGAAACATTGACAAGGGCATCAGCGCCATGGCAGGGGGCATGGCTGAGATGGCAGCGGGCATGCGGGACATGTCCCAATCCATCATGCTGCTGTGCTCAAAGTACGATGAGGACAGGGCAGCACGGCGCAGCGGACATCATAGAAAGGATCTGACCTCGAGGGCAGTGAACCGGCTGGCGACTGCCACATCGCTGCTCTGCAGGCGCTCTGTGGCGATGCAGGAGGGCCTTGCACACTGCAGCACAGATGTGTCCAGGGGGATGGTTAGGGTCACGAGTGCACTAGAAGTGCTGCTCACCAGCCAGTCTGCAACAACTGGCGCTTTGGATGCTGGTGACACAGAAGACACGACCAGCAGGAGCAGCATAACCCCCCCTGTCCCAGACACTCGTCGGAGCAACAGGCGTCAACGTGGTGCCACTGGTACCCCAGCCAGTGAGGCCGCTCCCTCAATCCCATCCCGCACTGGTGCGCGTGGGCGCAAACATTAAAGCGTCAGGCAAAACAATGACACAATTGGGTGAAGTAACCCTTAACTGACAAAATTTAATTTCTCATTGTTGTTGGAATACGTTTTCATTTGTGTCGTGGCGTAGTGCTACCTGATTAAACTACGTTATGGCATCCAACTACTGGCTGTGTCCCCTTACTCATTCAGAAATAGTTGCATGTGATCTCTGCCCGTCTCACTCTCCCATCTGTTGCTGTTGGCACTCCTGCTGCGTTGGCCTCTGCCTGTGCAGACTCATCATCATTGTCCTCAAGATATGTCATTTCGACCTCTGTGCCTCTCTTTGTGGCAAGGTTGTGCAGCATTGCACAAGTGGCAATTATCTTGCAGCAGAGGATGGGTGTGTACTGGCGTGCACCTCCACTCTTATGGAGGCAGCGAAACCTGCTCTTCAATAGTCCAAACGTGCGCTCCACCACATTGCGTGTAGATTTGTGTGCCACATTATATCGTCTCTCACTCTGGGTTGATGGGTGTAGGTAGGGAGTGAGGATGAATGATCGCACGGCATATGCACTGTCCCCTAGGTGTGTAAAAGGGAGACATCAGTCACATGCCTCAATACACTGTGATTTGCACTGAGTACTATGGAGCGTCACTGTTACTTACCTAGCAGGTATCCTTCTCCAAATTCTCCCGCAAGCAGTCGTGTGTAGATCCCACTGTTCTGGAAGATGTAGGAGTCATGGGTGCTCCCAGGGAATTTGGCAACGATATCAGTGATGATGTTCCCTGCATCGCAGATTACTTGAACATTGATGGAGTGGGTGGACTTTCTGTTTCTGTAGATGTGCTCAGTGGCAGCTGGTGGGCAGATTGGGATGTGTGTGCCATCTATGCAGCCAATGACATGGGGGAACTGTGCCATGTGATAAAAGTCAGTTTTAGTTTTCTGCAGTTCAGCCTGTGTGTTTGGGAAGCTGATGTAGTGGTGCATTCTCTGCATCGTGGCATCCAGGAACTTCCTGAAGAAATGGGACAGGCAACTCTGGGATACACCGCCCACCGCAGCTATCACCCCCTGGTAACTGCCAGATGCAAGTAGGTGTAGGCTGCAGAGAACCTGCACATGTGGTGGTATGGCATGCGCCCTTCTTGTTGGCTGGTCCAGGAGTGGGTGCAGGTCCCTTATCAGGTCCATGATGGTTTGGGGGTGTAGTCTGTACCTTTCATGTATCTCAGCGTCAGTCATTTGAAAAAGTGTGATTCGCTGTCTGTAGATGCGTTCCTCCCGTCTCCATATCCTCAGTCCTGCTGCCTGTAGACGTAGCCGCCTTGCAATGACATACAGAGCGGCCATGTTGTCCACGCTGTTGCATTTTGGGATTGCTTATATGCACTGTTGATGCTTACCACCTGCTTTCTATCAGTGTTAATTACCGACTCTTATTTACCGATTTTCATGGATTTCTTAATTACCGAATTTACCTACATATCTTTTTCCGTTTTACCACTTCATATTTACCACTTCATATTTACCGATTCGGAAAATATGTATTCGGTAAATTTGAATCGGTATTTTAGAATTCGGTAAATATGAATCGGTATTTACCGATTCATATTTACCGAATATGGGTTTTTGGCCTCCTACATCTCAACTATCTAAATACCGGTCGGTAACGGGTTTTTTACCGAATTTCGGCCGTTACCGACCGGTATTTAGCTACCTACATGAGGCCCTATATCCCTTAGTTTGGCATTGTACTTCCACAAAACAGTAACAATGGAACTCACATCACTTTTAAAATAATATGTGACATTTGCAAGCCCCGCCAAATACAACAGAACTTAAGGTCAAGACAAATAATGGGATGCTTAAAAACATACTTTGAAAGATCTGTGGGAAACGACTTCAAATGGACAAGTGCATTGCTCTCATGAGCATGTGAGCTACTGCAAATGTGAAAACAAGCCTTAGCCTACATTAGTTCCTAGTAGGCACACCAATGAGACTCCCTGTCTCACCAGTCGTACTCCTATCTACTCTAGATATACACTTGACTGAGGAAATTGTCCTGGATTATTGCTGTGCTTTAATAAGTTGTGTAAATACTTTCCATTCACAGGTATAAAGGACATTGCCCAAGGATCCCAGTCAACCATGCCATCAACTTCAGCCAGGGGACTGGGTGACCATGAAAGTACATCAAAGAAAGGCAGCAAGCAGTGCATTAGAAGGATCCTGTACTGACACTACTCACTACCAATATAGCGGTAAAGTGTCAATGCATCTTTTATTTATTGTAGTGTAAATGATGTACATTGTGGGGTACTTTGTACATTATTAAAATTATTTTCATATATTTAAAAATCACAATAAATAAATGTTTAAATAAAAAAGTGTCAATGCCTCCAATCATGGACAAATGCATCCAATTGTATAAAAAAAAAAAAAAACGTGCTCTGGTTGAAAGGTGGAGCCAATCTCGTGGTGCAAGTGCTGGAAACGTCTCCCCCGAAAGAGAAGATAATTTGCCACTACGTGCCAAAGAGGAGGCACCACTACAAAATGAAAATGTTGTGCAGCGCCACCCATACCACCTCCAACAAAGGAAAACAATTGTGTGAGGTAGTAAGGCCAACGTGGGGCTGGGTAGCAGGACTGTTCTTTGCCACAACAGGAATGGCCTGCCCCCTTTGGAGCACGGAAGTTGTAGATGTGAAGTTACTCCTAGCATAAGCTTCCTGGATCTGGATGCAAACTACAATTTTCCTATGAGCATTGGAAAATAGAACATATTGTGGGAATGCACCGGACAGGACACTGTTGACAGCAGGGAGAGTGTGAGGTCCAGGAGGATTTCTACTTGGAGCCACAGGTCCCTTATGTACTGGGACACTCCTTTGTCCTTCGTCATCAGGTAAACGGCATGACAGCCTGGCAAATTCCCATAGACCCCATCCTGTACACCGATAGTGAAGAAATAAACAGAGGATGAAATTAGGAAAGTGATAGAAAGGATTTGGGCAAAACTAGGTGGCAATATGAAAGCCATGACCTTTATCCTTCAGTCCATGAATTACTCATTGAAGAAGATAGCCATGAGACACTTTTCAGAGCAGTAGGAAGCTGGATAGATGGGCAGTATCAGAATGAAAGGTGGTGGGGGAGAGAGGTGGAGAGCGCGGGAGAGAGAGGGTGGAGGAGAGAGTGAGTGGGGGAGAGAGTGAGTGGGGGAGAGAGATAGTGAGCGCTAGAGAGTGAGAGCATGCTCCTTTGATTATTTAGGGTTGATGGGAGGGTTATTTTAGATCAGCTACCTTTTCAATTGCTTCAGGTTCGTATGTAGACCCACTTCCTCCTAAGGCATGGAAGATGCTGGCTGATTTTCGGATACCTCCAGATGAAAACCTCTGGAAGAAGGCACGGTACCACAGGTATCGAAAAAGGCCCTGTTACTTTCTCTGTTTTTAAATAAGAAAAATAAAAAACACACGACAGATCCTCGTGAGCTCAGTAATAATCGACCTATCTCAGTTGCCCTTTCCAGTTAACATAATGGGAAGATATGTTAACAGAAATAATATGACTATCTGGAAGCACACAGTCCATTGGATGAGGCACAAACAGGTTTGAGACCAGCTCATAAAACATAGTCAGCCCTGGTTTCTGCTCTGGACAATCTGTGAATTGTATTGCATTATGATTGCATTTATATAGCTCTTACTACCCCTGACAAGGCGTCGAAGCGCTTTTTTGGTGAGTAGCACGCTACTCCGGGACTCATAGGATTAGTGTTGAATTAGCATAGTGAAACATGCAAGTACATTTTAAGTGGTGGATAGGTTAGTCAGTTATTTGGATTCGGAAGGACAGCAGAAGCATAGAAGGAAGAAAAAAAAAAGGTTTGTATTTATATAGCGCTTGTTACCCCTTATGGGGTGTTGGAGCACGCTACTCCGGAAACCCATAAAGGATCAGTGCTGAATTAGTATGGTGAAATATGAAAGTAATTTGAGTGGTGGATATTAGTTAGTTATTTGAAGTGAGAAGGATAGCGGAGGGATAAAAGGGAAGAAAGGTTTGCATTCATGTAGCACCTGTTACCCCTGATGGGTGTTGAAGTGCTTTTCTGGCGAGTAGGACGCTACTCCGGAAGCCATAAAGGATTAGTGCTAAAAATTAGTATAGTGAAGTATGAAGTAATTTGAGTGGTGGATATGTGTTTCAGTTATTTGGATAGAGAATGGTAGGTTGCGGGATAGAAAAGGTAAAGAGGTTTGTATTTATATAGCGCTTGCTACCACTTGAAGGGGTTTTGAAGTGCGTTATTGGCGAGTAGCACGCTACTCTGGAACCCATAAGGATTATTGTTGAATTAGTATGGCGAAACATGAAAGTAATTGGAGTGGTGGATATGTTAGTCAGTTATTTGGATTGAGAAGGGTTGGGGAGGGGTAGAAAAGGGAAAAAGGTTTGCATTTATATAGCGCTGGTAACCCTGATGGGGTGTTGAAACGCTTTATTGGCGAGTAGCACGCTACTCTGGAACCCATAAAGGATTAGTGGTGAATTAGTATAGTGGAATATGGAATTTGAGAAGTGAACATGTTAGTCTGTTATTTTGATTGAAAAAGGATAGTGGAGGGACAGAAGAGTGAGATTTCTTTATTTTATTTTTTTGAGGTCACGGCAGTCGGAGGAAGCTTTTGGATGAGTAAAAAGGGGTTTTTGAGGGGAAGAGTCAGAGTGAAGAGTTTAGAAAGGTTTATTTTGGGGGCTCGGTATAGTAAAAAAGGTGTCAGATGATGTAAGGAGGGGTAGAGTAGGAGAGGAACTAGAAAGGGTTATTTTGGGGATCATAGTAGTGGTATGGGGTTTGGGATAAATGAAAGCGGATGTAGAGGATATATTGATATATGTATAGGGTAAGAGATAGGGTAGTGCATTGGAAAGAGTAGTAGGAAGAAGTTTGGGATGAGTCAGAAGGTTGGGCTAGAGAATATATTGAGAGAAGCAAAGGCTGAGAAATAGGGTAGTACATTTGAAATGCTAAATTAGAAGAAAGTGATAAATATATAGATCCATAAGTACATTGAAAATATATAGATGCATTAAGAAGGTAAGTATATATAGATTAAAGATATTGATAGAGGCACAGGATGAGTAATAGGGTAGTGCATTGGATATGCCTTTTCAGGAGAAAAGTAACAGACACACAGATCCAAGTACATGGAAGGTACATAGATGCACAATGGAAGTGCATGTAGACCAAAGACGATATTTATTTATTTATTATCAGCAACATAATTATTCTACATGTTTATACAAACACTAAGATAGGTACATATCTATAGTGAAAAATCGATGCTTATATACAGAAGAATATGCTGTACATTTCTGTTTGTGTATGGTGCTTATGTGGGAAGTGCCAATTCTGGAGTAGTTTTCAGAAGATAAGGTGGTTGTCGGTTGATCTTATGTGGGGGGGGGGGGCGGGGGGGGGGGGGGGGGGGAAAGAGTTCCATAGTTTGGCTGCTTGAACAGAGAAGGGTGTGCCACCCATGTTTTTTTCTTTTATCTTGGGATTTTGAGGCGAGATGCCCCTTTAGAGCGTAGGTTCCTTTGTTGAATGGGTTTGGTGATTTTATTCCTGATGAAGAGCGGTCCCATTCCATGTATTGCTTTGTGGGTGATACAAAGTGGATTGAATGTGGATCTTCTGGCAACCGGTAACCAATGCAGGGCTTTCATGGCAGGTGAGATGTGGTCTCGCGGTTTGATATGCAAGAGTAGTCTGGCAGCAGAGTTCTGAATCAGTTGTAGTATTTTCATGGTCGTTAAAGGTGATTTGTGGTAGAGGCTATTGGCGTAATCGAGTCTGGACAGAACAAGGGAGATGGTAGCTTGGACCTTGTGTGGAAATCCTAAATGAGGGAAAATTTGTCGCAGAATTTTTATAGTGACAAAGCTTGATCTTGCTAGTTTGTCCACTTTGGCATTCATCGACAGCTTGGAGTTCATGATCATTGCAAGGTTTCTTACTTCCTTCGATACTTTAGGTGGTGATCCCAGTTCATCAGGCCAAGCGGGTCATAATGTTTCCAATCGGCACACGTGAGTATTTCCGTTTTTGAAGCATTCAATTTGAGATGGCCTCAAGTAATCCACTGATCCACGGCTCTGAAACAACTGAAAATTTGGGGATTTTTCAATGTCTTTGGGGCATTCCAGTTGAAGGAGTATTTGCATGTCATCTGCATAGTTATAGCACGTGAGGTGAAATTGATTGATCAGTACCGGTAATGGCTTCATGTAGATGTTGAAAAGCATGGGTGATAACTGGTTGTGGTTATGTAGGTGCACTGGTGTTGCTAGATCTGTCTGCCACCTCTGACACCGTGAATCACAAGATTTTGCTTTCCAGACTATCAGACAGGTGGGAGTGGCAGATTTTTGGGATGGTTTCAATTATACCTGGCAGGTAGATCACAAGCCATCCAGCTGCTACCATAAAAAATGCACCTTTAGGTCAGTAGATCGGGGGCCCCAAGGCTCGGCTTTAAGCAAAACCCTGTTTAATTTGTACCTGCACCCATTGGCCTCATTGATTAGATCCCACTGCATTAAACTCATAAACTGTGCAGATGACACTCAGCTCAGCTTGACATTGGTTTAATCCAGCAACCAGTTATGGACTCTCTCCATAACTGTTCGAAGGATATTTCAGCATTTGAAATTCAATTGTGATAAAACTGAGATAGTCTGGAGCTCAGCAGAAAAACCAGTGAGTCTTACCATCTAATTTCTGGCCTTTGATAGTGCAGAACTAGGAATAGCACCGTCTATGCATAATGTGGGGCTTTATGTATATAGCCTGCTTTGCCTCAATGAGATTGCTTCATAAAGTCTTCCCCTATCTCCCAATGGCAGCTCGTCTGTCAGTGGTTAAGAGCACCATTCAGAGTCATCTTGATTACTGAAATTCCTTATTCCTTGGTGCTCCAGCCTATCTACTGAAGCGTGTACAGCAAATCCAGGTGGCTGTGGCTAAACTAGCCTTAGGTCGGCCCAGATTTTCTTCAACATTTCAGGCCCTGGCTGAGTTACATTGGCTTCCTGTTCCTGAAAGAGTTCTTTTTAGGGTAGTGCATCACGTTTAGGGCAGATCGCAAGATTGGCCCTCGTTTTCTTAAGGAGATTTAAATGTTATGCACCTTCCAGAGTCTTGCGATATTCCTCCGCAAATCTTTGTGCCAGACAAGTCACTTTAATGGAGGAAACGGAGCAGACACACAGTAGAGCTGTAAGATAGGGGAACCATAAAGGAGGACAAGCTAAAGCGCAGCATGCAGATATTGCTACAAAAGTATACAAATGGGAAAGAAATGCGGCATCTGCCTGCTTTTTTTCTATTTTTATTTTATTTATTTTTTTAGAAATTTAGCCCCACGTTCTTGGCTGACCTTCCACCTTGCATGAAACGTTGTGCTTTCACCCTACGAGTTACAAATGAGAAGCAGCATTCTCTGGGAAGGCCTTAAGGCGACCGTCCGCAGCTGCGAAATTAGTTATCGTACTAAAGACAAACGAACATGCCTTGAACAGCTTGAAATCCTAGAAAAGCGCCAGGCGACCCTATCCTCCCATCTCAACTCCAACCCCAGCACCCTCCTCCGCCACAATCTGCTCCTCGCACAACAAGAGCTCCGTCACTACCTATTAAATGAAGCCAAGGAGATCTGGGAGGCATCACAACATCGGATATACCAATGGGTGATAAATCTAGTAAAATGCTCCACAGACTATGCCAAGTAGATGGGGCCCCAGCCGTTACGCCTACTATCCGAGGTCCAGATGGGTCCATGTACACGACACCGGAAGGTGTTGCGAGAGAGTTCGCGAGGCACTTTACATCTCTGTACGCCCAGAAGGTGCAGATCTCTGCCGATCTTATCGCGGAATTTCTGGTGGACATTCCACCCCGCCGGCTCCCTGACTCTGTTCGAGAATGACTAGAGACCCCAATCACCCTGGTGGAATTGACTGGCGCCGTTAACGCGCTACGCCCTGGTCGTGCTCCGGGTCCAAATGGATTCCCCATGGAGTTCCCCCGATCACACAACACTTCTGGGGCCTCACTTACTGGCGACCATTGCCGAAGCCACAGACCTGGAAAGCTTGCCAGGGTACTGGCGACACGCGGATATTGTGCTCTTTCTCAAACCTGGTCGACCCCCGGAGGACCCCTATTCGTATCGCCCCATCTCCCTTATTATTTTTTAACCCAAACTATTAGGGAAGGTCTTGGCTGACCGACTTCGTGGATGTATCACGGACCTGATCCACACTGACCAGCCAGGCTTTATGCCCCAGAGAGCCACTAGGCACAATATCAGGTGAGTTCATAATGCCATTGCTGCTGCCCCCACCTTGGGACGACCCGCCGCTCTGTTATTAGCTGATACAGACAAAGCCTTTGATTTGCTGAGCCGGGTCTATCTCTTTCAACTGCTCGAAGCGATCAATTTTGGACCTCCATCTTGACATATATACGCCTATTATACACAGATGTAACGGCATCTGTACGGATTGCGGGGCACCGCTCACACTCTTTCCCGATCCAGAGAGGTACCCGTCAGGGATGCCCACTCTCTCCATTGCTGTTCGCCCGAGAAAGTCGAACCTCTGGCGGCCTGGGTTAGAGGCGACCCAGTGCTCAGGGAATTTAGCTGGTCCCGATCAGATCATATAGCATTATATGCGGACGACGTTCTCTTCTTTATGACAGACCCTTGGTACTCTGGACCCCGCATTCTAAAAAAAACCTTAGGGTATTTGGTGGCACCTCGGGCCTCCACGCCAATCTCGCTAAGTCCATTTTATTCCCAGTTTGTGGGCATCAGGGTCGCAACACATGGGCCGCACTGCTCACCAGGGCTACATATGGGTTCAAATATTTGGGGATCTATATTTCCCCATGCCCCAAGACTTACTGGGCGCATAATATTACCCCGTTGCTAACTAGCCTTACAAATTAATCGACAATATGGTCCGCTCTCCCCTTCTCCCTTAAAGGGCGTTCAGCCGTTTTTAAGATGTCTCTTTGCCTCATATCCTATACAGCCTCCAAACTTTCCTTACCCCCTTCCCCGCGCTTGGTTCACGCAGGTATATGCCATGCAAAACAATTTCCTTTGGGGAGGTGGAGCAGTTTGTGTGGCGCTTCGCACTTGTGCACAGTCCACTTACTGTTGGGTGATAGCGGCAGCTGATATCTACTCCTATTATGTCGTGTCTCACATCCTTGTTATCAACGAATGGTGGTACAATTCCCATGCATATCCGGCATATGCCATTTAACACGCGGCTATGGAACATGTCCCCCTTCTTCATTTATTGTATAGCTCCACGCGTTTAGACCACTTACCACCGGCTGGCAGGGTAGTCATACAATTATGGAGGGCCAAGACTAGACAAACGGGGTGGAAAGGGAAACACACTAAACAAACTCCCCAGTGATATGGCACACATCGAAGAACAGCAACCACACTATGCAGGTTCCGAGGTTGGGACCTGGTGGGGATCTCAACCCTAGGGGATGTATTACAGGGCACCACCCTAAAATCATTCCAACAACTACAAACAGACTTCAGCCTCCACAAACGACAATTTTACAAATTTCTACAGCTCCGCCACGCACTCTCCCCCCAGATCTGTAATATAGAGTCTCTCCCTGAGTTCCAGCCCTTGGAGGGCCGTCTACTTATGGGGGATCTTGGTGTACACAAAATCAGACAAATATATCAAAACATTGACGACACACACTTCTACCACCCTTGACAAAGCCCGGCTGGCCTGGCAGGCTGATATTCCTGAACTAACAGACGATGATTGAGCCGAAGCAATTGCCAGCCCGAGGGGTGTAGCAGTCTCCACACGCTATCGGCTCATCCAGTTCAAATACTTACATAGAATAAATTACACTAGGGTCCGACTGTGGCGCATGGGGGGTATTCAGTCCCCATTATGTTTGAGGTGTGGCCGGGAAGATGGGTCCTTCCTACATACTGTTTGGAGCTGCACGGCCTTACAGCCCTTTTGGAACAGGGTTCGGTCAGGTCTTAACGAGGTGCTGGGGTGGGTGCTCCCACTGGACCCCCAACTGTTTTATTACACTCTACAGACGACATTGGGGGAAACCGCTATAAACAACATCTGCTATTGCTTGCTTTAACTATTGCCAAAAGGGATATTGCACAGGGGTGGAAGGCTTCATCTCCCCCGACCGTAGGCAAATGGAAGAATGAATTGGATAAATGTAGGGGGGCCGAGATTGCTGTCTTTGAGGCCCGAGGTTGCCCCAGAAAACATTGCAAGATTTGGACACGGTGGGCGTCATATCGCGGAATCGACTTGCCCCCCCTGCCCGAGGAGGATCCATGAGTGTCACCCTCTGATCCCCGACATGTATCACCCCATGGTATATCATTCAATCATTTTATTACTCTGCCATGATGTATACTTTGAATCTGATGAATCATGTCCTGTATTACGGAGATTGACAACTGTCTTCATAATGTTTGTATTATTGTTTTACCTGCATGTTCGGCGGATACTGTTCATTATCATAACAATGGTTACCAATGTAATTATTATTCCTGTGCTCCCACAGGCCATTGTGGGGCTTTCGCTCATTACATTGCAAAATAACCAAATAAAATTTGTTTACAAAAAAAAAATCTATTTATGAATGTTTGAATGTCTATTAAATTGTTTAAGCACTGCGCCCTATCATCCTTAGTCTGCTTGGACCTGAATGTAGTAGTGGGGATGGACCATGAGAGATTGAATGTGATATGGGCAGCAAAGATGAGGGCTCAGAAGATGAGCTGAAAGAAGTAGCAGGTGAGCATGAAATAGAAGGCTGCTGCAGCAATACATTTTGTTTAAAGACAAGAGTGCTAAGGATTGGTACGGCTGTGTGAAAAATGAGGTCAAGGGAATGTAGCAGGAAAGCCAGTTGGAGTTGGCAGAAGCTTCAAAAGAGGTGATAAGAGGATAATTGCATTTCACCATAAAACTGACAACAAGAAGAACTGAGTTGGTAGGAAGGAGATGTTGAGAGGGATCATTTGCTTGGTGCAATCAATGAAGGGAAAATATGTGATCTACATTCTAGTGAGTTTCAGCATCAAGCAAGGTCAGTGGCCCTATAGTATGTTATGCATGCTTACAGAGAATTAGTGCGGGTGGAGAAATAAATAAATGTTTGGGTGTCATTTGCAAGTAAAAAGTAGGAGAATTGAAATTAGGGGATGGCTAGAGCTAAAGCAGTACTGTAGTGAGAGAGAGCAAAAGAGCATGAAGAGTGGAGAATGAAATCATGCTTTATTCTCCATAGTAGAATATGTATGTGGTGGTGCTCGGCAAGTACCAGGAAAACAGTAGTATCTGTTGGGGAAGTAGGAGGAAAACTGGGATCGAGGGGTTGTAGCAATAATATTAGGATTGGAAAGACAGTAGATGAATGCTATGACTGAAAATAGCAAACATGGTACCGTACTCAAGGTACAAAAGGGTGGCACAAAAATGCTATTGATAGACAAATGTGACCAAGCATCAAATGATAGGAACACACTGTTAGATTATACCTCTGGACATCCACGAAATCTCAGAGACAACTTGCCCTATGGCCAATTTTTGAGAGTGCGACGTAATTGCACTAATAAGGATGACTATTTTAGAAATGCCCAAATGCTCCAACAAAAACTCACAGCACGAGGGTACCCAAAGAAATTGGTCAAGGGAGCATTAAAGAGAGCTTGGTACACTCAGAGGGAAACACTCCTTGTACCTAAAACAAAACAGGAAAATGAGCAAATGGTTTGTGTACTCACATTCAACCCTAAGGCTAATAAGATCAAGCAGATTATTCTAAGAAACCTCAAATTGGTGGAACACTTGAATATCTCTAAGCCATTATTCGCGTTCCGTAGAGGAAAGAATCTTAGAAATCATCTAGTGAAAGCCTCCCGCCCCTCTATGGCACCCATTGATCTGAGAGGAATGATGGGCCTTCCACCCCTCGTCTGACATTTCCGGTGCAATGGCTGCGGGGTATGCATGCAAACAAAAAACTCTAAGTGTGTGGAAATCAATAAAATAGTGCATTCACAGTTAAGCTTTTCTAACTGCAACACCAAAAATGTGGTTTATGCAGTCACATGTCCATGCGAAAAAACATACATCGGACAGACGACTCAGGTCGTAAAGTTGAGGATTTCACAACATAAATCCCGTATACGATGTGGAACCATAGGGGCTCCTATGGTACAACATTTCATTGATATGAACCACAGTGAAGATGACCTGTACTGGACTGTGCTGTTGGTAGTGAAAGCTTTCACTAAAACAGCATTACAAAATAAGCTCAATCATCTTGAGGCACGAATGATCGAACGTTATCGTGACTAGTGCGAATGCATGATGACATTTCCCGTTACACATCTTTTAAAACATGTCTTTTATTTGTGTTGTTATAATAGATTGTGCACTGATCAAGCATTGTCTGAACGGTCGCCTGTGTTGCCGATGGGGTGTAGTTAGCGGTGGTGGTGCCATGAGGGATATCGACCCTTTGATATTACACACACGGTCTTGTCCCCGGTAATAGACTCTGTGGACTTTTTGGGAATTCTTTTTCCATTGGCAGTGTGGTGCTCGTGTTATACCTGGGTTGTACTTTTACCCTTGTCTATTAGATGCTGTCCTGTGATTCATACCTTATAGGTGGATGACTGCTCCTGCTGAAATGCACCCTCTGGCTAGATGCTTTCTGCGTTAATGGTTAGATGCTTTCCGCGTTTCCCCCCCCCCCCCCCTTTTCCTTTCCCCCCCCCCCTTTTTCCTTCCCCCCCCCCCCCTTCTCCCCCCCCCCCCTTTCCCCCCCCCCCCCCTTCCTTCCCTTTGATCCCCCTTGAGATAGAGGGCAGTGTGATTTTAGACGCCCCCGTGCCAAGATGGCCGACACGTTTTCACTCCTAAGTGGAACCCTTCCTTCATGTTTACTACCTTCGTCCGATGCCGGAAAATAGGACTGGGGCAGCCCGTAGACACACGCAGACCAGCGCCGTTAGGATTGCCGAGTGGAGTGGCTGTTTGTTCCGGACTTCGAGTCGGACTTTTTTCAAAGTAAGTTCCGCCACGCAAGCCCCATTGGATTTGGACTTATGTAGTCTGTAGGCTCCCGTTAAGTTTTCTAAAGCCCTTGGCTTTTTGCTTTTGTAGGTAGTTATCGTCCTGCTTATTTAACAAGTCGTTGCCAGTCAGTGGAAGCAGGGAGGACTTCCTGTTGAAGGAAGGTAAGCGCCCATTACCACCTGACGTATCCCCCTCATTTGCATTATTTGCGCTGCCTTGAGTGTTGAGCCCCTGAATTCCTTGTTAATAGGGTCGGCACCCGTTTGGGTACCTGTGGACCCGGATGACCCATACGTAGGAGCGTCCTTCGGACCACCCTACCACTGTAAGTACTATACGTTTGCTTACCCATGTGAGACACGCAGTAAGAGCCATGGGGGAGAGAAAGTGAGAGTGGGTTTCCTCGAGGTTCTTGCTATCTTTGTGGTGTGGGCACCAACAGCTAAGGTGGACTATGCTTTGGGTCTGTGGTGTGACACATTTTCCGCCAGCCTGAGAGACTGACACGCTGGTGGTCTCTATAACTATAGCACCTTTCGTTATGAACACATAGATTTCCTCTGTATATCTCTTCCTATGTAAGTCCCCGGCTCACCCCTGGGTCCCTTGGTGACGGTCACCGACTACAGGCTCCCCGTTGGGCGGCATGGCGAACTGCTACGACTATGCTTGTGATTAGTTTTATGTATATATTTGTATATTTACACGTGTATATACTTCTTTTTTGTAGTGTGTGTACATTCTTTGTATTAACCCTGTCCTGAGGAGGCCGAGGAAAATATATGGCCGAAACGCAATTGCGTAGACCCGGTTTTGAAGGAGGAGTCCTTGAAAATAAGTACAGTGTGGTTATTCACTGTTGAGTGTGCTGAGAAAGTCCGACAATAATTTGTTGAGTCGCAGCGCGCTCTGTGGACTTCCTTCCAGTGGTTCGTCCTGAAATTATTAGGAGGACACTAACAAAAAATTATATGTTTGTTTAGGGGTTAACTTTTTTGTGTTCTTGTTGGTGACGTTCTGCACATGTTCAATTTATGTATATTTGTGCTGTTGTATTTTTTGCTTTGTTGCTTCCATTAAGGTCCGTGGTCATTTCTGATGCAGGAAAGTCCAAATATTTTGATAAAATCTGTCTAGATTAATAAACTAGATATAGAGTCAATTAGTGTGCTCTTGTCCAAAGTTATTTTCTTATCTTTTCCTTTTGTACCATTTTGTTGCTTGCTCTTTATTGTTCCTTACCCAGGTACTAAAAGGGTCAATTGGGTATTACCCTGTTGGTTGCCACAAGCATCAAATGTGGTTTTAAATGATTCTGTAAGGATGTGGGAGCATTTTCCAGAAGCTAGATTGACGTGTTTGAGAATTTGTTAGACCAGCTTTTAAATTGTTTTAGGAAAAAAAGTGGGAAAATAGTCAGTACTTGGAAAGGGAGAAGGATTGTGTAGAGGGCTCCTTGATTTTGAGAATGACCACTAAAGTTGGGAAGTATAGAGACATATGGATATTGAATGAATTGACAAGTCAGGTCGGGGAGACTCAGTGGAGAGATGGCTTGGTTATGTGTAACAAAAGCAAGGAGTTATTAACATTTTATAAAAATGTGAGCATCTGTGCTTGAAAACGAACTGGGTGTGTATGCGGACCCTGATACCACATTTAAATGCCTCGCGAAGGGCAAAGTGAGGCTGAGCCATGAGAGACAATATTTCAAACATGCATTTATTATAAACAAATACATTTTCCTAAAGTCAGCAAAGCCGGAATTTGCTCATTTCCTGGCTTCCGAATTACTCCAGTCGAGAAGATTTATTAGTACACGCCTAAAAGCTCGAATTTTAAACCTTCTTTGCAAAGTCTATCCTTTCAAATTAAAACGTTTTAAGGTAAAAAGTTTCAAACAATTTGTCCGATATGCCTCGCTTGTCAACTAATGTCAATCTTGAAGAACTTTATGTAAAACTTCATCTAGATTATTCATACATCTTTGCTACAAGAGTTATTTCAGTACGTCTCTCATATATTGCCTCTTCCCATACATGTAACACTTAACTATGTACGACAAAAAAACGCCTCACTTCTAAGACAACCTTCCATTATCTCTCTCTCCTAAGGCCATCTTCATGAAACTCTCTCCTAGTTCTCAATATTGTCCCCATAAAAATAGAGAGTCCCTTTTGCTGATCTTAAGACTTGTCACTGTCAAACATCCTATTGCTGTCACTCTCGCTAGATATCTGCTGCCTATTATCTAGCTAACCCGCCCAAAGCACCACGTCAACCCACTAAACATACCAGTCACTCCCCTCTACAACTTACAGACCCTGAACCATTGTTGTGTGGCACAGCCTCCATTCTCCTAGCAGGACCACCACCAGCTTCACGGAGCCAGAGTCTCCTGACCCGGAAGCACAACAGGGTGTTGGCGTCACCGTCACGACCACTGAGCCTGCCTTGGCAAGGCAACCAGGCCCTCCCGAACCTGTAAGGACAATCAATTACTGACGTCAGAGTCGCGAGCACCACACAAGCCGAGCCACTTCTGACCCGGAAGTACGAGTATTCGATTATTACTTGACGTTGGTGCCTCTAGCATTGCATTTACACCCGCCCGAGCCCCGATTATAAAAATACATGCATGAGTCTCAATACCACACCCAGTTCACCCCTGAAAACAAGACTGAGCCCCTGATCCCCTCCCACAACGGTGTAATGCCCACCCCTGTTGCCCCCTCCCACTACAAGAACACCCCTCAACTCCCATTGCCTACACGATGAGAGGAGGGTGACACCAGCGAAGTCGCAAGTGGTGGGAGCACAATATTGGGCTGCACCCACGACAAAGGCTCCGAAATAAAAGAGGGCACACACGCCCGTGTGTTGACATCAACAGAGACAACACGAGCCCTAAAACACGAGGAGGGCTTAGAAATAAAAGAGGGCACACACGCCCGTGTGTTGACATCAACGGAGACAACACGCCCCCTGAAAACACAACGAGGGCTCAGAAATAAAAAGCGGGCACGGAGAGCAATGCGTACGAACTCAGTGGAGACAACACGCGCCTGAAAACACAACACGCTCTAAGAAATAAAAGAGGGCACAGTGTGGGAGACAACAACCGCCCTGAAAATACAACGAGGGCTCCGAAAAAAAGCGCTCGGCAGGAAGCCGCAGTTTATTTTTGCATCGCGCTTTCACTTCAATCTGTCTAGACATCTACTCTCCTCAGAAGAGATCAACATCTTGAGTAAAGGGTTGTCGTTTGTGCCTAGTACCCAACCCGATATTTTCAAACTTCATAAAGATCTCTTTTCTTTCTTCCGGAAAATCAGACTGAAAAAATACATGATGGACGTAAATCCATCAGAACAAGAACTGAACTACTCAGGCTGTAAACCACCATCGAAATTTACTCCATCATTAGATATGGTAGGACCTGAGGTGGCAATTTTTGAAAAATCAGTCCTTAAAGAAATTGAAAGAATTCTCAAGTATATTCCTTCTACCCACTCTAACTTGACGTCCTCTGAAAAGATGGCCCTTAACAACTTACAAAATAACTGCTCCATCACTATCAAACCCTGCGATAAAGCAGGAGGTATAGTCGTTATGGATAGTGACAACTACACTGAAAAAATTGAATCTATGTTATCGATTTCAGATCACTACCGTAAGGTGCATAGATCTGTTCTGTCAGATTTAAAAACCCTCATTGATAACTGTACTGCCAAAGCCTTCAGAGATGGCTTTATTTGTCAAAAAGAGCTGGACTTTTTAAACCAGACACATACAGTTGTTCCCGCTTTATACGGAGTCCCTAACACGCATAAAAATGCTAAGAACCCACCAATGAGACCCATTGTCTCCTCTATCAACTCCTGTACAGAACCACTTTCGAAATATGTGGACTCATTCCTCTGCCCACTCACTAAACTGTATGCCTCTTATATCAAAGACACGGGACACATGATAACGACCGTAGAGCACTTACCCTTCAACCATAAGACACAATATCTGGTCACTCTAGATATTGAATCATTATATACAAACATTCCCCAAGATCTAGCCTTAGAAGCGGTGGCAGTACTTCTGGCTAGAACCCCGGGTGATAGACCAAACGAATTCATTCTGGAGTGTCTTGATATAGTACTACATAACAACTTTTTTGAATTTGGAGATGATCTTTTCCATCAGATCAAAGGCACCAGTATGGGAGCTTCATGTGCTCCTAGTGTAGCGAATACATACATGGGCGAATTCGAATTAAAACACATCTTTAACGAAATAGCCCCCTTTTAATGAGAACATACAGGTATGGCATAGATTTATAGATGATATTTTTTTCATCTGGTCAGGGAATGAACAGGATCTTCTACAATATATTGAGTGGCTTAACCTTAGTGATGTGAATCTAAAGTTTACGGCCAAATACTCTACAGAGAAAGTGGAGTTCCTAGATATTTGGATCATTGATGGCAAAGGTAATATCGAAGTTAGCCTCTTCAGAAAACCGACTGCGAAAAACACCATTCTACAACATAGCAGCTTTCATCCAAGTTGTCAGAAGGACTCCATTCCCTTTGGAGAATTTTTGAGGATTAGGCGTAACTGCACCAACATAAGTGAGTTCACTTTCCATTCAGAAGAACTCCAGAAGAGACTTCTCCACAGAGGATATCCCAGACGATTAGTGAGACACTCCATGAAACGCGCCAAATATTATAACAGAGACGCCTTGATCTCCGGGAGGCAAAAATCCTCACTCGATAAGATAGTCTGTGTAGTTAACCACTCTAGTTTGAACAATAAAATTCAGAAGGTACTACACAGGAATTAGAAAATCCTTAATGCCTGCGAAGAAGATAGTGCTCTAGCTCCCCCCATCGTAGCATTCAGGAGAAACTCCAATCAAAGAGACAAGCTGGTTCACAGCAGACCACGTCCACGTAAAGAACATCAGATGACTATTGATGGACTCCCTCCTATCTTAGGGAACCACAAATGTGGCAACTGCCATGCGTGTCCTTCAGCGATTACCACCCAAATTTGCAACTATGGCTCTAAAACAGCCAAACTGAAAAGTCACACAAATTGCAGAAGCAGCAACCTTGTCTATTTAATACTCTGCCCTTATGGACTAGGGTATATAGGAGAGACAGGCAGAGAGTTTAGAACTAGAATGTCCGAACATAAATCTGCGATCAGAACGGGAAAAAGACAAGCCCCAATGGTAAGTCATTTTTTGGATCTGCACCACACCGAGAAAGAACTTCGTTGGTTGATATTGGAGAAAATTACTTCGAAAGCAGGACGAGACACAGAGAAAGTAAGAAAGGAAAGAGAATCCTTTTGGATTTTCTACTTTGATACAGTGCGTAAAGGTTTAAATGAGGAAATTGTGTGGCTGGTCACATAATTCCCTCATTTCATTTGAGGGTGACCTGTTGGACATACTAACATTAGTAGTTAAACCTTGCACCCACCTTCTTGAGTGTTTGATATTGCCCTTATGATCTTCTGTGACCAACCTTTCATCGACTTTTTTGAACCGATGGGTCTTGGGCACACACTTTCCCATTATGTATAGTCCATTAGCTGAAAGGATCTGTCACGTACTGTCTTACTAGCCCAATTACTTACGGAGTGGCCCGTTTACGAACACCCATATAATGGCGTGTTGAGCATAAATACACTCACTGATGGCAGTATATTTTAACTCTCCGGGACTCCCACCTATGTATCCATCAAGAGTTTGTCTCCTCCTCTACTCCCTAACTACTGAATACGAGTGGAGACTTGGACAGTTATATCAAATAATTGGACTTTGCTTGATACTCCGTCATAGCCTCGCACTAGATAGGCTACCTCTAACCGGTTCTTTGGGGCTCCAAAGTAATCATACCCGTTAGGGGTAGACACCAGGGTGTGTCTATATTGGGTAAACCATGGTCAGCCTCACATTACAATATGGCGCCCGCAGTAACTCACACATTGCATTGGATCGCAAGCCCTCTTATCGCGACCACGTGGGACACCTTGTGATTTCCTTTCTGACCAATCACTAATCAGAATAAGATTTAAAAATCCGTGTTAACATCACGAGTCCCGATGAACTTCCTCATGGTGATGTCTGAGCTAGACCGACACTCTGCGATAAATCGGGTAAGCCTCGTTAGCCGGCTTAATCGTTTCGGACTTAGCGTTGGGTTGCATTTGGTACTTAAGAAAGGCGTATCGTAGTTGCTAGTATATTTTCAGCATGTATCCCAAGTTCAGATTAGTATGCTTGCGATGACATTGTAGCGTTCATAAAGGAATACAGCCTTTTTGCTATCTGCTTTCTGCCATCTGTCACGATGTCTTCTTAGCATATATTCTAAGCTTAGACTAGCATGCCCGCAAAGACATCGTAGTGTCCATAAAGGAATAAAGTTTTTTCGCTGTCTTTTGTGACGGGTTATATAACTCCATATCAAATATTTATAAGTACCTCAATGTAAAAGTCCGTAGAGGCTGCGCTTAGACAGTGCGACGCTAGACACATGACGGCATATGAGACAAAATGGCGGCCAGGCAACATATCATAAGTATATATATTGAAACATTGCTGTCATTTCCCTAGAGGCACCCCCAGCAGCAGTGAGTTCCAACCGTACTGGTGGTTACAGCGTATCGCGCGGAACCTAATCCTTGTTCTAAGAAGAACTTACACGCATTTGGATTAGTGAACCCACTACTATTCAAAAAGGAAAAGGGTAAGCATTCCATTATGCCCTATACGTAGATGATGTCTAATCCTTGTCATAATGATAGACACATGATGACACATTAGATGCTATGTTGGTTAGGCATAATACCTACAATACACATTTTGATACATTGTTGTCATCTCCCTAGAGGGTACTGCAAGCAGCACTAACATCGGACCACCCTGGTTGTAACCATACAGCGGATAGCGCGGAACGAAATATCTGACTGAAAGAGTCCCCACACGTTTCTGGACTAGGAATTTCATTACTCTCGTAAATGCGTAAGGGTAAGCATTCCCTTATGCCCTATACGTAGAAAACATAATTTATTGCGTCTCTCAATGCACAGTATTCCAAACAATTGTAAACTTTTCTGTTCAGACGCAGAGTGCCCTGGAATTTATTGAACAGACAAGATTGCTTATAAACGCCACTATCCTGACTGGCACTCTAATTGCTTATCTTGTTATTCAGGTATTTTGGTTTACGTATAACTTTTTTTGCACTTGCAGGTTTTATTCTTATTTTCGTTTCGTTTTGGTGAAGGTCTTATACTCTCGTAGTCACTTTTAATGATTTGAGCTACTTTTATACATTGTGGCAACATGTTGGGCTTGTAACATGTTTGGGTGATCCCAGATGTACTAACTGTGGATCTACTTAAGAGGTATGAAGTCTTAACGTATTGTTTAAAAATGTTTCCTGCCTCATTCTAAAATTAATATATCTAATCCTCTACAGATAACCCCGTTTCATTTTAGGGCTTGATGCCCCTCCTGTTGGTGGCCCTGAAGAAGGTGTTTCCTCACCGAAACGCGCGTAGGCCTACCCTACCCATCTAGAGGAGAGGTCCCAAGAGACCCAGCACTATCAGAAAAAACTGTGCCTATTGTTGTCTCTTTCCCTTCAAATTTTTTTGGGGGGACTATGCCAAACCTCTAAATGTTTGTTGCTATTTTAAGGGTATGAGTATGACTGATGTATGTTTGAGAGTATGAGTTGTTTTGTGTTATATTAGTCACGGGGTTATGTACATTCAAATGTAAATGCTTTTTGTTCTGTATATCACTAAATGAATATGTATGTGAAGTGTTTACAAAATAATGGATAGTATCTTTTAAATAGATCCCACTTAAATTGAAAAAAAGTGAAAAAATAAAAATGGTTACTAAATAATACCTTCTTTTGTTTAATTTTTCATTCCATGTTGGCAGGTGAGAACTTGTTTAAGTCTCTGTTAAAATAATATAGGTCCTGAAAGAGTTTTCCCAGATTTTTTCTACGAACTCAGTGGAGACAACACGCGCCTGAAAACACAACACGCTCTAAGAAATAAAAGAGGGCACAGTGTGGGAGACAACACCCGCCCTGAAAATACAACGAGGGCTCCGAAAAAAAGCGCTCGGCAGGAAGCCGCAGTTTATTTTTGCATCGCGCTTTCACTTTAAAGCGAAAGCGCGATGCAAAATTAAACACACGGCGCCCTGTCTCCTTTTGAGACGGGCCATCCAGACTGGCTCTCACGGCGTGTTTATCTAACACGCCTCCTAAAGATAAGAAATTGCTGTGCAACAGCCACAAAGCAGACGAGCCAGTCCAGATGGGCCGGACCAAAAGGCAAAAGGGCGGCAACCAAAAACCCTACTTTTCAATGGGAAGCCAGCGTTTAACATAAACGCTGACGCTACCCAATGAAAATGAGGGGCGGGCTTAAAGTCCCCTTCTTGAAACTGCCTTGATGACTATAGCTCTTGCGAGGAGCGCATGCGCGCTCCACTGCCAGGCGAGACCTAAAAAGCGATTTGGCTCCGAAATTAGGTGAATATTCAAGGATGTTCACTAGTTTATTTTTTCACAAAGACGATTCTCTATTTGGGGAGAGGTGGAGATTTTAATGGAAAAGCACACTTCATATTCGTGTTGTTTCCCTCAAAATAATAATGTTACACATCGATTCACGCAATACTCCTAGTGTGGGCAAGATGTTTCTATCTCCGGGTTTAACGACTTCAGAACTACAGAAGGCAGCTTAGACCTTACTAGGTTAATGAGCCATGACCTTTAGATCGCTGCAGAGATCAGCGGCGAGTGACAACTCAGTTACTGTGCCTTCACTCGTTCTGCACTGCACTGCTCCCACTGCAATCTACATCAAAGCTGCAGCTGTAAAAATAAATGTAGACTGAATATCACATCTGAAAGACAGCGCATGCGTGCCTAGGCGAGACCTGAGAATCATGTTTTGATGTCAGCGAGGCACTAACTACTGTAAGCCAACGTAATATATTGGGGCTAAATGTAACTTCCTAATTCATAAATGAATAGTAGTAAGTACAATTACAGCTTAATTAGGGAGAGTTTTGCCGTTTCTCCTATGCAGTTTCCTTGCAGGATTTGTGCTACTTTGAGAAGCTGAAAGATCTGTGGGCTGTCTTGCTGGTCTACAGTAACTTTGCTGAGCTGATAAATCGTAATGGGCAAATAAGAAAATGACCAACCCCATAGGGCCTTACACACCACTGTCTTGGTTAGATGTTAACCCACCTTGGAATCACTGATCTCAGTCAAGCAAAGATAAGCTGTGTGCACAGTGAATGAAGTGATCAGGGAGGACAAAGCCTTTAATTACAGAGGTATTAGGCACAGCGAAGTGAAGTGGACACAAACAGGCATAGCCTCTAATAATACAGGTATGCTCAGAGAGATGTGAAGAGAAGGCAGGGTGAGATAGACTTTGAGAGGTGTATGGGGAAAGAGAGGTTAAATGAAGACAACGACCAAGCCTTTGATGAATAATGAATATGCAGAGAAATGTGAAGTGAAGACGGAGCTATAATCTATTAGGATAAGAGATGAATGAGCAGTAAGATGTGACATGAACACAGGAGCACCACATCCGATGAGGATGGTCTCTGTTCTCGAGAGACTCGAGTACGGTTTCTGGTGGTCTTCCCTCATAGAAGTCTGCACACAAAGGGCTGCTCTCGTCTGAAGCCATATGAAAAGTGTACGCAGAGCTGGGAGGCTTCGTACTTGGGAAGCAAATTATGCTCCTTATTGTATGAAAAAAATTCACTAGACAGAGAGCGAGGATGGGCATCCTCATTAAAACGAAAGATTTAGCAGATGTAACTGCGAACTCCACAGTCAATGAGCACTTTTAAGTTTTGTACTGCGCAATGGGATTGGATAAAGTGCCGCCAATGGTCCAATTCCATGCAATTTTACATGTTTTGATTCCTCCATTTGCCGGTCACTTCATAAATATGTGTAGACATAGGGTCGGCGTTCACATAACCAGAATTACTGCAATTACTGACAAATGTCATCCCTTAAAAGATAAATAACGGAGAACCCCGACATTAGTCTGATTTCACAGACGTTTGGTGTAGCTTGCAATGTAAGTAGACTTTAACGAGTCTGCAGAGCTGGAGAGGAGGCAGCTGTCCAGAACAAAAGAAAGGTGCGGCCCATGGCCCCCATATGCGAAGATATAGCTCGGCATGCGGGATTGCTACAAGTATATATCAGTCCATAGGTGGGGCAGCAGTGAGGCTGGAGAGGAGGCAGCCATGCAGAACAAAAGAAAGGCGGGGACCCCAGCCGCCAGATGCGATGCTACCGCTCGGCAAGCGGAACAGCTACAAGTATAAACAAGGAATGTCAGGAATGCAGCTGGCATCCGGCCGCGCTGCTGCTCGCTCCCGAGCTCCCTTGGCCAGGGGAGTTAACCTTTAGAGAGAAGGCGGGACATGCACCCGCCTTTGACCAATTGCTGTCTTTCAATTTTTGAAAGCAACACGCACGAGTTTGCTGAAAAGCAGAAGTGATTCCAATAGGTAATTTTCTAGAGCAGTGAATGCACGCTGCGCTAGGCTCGACCTAAAAAGGAACGCAGTCACACTAATGTACAAATTACTGATTGAGCAATTAAAAATTTAATCCCCTAAAGACACTGGTGGGGCTTTGACATAAGTGGCAACACATACAAATACAGTCATCCAAAATTTCTAGAAATTAGTGTTTCTGTCTTATATATGGATAACATTTATGTGGAGTCTATACCACACCCAAAGACTTACTAGAGTATCCCTGTACAACAAGCAAGCTGTCCCCAATACGGAAATCTGAATGGTAATCATTACATTATCATATGGTGTGGGCATGTACTGTACTCACTAACTATTGTGAGGGAGAGATCGCAACAATAGTTAGGGTGACAAACATTTTGAAAAAGCACCAGATGAGTTTGTATCCTGGAGTGGTTTGGAGACCCTAAAACTAAAAAAGCCACCAACAGATTTGCTGATTTGGCTCTAACATTAGCAAAGAGACAAACGGCGTTGCCCTGGAGATCATACTAAGGCCCAAACTGAAGAATGGAAATGCAAACTGGTAAAATAGGTGAAGTGTGAAAGCTTCAGTTATTCAGAGAAGCTAGGAGAGGACCTGGGGAATCTAAATTAACAGCAGCATGGAATAATATTGTGGTGGCTCTTGCCAAACATTTCTAAACGGATTGTTCAAGTTCAAAGATAAACTGCTCCCTCCCTAATTATATCGGATGAGGTCTCCCTCTTTTCTATGCCTCACTCTCCTCCCTTGGAACCATAGAAAATAAGCTTTACTGATAACCGCTAGAAAATGAACATGAATACTCGAATACAAGACCTTAAAAAGCATACAGTTTGGAATTTATGCATTGAACTTTTTATTGTTATTAAGAACTTACAGAGAGACAAATTATTCTGTACTATGAATTAACATGAATGCTTATGACATGACACCTGTGCAAATGCTGGACTGATGAAAATATGCTGGCTAAAGTGATGCCTGTAGAAAGAAATACTAGTGATTGTTAAACTATTACAAATCAATTAAAAAAAAAGAAGTATAGTGAGCAAATGGAAGGGTAAATGAGGACCTTATAATAAAGGTAAAAGGTACCTATATGAACCACAACATAAGAAGTGTGTTACAAACTAATTGAAAACATTCTATTGTCTGTAACTTAGTGTAACGCCTGAACGTCTCAGGATCGTTTAACAGACACGACAATGAGGACGCAACCACTTGTGAAGGGTTAGTTCTTTTAATGAAGGCAAATAAAATACAAAGAACAAACAAAAGTTATAGTCACTGGAATCCTCCAGGCTAAGTACGTTACCAGCCCACAGCACGGATGGTCCTAACCGTCCTCTGCATATACGCCGATCCCGGCGTATGCCAACAGAGGGCAGAAATGAAATGGCCGACAATGCCAATCGGTAGGCTGTGATGGGCACGAAGAGTGTTGGGGAGAATCGAGGAGTCAGGGAAACACCCAGCCGGGGTCTCTACCTGAAGGGAGCAGCCGCTCAACCTCTTCCTCAGACTGCACCGGGACGCGGAGTCACCTCCTGGTGATGTGTCACCGATACCCCAATCACAAGCAAGAAGACTGAACCGAGAGCAGCCGCTCGATCGATCGATCCTGTGGACTTCCGAGTCTGTAACGCGGCAAACACCTCCTGGTGTGCGTTACAGCTGGCAGTCCCTGTGTCTCTGGTCGGGCTGGGAGTTACGACTCCAACCAGCAAAAGCGCCACTGCGCTTGGACTCAGCCGAGTCAAAAAGCGAAGCTCAATGGTTGACCGGTAGAGCTTCCGGGTCCTTCACAGGTGACGATGGGGCAAGACACGGCCCAGGGAGTAACGACTCGACCTACCTCCGTTCTTGCCTTACTGGAGCACCACTCCGGAACACTGCTCTTCACGAAGCAGGTACGTCGGTGTAAACACAATATCCGACAGCCTTGTACCTCCCGGTTCCTCCCTTTATAGGGAGTGTTTTCCTTGAGTTATGTAACAGCTCTCCTGTTTACATAAGGGCGTGTTTCCCTTTAGTTATGTAACAGCTCTCCTGTTTACATAAGGGCGTGTTTCCCTTGAGTTATGTAACAGCTCTCCTGTTTACATAAGGGCGTGTTTCCCTTGAGTTATGTAACAGCTCTCCTGTTTACATAACCTCTCAACCGCTAAGCATCCTGGGAGATGTAGTCCGTTTTCGCTGGTTACCGTTTTCCTCCCCTCGTATGACAGGAATTCTTGACAGTACATCCTCCCTCTCAGCGGCTCCCCACGGGTCCAGCGCTGGCAGGAAAACGCCGATGGAACAAGGAGACCAAGCGCGGAGCATGAACCCCTTCAGCCGGTTCCCATGAATGCTCCTCCGGGCCATAGCCTTTCCACGCAACCAGGTACCACAGCTTCCCCCTGCGCCATTTGGACGCCCGTATGCCCGACACTTCATACTCCACCTCCGACTCCACGCATACCGGCCTAGGTGTCCCAGACGGCTTGGAGGGTGCTGGTTTGAGCAATGATACATGAAAGACAGGGTGTATCCGCAATGACTGGGGCAAGCACACCTTCACGTTCACGGGACCCATACACTTGGTAATTCGATAGGGGCCCATGTACTTGGGATGGAACACACTGTTCTTTCGAAACCTCATGTTTCTTGTGGATATCCAGACGTAGTCTCCAGTGCGGTACAGTGGCCCGGGCCTTCTCTTCCTATCTGCCGCAGCCTTGTATCTTCTCTTGGCCTCTATTAGGACAGCCCTTGAGCGCATCAACGTGTCTTTTATGTGTGCCACCCTGTCCGCTGTGGCGGGAATCCTGTCCTCTCTGAACGGATGTAGAAATGGCAAGAACCTGGGATGTTGGCCATAGTTGCTATAGAACGGAGATGACTGTGTGGAGCTGTGAGTGGCGTTGTTATAGGCTATCTCTGCAACCCATAGCAAGTCGACCCATTCTTCCCTGCCCTGGTCCACAAAACATCGCAGATACTGTTTGAGCGTTTGGTTCAGGCGCTCGGTTTGGCCGTCCGTTTGAGGGTGGTAGCTGGTGGACAGGGCGGTCTTAACATGCAGCGCAGTGCACCAAGTCTTCCAGAATTGCGCAGTAAACTGCGACCCCCGGTCCGACACGATCACCCCAGGTAATCCATGCAGTCGTACCACATTCTTTAGGAGTAGTGACGCCAATTCCCCGGCCGTAGGGACTCTCTTGCAGGGGATGAAGTGCCCCATTTTCGTCAAGTAATCCACCACCACCAGTATTGCCGTCATCCCCTGGTCTACCGGTAGGCCCACCACGAAGTCCAGTGATATGCTATCCCATGGTCTATCCGGGGTCGGAAGTGGATGTAAGAGCCCTTGGGTTCGGCCATGGTCGGCCTTCATGGTAGCACACGTAGGACACTCCTGTCCCCACCTCCTGACATCCACTCTCATGGTTGGCCACCAGAAATGCCGTCCCATGCTAGCCACCGTTTTTTCAAAGCCCAAATGACCTGCGCATGGAGAGTCATGGCACCAGATGAATGCTTGTTTCCTTAGCCTAGGCGTGGGTATCAATAGGCACCTGCCCTTCAGGGGTATCCCGTCCTTCAGCTGCCATTCTCTGTGACTGAGGAGCCACCTCCGCCATGCGAATGACCTGATCCCTCTCTTTATTCCCCTCAGGAAAGTATCCGGTTGGATAAGCCCCAATACCATCCTCGGGGAAATGATGGAACGCTCGGTTGCAGGCAATGGTTCCTTAACTGCAGATTGACGGGACAGGGCGTCCGCCTTCCGGTTTTCCGTCCCCGGCCGATATGTGATGCGGAAGTTGAACCCCGCAAAGAAGATCATCCACCGCAGCTGCCTGGGAGAAAGGTGTCTAGTGGCCGTCATGAACTGTAGGTTCCGATGGTCCGTGTACACCGATACCACATGTCTTGCCCCCATCAACCAATGCCTCCATTCGGTGAAGGCGTCCTTGATTGCGAGAAGCTCCTTCTCCGCAATATGGTAGTTGCGTTCGGCGTCGTTGAGTTTGCGGGACATGTACGCAACGGGATGAAGCACCCCTGTGTCGTGGTTGCGTTGGGACAAGATAGCCCCCTTTCTTTCACTTAGCCTATGTTCCAGCCGTAATACCAGGTTGATAAGGCCCTCACATGTCTTGGGTTGAGGGTCAATATGAGCCACAGCGTCCTTGAGCTCATCGCACAGCCCTTGATGGAAGAGCGCCGTCTGTTTAGCAACAGGCCACTTGGTTTCCGCAACCAGCCTTCGGAACGCGTTGAGATACTGCACCAGGTCGTTGGATCCCTGTCTCAACTCAAGCATTTCACGGTCCGCCGTGTACGAGTCAGCCCTTCTGTCGAATACCTTCAGGAATTCCTCGCGAAAAGCACCCCAATCACATAAGAGGGGGTCGTCCCTGCTCACCAGAGGTACGGCCCATTGTGCCGCGTTTCCAGCCAAATAGGATATAAGGAAAGCCACACGAGCCTGACTCGTGGGGAACGCCTTTGGTTTGCACGATAAATGTAGCGCCACTTGTGTGAGGAATACCTGCACTGTGTTAGGATCCCCACTGTACCTCTCTGGTGTTGCCAAGGGGATGGCTACCGGCATTTCCACTACTACCGCAGGGGTCTGGTTCGTGAGGGAGGTGCTGGGCGTGAGCGGGTCCAATTGGATAGCATCCAGTCTGGCTTTTACATCGGCTGTTTCTTGCCTAGAGGCAGCCACTTCAACTTGCATGGCCGCTAAAGCAGCCAGCACATCATCAAGTGTTGCCATGTCTGTTATCGACCGGGAGACAGTTAGTGTTATTAAGGTCGGATATTTTGTAACGCCTGAACGTCTCAGGATCGTTTAACAGACACGACAATGAGGACGCAACCACTTGTGAAGGGTTAGTTCTTTTAATGAAGGCAAATAAAATACAAAGAACAAACAAAAGTTATAGTCACTGGAATCCTCCAGGCTAAGTACGTTACCAGCCCACAGCACGGATGGTCCTAACCGTCCTCTGCATATACGCCGATCCCGGCGTATGCCAACAGAGGGCAGAAATGAAATGGCCGACAATGCCAATCGGTAGGCTGTGAGGGGCACGAAGAGTGTTGGGGAGAATCGAGGAGTCAGGGAAACACCCAGCCGGGGTCTCTACCTGAAGGGAGCAGCCGCTCAACCTCTTCCTCAGACTGCACCGGGACGCGGAGTCACCTCCTGGTGATGTGTCACCGATACCCCAATCACAAGCAAGAAGACTGAACCGAGAGCAGCCGCTCGATCGATCCTGTGGACTTCCGAGTCTGTAACGCGGCAAACACCTCCTGGTGTGCGTTACAGCTGGCAGTCCCTGTGTCTCTGGTCGGGCTGGGAGTTACGACTCCAACCAGCAAAAGCGCCACTGCGCTTGGACTCAGCCGAGTCAAAAAGCGAAGCTCAATGGTTGACCGGTAGAGCTTCCGGGTCCTTCACAGGTGACGATGGGGCAAGACACGGCCCAGGGAGTAACGACTCGACCTACCTCCGTTCTTGCCTTACTGGAGCACCACTCCGGAACACTGCTCTTCACGAAGCAGGTACGTCGGTGTAAACACAATATCCGACAGCCTTGTACCTCCCGGTTCCTCCCTTTATAGGGAGTGTTTTCCTTGAGTTATGTAACAGCTCTCCTGTTTACATAAGGGCGTGTTTCCCTTGAGTTATGTAACAGCTCTCCTGTTTACATAAGGGCGTGTTTCCCTTGAGTTATGTAACAGCTCTCCTGTTTACATAACCTCTCAACCGCTAAGCATCCTGGGAGATGTAGTCCGTTTTCGCTGGTTACCGTTTTCCTCCCCTCGTATGACAGGAATTCTTGACAGTACATCCTCCCTCTCAGCGGCTCCCCACGGGTCCAGCGCTGGCAGGAAAACGCCGATGGAACAAGGAGACCAAGCGCGGAGCATGAACCCCTTCAGCCGGTTCCCATGAATGCTCCTCCGGGCCATAGCCTTTCCACGCAACCAGGTACCACAGCTTCCCCCTGCGCCATTTGGACGCCCGTATGCCCGACACTTCATACTCCACCTCCGACTCCACGCATACCGGCCTAGGTGTCCCAGACGGCTTGGAGGGTGCTGGTTTGAGCAATGATACATGAAAGACAGGGTGTATCCGCAATGACTGGGGCAAGCACACCTTCACGTTCACGGGACCCATACACTTGGTAATTCGATAGGGGCCCATGTACTTGGGATGGAACACACTGTTCTTTCGAAACCTCATGTTTCTTGTGGATATCCAGACGTAGTCTCCAGTGCGGTACAGTGGCCCGGGCCTTCTCTTCCTATCTGCCGCAGCCTTGTATCTTCTCTTGGCCTCTATTAGGACAGCCCTTGAGCGCATCAACGTGTCTTTTATGTGTGCCACCCTGTCCGCTGTGGCGGGAATCCTGTCCTCTCTGAACGGATGTAGAAATGGCAAGAACCTGGGATGTTGGCCATAGTTGCTATAGAACGGAGATGACTGTGTGGAGCTGTGAGTGGCGTTGTTATAGGCTATCTCTGCAACCCATAGCAAGTCGACCCATTCTTCCCTGCCCTGGTCCACAAAACATCGCAGATACTGTTTGAGCGTTTGGTTCAGGCGCTCGGTTTGGCCGTCCGTTTGAGGGTGGTAGCTGGTGGACAGGGCGGTCTTAACATGCAGCGCAGTGCACCAAGTCTTCCAGAATTGCGCAGTAAACTGCGACCCCCGGTCCGACACGATCACCCCAGGTAATCCATGCAGTCGTACCACATTCTTTAGGAGTAGTGACGCCAATTCCCCGGCCGTAGGGACTCTCTTGCAGGGGATGAAGTGCCCCATTTTCGTCAAGTAATCCACCACCACCAGTATTGCCGTCATCCCCTGGTCTACCGGTAGGCCCACCACGAAGTCCAGTGATATGCTATCCCATGGTCTATCCGGGGTCGGAAGTGGATGTAAGAGCCCTTGGGTTCGGCCATGGTCGGCCTTCATGGTAGCACACGTAGGACACTCCTGTCCCCACCTCCTGACATCCACTCTCATGGTTGGCCACCAGAAATGCCGTCCCATGCTAGCCACCGTTTTTTCAAAGCCCAAATGACCTGCGCATGGAGAGTCATGGCACCAGATGAATGCTTGTTTCCTTAGCCTAGGCGTGGGTATCAATAGGCACCTGCCCTTCAGGGGTATCCCGTCCTTCAGCTGCCATTCTCTGTGACTGAGGAGCCACCTCCGCCATGCGAATGACCTGATCCCTCTCTTTATTCCCCTCAGGAAAGTATCCGGTTGGATAAGCCCCAATACCATCCTCGGGGAAATGATGGAACGCTCGGTTGCAGGCAATGGTTCCTTAACTGCAGATTGACGGGACAGGGCGTCCGCCTTCCGGTTTTCCGTCCCCGGCCGATATGTGATGCGGAAGTTGAACCCCGCAAAGAAGATCATCCACCGCAGCTGCCTGGGAGAAAGGTGTCTAGTGGCCGTCATGAACTGTAGGTTCCGATGGTCCGTGTACACCGATACCACATGTCTTGCCCCCATCAACCAATGCCTCCATTCGGTGAAGGCGTCCTTGATTGCGAGAAGCTCCTTCTCCGCAATATGGTAGTTGCGTTCGGCGTCGTTGAGTTTGCGGGACATGTACGCAACGGGATGAAGCACCCCTGTGTCGTGGTTGCGTTGGGACAAGATAGCCCCCTTTCTTTCACTTAGCCTATGTTCCAGCCGTAATACCAGGTTGATAAGGCCCTCACATGTCTTGGGTTGAGGGTCAATATGAGCCACAGCGTCCTTGAGCTCATCGCACAGCCCTTGATGGAAGAGCGCCGTCTGTTTAGCAACAGGCCACTTGGTTTCCGCAACCAGCCTTCGGAACGCGTTGAGATACTGCACCAGGTCGTTGGATCCCTGTCTCAACTCAAGCATTTCACGGTCCGCCGTGTACGAGTCAGCCCTTCTGTCGAATACCTTCAGGAATTCCTCGCGAAAAGCACCCCAATCACATAAGAGGGGGTCGTCCCTGCTCACCAGAGGTACGGCCCATTGTGCCGCGTTTCCAGCCAAATAGGATATAAGGAAAGCCACACGAGCCTGACTCGTGGGGAACGCCTTTGGTTTGCACGATAAATGTAGCGCCACTTGTGTGAGGAATACCTGCACTGTGTTAGGATCCCCACTGTACCTCTCTGGTGTTGCCAAGGGGATGGCTACCGGCATTTCCACTACTACCGCAGGGGTCTGGTTCGTGAGGGAGGTGCTGGGCGTGAGCGGGTCCAATTGGATAGCATCCAGTCTGGCTTTTACATCGGCTGTTTCTTGCCTAGAGGCAGCCACTTCAACTTGCATGGCCGCTAAAGCAGCCAGCACATCATCAAGTGTTGCCATGTCTGTTATCGACCGGGAGACAGTTAGTGTTATTAAGGTCGGATATTTTGTAACGCCTGAACGTCTCAGGATCGTTTAACAGACACGACAATGAGGACGCAACCACTTGTGAAGGGTTAGTTCTTTTAATGAAGGCAAATAAAATACAAAGAACAAACAAAAGTTATAGTCACTGGAATCCTCCAGGCTAAGTACGTTACCAGCCCACAGCACGGATGGTCCTAACCGTCCTCTGCATATACGCCGATCCCGGCGTATGCCAACAGAGGGCAGAAATGAAATGGCCGACAATGCCAATCGGTAGGCTGTGAGGGGCACGAAGAGTGTTGGGGAGAATCGAGGAGTCAGGGAAACACCCAGCCGGGGTCTCTACCTGAAGGGAGCAGCCGCTCAACCTCTTCCTCAGACTGCACCGGGACGCGGAGTCACCTCCTGGTGATGTGTCACCGATACCCCAATCACAAGCAAGAAGACTGAACCGAGAGCAGCCGCTCGATCGATCCTGTGGACTTCCGAGTCTGTAACGCGGCAAACACCTCCTGGTGTGCGTTACAGCTGGCAGTCCCTGTGTCTCTGGTCGGGCTGGGAGTTACGACTCCAACCAGCAAAAGCGCCACTGCGCTTGGACTCAGCCGAGTCAAAAAGCGAAGCTCAATGGTTGACCGGTAGAGCTTCCGGGTCCTTCACAGGTGACGATGGGGCAAGACACGGCCCAGGGAGTAACGACTCGACCTACCTCCGTTCTTGCCTTACTGGAGCACCACTCCGGAACACTGCTCTTCACGAAGCAGGTACGTCGGTGTAAACACAATATCCGACAGCCTTGTACCTCCCGGTTCCTCCCTTTATAGGGAGTGTTTTCCTTGAGTTATGTAACAGCTCTCCTGTTTACATAAGGGCGTGTTTCCCTTGAGTTATGTAACAGCTCTCCTGTTTACATAAGGGCGTGTTTCCCTTGAGTTATGTAACAGCTCTCCTGTTTACATAACCTCTCAACCGCTAAGCATCCTGGGAGATGTAGTCCGTTTTCGCTGGTTACCGTTTTCCTCCCCTCGTATGACAGGAATTCTTGACACTTAGAGAAAAAGGATAGAACTATTATTTGCTACTCTGCTGCTTCCTCATTTACTGTACAATGTTCTCCATCCGAGAATCTGAGGTGAACATGCTGCTTCCTGACTGCCAGGCCCTGCACCCAACCATATCGATGTGTGCATATATTTGTTGTTATTTCATTTTTTGAGTACACAATTTCTAGCAAGTCGCTATAAAATCATATACTGACTCAGAAGTACTAGAGTTTCTTTTGTTTGGACTTAATTTTCATTGAATGCTAGTCTCATCTTGATAGAGGGACCAATTGCACAAATACGTTATACGCTTTCTAAAGCAATTCTCACAAAAAGCACGCTTTGAGTGAAGATCTAGCTTTCGCCAAATTGGGAGTAATTCCTTTCAGCCATTTTAGCAATAACATTGTCAAAAGCTCCTATGGAAAATTGCATGGGGGAAACGAACAAGTTACTTACCTTCGGTAATGCTTTTTCTGGTGGATACAGTATCTGCCTGTGGATTCCTCACCTTGTGAATATCCCCTGCGCCAGCATTCCACGGAATTTTTTCTTCCCCAGCACTCCACGTCGACGTGGGCGACGTCATAATACATCGGCTCCGCTCGCGACTCCGTATGACATCACCGGAGCCATAAGAGGCCCAAGTCAGCGTGATGACGTCAGTTCTACCCATTTTTTCCGTGCCTTCGAGGCGAACAGGTGAACCAACAACAAACTCAAAGTATACAGTATACCAACACATATACACAGTATACGAAGTAAAAGGATGCCAAATAAACAAGCATTTCCAACAAATGTACAAGCATTTCAAACTAGACCTATTTCATGGTATACAAAGGTGGACAACGGGGAGGCGGGTGGGCCAGTGAGGAAACCACAGGCAGATACTGTATCCACCAGAAAAAGCGTTACCGAAGGTAAGTAACTTGTTCTTCTGATGGATACATCTGCCAGTGGATTCCTCACCTTGTGAATAGATTCCCACAGCAGTCCCCACTCCCGGAGGAGGGGGTCCACCTTCCTACACCAGAAAGTCTTGCAACACAGAGCGTGCGAAGTGACCCTCCCTCCTCATCTCGGAGTCCAAGCAATAATGCTTTGCGAAAGTATGGAGGGAGGCCCAAGTCGCCGCTTTACAAATATCTGCCACAGGAACACCCCGGGCCAAAGCAGATGTAGATGATTTCGCTCTAGTCGAATGAGCTCTAATGCCCTCAGGAGGAGTCTTACCAGCCAGGGCGTAGCAGATCTTGATGACAAGGAGGATCCATCTCGATAGTGTGCGCTTGTGCACCGCTCTACCCTTCGAATGACCAACATAGCCAACGAAGAGTTGATCATCTAGACGAAAGTCTTTAGTCCCGTCCAGATAAAAACTCACAGCCCTCTTCGGGTCCAGGCGATGGAGTCTTTCCTCCTCTTTGGAAGGATGTGGAGGAGGATAAAAAACAGGGAGAGTAATAGACTGCCCCAAATGGAACAGAGTAACAACTTTTGGCAGGAAGGCAGCCCTGGTCCTAAGAACCATCCTTTCAGCATGTATTGTAAGAAAAGGGGGTTTAGACCTAAGAGCTTGGAGCTCACTCACCCTCGTTGCCGAGGTTATGGCTACAAGAAAGACCACCTTAAAGGACAACAGCCTCAAAGGACAGCTATGTAGAGGCTCAAATGGGGACCCCATCAGAAAGGTTAAAACAACATTAAGGTCCCACTGTGGCATTACAAAAGGAGTGGGAGGAAACAGGTTTGTAAGGCCCTTGATAAACCTCAGAACAACCGGAGATTTAAACAGTGAAGGTTGATCCGGAAGGCAAAGAAAAGCAGATAAGGCCGAAAGATAGCCCTTGACTGTAGCCACAGCACAGCCCTGCTGAGCCAAGGAAAGAGCAAACTGGAGTACATCAGAAAGATGGGCCTATAAAGGGTCAATGGACCTCTCTCCACACCATTTTACAAATCTAGACCACCTGTAGGAGTAAATGGACTTGGTGGAGTGTCACCTGGCCGATAAAATAACGTCCACCACATCAGGTGGGAGAGAGAAAGAACTCAGGTTGCCCCGTTCAATCTCCAGGCATGAAGGTGTAAGCTCTGGAGGTGGGGGTGTAGAACCTGCCCTTCCGAATGCGAGAGGAAGTCTGTCCTCAGAGGGAGACGGAGCGGAGGGCACGAGGAGAGGTGGAGAAGCTCTGTATACCACACCCTTCTTGGCCAATCCGGGGAGACCAATATGACTTGGGCCCGGTCTTGGCGAATCTTCCTCAGAACCCGAGGAATCAAGGGTATGGGAGGAAATGCGTAAAGGAGTCGAGAGCCCCAACTCAACTGAAACGCGTCCCCCAACGACCCCCTGCATCGGAAACTGGAGACTGCAGAATGACGGGCAGTGCGCGTTCTCGCGGGTGGCAAACAGGTCCACCCGAGGTGTTCCCCACATCCGAAAGACGTGACGAACCACCTCCGGATGGAGCCTCCACTCGTGGTCAGCGGAGAACTGCCGACTGAGACTGTCCGCACGAACGTTCAACACCCCAGCCAGATGATTTGCCATCAGACAAATCCGATGGTCCTGAGCCCAGGTCCACAGACGTAGGGCCTCCCTGCAAAGACAAAGAGACCCCACCCCTCCCTGTTTGTTTATATACCACATCACGGTAGTGTTGTCCGTCAGGACTTGAACAGACTGACCGCAAAGGGAAGGGAGGAAGGCCTTGAGCGCCAAACGTATTGCCCGCAATTCCAGAAGGTTGATGTGAAGCAACCTTTCCTCTGGAGACCAAAGACCCTTGATCTCCAGATACCCCAGATGAGAACCCCACCCTAAAGTGGAGGCATCCGTTATCACTGTGGCCACCGATGGAGGTAGATGAAAGGGCTTCCCTTGGGACAGGTTGCCCTCCACGCTCCACCAAGATAGATCCGCTGCAGCTTCTCTGGAGATCCTGATCGACTCCCTGAGATCTCCGTTGTGCTGATACCACTGCTTGCGGAGACAACACTGGAGCGCCCTCATGTGCCAGCGTGCATGGACGACCAACAGAATGCAGGAAGCGAACAGACCGAGCAGACGAAGACCTTCAGAACTGGAACAACCGCTCCATTGTGGAATAAAGGGATCAACTCCTGAATGTCGAGAATTCTTTGAGGAGGAGGAAATGCTCGACACACAGTAGTGTCCAGTACCGCCCCTATGAACAGGTTGCGTTGAGAGGGCACCAGGTGAGATTTGGGCACATTGATCGGAAAACCCAAGTCGAATAACAGCCGAGATGTTGCCTGCAGATGATGTTGCACCATCTCTGGGGACTCTGCCTTCAGAAGCCAGTCGTTCAGGTAGGGGAAAACTGGAATCCCCGACCTCCTGAGATGAGCAGCCACCACCTTTGTGAAGACTCGAGGTGCGGTAGTAAGACCAAACGGGAGGACCGCAAATTGGTAGTGTTGCGACCCAACCGTAAAACGGAAATACTTCCTGTGCGACTTCAGGATTGGCACATGGAAGTATGCATCCTGCAAGTCGAGCGACACCATCCAGTCTCCTTGCTGCAACGCTTGAAGAACCTGCGCAAGGGTCAGCATCTTGAATTTCTCCTGTTTCAGGTAAAAGTTCAAGACTCTGAGGTCCAGGATGGGACGCAATCTGCCGTCCTTCTTGGGAATCAGGAAATACCGGGAGTAGCAACCCTGACCCCTTTCCTGCTCTGGAACCACCTCTATTGCACCCTTTTGGAGCAAAGCTAGAACCTCCTTCTGCAGGAGAAGCAGATGGTCCTCTGAGCAGTAACCTTGGCAAGGAGGGTAAGGGGGAGGAAACTCCCGAAAGGGAAGGGCGTACCCAGTCTCTACGAGTTTCAAAACCCAAAGGTCTGTCGTAACAGATTTCCATCCCCGTAGAAAGTAGGACACCCGACCCCCCACAGGTCTTACATGATCCAGCATGGGGGATCTAGGGCTGCTTCCCTGAAGCCTCATTGGGAGCAGAGGAGGAGGAGGAAGAAGAGGGGTTGCGTCCAGAACCTCTCTGACCCCTTTGCCTCCCCCTATAGGATTTATAGAGGGCATTCTGCTGTTGCTGCTGTTGCTGTTGTTGCTGAGGCTGTCGGTAGGAGCGAAAAGACGATCTTCCAAAGCCCCTAAATTTTCTAAAACTAGAACCCTTTGCAGGAGCCTGCAGACCCAGAGACTTTGCTGTTAATCTGCTGTCTTTAAATCTCTGCAGTGCAGAGTCCGCCTTCTCACCAAACAACTTCTGCCCATCAAATGGCAAATCCACTAATGTGGCTTGAACATCCGCGGAGAATCCCGACGAACGGAGCCATGCCTGCCTTCTTGCAGCTATGGAGGAACCCATAATCCTCACCACCGAATCCGCTGTATCCAATCCTGACTGGATCACCTGTCTGGCAGCAGCCTGAGTGTCCGTAACCACCTCCAAGAAGGACGCTTTATCGCCCTCAGGCAGCTTAGGGGCCAAAGTCTTCATTGAGTCCATCAATGCATGTATGTAACGCCCCAGCAAACACGTGGCATTAGATGACTTTAATGCCATACTCCCTGAAGAGAAGGTCTTTTTAGCAGCCTGGTCCACCTTCTTAGACTCCCTATCTGCATGCTTCGAGCAGGATGCCTGCACAACTAGGCTCTCTGGAGACGGGTGTATCGATAGAAAATCCGGATCCCAGGCGCCACCCGATACCTTCTTGCCACCGGTCTGGAAACCGCCGGAGAAGAAAGTGGCTTCCGCCATACCTCCAAAACAGGCTCCAAGATGGCCTCATTAAAGGGCAGTAAAGGCTCCGAAGTGGACATAGGAGAGTGCAGAACCTCCGTCAACAAGTTAGATTTATACTCTGCCGTGGGCAACTGTAAATCTAACAGCTCTGCAGCCTTTTTGATCAAATATGGTATGGAGCCAATTCTTGAGGTGGAGAGGATCTTGCTGATGTGTGCTCCCATTCTGGGGTAGTGTCCAGGCCACTAGCCTCTTGTATGCCCTCAAAATCATCAGAGGATGTGTCCACTTCACCTTCCTCTACCTATACTCTATACCTTCCTTCTTCTAATACTCGCTGGGCCTCCCTTCTCGATCGAATCCGAGGAGCCGACGTCGTACGCGGCGTCGGTGGAGCCAGAGGTGTTGGTGTTGGAGTCGGCGGCGCCATAGATGGATGTATTCCTCTGCGGAGTACTTGGCTGCGGCGCCGTAGTGTCCTCCACCGGAGCCATAGATTCTTCCAGCGCCGGAGTCGGTTCTTCCTCTCGTTCCTGATCCGAAACAGGCACCCGATCCGGAGACGACGCCGGAGATGGCTCCGGGGACTGCGCCGGTGAATGCGCCGGAGCCCGCTTCGGCGACGGAGAACCTTCCGGAGTCTTAGAGGGAGAAGGAGAAGGTGAAATGCCCTTACTCCGATGACTCCGAGGTGAAGTCGACCTCGACTTCCTGTTCTTCGAGGACCGACGTCGTGAAGAATGTTTCCTCTTCTTATGATGTCTTCTTGACTTCGAAGACGATGACCCCGGCCTCGACTTCTCTTTCTTTCTCCCTCTCTTCTCCTTACCAATCTTCGCCATAAACAATTTGGCCTTCCTTTCCTTTAAAGCTTTAGGATTCATCCTCCTACAACATTCACAGTCTTCGACATCGTGGTCCGAAGAAAGACACCACAAACAGTCCTCATGTGGGTCCGTCATGGACATATGTCCGCCACACTCCCTACAGGGCTTAAAGCTCGACCTCCTCGTCGAAGACATCACCGAATTTTGTAACAGAAACACCTTAACACTACAAAGTAGCAGGAGTACTGGAAAAAACCGTTGCGCGTCGACGGCGCGGAAAAAAGGGAACTGACGTCATCACGCCGACGTGGGCCTTTTATGGCTCCGGTGACGTCATACGGAGTCGTGAGCGGAGCCGATGTATTATGACGTCGTCGACGTGGAGTGCTGGGGAAGAAAAAATTCCGTGGAATGCTGGCGCAGGGGATATTCACACGGTGAGGAATCCACTGGCAGATGTATCCATCAGAAATATTTTTTGGACCCCCTCCCTTTTTCTCAGCCCCCACATGATGGATCGAATATACGATGTTATTCCGCAGCCTTTTTACCCGAAGGGAATCACAACGCGGTTGTTGTAACGACCGCGTTGTGATTGCCTGCGGTGTGATTCCGCATACCATTACTCCGCAAGTCGGAACAACGACTTGCGGAGGGTGGGCGCTGGATGTTGGAATAGTATAATTTACTATTCCCAACTCCAGTCTGTGCGGACACTAGGAAAGGTGTTGGATTTTAAATCCAACACCTCCCCCCCCCCCCCCCCCTCCTCTGCAAGTCGCTCTTCCGACATGCGGAATCACAACGCGGTCGTTGTAACAACCGCGTTATGATTCCCTTAGTTGAAAAAGTTTTGGGGGTAAACATTGTTTACCGATGAATCACCCCAAAACCTTTCAGCAAGGAGCTGAGATGGGTGTACCTTTCTTTTTTAAACATTTGTCAAGATTTGTCAAACTGTGAAAGTTAGTAACAAATCAAAAAATACTACTACCACACTACGCCACTCCAAAAATGCTCACCACAAACGTCCATTTTTCTAGTAGTTTTTAAGTATAGGATTAGCACAGTGCCATCCATGACAAGTTAGAAAAGTGACAACAGGTTTTGACATTTTTTCAACAGTCTTTAAGCACAGGTTTAGCGTGTGCCTGCCACACTAAGCTGAAAAATGATAAAAGCCTTTTGTGTTATGTGCATTTGTAGAGCGCACTTTTATCCGCGAGGTTATATAGGGTGGTTAGTCGAATAACCAAGTCTTCACCTTTTGCAGAATTCAAAAAGAGAGGAGGCGGCTCTGATGTGAAGTGGGAGATTATTCCAATGCTTTAGGAGTGATGTACGAGAAGGCATTACCTATGGGTCTGTGTGCATGGTGAATGTGTGAGAGTAGGTGTCAGGCAGCACGGAGGTGTCTGGGTGGTTGTTGGAAGCAGATGATCCAGTTCAGGTAGGAGGGGCCTATGTTGTGAAGTGCCTTGAATGTGTGTGCGAGTTTAAACTGAGAACATTTGTGCATTGGGAGCAAATGGAGCTCCCTGAGGCGTGGTGTGTTACTATCCAAGCCAACCTGGACAAGTACAAGCAGCCCCGGACATGTGTTTTGCTCTTATTACAGCTGGTCACAGATGCATAGCTTTCTTCAGACACAAGACAGCATACAGTACAAGTCCAACCAATGCCTTTCCAGCTTTTCTAGCTAGGCATGGATGGCACTGTGCTAATTCTGAGGTGAGAGATCTGGAGTAACAGTGGTGTTGAAAAGTCTTCCTTATAAAAGAAATGTTCTCCACCTAAAACTTAGGAATTACCCAGGGTTCCCCGCTTCCTTTTTGCATAATAATTTATGCAGCACTCGAAGCCTGAAAGGGCATTGGCTTAAAGTAAATCTTTAGAATTGGATTAAAGAATATAAAATCTTCACATATCTATATGCACTTACAGTCTCAATATTTTGTTTGTTGGTCTTTTACCCACAATATTACGACAGGACGATACTTTGACATACAATAATTAAGCTGGGGTTTAATTGAAGGGAGTCACTGCAGACAGTTTTAACCCTTTTGACCGGGTAAGAGTGGATCCGAACACATGCTTCTAAGAGGGTACAGCTTATCACCCCTTGACATAAAGCCCCTATTCAATGAGAAAAATCATGAAATGGGTACATTGGTAAAATGGGTAAAGTACAGTCTATGTCCGTTAAAAAAAAAAAAAAAAATGCGAGAGAGAAAAAAAGTTTGGAAATATGGCGACGAACAATGGTGTAATTTGGGGGTTTTTCAAGTATACCTTTAAATGAAAATAGCATCAGTGTAGTAAAATGGCTTTAAGAACGGCCATTAAATATTGCTGAATAAACGAAAGATGATTTGCTAGCTGAACTCAAAAATCGTCAGCTAATTCGAGAAATCTTGAGGCCTGGTCGTCAAAGCCCACATGACTGGTGCTGAGCAATACGTAACCTGTGAATAGAACAACCTATAACAATAATGGATATTTAATTCCTCATAACTGTCTAATGCCAAGAGAAAAAGAAATTGCTGATTAACTATAAAAACTTTGATACAATTGGAAATGCCTCTAGAGTTGATCACTAGTCAAACAATGAGAAACTATGTGCCCCAAACCTGGCAGCACAAACCATTTGTATTAGATAGATAAGCTGGATCATGAAACTGAATTTATTTTATGGATATAGTAAGATAAGACCATTTAGATAGTCCTATGGCAAAAGTGATTCCTCCTCAATTTCTTGTGGGTGAATAGGATTTCTGCCTTTTGTTAATGCCACCAAGACAAAACTCTCAGCACTGATACTTAACAGTCCCAAATGCACAGATTAAATAAAATAAAGCATTTAAATCGGAAATTTGTGTTCTGTAGTAAGTAGGGAAATGCCATCTACGCAGTTTAACAGACTGTGGGTCATTGTCCAATAATCTCCATAACAAACGGAGACCCACAATCAGGGTAAATAATGGACATACCATGGATACCGCTTGACTGAAGAATCATGGGGTGCAAAAGAGAAATAGTTCATTCCGGAGATCAATTTTATGTAAGATAAGTGACAGTCACTCATCCTCACTGACACAATTAAATCCACTATTGGCATGGGTATGCTACACATTTTCCAAAAGAATAGTAAGTTATTGGTCTATCAAAGTATCCCTCTGCAGTAAGCATTTTGCAATGGAAAAGTCAGTAGCCGCTCTCGGGTACGTTAGAGCCACAGTAGAAAGTACTATGCGAAGAGTACTGTTGACAAATGGGAGAGCTGCTCATTTATAATATAGAAACAGTGCACAAGGGAAGAAAATAAGACGTGGCTACTTTTTCCTGTATACTAAAATATTGCAAAATCCAGGGATTCTCTTCAAGGAACTTAAAACAATTATTAGCATATTGGATTGAAGACTTTACTGTGCTAGAAGCTGCACCAATAAGGAATTAGAAGGCCTGAAATCCTGCCTGCATTTTCATTGTTTAATACATGCAAAAAAATATATATGTTCTTCACTTGTGCACCATCTACTCCCAGGTAAACTCCGATTTTCAAATTTTGCTTAGTCTAGTGCAGGGGTACTCATAGTACGGCCCGCGGGCCGCCAGCGGCCCGGCAAGCCTTCCTTGGCGGCCCGCGGACCTTGCCGACATCATATGCCTTTGTGTTTTTTATATCGCCGGTTGCGAGCTATGGGGGCCGGGCGATTCTTTTAAATAACATTCACTTGTTAATGAGGCTTTGTTGTACTTCACCTCTTCTTAGCGCCCCTGCATCTCCACTCTGATTGAGTGGAGATGCAGGGGCTCTAAGAAGAGGTGAAATACAACAAAGCCTCATTAACAAGTGAATGGTCTTTAAAAGACCCGTGAAGTACTTGGGTGCGGTGGCTGTGTGCGCTCAAGCCACTCTGTGCCCCGCCCCACCTCCCCTCTCATCGTGTGCAGTTCAGGAGAGAAATTGTTTGTAGAGAGGCAGATATAACACCAATGTATCGCTACTCCACGACACTGCTAAGAGAAGTATACACACGAAGACAATGTATACACACCCAGACAACGAAACAGCCCCACAGCTGCTATTCACCCGTTTAAGTCTCAGAGCCTCCACTTGGAGTAAACAACATTTTGTGGACATGTGACTTCGTTATTCCTCCATACCTAGGACGGAAAATACAGATTGCAACTCCCTCTCTGTATTCTTTCTGTAGTATTTTTCTCCGAAAAGTAGCACTGTGTGGACCATAGTGTAACCCACCCCCGCATTATTGTGATAGGAGGTTTAGATTTCACAGAGACAAAGATTATGGCGAACCTTCTTTACCGTAAACTCTAGCAGCAAAAGCTAATTAAAAAATCCTTAAAAACAAAGCACAATGGCAGCGTGCAAAACCCATACATTGAATCTCTTTCGACGCACTGGCATCGGGTCACGGTGTAGTTCCTACAGGACTTTGGTGCTCCCCGCTGGGCCTGTCTCTCTTAATAAGCAAAGCAAAACCAAAGTGAATGGTCTTTAAAAGACCCGTGAAGTACTTGGGTGCGGCGGCTGTGTGCGTTCCCGGGAAGCTGTCTCAGCGCGGGGTGAGGTGACTGAGGGTGACAAGGACAGCAGGGTGAGGTGATGGAGGGCAGCAGGGAGTGAGAGCAGGGGGTGAGGCGACAGAGGGAGGAAGAGGGAGGGAGAGAAAGAGGGAGAGGGGGAAGAGCTTCCCCTGCCATCAGCCTCAAAAACTTGGGGAAAAACAGGGCTGCCCATCACCTTCGGGTCAGGGGGGACGGAGGCTTTCCTTCACCGTACCCTGCCCCCCGCTACAGTGAGGACCCTGAATCAGTGGGGCGTATTGAGGAGGAAGACACCGAAGACGAGAAAGAAAGTGAAGTCGGGGAGCAGGGTTCGCCCCACGTACACCTAAACATACCCAGACGACTCAAGGCTTCCGAGCAGCAGAAAAAGAGGGAGAGCGCCAAGACATCGCCATTGGTGATTTCAGTGAAGAGGCCATCCAACGAAAGCCTGA